>NW_028076767.1:18090553-18690553 GCF_014824575.4 Sturnira hondurensis | reverse complement strand
GGGCCCTGGCTGCCAGCCTTGGCCTCTGTCACTCCTGGGGCCCAGACATGCCAGGAGGATGGGTGTTGGCGGGTGGCCTGAGTAAGATAAGGCCCCCGGCTGTCCAAGACTCCCAGGCTGTGGATTGCCAAGGGTTGTCAGGCACCACCGTGGAAACAGGCTATTAAAAGAAAACCACTCTGTCCGCCTGCCTCCCCACAGTCCACCCTGTAGCCCTTTGCAAAGAGAGTAGCCTGACTTTCAAAGGAGGACGGGTGAGTGCCGCCTCCTTCCTCCACCTCTGCCTAAAACCAGGGCGGCAGGCAGCCTCTCACTTCCGGCTCCAAGTGTTCTCATTGGCTGTGACACCCGAGCCCTCTGCGTCCTTGTGGCCTGACCAGGGGAATGGGTCCTTTCCCTGAAGGTCTGACTTGTAGCCCTGGGTGCGTGCTGTCTGGCTTACCGCTGGTCTCCTTGACAACCTGAGCACGTGTTGCGGGGGTGGGGGGGCGAGGGGGCCCTGACTTCAAGCCAGCTCCAAGGTGATGTAGCTGGGTGTGTTCAGGTCGTGTCTGGGGCTGCGGCGCCCAGTTTGAAGGTTTGAGCTGGTTGGCTTGAACATACCGAGTTTACACTGCACTAAGGAGGAGGGACGGTAGGCCCACCCCGACCAGCCCCTAAAGGTTTCCTGAAGTAAGCTTTGCTCTGCGTGGCGGCGCTTTCTGTGTCTCTGCGTCTCTGGCGTTTGCTCTCCCGAGAGTGTCTGTTCTGTGATGGCTGCACCCCTAAGAAACTTCAAGTAATCAAAGATGATGTGGCGAAGTTGTTTCTGGGCTGGCCTGTGAGCAGGAAGGGTGGTAGGAAGTACGGAATCTCAGCAGCGCCAAGCAGGCTCAGCGTGAGAGCTCCTCTGGCTACCACTGCAGAGGGGCTCCCGGCCTTCCCTGTCACCATCCGCACTGTCACAGGCGCCTGGCTTCTCCCACAGTCTCATCACCATTCTGACCCGTCACCGTCAGTCACGTCACTGTCACCGTGAGGAGTGAAACGCAGAGCCGCTGGGACAGCCCTTTGTTTCCCACGAAAGGGCGTTAGACCCCAGCCCACAGCGGCAGCACAGCCCGCCTGCGATCCTTCACTGGCGGATCCTGTTATATCCCGTTTGGTTGTACAGATCCTCACTGTGGGGGGGGGGGATTGCCGCTTGGTGCATTAGCAACGATTCAGGCTTTCAATACTTAAGGAGCCCTACTCTGTGAGCTGGGGGTGAGCGAAGAGAGCACAAAGGTACCCAGCTCACCGCAGATAGCCATAAGCAATCAAGAGAGAGTCTTGTCAGCCATTTTGGTGCCGCTGTGATAGACGCCACGCAGTGGGACACGTGGCGCTGTGAGTGTCCANCACTGTCACCGTGAGGAGTGAAACGCAGAGCCGCTGGGACAGCCCTTTGTTTCCCACGAAAGGGCGTTAGACCCCAGCCCACAGCGGCAGCACAGCCCGCCTGCGATCCTTCACTGGCGGATCCTGTTATATCCCGTTTGGTTGTACAGATCCTCACTGTGGGGGGGGGGATTGCCGCTTGGTGCATTAGCAACGATTCAGGCTTTCAACAAATACTTAAGGAGCCCCACTCTGTGAGCTGGGGGTGAGCGAAGAGAGCACAAAGGTACCCAGCTCACCGCAGATAGCCATAAGCAATCAAGAGAGAGGCTTGTCAGCCATTTTGGTGCCGCTGTGACAGACGCCACGCAGTGGGACACGTGGCGCTGTGAGTGTCCATAGGTAGATGTGTGTGGGGGGGGGGGAGATCAGGGCAGGGGGCAGGGAGGGGTGTTTCAGCTGAGATCAAGATGTGAAGGGAACAGAGCTCCAGGCTGAGGGAACAGCTTATGCAAGGGCCCTGTGGCTCGAGGGAAGCAGCGCCCATGAGCATTTGCGAGGCTAGTGTGGCAGATGCAGGAACTGGGAGGGCTTCTGCTGAACAAAGGGGAAAGCACAGTGTCAGGCACTCTGCAGAGAGCTGTGAACGAACTGGGGTTCCAGAGGTTTGGGCTCTGCTCCCAAGGGGAGGGAGGGCTGTGGGCGGCGCCTGTCTCCAGGGTGGTCTGCGAGTCCAGCTGGGCCGAGACTGGGGTGGCCTGTGCCTGCAGTGGAGTTGACTGTGTCTTCCCTGCCTTCACTCGTGGCTCCCCGATGGGACCCTCTGAAAGTAGCCGACTTTCTCCTGTGTGCAGCAGGAGATGAAAGGGACAGACCTCCCGGCACACCTGGCAGGAGAAGCAGCGCCCCACCTCACACCTAGGGCCTTTCTTCTGTCCGTCTGCAGCTCTCCACGCCCAGCAGCGAGCTCTCAGGGCCTCTCCGGCTCGGGCAGCACCGCCAGGCCTCCTTTGTAGCCAGGCACATGGCAAAACAAAAAAGCACATTGCTCGCCAGATTTGTCTGCAGCAACCAGGAAGGGCCAAGGTCCCAGAAGTCTTTGATTCTTCTGCTTGTGAAAATATGTATATTTGAATTAGTTGCTTTTTTCCTATGGCACAGAGCAGGGCCCCCCCCTTGAGGTGGGTGGATGGCCCCCCATTCAAACGGCCTCACGACCGGCTGCACTGCTGGCAAATCCCGGGTCCCAAGGCCAGGTTCCGAAAGTGGTTTCACTCCTTGCTCATGACTCTAATACCTGTAGTGTTTACAGATCATTCACGCAGGCTGCATGGAAAATAAAGCAAATCCAAACCCACTGGGGGCCAGGATAAATGATATTTTATTAATGTTGAACAAAGCCGGGTGGGTGCTCTTTCAGGCAGATGAAAAAATAATCCCAATAATTTGTTTTTTTCCAGCATTAGATACCCTAGAGACAAGAAGTAAAGCAAGTAGAACATTTCCCCTCACTTTGCTTTGCGCGGACAGTGAACAGGTGGTTGGGTTTATTTGTGAATCGGACAGAAGCATGTTACTTGCCCCAGTGCAGTAGCTCAGTTGGTTAGAGTAGCATCTCCATACCCCAGGGTTGTGGGTTCAACCCCTGGTCTGGGCACATAGAGGAATCAACCAATGAATGCATAAATAGGTGGAAAAAAATCGATACCATTCTCTCTCTAAAATCAATCAATTAAAAAAAATCACATTGTTTGTTGCCCAGCATGTCAGATTAAACTAGGAGAGGGGTTCTTCTCCAGGAGGGGATTAGGCGAAATGAAAATCCAATAGCAACAGTCACACAAAGAAGGAAGATTCTTCTCAAAGTCTAATTCATCATTGTGGCAAAAATTCACAGTGCCCTCCAGGTGCAGGCCCTCCCTCCTGAGGCGCAGACCCCAGGAGCTGTCAGCACGGGGGCCACGTCGAGCTGAAAATAGGAGTGTGCCCTGATAAACCCTTTTTATTTTTTTGTCCTTACTTGGGAAAATTCTCATAAAGACATAAAACTGAAGCCGCACCCAGCTGCACTGAGGATGGATACATTTTCTCCGAGGGGGCAGGGCAGGAAGCTTCCAGGAAGGAGAACTGCTCCTCTCTCGCCTTCCCCCTGAGATGAGGTTAGGGAGGGACTCGGGCGGTGCTCCTGGGGCGGGGCGGGCCCCCAGGCGCCCTCGCCGACAGCCCGTCTCTCAAAGCCCTTTCGGGGCTGTGTGCGCCCAGAGGAGTGCTGGGTTGGCGGCCACTGGTCGTGTTTTCTCTCTCATTCGGGTTTTTTCCATATTTAAACAAAAATTTAATGACACAAGTAACACGCAGCCTGGGTAGGAAAATCGGCAGCCAGAAAGAAAGAGCGTGGTGGTAAAAGTCACGGTCACCCACCACTCTGATTACTGTGGCCATCCTTTCCCCAGATTACGGAGGAAAGGGGGTTGTCCTGGGCACACCACTTTACCGCCTTGGGGTTTTGGGGTGATGGATTTCCAGATTATTTGGAAGTCTCTTTGCTCTCTGGGTCGTGATGTTTCCACCTACCAAATAAGCTGGTTGTATACTTTTCCTGCCATTCACTCACTTCTCTTCCCATATCCACCCTTCTCCATCCTCCTACCCATCCATTGTGCACCTGAGCCAGGTGCCAAGGAGACGGTGGGGAACCAAGCCGGGTCTGTGCCCTGTCGGCTCTCGGCAGGGCAGACGAGCGAAAGATGAGTGAGAGACGAGAACCAAACTCCACACTCGGGTCTGTAGGAGGAGCTTAGGGAGCAGGGACAAGGGAGCGGACACTCTGGGTGCTGTTTCGGGCAGAGGGGTCATTCACGGGGCACCTGTTCTGTGTCGAGCACTTCACACACTTTGCCCTTCACCCTCACACCTCTGCAGCGTCCTGTGATTATCCTCCTTTAACGCATGCCCCAGCCGAGGCTCAAACACGGAGAGTATTTGCTCAAGGTCACACCACCCGAACATGACTTGAAACTCGGATCTCTTCCATCCCCGAGCCCGTGCACCTGCCGGGGCCCCAGGCCCTGTTTCCCTGCACACTCCCTGGATGAGGATGTGCTCATCAGGACAGAGCATCGCCCGCGGCGCTGGTGGAGGGGAAACGTCCTTGGCAGAGATGCTTGGCAGCGCTGGCTTTGTTTAGCCTGGGAACTGGGGCCGCCTTAAATATACAATGCCTAAGAAAACACCCCAAGAGGAATTTGGCTTGGGACCGGGGCTGAGGTTAGGAGGTCTCCCCTACCTCGTGCAGGCTCACTTATCTGCAGAGGCGCGTCTGTAATTCGCATTATGGGTGCAGTTATCCTGGTCGTTCCCCAGACCCCAGTGTTTGAACCCGTTGTGGAGATCAGATCCAGATCCGGAAGGAGAGAGACAAATCATCTGTGTTCCTTCCCGGACACGTACTTTCATTTTATAGCAGCAGAGGCCAAGGCCCCGGGAGGTGCAGCGACTTTCCCAGGGCAGGGCACCCAACCCCGGGCAGGGCTCTTTTTTGGTTCAGCCCCCGCTCCCCCCTGCCCCCAACTCCTTGGTCTGTCCCAGAGTGGGAGGGCTGTCAGCACCTTCCTCCTCCTCCCCTCTCCAGTTCTTAGAGCAGCACTAATGTCCTGCTAATGGTTTTAATGGTTCCCCCAGCAGCGTGTGAAGTGGTGCGCGGCTCCATTGTTTAAGCAAGCCCGCCTGATGGAGGCTCTTACTGGCTTCCATTAACCTCTGCCTCTCTCTGCTCTGCGGTGTGCTCTTGGCCCAGAGTCTTCCTCGGGTCCTGGAGGGTCTCGGAGGAGAGGCAGAACTCCCCCTGACGCACATGTGGGGTCTGCAGGGTCGGTAGCCCCTGCCCAGGGCCCCCCTGCTCCTTTCAGGGGGCCAGTGTAGATAGAGCCGCACTGTTCTCAGGCAGCACGTGCTGCCCACCCACCTAAACTAAGGACCCCAGGGCCAGGCTGACACAGCCACTTCCACCAGCCACCGCTGTGTGACTTTGGGCAAATGGCCTTCCCCTCTTTGTGCTTCTTCTTCCTCATCAGTTACTTGAGAGGGAGTAGTACTGTTACACCTACCTCACCGAGTTATTCTAAAAATTAAATGACACAAAGCGAGTTCAGTGCTGAGTACAGTGCCAGGCACATAAGAAGCATGGGGGACGTTTCAATGACCTCTATTGCTATTGACAGTAATATTATTATACAACCTGTGTTTAATAGACACAGTGAGTGACCTTGAACAAGAACCAGGACTGCAGAGAGGAACAAGACAGTGTGGTTGCTCTCAGGGAGCTCCTCTCAGTAGAGAGGACAGACGGCAGCGTGGATCCTGACCTGGGACTGGAAACAGGAACAAGACGGGGCGGGGAGCCTGCCGGGTGTCTCGGGGACTCGCACTTGCTTCACACGGGATTCGAACCATGTGTCTGTCAGAAGGGAGAGAGGAGGAGGGGGAGGCCACGCAATGGCCCTTCCTCAGTCAGCTCTGGGGAGTGAGGCAAGGATTTGGGCGGGAAGTGAGCACCATCGAGGGTGGGATTTTCTCCGTCTCCCATCTGTCTGAGTGGAGAAGGAAGCAAGCCCACTCTGAATAGCTCTCTCCACAGTCACATATTTTTAATTGCGGTAAAATATATGTAACATGAAATTAGCCATTTTAACCACCTCAAATGTGCGCGTCAGTGGCAGTCAGTCCGTTCACAATGTTGTGCAGGCGTGACCACGAGATTTTTCCATCGCCCCAAACAAAACTCTGTAACCTTAAAGCAACAATTCCCCATTGCCCCTTCCCAGACCCTGGGAACCACTGTTCTCCTTTCTGGCTCTAGAAATCTGACTGGCTAGGTACCTCATAGAAGTGGCACATGTTCGTCCTTCTGTGTCTGGCTTATTTCACTTGATGGTTCCAAGGCTCGTGTGTGTTGTAGCACATGGCAGAACCACATCACCTCCGTGGCTGAGTGATGTTCCATTGTATGGCTAGATCACCTGTGTTTATCCAGCCATTCATTGATGGACATTTGGGTTGTTTGCATCTTTTGGCCAACCACATTCACTTTTTTTTAAAGATTTTATTTATGTATTTATCTTTAGAGGGGAAGGAGAGAGGGAGAGAAACATCAGTGTAGGGTTGCCTTTCGTGCGTCCCCTGCTGGGAGTTGGCCTGTAGGGAACCGGCCTGCAACCCAGGCATGTGCCCTGACTGGGAATCGAACCGCGATCCTCTGGTTCGCAGGCCTGTGCTCAATCCACTTAGCTACACCAGCCAGGGCCACATTCGCTTTTTTATCAGTATCTTTGGGACCAGGTTTTGGGACACAGAGGGAATAGAGCAGGGTTCTGTTCCTCCTCCCTCTGAGTCCTTACCCCTTTCTGTGGCTCTCTTTTCTCACGGACACTCTTCAACCTCCCCCCTGCTCAGAAGAGCCCCAAGAAAATGGGCACACCCCATGGAGAAACACAGTTACTGGGTTTTACAGTGCAAGCCTGCCACTTACTTAGACAGTACCTGGCTCCCAGGACCCTTAACCTGTCACGAGCCACCTTCCCAGGGTGCTGACTCCGACCCCCAGGTTTTAGAGTGTGATAGCAATGATGATCTCCTCCCTCTCCTTCCTCAGGCTGCCCTGCAGCTTGGGCAGGGCATAACTCTTGGAAGGAACAGCAGAATGGAAGCTTTGCCGTGTCCTCTGCTTTGACGCAGTGTATGTAAAGCTCTGAGGGTCTCTTAAGAAAGCAGAGGTTCTGATGTGTTGTTTTTTTTAATTGAAGAGTAATCTCCATGGAATAGAAATAGAATGGAGAACTTCTAAACCTCTACAGAACACTTAAAAACAACAACAACAAAACCAAACAAACCAAAAAAAAAAAAACAAACAAACCCAACAACAAAGAAAAATTGACCAGCCCAGCAAGAAGAAGGAAATGGGGAGCTGAAAGAAGAAACAACCAAAAGTATCTTTATACTGAAGATAAAACATAAGTAAGCTAACAGGAACAAGACCAAACACCCATAAATCACAATAAATATAAATGGGTTAGATTTCATTAGAGTCAAAAACAGATGGGTTCTTTAAATGGCAAGATCTATTTGGCAGTTATAAGAGACATATTTTTATAAGTAAATGTTCAAGGCAAAAAAAGGCATTAAACAGAGCAAAGAAAGATACTTTATGCTGATCAAAGGCATAGTTTCCCAGTATGATTTCTGAACCTTTGGACCTTGGTGGTCTGCCCTTGGGGGAAGTTGAGGAGGTCCGTTTTTATATTTCTGTTGAACATAAAAACATCTTAGGCTTCACCATGGGAAGCAGCATCTTTGTTTCACAGCCCTTGGTGTCTTCCCCACCATTGATCTCTTCACCTTTTGTAATTTTTGCTACTGCCTTGCTGTAGTCTCTTCTCTAGACCAGCATCTTCAAACGTTGAGCATTTATGTGGAAAGTGCATGGCGTTGACCCTGTGGGGTTTGTGAGAGTGTGGGGCCTGCTGCCCTGGCCACTGAGTCCCTCTCCTCCTCTGCCCACCGACATATGCTGGGGCCACCTCTCAGTTTCCAGCCTCCTTCCTTTCTCCCCAGTTCCTGGCCTTCGTGTCTCTGAGACACCATCACCAGGCCTCTGGGAGCTGCCTGCCTGTTACTTGTTTTTTCATTATATTGATTTTTATTTATTGATATTTCTTAAGAAAGAGAGAGGAAGGTGGGGGGTGGAGAGAGAGATATCGATTTGCTATTTCACTTATTCATGCATTCATTGCTTGATTCGATATGTGTTCTGACCAGGGATCGAACCCACAACCTTGGCATCTCAGGACAATGCTCTAACCAACTGAATTACTCGGCCAGGGCCTGTCATTATTTATAGTATTATGATTGTGTACGTATGTTTCATAGTGGGGCCAGTCAGCGTCCGTGATTGTAGTTCCTCCCTTCTGATTCCCCGCAGTTGGCCATGGCCTCTTTTTTTCCCAGCCTTGACCCTATCTTTTACTCTTGCTTGTGGCATGCGTGTGTTTTGTCATTTTTATTTTTATGTACTCAAATATGTCCACTTTTTTCTTTAATGGCTTCTGCATTTAAGTCGTTAAAGGGCTAACTCTTCTCCACTTCCATGTTTTCTTCTAGTATTATCATGGTTTCTTTTTTTCTTAATTGACTGTTCTTTTAAAACAGTTTTAGATTTACAGAAAAATTGAGAAGATACTACAGATTTCTTACATTACCCACCCACCCCATTTCCCCGCATTATTAACATCTTACGTTGTGTGATACATACATTTGTTCCAACTATTAGTTGGAATGAGCAATAGTGGGCTCATTCCAACTAATGGCTAAAGCCCACCGTTTATTCAGATTTCCATGGTCCCTGCCTAGTGTTCTCTTTCTGTCCTGTAGTCCTGTCCGGGATGCAACACGCACTTAGTCGCCAGGTCTCCTCCGGCTCCTCTCAGCTGTGACAATTTCTCAGACTTTCTTCATTCTTGATGACTTTGACAGTTGTGACGTGTACTACTGGTCAGGCGTTTTATAGAATTTGGGGATTTGTCTGGTGCTGTTCTCAGTACATAAAGTTGGGGTTATGGGTTATTAGGAGGCAGACCACAGCCGCAGTGCCATCTGTGCCACTGCGTGTCGAGGGTCCCTGCCGTTGACGTGGTTCGTGGCTACCGTGTTGGCCTAGGGCACGCCAGGCTGCGGCGGTGTCTGCCAGGTGTCGTCTCCGAGAAGGTCCGCATTCCGCCCTGCTCCATGATCATTTTCCGGGGGGAGGTCACCCCTGCACGGCGCTCACCGAAGGAGCAGGGCTCATGCTTTCTTCCCTTGAGGGTGAAGTGTCCACATGCATATTTGGAATTCTTGTACTTGGGAGATTTCTCTCTCCTTGCTCATTTATAAATTCCCTCAACCCTTTTTTGTGGTTATTTATTTTATATTTGGGTTATAATTAGATACTTCTTCATTTTATTGCTTAAATTGATTTAGCTTTGGCCTTTGGGACCTTTTCAGTTGGCTCCTGTGCTATTTTGACAATACCCTCCCCAACTTTTTCTTTAGGTTTGTTTTTTGTAGGATTTTTATTCTACTTTATTTTGTTTTAATATTTCTTTACTTTCTGGGACTACAATATGCTCCAGGCTCATCTTGTATATGTCCCGCCCAGTCCTGGAATCAGCCACGTCTCCAAGGAGCTCTGACTCCTTAAACTGGGGAGCAGTATTGAAATCCAAGACCCCAGTGTTGGGTGTGCTTATTGCTGCCGGAGCATGCTTTCTTTGAGACGATCCCAGTGGACAGAGCAAAATATGTACGTGTTTTCCTTGTTCATATTCAGTCTACGATCCACTTGGACCTTGTCCTGGTTGGTGTGTTCTGAAATGTGGAAACTGCTTCACCCTTTTCTGTCAGCCTCCCTCATTAAAGAATCTGTTTTCTTCCCCCCGATTTGAGTTACCACCTTTGTAATTTACTAAATTTCCATCTGGAACCGAATCTACCTCCGTTCAGTCCATTGGTCTCTGTCTGGTCGTGTACCAGCTTCACACCATTTTAAGTTTTGGGACTAATGTGGTTTAATGTTTACTAAAAATGGTTCCTCTTTGTTGTCTTTCTGTTTGAAAGTTTCCTTGGCTTGGGAAAAAAAGTTATTTGGGAAAAATTATTTAATGCCTCAAATTTTTTGCACGCCCTTCTTAGGGGGTAAAAATACTGTGGAGGCACCGTTGATCCGACCGTGTAGACAAGAGGCTCTCACTGCAGGCCTTTCTGTTCATGCAGAAATGGGGGACTGTGTGCTGGGACCACCAGGAGCTCAGTGACGGAATCTGGGGGCTGTAAACATTGACAGCCCAGTGCCCCCCTCCTCCTAAAGACAGTGTCAGGCAAAATAGGGCATTTCTGCACTTGAGAGACAATGTTTTCTTAGCAACCTTTATTTGGAGAAGACGAGAGAGGAGTGTAAACCCGTTGTCAAACATCTTTGTTTTGGGGGCACTATTTGAGTTATCAGTATATATTGTTGAGCATCTTCAGGTGCTTTCTGGAAACTTGCTGCAGCTTCCAAACACTCAAAGAGAATGAGCACCGTCAGGGCAGCCCAGGGTCAGAGAGGTCTGCGTCTCCTCCTTCTCCCTGCTTCTCTGAAGCGTGTGGGACAAAGGCAGAAAACAGCTGACAACCGGTCTTGAGAGCCAGTAGCCGGTAGTGGATACCCCCAAACCAAAACAGCTCATTGTCCCCAACAGCTCCCACAGACTCAGTCCCCCTCCAGGCGGCCGACATCCACCCCCCACATGCAAGGATGCAGATGTGGCCTTTCAACTTCATTATCCAGGAAGAAACGCACGCAGTGCCCATAATTTACTGACGCAGGCAGGAGAGCTGCCTGGTGCCACGAGCAGGATCCTGCGTGCAGGGCTGGCCTGGGACGCTTCATCTGTGTCAAGGGAAAAGCCAGGGGCAAGGTCAGGCGCTGCTACCTGGGCCTCCGTAAATGGGGGGCGGAGCTCTGGCTGTGAACGTGCCTGCGAGGCACCCTGGGCGGCTGACTGCTGCTCTGTGTCTAAGGATGAGGGAGACCCAACAGGAAAGGCGGCGTCTCTCCTCTCCCCGCTGAGCCAGGAAGGGGTAGCTTGAAACGTCCAGATGGTCACTGAACCTACTGCTGACCTCGTGACCCCCCCAATTCTGGGCCCTGGCCTGACTGAGACCCAGAGGGGCCTTGGTGTGTTGTGGCTAAGGCCGGTTGGATTTTTGTTGGCGTTTTTAATAACTAATCTCCTGTCTCCAACTTTCAGAATGTGTCCTTCATCTAGAGCAAGTGGGATGTTTTGGGCAGAGCACTTTTTTCTCGGTGTTCCCTCTTTGTCACCTGTTTTTGAGGACAAGACCCTCTGTGGCTTTGCAGAGACTTAAGGCTCTGAAATACAGGCTGCTTGGCCTCTGGTGGTTGAGCGTGCGTGTGGGTTGGGCTTTTACACGGGTTCGTGGCCCACCCTGACTCTCGCCAGTCTGGTGGTTCCTCCTCGTGTGGGGCCCAGATGGTTCCCAGCAAAGAGCTGCTGCAGGAGACCCTGCCCCACTCGGTGGGTGGGTGGGCTGTGGCTTTGTAACCAGACCTGGAGGATCCAGGAGGGTTTCCGAGGCTTCAGCAGCTGATGTCTAGAGATCAATTAGAGATAATGGCTTCGGGTAGACTCACAGAAGCACAGCCAAGATTGTTCCTGGTTGTGATTGTGTTTACCTCATTAATGGGCCTTAGGCGGGCTGGTGACTCCCCCACCTCCACTCAGCAGGAGACAGAGGCTTCTGCTCACCGTCCACCAGACCCTTGCCCTCCCTGTGACCCAGCGTTTGCATGGCTTTTAAAAATGGTCCTCCTTCATTCATTCAGAAATCACTTGAGTTCCTACTGTGTCCTGGACCCCGTTCTAAGCACTGAGCATTCAGCAGTGAAGGAGACAGATAAGAGGCCTGCTGTCAGGGAGCTTGCAGGCTGTAGAGGTGATAAACAGGTCAATGGGCAGGGGGGAGGATACACAAAAGTGGGGAGTTTAGGGCAGAGAATGAAAACAGGGCCAGTTGATAGATTGTGCCTGTGGGTGAGGAGGTCTCGGCAGAGGGGGCACCAAGCCCAGACCTGGATGATAAGAAGTGGCAGCCCCTGTGGCGATGAAGGGGAAAGGGCTTTCTGGGTGGAGCAGACAGTGAGTGCAAAGGCCCTGGGGCAGGAACAATGAGGGGACTAGGGCAGAGGGAGTGAGGTGGTGGCAAGCCTGGGCTAATCTTGACAGCGCTGTCAGGGCCTGCTAGCCGGTACCGAGGTTGCACGTGCAATGTCAAGCCTTATGTGGCATCTTCCTCTGACAGGCGAGAGCCAATGCGTAATCAGGGGTGATCGCGAGTAGGGACAAGCACTCAAGAGGGCGCCCAGTGACTGTGGCTCGTTCTAGGGGTGGCCCTGCCCCCGACCAGCTGTCTGACCTTCGTTTCTCCTGCTGCAGTTTCCCTGTGAATGGGGCAGGAGGCGTGGGTCCGACTCTGGTGGGTTTCAGAGTTGGCTTTCTGACAGAGGAAACCCTTTCTTCAAGGAAACTCTTCAGGGAGGAAGTCCAGTGTATCCAGGGTCAGCCACAGGCAGGTACGTCACAGGTGGCAGGGGACCAGAGCTCCTAGTCCTGAGAAAGGGGACCAGAGCTCCTCCCACCCGCTCCTCCTGCCCCCAGGCAGCCCCTCTCCACCTCTCAGCAGTGCCCCATCACAGGGCCTGGGTAGCTCTGCGCTTCGGGCCAGGTACAGAACACAGCCAAAGAGAGGCTCAGCCCAGCACGGCCACAAGCACCCGACCTCAGGCTGGGCACTGCTTTCTCCCCTGCAGCTTTCTCCCCGGCAGAAATGAGTGACAGACTCCGTGCCTTGCTAGGCCCGTGGTCATTTTAAGGCTTAGATGTTTGGAATGGCTTCAAGTACCTCAAGCAAAACGAGGACCGAAACAAGAAGCTCTGACAGGGACACCGCTGCAGCTCAGGAAGTGCCCAGGCGTGCCTGCACAGAGCCTTGGCCTCTGCGCTCCTGCTGCAGGGTCCGTAGGTAATGGAAGTGAGTGCTTGGCTTCCCGAAGAACCACGGTACACTCCACAGGGGCCCAGACACAGCCCCCTTCTCAGTCTCTTCAAGAAGCTAACACTCTAGAGAAAAGGCCACCTGGAAGTGGGGTTTCTTGCTGTCCGGTGCATCCACAAATGGGAGGACTGTGAATCAGTCAGAGATGCTTTTGAGTAAAAAGTGTAAAAACCCAGCTGACTGCATAGCAAAACATGAAGCTTTTTTTACTCCTAAAACAAGAATGGGGGGGGCCACTGTTAGTGCCGATGCTGGCAATGTTGGGTTTGGGTCTCTGTGACCTAGTTGACCTTTTCCTCATGGTTGCAAGGTGGTTGCTGTTGCTCCACCCATTTTGTCCACATTCAAGTTGATAGGAAGATGGGAAGGGGTGGTATAAGCTTAGTCCAGCAAAGCAAAAGCTTTTCCGGAAAGTTGCCAATAGACTTTTGTTGGCATCTCATTGACCAGAACAGGGTCACATGGCCACCCCCAGCTGCAAGGGAGACTGGGCAAGAAAGAACTACATTTCCCAGCTCTTTCTAGTTGAGAAAGGAAAGGGAGAAATGTGGAGTCTGGGCGTCAGGTAAGTTAATTCACAGTATCTGCCATGGCCTAGGCACAACGAACTTGGCTTGACAATGCTCTTGGGTGTTAAGTTGCCAAGTGCCACAGCACTCACAACAGGTACCCCCCCCACACACACACGTCACACACGGCAGGACAAAGACTAGTAAAAGAGAGAAACAGAGAATAAGTGGGAAGGAAGCGGAAGAGAGGAGGGGAGGCAAAGCGGAGGACAGGAACGATGGTTGAGGGGCTTGTGTGTGTCAGGTCTCAGAGAACGGGGGATGAGGCTCAGTTTCAGGGAGCTTAAGTGACTTGACCAAAGTCATAGAGTTACTGAGAGGAAGAGCCCTCTCCCTCCAGCATTAATGCTGTTATTTCCCAAGGGAAGGGGAGGGAGAAGAGAAAGGGGGAAGTGCTAGCCAGGGTGAGGACCAGCCAAGGCTGTCAGCTTCGTGAGGACAGTCCCTGCACTTGGGTCAGGTGCCAGCACATAGTAGGGGCTCAACAAATGCTTGTGGACTGATGTCTGTATTACTAATTACTTCTTTTCCACATTATCTCCATCATTAATGATCACGAAGTTTTGGGCAGGTGCTCTGTGCTGGGCACCAGTCCAGCCTTCTGTAGGCTCACAGCCATTCAGAGACAAGTCCCTGCTGTTGTCCCCTATTTTATTTTATTTTTATTTTAGAGAGGGGAATGGAGGAAGAGAGGGCAAGAAACATCAATGTGTGGTTACCTCTCATGTGCCCCTTGTTGGGGACCTGGCCTGCAACCCAGGCATGCGCCCTCACTGGGAATTGAACCAGTGACCCTTTGGTTCACAGGCCGGCACTCATTCCACTGAGCCACACCAGCCAGGGCCTCTTGTCCCCTATTTTAGACATGAGAAAACCAAAGCTTGGAGTGGTGAAGTCACCTACCTGTCTGAGGTCACATTAAGGAAAAGCAAACAAAACACCCCCCCAGTCAGCCACTCCCTCCTCTGCTCCCCCACCCTGGATGTGGACCACCAATCTCAAGGCTCCAGCGCCCAGCAGCTTTAGCTCCGGAACCCTCAGCCGTTACCCACCCACCCACACGCCACCTGTGGGCTCTGTCATCGCAGGATTTCAGCCGAAACGGGAAGTGCTGTCTGTCCCGTTCTCTTGATAGCCTGCTCCCTGTTTCCCGCCGTGTCTTTCTCGGTGCAGCAGATGAAGTCAGCACTATACAGCCCGCAGAGGGGCCCTCTCCTGCCCAGTCAACTGCTGAAGAGCCAGCTAGACCATCCGGCAGATGCCCCAGCGACAGCCTCCCTCAGGGGCTGCACGGAGAAGCCTTGGGCTGCGGCCAGAGGTCTCAGGCCTCCAGCAGCCCCAGCCCACTCCCAGTCCCAGCCTGAGGGAGACCGCGGGCTGGCTGCGCTGTGGCTTCCTCCTTCTGCCCTGCTGGAGGCCAGTGGGGCAGAGCGTCACATTCCAGCCCAGGGGGCCCGCCTCAGCAGGGCATGCCCCCTGCGCGCTGTATCCTTACTACTGGGTGACTGGGTGAGTCATTTAATCTCCCTCGAAGAGCCCCTACTCTGTGGGTGTAAAATGGCAATGAATATTGACCTTGTTATTTGGCTGATGAAATAAGGTAACATGTACTTCCACCCAGCACCGTGCTGGCGCAGCAATTGATTGTGCTGAGCTCTGAGTTGCTGGGCCATGGGAACCAGTCTTGGCTTTTTGCTTTTGTTTTTCAAACCTTTACTGAAGTATAACATACCTATAGAAGAAAGCACATGTCCTTAAGTAGACAGCTCAGTGAATTCTTTCAGACTGAATCTACTTCCTGTGACCAATTCTCAGATCAAGAAGTAGAACAGCCCTGGCCAATGTGGCTCACAGGTTGGAGCGACACCCGGTGAATCATAAATTGAAATGTTGAGGGTTCGATTCCCAGTCAGGGTACATGGCTGGGTGGCAAGTTCAGTCCCCAGTTGAGGCTCATGTGAGAGGCGACCAATTGATGTTTCTCTCATGTTGGTGTTTCTCTTCCTCTCTTTCTCCCTCCCTTCCCTGCTCTCTAAAATCTATGAGCAGGCCCTCTGGTGAGGATTAAAAAAAGGAAATAGAACACTGTCAGCACCCCAAAGACCCTCTGTGCCCCTTCTAGTCAGTACCCCTCAGCCAGGGTGACCTACCACTGTCCTGGCCTCTAGTAGCATACATTGGTTTGCCCACTCTTGAACTTCACGTGAAAGAGTCACGTGGCGTGCGCACTTCTGCTCACCAGCGCACGTTTGTGCAAGTCGTCTGTGTTGAGGTGTGCAGAGCCGGTTCATGCTGTCCTGCTGCTGAGTATCCTTCCAGGTGCCCATGCACCACGACGTCCACTCCCTGTTGGTCGGTTCCTGGGGCTGCTGCGAACAGCGCTATGACCAACCTTTGGTGCTCGTTCCCGGTGGATGTGCATCTCAGAGGGCAAGTGCCGGTTTGTGTCTGGCCTTGGGTTTTGGCTGAGCCTCCCCAGAGGTGCTGGGAAGGAAGGGAGAGGGAAGAGTAGGAGTGCACTGGGTGGGAGTTACGAAGCATGGCTGTGCTGAGGCTGGTGTGATTGATTCTGGGTTCTGCCGCAGACCTCAGGGCTGTGCTGGGCAGTGGGCAGGACAGGTTTCCAAGTCATGCCGCCGTGAGTTCCTACTACGTGTGGGGTGCCACAAGGGACTCTGCCACCAGAGAGCCTGTCCCAGCTCCTGAGAGCTCACTTCCAGTTGTGGAAATGAGGTGTGACACAGGAAGCAGGAAGTGACGCAGGGCAATAAGTGACAGAAGACTGAGAGAGGCCCGTCCCCAGAGCCAGCTTGCTGGTCTGTGAGACTGACATCGAGAGCTTGGGGGGACCTAGGTTTGGCAGGGTTGGCGGTGTCTTTGCCAACCACCCAAAGCCTCATCCCCCTGGTGAATGCGTCCGTCAGTGCCCAACCGAGGTGTCACATCTTCCGTGGGGCCCTCAGCATCCTCCGTGTCCTCCTCCCATGCTGGGTGCTTCCTGCCCAGCAGGCCCCACAACTGCCAGGTACCAACCAAATTTACATCCTACGACCAGAAACTGTGGCCATTTGTTTAATCTCTTTCCCGCTGGCCTGCAGACTCCACACGGGCGGACCTGTGTCTGTATTATTCATTGCTTCATTCAGACTTAAGGTGCCTGGCATGCGGTAGTGGGTTCACACACATCTGTGGAAAGGTCTTGTGCCTGAAAGCACGTGTGATCAAAGGCATGGAGAGGGTCACACATGGGTGGCTGAGGGGCCGAAGATGGTGAGTCTGTCTGAAGCACAGTCCACAGTTTGGGACAGAGGGCTGTACAGCCAGCAGAGCTGGGGAAGGCCTCGAACACCGGGCCGGGGAACTGGATCTTGATTCTGCCAGCAGCTGGGAGCTGTTCAAGGTTTTGGAGCAGGAGGGTGACGTGAACAGAGATTAACCGATGACATTTTAGAGCAACACATTCCTGGAAAGACTGATGAAACTAATTTGAACTTCACTGTAGCTGTTAGGAAAGTGTATCTCAACAAGTCAGACTCTTTTCGTTATATTCATCGTGGGAAATTATCCAAACGGAGAAGGAATGAGGAGACAGTATTGGACTGTGTCTCCCAGACTTCGGAAAAGGTGTCAAACTGCCTAGGAAGTTGCAGCCACTGGTGCAAAAATCAGCGATGCGAAGAATAAATGGATGGGCTGCGCTACAACCCACCCCACAGGTCGAGTATTTTGAATGCGGCACATGGGAGACAGCCAGTGCTTCCATCCAGGCTCCTCTTTCTCCCTGGACACCTGCCCCACTTGCCACCTGTCACGTTCCTCCTGCCCTCTCTTGGTTCAGAGTAGATGTCACCTCCTCCAGGAACCTCCCCCTTGCCCGGCCCCTCAGGTGGAAACACCGCTCCTTTCTCTATAAGTGTGCTCACTCGGGGTGCCTCTCTGCTGTGTGCGGGTTCAGTTGTCTTTGTTGGGCTGGGGTGGGGAGAGTTCATGGGGGCAGATATTACAGTGCACTCCAGAGCTGTTCTCTTGGGACAGGAATAGATCAATAGAATAGACCAGACAATTCCAAAAATAATGGGAAATTAATGTACTCTAAAGATGGCATTTCCAATCAGTGGACAAAGATGAGTTATTTAAAAGATGGCATTGGGACAGCTTGGATAGCCATTAAAAAATAAGCTACATCTGCACCTCACTACTTATATGCAGATAAATTACAGTTGGAATAAAGATTTAACTGCAATGAAGCTATAAATGCTCTAGAAGAAAATATGGGTGAATTACTTTTATAATCTTAAAGTGGGGGGAAAAAACTTTGTTTTTACCAGAAGCCCTAAAGCCCTAAAGGAAAAAAAAAACTAATGGGATGATATAAAATTTCCATATGGCAAAAAAAATCTTCATACACAAAATAAAAGGACCACAAAAAGAAAACATATTTGTAAAATATATGATAAAAGATTAATTTCATTTCCAAAGACTCCTTACAAAAATTTGAAAAAGAGAACTGCCAACCAAAGTATCCAAATAGAGAACTGGACGAAGAATATAAACAGATTGTTAGAGAGAGGAAGGGAGGGAGGGAGGGAGGAAAAGAAAGAAAAGTGACCAATGAACGTGATACACATGAACACATGCTCACGCCCCCAAATGAAGAGGGCAAAGGAAACCAAGAGATGCCGTCTTTCACCTTTCAGATTGGCAAAGATAAAAGAGATTGCTGATACTAATCACTGACGAGCTCNAGAGAACTGGACGAAGAATATAAACAGATTGTTAGAGAGAGGAAGGGAGGGAGGGAGGGAGGAAAAGAAAGAAAAGTGACCAATGAACGTGATACACATGAACACATGCTCACGCCCCCAAATGAAGAGGGCAAAGGAAACCAAGAGATGCCGTCTTTCACCTTTCAGATTGGCAAAGATAAAAGAGATTGCTGATACTAATCACTGACAGGCTCGCAGCGCAGAGAGACCCGCCAGACGCTGCTGGCAGCTGAGTAAACTGGTGCAGCCTTTGCAGAGAGGGCTATGACCGTCACTGTGACCATTTAGAGTCTTGGTGATGATAAAAGTCCCCACTCACCAAGTACTCCTGGGGAAAAGACCAAGCAGGGCTTCACGGCCTAACTTCTGAAGTCGTGCACCCTCAGTTCCCTATGACCCTGTTGGTTTCGCAGGCCTGTTCTCTAATGGGGATGTGGGGTGCGGCACCAGGAAGTGGGGATCATTGGGGGCCATCTTGGAGGCTGGCTACCACAGTTTCTCATTTCAGAGGGGACACTTTGGTGTCAAATACTGCATTAAACACACTACCTTACTACCCACTTTGTAGATAAGGAAATTGAAGCTCACAGAGGTTTAAGTATGGTGCCCAAGGTCACTTGCCTGGTATCAGAGCCAGAACTTGAACCGATCCCATTTGGCGAGACTCTCTCTCTAGACTCTTGGCTAGCCCTCCTTACTGGTCTCCCCGTTGCTGCTCTTGCTTCCTTATACTCTCATCTCCTCTGATCTAAAAACATAATCCACATTCCATCATTTGCCCACTCTTAGAATGAAGTGCACCCACCTCACAGTGGTGGACAAGGCTCCGCGGGCCTCCTCACCCTCACCTCCCACCACGCGGCCCCTCGCCCATTGCCATCCGTCACTTTCCTATTCCTCAAACCTGCCAAGCCCCTTCCCACCTCAGAGCCTTTACACTGGCTGTTCTCTCCTCCTGAAAGACTGTGCCCCAGGTCTTCACCCAGCTGTCAACTTCTGCCATCCCAGCATCAGGGCACATGGTGGCCTTCCCCCACCACTCAGCCCAGAGCTCACACTTGTCTCCCCCCTCAGCCCGTCTCCACCTTACCCCTCACTCTCCCATCCTCTGCCTCTCCTTGACACAGTCTCCACCTCAATCCTTATGTCCAAGATCCAACCAGGCTTCAAACTCAGCGTGTAGCTGCTGTTTCTCCTTCGTCTCATGATTTAGGACAGTCAAATTAGTAACAGTGGATCTTCTGAGAGTTCAGGACAGATGCAGGTTATGATCAGATCTAGGTTAAGCATTTGGGGGAGAACACGACCTAAGTGGTACTGTACCCTCTTATTGCATCCCTTCAGGAGGGGGGCACATCGTGTCAGGTGGCCCCGCTTTGTTGAATTGGATCCCCTGGTTGAGGCCTGTGTGGCGGATCTCTCCATTATGCAGGCACATGTTCCCTCCTGTCATTAATGTGTAATTTGTAGGGATAAATGTTTTTTTTTTTTTAACGCTTTGAGATGCTTACACAGCATCTGCTCTAGTCATACTAAGATCCTGTTATTCCCAATAATAACCCCCTGTTTTTACCC
This sequence comes from Sturnira hondurensis, assembly GCF_014824575.4. Lineage (NCBI taxonomy): Eukaryota > Metazoa > Chordata > Mammalia > Chiroptera > Phyllostomidae > Sturnira > Sturnira hondurensis. The sequence goes on along the minus strand of NW_028076767.1, from coordinate 18,670,635 downwards.
TGGCTGGTGTGGGTCAGTGGATTGAACCACGCTGTGGACCAAGAGGTTGTTGGTTCAGTTCCCAGTCGGGACACATGCCTGGGTTGCAGGCCCAGTCCCCAGGTGGGGGCCCGTGAGAGACAACTGATTGATGTTCCTCTCTCACATGGATGTTTCTCTCCCTCTCTTTCTTCTCTCTATGAAAATAAATAAAATGTAAAAAAAATACCCCCCTGGTCCCCAAGACTAGGTCCCCACTTGTGGACAGGCCCTTTCACACAGGAAGCTACAAGGAGGGGGTGCTGCTTAAGAAGCACCACGGAGCAAGTGGCCCAGCAGCTGTGCCTTCACCAAAGCACCCGCTGTCGCCGAACCTGGAGGAGACATGGAGGCAGCACTGCCCCCTTAAGCAGCCGGTTAACAGCCTTCTCTGCCATGATCCTCCACCAGACTGGGACACAACACTGGGAGAATTAGTGGTCAGAAAACTGGGTCACGCCATTCCTCGTTAGGACCCGCGCTGTGGCCACTTTAAGGATGGAGGGCCTTGTCTAGAGGCACAAGGACGCTGAAAGCAGTCTGCACAGGGTTACTCAAGGAGTGGAGGCTCCCGCAGGAGATTCTGCAGGCCTCAGCACACACAAAACTCGCCTAATTCCCGGCGCTGCTAAACAGCCAGGTTACTCCAGGGCTCCCAACTGCTTCTGTGGGTAGAGCCGGGCTGGGCCTGTTTTATCTGAAGGATGGTAGATGAGTTCACATTTCATGCTCAGAGAAAATCACTGCTCTGCCCTCTTGGGCAGTACTATCTCTGTTTTATTACTCGGAGAAGAACTGGGTTATCTGGGCTCAATTCCACCTTTGAACTTCAGGTGGATTTGGCATTATATTTCAAGCCCAGATGTCCACCACCACTGTGAAATAGTGACTCAGGCCAGGGGAAGTCTCTGAAGGTCTCTAGGAACGTGGTGGGAAGAGATGGGCAATCCTGCACCTGGATTTCTCATTTTTGGAGTGAGGAGGGACAGATTCCGTCCTTGAAACACCCACACCTCCCTGGATGAACTTAAGAGTTGTGGCCACTAATTCTAAACGTCATTATCGGGCACCAACACGTGTGGCCTTTCAGGTAGCGAAGCCTCCAAACGGTGCCCCACCACGGGGGATGCAAAGTGAAGACATCACAGAAAGCCGGGAAGAGAGAGTTGGTTTGCAAACACACTTGATTGCAGGGATAAAAGGTGCTGATGAGTGACATATGAGTTGTATGTTGACACAAAAGTCTTCAGCATGTGTGTGTATGTGTGTGTGTGTGGGAGTCTGGGTGCCTTAATTCAGTATGTTGTCATCTTCTTAATTTTTCTAATTGGGTGAGTATACTCAGCTCTGAACCTGTGCTGTTGTACTTCCAACTCTCACCTGTAGAGGGAGACTTGTTTACCTCGGATTGTTCACAATGCAAAGCTTTCAATGGAAGAAAGAAAAAAGGCATTTTACAAAAAAAAAAAAAGTTGGTAGGTTAAAGGCAGTTTCAAAATTGCAAACAATTGCAGTGGCTGTCTCGTTTTCTCTTCTTTGTTGGTTCCACTGTGAATGAGTCGTAGCGTAAAGTCAGTAGAAATTGCCCTTCCTCTTCGGATTCGACCCGAGGAACCAGGAGGTGGGATCGTTATTGGGTTTTGTTTTGGTGTTTGGCCATTTTCTCACAGAATTCCACAAGAGCCGCTCCCCGGCCCTATTAAAGCACAAGATTTTTCTGAAGACTGACCCGATGTAATGGAGGGTGTGCATTTGGGGGGGGCACCTGCCCTTGACCCATCTTCCCTGTCGGTTCTAATTCTGCTGTTTTGGGAACAGCGTGTTGTTTCAGGCTGAATCTGAGGTTAGTTTGGAGATCCAGGGCCCCCCACTCTCACCCCGCGACGCCCCATGCCCCCTTCTCTAGCACCTCAGGCTGATGAGGTGTGTCTGCGCGGAGGACGGCGTCTACGATCTGCGTGGGTCGTCCCCCTCCTGCGAGGCTGTGTTTCCGCGTACCGTGCGGCGCCTAGGTCTGGGATAGAGCTGCATTCTTGGTATTACCCTATTACTTTACAACTGTAGCTAGCGCTCAGTAAGGAGCTCGCACCGAGTGGTCTAGAGGAGCACAATGACCGGTGGGAGGGAGCCGGGACCGAGCCAGTGGCAAGCTCTCGGGATGCTGAAATGTTTGGGTGGGACAGGTAAGCCCAGTCTGGACTATTAAGCGCCCGCCTGGAGGAAGGAGGGGTGCAGGGGTGGGTGTAAAATAAGTGGTGGGAAAGAGACAAAGGAAGAGTGAAGAGGCGAGGTGGTGCGGAATAGAGGGAGGGGGAGGGGAGTGGGCAGCCAGCCGAGGAGCCTGAGCTTGAACTTGATCAAGAAAAGGGGGCCCTGAGGTGGGATAGGGGGCCAGGCAGAGAGCCAGCCACGTGCCCGGCTTTTCTAGACCTGGGTTTCGCTCCCGCAGCCCAGGGGCCCAGCCCCCAGCCCAGCCGCCCCGCCCAGCGAGGACCCGCGCCCCCCGGGAACTGGGAGACGCGCGGGGGTCCAGGGCTGCCCGAAGGCCCCAGGGTGCTGGGAGTTCCTAAAGGTGCCTGAGTCACTTTCTTTGGGCCAAGTCTCTTCTCTCCTGGCCTGAACGCGGAGAGCCGGCTGTGTGCCCTCCAACCCCCACCCGAGACTCTAAGACGGCGGCCTCCGAGAGCAAGGGGAGGGCACAGACCCCACCGCCTTCTTTCTCCGGCCCAGCCCCAGGCTAGGATCTTCCTCGAAGCGCTTCCCCCTTAAGAGCGCTCTCCCCCAGAAGCGCACGGCTGTGCGTCCAAGTGCGCCCTCATCACCCCCCCTACCTGGACCAGCACCCCCTCCTTCCTTCTCTTTTCCCCCCGCCCGCCTCTCCCTCCTTTCTCCTCTCCGTGGGTGTCTCCTTTTCCTCTCCCCCTCCCCCCGTGCCCACTCCTCCGTCTCGCCCGCCCTCCACCTCCTCTTCCTGCCGCTCCTCCTACTCCCCTAGCTTGCGCCCTCCCGGCGCTCCCCTCCCCCGGCCCCCGCCCCGTGCCGGGTCCCGCCCCCCTCCCCCGCCTCCCCGTGCCCGGTGCCCCCCTCCCCCTTCCTCCCTCTCGGCCGCGGCGCCGCCGCTGCCGCCGCCGCTCGCCTGGGCCCTCCTCCTGGCCACCCCCGCCCCCGGGCCGGGCAGTGACGCGCCGCGGCGGTGCCAGCCCCTCTCCCCGGGCGGCCGCGGCGGCGGCAGCAGCAGCAGCAGCAGCAGCTGGAGCTGTGGGGCTGTCACCGCCGCTCACTCGCGGAGCCCGACCGCCCGTCTCCTCCTCGCCTCGCCTCCCGCCCAGGTACGGAGTCCGGCCCAGATCCCCGGGATCGGGCAGTTTCTGGGCCCCTGGCCACCGCCCCCCCTCCTCCTGCCGCTGCCGCCGGCCGTTGAGCTGCGGTTAAGGGGGCGGGGGGCCGGGGGTTCCGGGGAGGGGGACGCGGGGGAGCTTCCTGCGCCAAGGCTGAGGAGGGGGGCGTAGGGAAGCGGCTGCGCCCTGGGCGGAGTGGGCTGAGACGGGGGGCGGGGAGTGTGACCGAGTGGTGGGGGCCGCGAAGGCTGCACTCCGGGGGCTGTGAGGTGCCCGAGAGGTGTGCCCAGCTCGGAGTGCCGGGGGTCGCCGGGCGCACTCCACTCCGGGGCCGCGCGCGCCGCGGGTCCTGGGGGGCGGTGATTGTGTGCGCCGCGCCGCGGTATTGTGCGGCGGCCACACCGTTTGCAGCGAGCTGGGCACCGCGTCCCGGGGAGGAAGCCGTCCTCGGGCGGCCGGGTGGGGGCCGGGTTCGGGTTGCCGCCCGCGGCCGCGAGAAGGGAAGTGGACTGTGTTTAGGGATGTGAGGACGGGAAGCGTTGAGTGGCAGGGAGGGGCTGCCCGCCTGAGCGCAGGGAGTTGAGACCAGGTTTGCAGAGTTGAGCCCACTTTGCCAGGCCCGGGTCCCTGCTCGGAACTAGCGGACCCGGTGTCCCTCTCAGGTGTACCGTGGGAGCGGAAGCCGGGGGCGTCGGCCGCCCTTGGCGAAGGGGCTGTTGCTTCGTGAGGGGCACTTGGGGCGGGAGCAGCTGTCCGGAGTGAGGGCGCGCGCCCGGGTGAAGTTAGATTTGCACCGCCGCTCGCCGCTCTTCACCTGGTCCTCTGGGCCAGGCACTTCGTCGTGGGGCGGCTTGGGGAGTGCCATTCCCATTTTTATTACAGCTGCTGGGTTCGGAATTGACCCCCCCCCCCCACGCCCGCTGCTCCCACCTGGAGCTCCGTTTGCCCGAGTCTGGTCGGCCCTACCGGGCGACGCTTCCTGAGGGAAGTTCTCATTAAGCCTCGCTAATTAGCATTATTCCTGGAGAAAGGTTAAGGTTAGACCGTCCTTTTCCTTCTCGGAGGCCCACTCCCCTCCTCCCCGTTGCCTTCTCCCTCCTTCCTCCCCAAGAACACAAAAGCACAAAAAGAAAGTGTGAAGAGGCGCAGATCAATGGAGAAGCCACAAACCCATTAATTCAAATGGAATCTTCCCCCCACCTCTAAAACATTGATTTTTCTTTCTGTCTGCTCTGAGGGGAGATTAATAACCTCCTGATTTCACCTGAAATGGTGTTTGGACTCTGTGATTTCCTCCTCTTTCTGAGAAGGATTGTGGCTTGAAATAGATTCTCCCTTGAGATAAAGCCCTACTTATCCCAGAATCAGCTGGAAACCCCAGCCGGGGCCCCACCAGGTGGGGCTTGTGACAGGGAGACTGGGCGGGGGGCTCTCACAACTCTGGGAGAGTCATCTGTGGATGGAACCAGGGGCCCCCTGCTTCTGGGTTGTGGGTTGGTGTGGGTGAAAGGCCTCTTATGGCCGGGCCCCAGGGGTAGTTTAACCCCCAGGTAGTAAATTACCCCTTCATTGGAAAACCATTAGGGCCTAAATGTGTCCTTGAATAATACCAAGCTCCTGTCTAATCCCAGCTCCAGCTGGGCTTGTTTTACAGATGAGGGTTTTAAGACAGCACCTCCTCCCACACCCACTGCATCAAGGCTGGGTGATGCCCCGTTCAGCACCTTCCTGCTTCAGAAGCTGGGAGCCAGGCACCCCAGGGCCTTTCCCCCAGCTGAGAAGGCTGACTTTGGGGAACTTACCCTGCCTGGGCCACCGTGGGGCCATGTGGTGCTGGACTGTCCCTGAGTTGCTCAAGAACTTTTTTGTCTGGTCTGGGCCCTTTTCTTGGAAAGAAACTCCTGCAGGGCATTGTGTCACAGTGGTTCCTCTCCAGCCCTACTTTTTGCCTGGAAGAACCCTGTCTTCTAAAGCCCATCTCTCTAGCCTCCTTTTAAAGAGACCCCTGTTAATGGCAGGGCCTGGGGTATCAATGAGGCCCTCGTGGTGAGGAGTGCTGGGAAAACAGCCAGTTGCCTTTGCTTAGGAAACAAAAGCCTGTTTTACACTCGATACACTACTAGGAAGGTGTTGCAAATGCTCACTCCCAGCATCCAGCGTCCATGACAGCAAGGACAACAGAGCATTCCCATGTATCTGTGAATATGTTTCTGGCAGGCCCTGTGTGTTTGAGAGAGAGACCGAGAGTACCTAAAATGCTGTAGGTGATTGGCTGTGTCTCAGCCCTCCCCACTCCACATTTCCCAGAAGAGCTGTGCTTGTAAGCAGAGGAGCTGTGTTAGCAGGAAGGACTAGAATTGTACAGGGTGTGTCCCTAGGAGGCTGGCCTCCTACCCTCATGGCCAGATGGGCTTGGGATGTAGCGTGAAGCAGCAGCCTTGGGACCCTACAGCAGCCAGGAGTGGTGGGTGACTCAGACCACCCTAGGGTTTTACGTGTGCAGTCCCTTCACGACAGGGATTTGAGCCCTGGCTACTTTAGATCCCGGAAGGGGGGCAGGTGGGGTTCATCTTCCATTAATAAGCCGTCTGATGAACCGGAGTGGTTAAGTTGGGGTCAAATGTGGTTCAGTACCTTCTTGGCATGCTCAGAAGGCTGTGTGTGTAATGCTTGCTGACATGAAGACAAGGGGAGGAATTGCCTCGTACTCAAGAATGTCCAGGACCTGGAAGGCCTGCAGGTGTTCCCGAAGGGGGTGCTCACTTTCTGCATCCCAGTACCTGCCTGCTTGGACAGAGCTGGTGCTGGAGCAACTGCCCGGCCGGCCTGGCGGTCTTTTGGCAGGAGCTTCAACCTCTCATCAAACAGACCCAGAGGCTGGGCAGAGAGGGGTCTGTTTTCTGCTCGGCCCAGAAGCACCCCCTGCCCATCCCTACCCGCTGCCCCTCCTCTGAAATACACACCCAAGGCTCCTGGTCAGGGGCCTTGTGGCTTACAGTTGCACGAAATTCTCAGCAAATCCTCCTCCTTTTCTTTCTCAAGGCAAGTGGCAGAGATAGAGTTACAGCTCTGGGGAAAGGCCTGGAAAATGTTGTGTGAGGCACGCCCCAGGATCCCTGTCCTGGAGGATGCAAATGGCTCAACTTCAGAGGCACCAGGAACCCAGTTCCCGAGAAATTGACCCCAGTTGTAAAATAATCAGGTTACTGATAGCACCTGCCCGTGGTTACAGGCCATGGATACAGGCGCGCTTCCACCATTTCCCCTCTGGTCTCCCATTTTCTCCTCCTCCTGGGCTGGGCAGTGGTTGGTGCTAGTTTGCTTGCAGAGGAGGAAGGGCCTCAGACCTGGGTGGAGAGAAACTGAACCTGCCCATGAATTTTGGACTGCAGATAAGAGCAGGGCAGCCTCCTCTCCTTGTGCCCAGGCTGGGGCGTGTCCCAGGGGCTGGCTGGGGGCTGCCCACCTGCCCTCTCCCATTCTGGAGTTCCCTTTTCAGGAGGGCGGTTGGCTCTGTCACTCTGTGGACCCAAATGGCTCAGGCCCTTTGGTGCTGAATAAATGGTGGACTTGACCGACACATGGGCAAGGCTGCAGGCTCCAGGGTGTCCGAGGGCGGAGGTAAGAGGAGTGGGGCAGCTGGCCAGCCAGTCACGTGGGGACTGGAGAGGGGGGCCCAGAAGTAATAGATGGTACACACATTTCAAATGAAAGTTTCACTGAAGTTTGTTTACAGAAAGAGAGAAATTAGCAGACCAGATTGCCTTGAAATTCCAGGAGAGGACAGCAAGAAGTCCCTGACTCATGACTTACGACCTCTGGGCAAGCATGGGGAGCACCCTAGGTGTAAGCACAGGCGTGTGGCCCTGCCACTTGCAAACCTGCACCACGCGCCTCCTACAGGTCCCTCTGGACTTGGGTCTGTGTTGCCCCTCTGCACAGTTGTTGGTGGCTCTGAACTGTGTGTGCTGGTAGTTGCCAGTGTGTGTAATTAACTTGCCCCTGGAGCCTCGGCTCAGTGTAAGTGGGTGAAGTTACCATCTCCCCTCTGCAGCTGGGAAGGGGGGTTCTGCTCTAGCAGGTGAGTTGCAAAGGGGTCTTGGGAAGGCTGCTCTCCTAGATCAGCCCTGAAAGCGAAGGTGTGGAAATTAAGTCTGATTGGATCTTACTCTTAATGGACTTGATTGCTCACTTAAAAAAATTGCTGTAGCAGGAGTGTCAAAATCTTAGAACGGCTGCTTACGAAACAGGGACTCGTGTGGCAAAACCTTGGGGGCCATGAAGAAAATGGCTAGGAAGGGTGAGATTGACCATAGAATAACCGTGCAGGGGGTCCGCAGCCCCTTCTCTCTCGGCATTTCTCTTTCCCTAGATAAGGTCCAGGGGGAAATGAGCCTGCCTTAGTCATCTGTGTTCTTGACACCACACCAGCACGTAGTATATGCTCAATGTATGTGTGTTGGCTCTAAATGAGAGAGTGAGCCTGTGGGTGCGTGTGTGTAAATAGAGTTTCATCGTCCATGAGTTCCCTTTGGGTCTCATCTTGAGATACGTTGTTAAGGAATGTGATTCTTCCAACTGAAGGGGGGAAGTGTGGTGAGGAGGCTCTTGGTGTGGTGGCGCTGTGATGTGGGCTCTGGGCAGACTGCCTGGCCTCCGACCCCAGGTCTGCTGCTGGCCACGGAGCCCTGGGGAAGCTGGGGCAGATGCCAGATCTAGAGTAGAGGAAGGCCTGGCATGGGTGCCTGCTTTTTGGAGGGGGGCTGTTGCAAGGAAATCTTGTAAGACCCTTACCCCGAAACCCCTTGCGTGTGGGCACTGGCTGCCCTTCATTTTTAGGTGATTGCAATGTCAATGTAAAATTCAGCCCACCTCTTCCCAATCTGAGCTGCCAGGGCATGGGGAGGGGTTGGGGGGATCCCTTTGGTGCAGTTAAGTGATCTGTTGTAGGAAGGAGACCTTGCAAGGCAGCTTGCTGCCTCTGGCCAGCTAGCCCGCCCGCCAGGGCCCAGGTTTCACATGGTCTCCACTCACGAACTGTGAACAATGGGACCAACTTAATTGTCAAACTAATGGCACATTGTCATTAAACACCAGTATCATGCCAGGCAATTTAGCCAATTCGGTGAATCTCCCTGGCTTTGCAGGGGGCTCTGGGAACATACAGCCTAGTCCCCACTCTTGAAAGGGTTTAAGGTTTTCTGGAGAGACAGGGCACAGACCCAGGGTGTATTGGTGTGCCACAGCCGAGGGTATGGGCCCGACTGACTGCTGGGGCTAATGGTGCAGGAGACAGACTGTGTGAGAAGAGGAGCAGTGGAGATGGAGATGGAGATGGAGTCGGCAGAGAGGTGGCGTGTGTTTAGAATTTGGGTCACAGAGCACCACAGTAGTGTGGGCAGCCCAGGTGAGAGGGGCAGCGGAGCAGAGGCTTGGAGGCAGGAAGGAGTGTGTGTCTGGGCCTTCGGGGTTGTACGCATCCGGCCTTGCCACCTGTTAGCTCCTGACCTTGGGTGAGTGAGTGACTTAGTGGAGCCTCAGTTTTCTCATCTGTAGAATGGGGCTGGCGGCCTACAGTAAGGGTGAAATGAGAGGGTCCAAGGGGAGCATTTGGCACATGATAAACTTTGACTTTTGTTGTTAGTTTTAACCTTGGCTGAACAGGGCTAGAGCGTGGGAGTGCCTTCAGTGCCGCACCTAGAGGTTCTGACTTGTTCCTGCTCCTCAGTGAGAAAGAACCCCGTGTGTTTACTGGAGCACTCCATGAGCCTATCTTGGAGCCAGGGCCAGCCCTGCCCAAGGCTATGTGTGCTTTGGGAGGGACGCTCCTGTGCGGCTGCCCCTCAAATCTACCAGCTTGTGCTGGGGCCTGGAGCGCCCGCATGTAGACTGCCACACAGCTGCCATCCCCACTTCCTATGGGCCTCTGCACAATGCTCCCTGACCCCCCGAGGGCCTCCGTGGCCACCCAGCCATGTGTTTCTTGCTGACTGTCCAGCTTCCCCCCCGGGCAGGGAGCACCAGGAAGACCAGGACTTGTCCACAGCTGAATTTCCCAGCACCTGGAAAGGTACTAGCACGTAGTAGGTATCTAGTAAATAGTGCCGAATGAACAGATGGAGCATTCTGAGTAGGCAGTGCTCCCAGATGTTAATAGAATACTCAGTCTTCTAAAAAAAATAGTGAATGTGTCAACAATGCCCAGAGCCAGGAGAAGGCTTGCCTCCTCTACCATGACTTCAGGTCATACCTAGGCCACAGTATCCCTTGGGCAGCCAGGAAGCAGCACGGGCCCAAGTGGGGATGCCCCAGGTCCCGCCTGACTCCTGACTCCCAGAGCCCGGATGGCCTGCACTGCCAAGGGTCCTTCTCTCCCACCTACCAGGCTCCCTCTACACTGTCAGGTTTTATCCAAGGAGCATAGGGGAGAATTTTGTTGTCCCTTTGGACCCTTTGTGCAGAGAGAGCTTTTTTTAAAAAAGATTTTAAATTTATTTTTGGAGAGAAGGAAAGAGAGGGAGAGAAACATCAAATATCGGTTGCCTCTCTCATGTGCCCTGTGGACCCTTAGCCCTTCCGTCTGTGGGACAATGCCCAACCACACCTGTCAGGGCCAGAGAGAGCTTTTTGAATGTGCGTGTGTCCCTCCAGGCGTGAGAACACTGTCTAAGCAAATATGAGTGAGTGTGTTTTCACCCAAGGAAAAGTGTGGGTGGCTGTGCTTGTGTATAAGGAGCCAGGCGGCCAGTGGCAGGGAGGCAGGGTAAGCACACGTGTGCGTGTGTGGGGACAGGGGACGGGGAGGCCACGTGGTCTCCCTCCCCTGAGGCTCTGAGTGTGCTGTATGGGGGCCCCGGAGCTGGGCAGAGCTGGCGACCTGGCCCAACTCACGTCCTGTAGACTCAGACACAGAGGGTACACACTGGTGTCGCACAGAAGCTGTAAATTCCAGGAAGCTCCCTGCCAGCCCTGCACCGTGGGGGAGGGAATGGAGGCTAAACCACGCTGGTTCCCTGGCACTTGGAGGGCAGATGTGTCTGCCTCAGGGGCAGCAGCAGAAAGTTCAGACTAAAGTGTGCTTGCTCGCTGTAAAAGAGATGTTTGTGAGGAGGCCTGGAGGGAGGGGCTTCAGTGGAGGAGGGGGTGCTCTGTCAGAAGTCTCTACTGGGGGCCCACAGAGACCTTTGTATGCTGCTGGAGGGGACAGGGGAGGGGGCAAAGCCGGAGACCTGGGGTGTGGGAGCTGCTGGGTCATGGTTCTCGCGTTTTACAGCCAGCTCCCAAACACAGTTGCTTGCTGCTCCTGAAAGAGGCTGGGCCAGAAGGAGGTGGGGTCCTTTCCCACTGGAAGGCTGGATTGAAGGGGCCCCACCCTGGGGGTTCCCGGATGACTGGCCAAGGGCTCACTGAAGCCAGTGAGGGGAGAGGAGGCGGGCGTGGTCCTCTCCAGCAGGCCCTTCGGCTGTTTGGAAGGCCCTGACGGCCCCCCAGGCCCTCCGGCCGAACCCCCTTTGCGGTCTGATCTGAACCCTCGCCTGCCCCACCCCCTTCCTTCTCTGCACTTCTGGGGCTGGCCTTTTCAGCTCTGGAAGCTGCCCAAGAGCATATCTTTGAAGCACAGCAAAGGTTAGGAAGAAGGAAGACAGAAATGTCCTCTGGGCTGGGGGAGTGGGAGAAAGGAATTCCATGCATGCTCCATGGGAGTCAGGCGGCAGCCTGGTGTGGCCATTGGCTCGGCCTCGGAGGTGCCCGGCATGTCTTGCTGCCCACTTCTGGCTGCCTGGCCCTGCGCACAGTGACCCCTCTTCCCCAGGCTGGGTAGGGAGCAGGGAGCCGTGGCTCTTGTTTACAGTGCCTGTTTCAACCTTGGCTCACAAGGGTAAGAGCCAGGCTCTGCCATCCGCCCCTACAGGATGCGAGACCTCATAATTGTCTTCAATTACAGAGTGCCGGCCCTCAGCTCTGGCTTCCGACAGGAACCAGAGCCCAAGCCACTACCATGGGGGGGTAGGGGAGCAACCCAGCCCCTCTGCAAGGTTTGGGGGCTCCCTGTGGTCCACAGGGCACTTCTTAATGCCCCCAGGTCCTAGGCTTCCCCATAAGGCTGCCTGGGGGCTGCTGAGAGCCCATCCCTGCTAAACCCCCACCTTCTTTGTCCCTGATCAGGATGAAACTTCTGTGAGCAGTGAAGATTTTGATATGAACGACTCCACATGGATGTCAGCTGACCCACACCTGGCCTCCAGCCTGAGTCCCAGCCAGGACGAGAGGATGCGGAGCCCGCAGAACCTCCACAGCCAAGAGGACGGTGAGTGTTGCTCAGTGGCTGCTGGGGGAGAGGCTATGCAAGACAACAGAGGCCTGAGAATCTGGGGGTGGCCCAGGCTTACAGTTGCCCCTCACCCAGTGCTCTCAGCATCTCTGTGGGCCCCACTTCCCAGCTCCCGGTTCCAGGGAGACCAGTCATTCCTCCCAAAGGTAAATGAATGGAGCTCTCAGGGACTGGCAGCCTGACGGGCGTCATGCGGTTTGCTTGCCATGATGTGGATTTCGAAGTCACCATGATCAGGTCTGGGGAGGTTAACAGTGTGCCTGGCCCGGAACGGCTCCACTGCCCAACAGAGGAAACAGGGGCTGGGCTTCTGCAGTTCTGATGGGAGGCTGCAGGGGCAGGGTGCCCCCAGCGCCTTGGGATGAGGCACCGCCCAGGATGAGGAGCTGTTGGACTCTCCCTTCCCCAGCCCCCGCCGCCACCCTCTAGGGCCTGCCAGCTGGTCTGTTGCAGCCCCCCTGAGAGCAGAGACCCCCTTCTTGGGGTGGGAGAGCTGGGGTTAGAAGTCACACCCAGGAGCCTGCCCCAGAACTCGCCTGTGGAGGCCCTGGGGTGCTGGGGTGCTGGGCCCCAGGGCCAAAGGGCCTGCCTCGGCCAGGTGCAGCTGCTGGCCCCAGGAGGCACCGATGGCCAGAGTGTCCTCCTGGCTGAGCTCTGTTTTCCAGGGAGGAGGTAACTGAGGGTAGGGGATGAGCCACACCAGGCCTCAGGGAACTGGGGTGTAGAGCTGGCAATTAGGAGAGGTCGAAGGTCGGGGCCCGGAATGTGAGAGGGAGGTGCAGGGTTAAAAGGGGAGTAATGTTAACTCTGTGAAACGGGTTAGCCTTAAAGAGTAAATACGGGCTAGGAGCCTTGCAGTATGGGTCAAAGTTCATCTCCATGGCAGAACTGCGCACCTCTGGCGGCCTTCTCGGGCCTGAATCCGGCTTTGTCTGGGAGGAGCCCCGGCCTGGAGGCAGCTGGGGTGGCTGGGCCAGGGGCTGGGGGTCCCAGAGGGTGGTTCTTTGAGAGCAGGGTGCAGAGCTACTGCACAGAGGGGAAGAAAAGGCTTTTGTGCCTCGCTGACAAAGGTCAGCAGGACCCCCTGTGCTTGGAGCCTCCCTGACCAACGCTGCCTTTCAGGGTTCCCACCAGGTGGGGGCCGGGCGGGGCAGCCGCATGCTGCCTGGGGCTCTGGGTCTGGGAAGCACCTGAAGCTGACCTCCCTCCTCAGCAGGGCTGCCTGAGAGCCACACCCACAGGCTGCACCACGGGCTCCTCCAGGACAGCTCAGGGAAGGTGTCGATCATACCGTCTCAAGAAGGATCCAGAACACTTTTTTAAAAACCTCAGAGTAGTAGGACTGATGGGGGGCCATATTGCCCCAACTCATTCTCAAAAAAGTCTTGTGGTATTGTTCCTCCCAGCCACCCTCTGGGGGCCTGACCTCTGCTAGAGACACTTCCTGGGGGAATTTGGTGACTTGGGGGGGGCGGCCTCCAGGATCAGGGAGCAGAAGAGTATGTTTCCGTGGAGGTCACAGGGCTTCCTCAGCACCATTGGCCCACTGCCCGGAGGTTGGCTGATCGTGAAGATGAAGCTGAGAGAGGCAAAGAGGTTGGTGCGGTCGGCATGCCCTGCAGCTGGTCCCACAGGAGCCTTGGGCGGGGGTGCCCAGCCTGGGAGTGGTCATGAATGTTGCCCACACTGAGTCCCTGCCACTCAGGTCCCCCTGGGCTCTGGTGCTGGGGCCGAGGCAGGCTGGCCTGCTGACAGGACAAGGGTGTTTATCAGGGCGGGCAGCCAGAGCTGGAGACAGGGAGGATGGTGTTGACCATGATACCATCAATTTAATTATTTAATCAGAGGCTGTGTCTGGAGGCTGTGGGCTGATGTGCTGGCCAGAGGCCAACCTCGACCCGGTGCAGGGGGTCGAGGGCCTTGAGAACGCCCAGCCTGCTGGCCTGGTCTCTGCTGCCCCTCCTGGCCCCAGATCTCTTGGTGACTGCCGTGTCTGACCAGAGCAGTGGCTTCCCAAACAGCTTTGGCCCAGCACAGACCCAGCCTGGAGTCCTTGTCCAGCCTTCCAGCCCCCACAGCGGCAGGCAGCCAGCTTCCTTCTCGAAGGCACTCGCCGTGGGGACACAGGCTGGGATCCCGCTCCCGTCGGCGAGGCAGTGGGAGGCCGTCGGGGGCTGCAGGGTGTCCCCAAGTCCCTTCTTGTTAATGGAGGAGGACCAGGTGGGGGCAGCCCCAGCAGGAGCCCTGGTTGGCTCTGCCCTCTGCACCCCGCTGCAGCCCTCCATGGCCTCCACTCCCTGCCCATGTGCCTTTATCCGGAAGCTTCCCCAGCCCCACTGACACCCCCCCAGGATGGCTCGGTCTATGCCCTCTGATCCTTGGTCCTCCGTGGGAGTGGCGGGTCGGAGAGATGATGTCTGAGACATGGACTGTGTCAGCATCACTCTTGGCGCTGTCCCAGGGACACTAGTGCACGCCTGGCACGTGAGGTGGGGCCTGCTGAACGTGTGGCCCCAGTGAATAGAGGAGACCCGCCCTCGAGCACACTGTTCAGGAGGGGTGTGGGTCTGCCCCTTGTCAGGGACAAGTCAGACTTTTTGTTCCAGGGAAGCATCCCAGAGTTGAGCATCTGAGTGTTTTCTCTTAGCTGGAGGGTGTGGGTACTCCCACGGCCTTGCTGGTGGCCCGTGGTGTGGCCCCGAAGCAATTCTAGAAGCAGGCAGTCGGCGGGGGGGGGGGGGGGTNCTAGAAGCAGGCAGGGGGGGGGGGGGGGGGGTCCACGTCTGGGGCGTGTCGGGCCCTCTGCTGCCCCCCTCCTCCTCATCATCCTTTTTCAAGTCGTAACAAAGGCAGCTGAAGGCAGCGCCTGGGCAGGGCAGGTCCCAGGGCTGAGACCAGGCAGGAGTGATCAGCAGGCCGGCTCCCCCCACCCAGCCACCTCCAGCTGGTTTCCGAGGTTTACCGGCCGGTGGGAGCGTGCTGGCCGTGAAACAGGCTTATTTTCCTGCCCCCAAGCCCACCACTGCCTGCCAGGTTTCACTTCACAGGTCTCTTTGATAGTCCACTTGCAGCCCCCCTGGAATCGCAGCCCCAGGCGGGGGGCACCACTTGCAAGGCACTTCCTCACGGGGGGCTGTAGCTGCTGTGAGTAAGCACATCACCCTTGTCTCATGTCCGGAGCGGTGACAGGACCAGGGAGCAGATTTGGGCAGTCTGGCCAGAGTCAGGAGGTACTGACGCTGCCCTCTTCCTCCTTGGCAGGTGCCAAAGCCGTGAGGAGGAGGCACCTCCTCACCTCCTGTGAGGTTTAGGGATGAGGTCTCAATGAACAGTTGTTCCGGTACCGCCCAGGAATGGGCAGGGAAGCCTGGCAACCAGAGCAGGCTCCCCACACACACTCAGAGCCTGGCCTTTGCAGGGGCCCAGTGGGACCCGCTCCGTGCTGCCCGCACACAGCCAAGTCCACTCTGGACCCACCACTGAGCTGCCTGAGACTCCGGGCCTTTGAGCGCAGACAGCGCTCAGGTCTCATCACAGGTGCCTGGAAAAACACCCTGGCCCGGGGGCTGCCTGTTCGGGTGGAGGGAGGACACCTGGGAGAAGCCAGCTGTGGAGACCTTGTCCACAGACACTGTGGTCTGGTGCTGCTTCAGACGGAACAGCACATCAGTCTGTCATTACACCGCCAGTGGGCCCTCTGATCCTCATCTTCTCTTTAGATACCCAGAGCCGGGCCGCTAGTGCCCACAGAGGGCCTGGCCCAGAGCAGGCGGGGCTGGTGTCTGATGAACGAATGAGTGAATGAATGAAAAGGCAAGTGGGGCCGGGCGCCCAGGCAGGTGAGCCCGCAGGCGGACCGTCAGAGGTGTGGCAAGGCCAGGGTCCCGGCCACAGCAGGCAGCGCCCGGCGAGGGCCCACTCCTTCCATTTCCCCTTGGTGCGCTTCACCAGGCCCCTTGCTCTGCCCCTTCCTGAACGGAAAATGTGAGGCCTGGCCTCCAGAAGGGATGTATGGGGGTGGGGAGCGGACATTACTCACCTCTTGGGCAGACAGGAAACCGGCACCAGGGAGAGCAAAGGGTCTTGCTTCCTTTTTCCTGCAGGGTCATCAGGAGTTGCTGGGCTGGGTGGCACCCTGGGGCGTTTTGGGGCCTCTTGTTTGAGTCCCTCAGATGAGACCTTCCCCCAGCCTCAAGCCTCTGAGACCCGCTGGGCCTTAGAGCTTCCCTCTCTCGGGGGACATGGTGCCAGCACGCCCTGCCTGCTGATGTGAGGCCCGGCGAAGGCACCGAGGGTTGGTTTGGGGGTCCCCCTCAGTTTTGTCCTGTGGCAGTAAGCCCTTGTGGGTGGCGTGCCCAGCCGGGAAGCCCATCCTTGGAAAGGGACACAGACACACAGTGCGTGGCACCTCTGCTGGGCTATGAGCTTTCTGAAGGCAGAAGGGTTATCTCCGTGGAAATGTATCTTATTTTTCCTCTTATTTCAAAAGTGTTAACACTCATTACAGAATATTTAGAAACAATAGAGGAGAAAAAATGAAAATCAAAAGTAGCAATGTTTTTTTTTTAAGATGTTATTTATTTATTTTTAGAGAGAGGAGAAAGAGGGAGAGAAACATGGATTGGTTTCCTCTTATACAAGCCCCCACTGGGGACCGAACCCACAACTCGCGCATGTGCCCTGACTAGTAATTGAACCGGCAGCTCTGACACTGGTCAGGGTCAGGCCTATCTTTTTTGATCTTCTCTGTGCAAGTAATCAGTCTTCTTTTCTTAAAAATGGGAGGAGGGCATCATGTAGCATTGCAGCCACCTCTGCTTCCCACCTAACGTCACTTACCCCTGTCACAGAAGTGCCTTTAAAAGGTGTTCCAATGACGGAGGGCCCTTCCTGGGCCCTCCATGTGCTTGGTGCCGAGCCAGGCACAGGATGGTGTGAGCTCAGGACTATGACTGTGCCTTTCCTGCAGAAAAGAGAGTGACCAGCCCAGACCACAGGGGGCTCTGTGACTCCAGAGCCAGCGTTTGGGCCACTCACGGAGAAGGACATTTAAGTCCCTCTTTTGTGTCATTGAAAACGGTGCCACCCGGCGCATCCTCAGGGCTGAGGTGGGCCTGCGGCCTGCCTGGGGAACTTGGGCCACGAGTTGGGAGGAGGCTAGGCAGGGAGGAAGATGCTGAATGCCAGGGTTGCGGGTCTCCTGGGTCCCATGTCTCCAGAAGCTTCTTGTGACCCCTAACTCCAACCAGGAAAGATGGGGCAGGGAGGCCACAGCCTGCCCATCTGGCAAGGGCCTGCTTGCAAGGATTCTGGGCAGATGGAGAGGGGTAGGGTCACCCCTGTGGGCCTGGGGTCTTGACTGGACCCGGCTCCCTGCAGGTGGATCTCCTGAGTGGACCCTGGCCTGCCCTGTCCCTGCAGTCTGGTCTTAAGCTTAAGTCGTTCACCCTGATCCCTAGTGTGGCCTGGGTGACTGTGACCACTAATCCTCACGTGTCCTCAGGAGCGCTTTGTGAGAAGTCCAAGGCTTCCTGCCTCCTGGCTCTTGGTGCCCTTGGTCGGGCCCTCCACTGCCCAGAAATGCAAAGTGGGTGCAGGGTGCCCACCCAGGGCTGCCTCTCCTTTCCTCACCGGCAGGACCTCTGCTCTCCCGTGCAACTTCCCCTGGTCCCTGCAGAGTGGTCTGTGGGGAAGTGTGTGGGCCCAGCCGCACTGCCAGCTCCTGCCTCTGCTCCCCCCTCACCATGTGGCCTGGGGCAGATCACTTCCCCTCACTCATGGTGGGTGAAGACTGGACGGGGTGTAGACGGGGCTTGGCACGCACACGCTCGGTGCAGGGGAAGGCTCAGTGAATGGTTATGGAGTCATTTCCTCTTAGGTGGCCAGGCTGGTGTGAGGGGCCCCACTGAAGGGCAGAGGCTGGGGTCCATGGCCACAGGCTGAGGGCCTGTAGGTGGGTCATGGGGCCCCCGATGAAAGACCAGGGAGTCTTCCTTCTCACCTCTCCCATTCAGGTCCAATCCTGTCCCCTCCTCTGTTCGGGTCTCTCTTGGTTCCCTCTGCCCACTGGGCCCTGTGGGGTTGTGGCCACAGCTTTCCTCCCACCACTCACACTAGCGCCCTGTGCCCCTGCTCTCAGCCCCCAGAGTCGCACTTTGGAGTGGGAGCTGGGCCTGGAGGGCCTGGGCACTGTGCGTCTCTGTTCCTCCTGCATTCCCACCACGGGGCCCTGCTCCGTGACCGTCAAACCCCTGACCTGTCCCAACTCCTGTGCTGGTGGGCAGCCTGCTTGTTCCACTGTCCATGGAGAAGGCCTTTGGGCGGTCACTGTGCTGGGTACCAGGGATGCCACATGCATGTTCTTGGCCAGTGGTGGCAGCTGCTTGTGCGAGGGCACAGGCAGGGGGCCATATTGCTGGTGTGTAAGGGGGGGCGTGGGAGTTGGGGCCAGGCCATGCGGCCACAGAGGTGGTCACTGGCATTCCCCTGGAGCCCCGGCCACTCCTCGTGTTCTCTACAGATGTGCCTACCCTCCCACGTGCTCACTTTGCGGGAGAGCGTCTGGCTCCCCGCCTGGGGCTGCAGGGTCCCCTGGCCTTTGTAGCCAACTCCCCATGGACCCAACAACACTCCCAGTTGGGCACCTACTCTGGTCATTGTCATGTGCTGGGAAGATTCTGGCCCCTTCACCACAGCCACCCTGGGTGTCTTCTGAGGGACTCCTGCCTGTAGTGGACTTTTAAGCTAAGCCTTCTTTCTCTCCCTCACACCTGCGGGTGTTGGCTCCACCCTCCCCCGACCCCTCCCTGTCTGAGGTAAGGCTAGGAACTGGGTCTGGGCCTCCTTCTCTGGCCACAGGTCACACCACCCCCCCTCACTCTAGAGCAAGAGCTGCGGCTTCTACTTAAGGCTCTAAACATCCACACCGGATGGAGAGATGGTGGCCTCTTCCCCTCACCTCCCCCCAGGAGCAGAGAACTGGGGGCTCAGGCCTTCTGGGAATTGGCCGTGGGCCATGCTGGCAGCCCTGGGTCACAGGAAAGTGTCCGTCATCAGCTGGGCTGCAGGCGGCACAGACAATGCTGGGCTGTCCTGGGCTCTGGCCACCGAAGGCTCAGAGAGGCTGGGAGACAGCACCAAGCGGTCCCTTTATCCCAGGAGCAGGCCAGGCCTGCACAGCCTGGCCTTGTGCGAGCTGCCGGGTCTCGGGCACCCTCAGGCTCCCAGACACCTGGTGAGGACATCAGTACAGGACAAGCTCCAGGGCCTGAGAGGGGAAGGAGAGGGAGACTCCCCCCGCCACCCCTGAGGCACACCTGAAGATTTGCCTGGGCCTTCTGGGCCATCGGAGCCCAGCCCTTTTCTGCACCCTTCGGCCAGGATGTATGTGGGCCCCGACTGCCTATGGACTGACCCTCTGTGAGGGAAGGCTTGCTGTGCTGGCTAGGAGGCTGGGGCGGGGCACGCAGGGGAGGCATTGCCGCCCTGAGCCTGTCCAAGGGCAACTTTCCCAGGAACCAGGAAGTGACTAGGGCCACGCTGGCGTCATCATTCTGACCGAAGGACTGGGATGCACCGAACCCAGACCAGCTTCCGGGGCCCTCAGGAGCACCCTACAGGGCAGGGCCTGCCCATGAATCATTCACACATGGCTGCCCCAAGTGGCTTTGTTTGCTCTCAAACCACGTGATTTGTTTTGGGGTGGGCGGGTGCTGAGGGCATCTCGTCTAGAGCTTCGCACATTGAATTAGCATTGACTCCTCACCGCCTGTGCTTGGCCTGGAGGGCGGGCCCTGGGAGCCGGTGGCACTTGGGAGCACAGCCTGGGGGCAGTCCGCACTGGGAGTGTTTCTTCCTGGGCACCGGGGCCAGCGTGCGTGCGTGCGTGCGTGCGTGTGCGTGCGTGCGAGTGTGTGAGTGTGTGAGGCTGCACTGCAGGAGGTGTGGTGGCTGCAGGGGTGGGGCCTGTCCCATAGTACAGGCAGGCATGCCGAGGCCTCAGGAAGGAGAGCGCGGGGTGAGTCGGGCAACACTGAGGCCCCTCGGGGCTCCGCGGCCCTCTCAGCATCAAGGCCGATGACTCCCCCTGGGAGCTGCTGGTTCCTCCCTGGTGGCTGCCGCAGGGGTGACCTCGAGCATCAGGTGTGGTGCGTATGCTGGGCGCCCGTCCCAAGACCCAAACTCGCTCCTCTTCAGCTCGGACCCCTCTCTAGGGGCCGGGACCTACGTGGAGAGGAATCGTTTTAGTTTCAGGTTGAAATGCAAAAACCTGGGTCTGCGCTGCTGAGTGCGGCAGCCAGAGCTGGCCGCTGGGAGGGACCCTGCAGACCCAGGGGCACTACCTCCGCATGGGGGAGACGCGGCGTTTCCGGGCGGGCGGGGCAAGAGGGTGCATAACATCTCCGTCTTAACGCGGTATTGATTACTTGTTGAAATGATAGTGTTTTAGATGCAGTGGGTTAAATAAAATAGGTTGTTAAAGTTTCATTCTGTTTCTTTCCGCTTTCTTAATGTGGCCATTAGCAAACTGAAAGTGCCCCCCCTGCCCCCCGGTGGCTGTCACTCTGTGTCGGACAGCACTGCGCTGCACACCGGGAGCCCCGGGAGCCGGTGCCAGTTTAAGGAATGAGTCACAAAAGCTCAGGCAGGAAGGCGGGTGCTGTGGAGTAGAGGTGCTGGTGGCCCTGAGCTGGTGGCATTAGGTGACAGTGGAGCCTTCGGGGCCGCCGGGATGGGGTGGGGTGCACAGGAGGGGCCAGCAGGCGGGCACCTGGGACCTGAAGGCCAGGTGGTGGGGGCTGGCGCCCAGGGTGACCCCCTTGCCCGGGGTGCTGGGGTCCCAGCAGCACTGCCCTCACCCAGCCTGAGTGTCTCCCACCTCCCTTGAACCCGGAGCCCTCCCCCTTCCTTCCGGGAGGAAGTACAGGGAGCAGCCAGGAGCGCAGTGCTCCTGGGAACTATGCATCATGTAAACACGGCCTAGGCCACTGGCCTTTGTCAAAGCAGGCGGAGGCCTCACCCTGTGAGGTGCACACCCCAAATTCAGAGCAAAGTCTGCCCCAGACTGCAGCCCAGAGCCACACTGGCTGAGGGAGGAGAAAGGGGCTGTGGTGCTTCCAACATCCAGCTGGGCCACCCTGGAATCCACACAGCCCGGGCTGGGCCCGCTGTGGGGCTGCTGGCTCCTGCGCTGTGCACTCCCCCACCCCTTCTTCTTTGTGTTCGAATTATTGATGTCCCTGCCCTCCCTGCCCGGCTGCTGCTGTGACGGAGCCCACGGAGGAGGGAGGCCCTGCCTCCAGCGGCTGCACCTCAGCCCCCAGGAGGCAGCCTGTGGGGCCAGCATGGCCACACGCCTGGCCTGTGGTCCCAGGCATGGCAGACCATCCCACCTTTCCCTTGCCTGCCTTGGGAGCCAGTGTGGGTCACCCACTGGGAGAGGGTGCCACTGGCTGTGGCCCCAGTGCCCGGGGTGGTGATTGGTGGCGCGCACAGAGCTGGGCTTGTGCGGGGCCGCAGGGCGCTGGCGCCCACATAAGGGCATTGTTTGCCACGGTAAAAGGGGTTTTTGTCTTCTTCTGGAGACGGGACAGAGGGAGAAACAATTTCCCCCATTCATCAGTGATTCCCCGTCTGAATAGCAGCACATTGCCCCACGTTAAATAGATGCTCACGGCGGTGCTGCTCTGCCCGCAGGCACTCGGGCCCAGGTGGCTGGCGGGCTCTGCGTCCGGCCCCGCACCGAGGGAGGGACGCCCAGTTCTGTGGGAGTGTGCCGAAGCCGCACGACCCGTGGCTGCTTCCCGGCCGCCCCTCAGTGCGCCCCTCTCTCTGCAGCACGAACTGTCACAGGTTGGGGCAGCCGTGTCCCGCTGGCATGGTTCTGGGCTCGGTGGAGGGCCCGTCCCCGGGGGGACCTCCTGGCCTAGCAGCACAGGTGGGGACAAGAGGAGCAGGTTCAACTGGAATGCGTGCCGCCCACCCCTCCTCCCAGGGAGACCCAACGTCTGCACCCCATGTTCTGGGCCCTCAGCATGTGTGGGGCCAGCTGGGTTCTTTCACAGGGTCATAAAGTGTCAGAGACCAATAGGGTGGCAGCGGCAACTCCCTGGACTGCAGATAAGAGTTGCCAAGGAGGCGGCTGTGCCCAAGGTCGGGCGGGAGGCAGCTGGGCCGGCACCTGCCCCCCTGCCTGGGCTGCCGAGTTCCACTTGGGCATGGGCTCGCTGTGTGTCTATCTCCCTGAGTCACTTTTTTAAAAAGAGGAGTTTAGGATGAGGAAAGAATGAAGAATGGATTAGAACCCAGTTTGCCCAGCCCGGGACACTGACATTTGTCTCTGTTCCTTCTGTCCCTAAGCAGTGACAGGCCAGCTGCCTGTGCTGGGTGCCCTGCTAGGTGCTGGGGAGGGGTCCTAAAGCTGCCCCTCCTGGAGGTGCCAGCTGCCTCAGGACTGTGCTGGGGAGATGGGGGGGCGTCTTGTGGGCCACAGTGAGGAGAGAGCCCCGGGGGTGTGAATTGCTCAGAGGCCAAACCAGACTCCTGTGACACAAACCCACCTTCCCCAAGCTCCATCTGTAAAGAAATAATTGGGTCCTATAACTGGAAAGTCCAGGGCCTTTCGATTTGGGCATGGTGGGTTTGGGGACTTACCCATGCCAGCCCAACCGTCCTGCCTTCCAGGCAAGGGCCGAGTGGGTGCAGCCCTGGGAGGGGAGCACTGCTTCCCAGGCATTTCAGGAGAAGGCCCAGGACTGACTTCCTGGGTCCAGATTGGCCTTGCGCCAGTCACCATGCTGGGCTGTGCTGAGTGGCCAGGCCTGGGGCACATGCTCACTCTGGGAGTTGAGGGATCCCAGGGTTTCCAGGGGTTTCCAGATGGAGGGGCGGGGTTTCCCGAGAGGCTGGGATGACCCGGGCCCACCCGGTACTGCCCTGCCACCCTGGGGTCTGACCATAGACACAGTATGTAGGCAGGCGGTAAGCACTCTGGGAAGAATAGGTAAGGGGTCAGCATGTCAGAGTGGGCGCAGGGGCGAGGCAAGGGCGGTCTCGCTGAGAGGGTAACCCTTAAGCAAAGCCCTGGAGGGGAGGGTGTGCTGAGAGAGCAATAGCAGGGGACAGTGTCTGGAGGAGAGGGAACAGCAAGCATAGAGGCCCACAGCTGGGGTTCGGGATGGATCAAAACCCTCAACGTTTCTTCGCAGCCCAGTCCCCTTTAGGGTCCTTATGTTGGGTTTCTTGCTTAGTGGAGCATAAGTCCCCAGGACGGTGGCCGCCCCTGTCTCTTCACCACTGTGTCCCCAGTGCCGCTCACGGGCCTGACACCAGCTAGTGTTGGAGAAAGGAGGCCACGGGTGGGAGCAGCATCTCCCAGGCGCTGCCTTCTCCCTCCTCCCCTTTCTGCACCCTCCTCAAATTTGGCACCAGCTCAAGGGATCCCCGGGAGCCCCCATCCTCGTCCGGGGAAGATGGACGCATGGCAGGTGGGGCCCTCGTGAAGTGAGGAAGTGGAGTGCAGGGCAGCAGCTCGTCCCTCTCTTTGCAGTGCCGCTGTCCGCGCCTCACACACACCCTGCAGGTCCTGCCTCACTGGCATGACTCCCGTCTGGAAGGACACTGAAGCTCAAGGAGATGATGCTGAGGGGGCTGTGCAGGCAGGGGGGTTGGGGGCCCCGAGCGGTGTGATTGGAAGCACCAGCTCTAGTGACTCTCTTGTCCCTCTGACGACTGTGTGGCTGGCTCTTCCTGCCACCAGGGGCCATGTGGAGGTAGGGGACACCTGGCCTGTGGGTGAGTGGGGTGGGAGGAACTGGAGCTTGTGAACTGGGGCCCACTGGTCTGCTCAAGATTTCTTTTGTTTGTTCTGCTGGGATGTTTTGTGGTGAAACGTGTAAGAAGTGTTCCCTTTGAACCATTTTTAAGTGTGCGATTCCGCACGGTTAGTGCACTGACGGTGTGATTTCCAAAGTACAGCCGGTCTTCGAATAATGTCTGTCGATTCGTTCAGGGTCATCTTCTAACAGGAGGAAAAAATCGATCCTGGTCAGGGCCACTGTCGGCGTGGGTGCGCTCTGGCCGTTCTCAACCCCACACTGGAATGACCCATTTGCAAAATTACTATCTCGTTTTTATTCTTCAACGTATATATACCTCACATTTATTTGAGGGTTTAATATTAGAAGTCTTTTGGGTCTTTAATGAGAAGTTTGGTGACTTTTTAGTGACCATATGCCATAGGAACTTAACACTCGCTCATATCAGTTAGCTTCTGGTCACATCAGTTTTCTTATACGTTGTTTCACTTCAAGTCCTAATTTCCAAGAACCTATAGATGACCGCAGAGTTGGCGTCACCCTGAACAGAAGCTCTGTGTCCATTAAGCGATAACTTCCACTCCTCCCAACCGCCCCAGGCCCGAGTGACCGCTAACGCGTTTGTCACCATGAACATGTCTGTTCTCATGTTGTACGTGAGCGGACTCATTAGTATGTCTGGTTGTGTCTGGCTTGTTTTATTGAACGTCATGTTTTCAAAGTTCATCCATATTGGATAGCATGTGTCAGAATTGCATTCCTTTTTTGTGGCTAAATAATATTCTGCACAGCTGGACCCCATTTTGTTTATCCATTTATCTGGCAAAGTTTTCAAAATGTGCATTAGTCAACAGTATTTTAAAATCTGGGTGTGCACATACTGTTGCAGATTCCTAGTTTCTTCTAAAAGCTTGGCACTCGTGGCCACACAAGGTCTGGGCTCCTGGCGCCTCTCGGGTCCCATCTGCCCCCGCCCCTTTCCTTACCATACTGGGGTGACATCGGAGTAGTGGGGTGGGGGAGGTGTGTGTGCCAGCACCCTATGGCTCCCCGGCTGGGCAGCTGAGGGGCATTGGCAGCTCAGCAGTCTGGGCCGCCACCTGGGCTCCTGAGCCAGGAGTGCCTGCCCGTGTGTCCTCATAGCACCTGAGTGTCCTGCTCACTCCAGCCTGGGGGAGCACAGGGCAAAGGGGCCACATATTCCCGGGAGAAAACCTGGTCCAAGAGGCAGGTGGATTGGGCGTTGCCTCTGGGCCCAAACAGAGTGTGGTACCACAGGGGGCCACAGACCTCCTCCTCATGCTGAGTGAGGTCACATGTCACTGGGGTACCCGCTGACCCTTTTAGCAACCCACTCCTTCCGGAGGAGGAAGACAGTGCCCTCCCACATCAGGCAAGTGGCTTGTCAGGGCTGGTACCAGGTGGTGCAGGGACCTGCAAGGTGGGCTGAGAATAGGCACCTACCAGAGCTCCCATCCTGCTTGGCAGGGGTCCTCTCCAGCAGGCCCTGCCTTGGTGGGAGGAGGGTGGCAGCACTCAGGACCAGTGCCCGGCCATGTAAAGGAGGCAAAGGAGGCCTGAGGTGCTGCTAGGCAGGGGTCAGGGCTTGAGCGCTTCCTTCCCAGGAAGGGAGGAAGGAGGAGGGCAGCTTCGAGCCAGACCTGAAGGTTGACTGAACTGGAAGCAACATGGCAGGCAGACAGCAGCTCCCAAGCAGAGGTCTTGGAAAGGTGAGCTCCAGCAGTGGCCAAGACATTGGGACCTGGGCTGGGAAAGGCTGCCGAGGTCATGGGACCAAAAATACACTGGGCGGGAACTTGGACTCTTCAGCAGGCTGTGGGCAACAGGCAGCTTACTAAATGTACGGCGGTGATGGTGATGCAGCCGTGGAAAACAGCGGGGTGGAGACGTGTGTAGTGCCGAGGAGAGGGGCAGCCAAGGCCACTGGATGGGATGGGTGTGGTCTGAAACTCGGAGGGTGGTTGGTGGCCCATTTATCTATTTTATGCGGTTCCTCGATTCACATTTGTCCCTCCCCCGCCCCCAGGAGGGCCTGCACCTTGGTCTTAACCACTAGTTTCCCAGGGGTACAGGGCCAGCATGCAGTAGGTGCTCAGTAAATACTGCTGGGTGACTTGTTGATTCCACACACGACTAGGTTGGTGCTGGACGCACTGCCAGGAGAAAACCAGGCTGCCCCATCTGTGATGGAGGAGCAGGGGATGGGTGGTGAGGTCGCAGAGGTAGCACGACTGAGGGAGGGCCTAGGGACTCGAGTGTAGCAGAATGCGGGGCGATGGGGCGGCTTTGAGCAGAAGCCGGAGCTGCCCTGAAGGATGAAGGGAGCTGTGGTAGCGCGGAGGAGGGCTGGCAGCCTGGCCCAGGGGACCTGCGGTAGCCGAGGGGGAGGGGTACCACTGCGCCTTGGACCTTTCCCATCCCCCTCTGCCGAGGGGCCCGATTGCTTGATGGGCAGCTCGGCCCCGCCCCCGGGCAGCCGGGAGGCCAGCGATTGGTTGAGGCTCTAGAGCCGTTCGGTCGCCATGGGGACGCTCTGGAGGCGCGCGTGCCCAGCGCCCAGCACTGGGGACTAAATCTTCCTAATCTGCCGGCTGGCTGGGAGGGTGGGGGTGGGGTCCTTTGCGACCCTGGCCTGGGAGAAGGGGTGGCCTGGGATGGCGTCAGGGCTCACTGTGGCCCCTTCTCCCCAAGCTGCTTTGGGTGCAAGTGCAGAGCCACCAGTGCATCACGGGCACCCACAGAGTACTTATCTGACAGTGACCCGAACGCTTCGGCCTCTTGTCTCATCAGATCACGCAGAGGCGGCTGGAGCTGAGTGGGGAATATGGCTCTGGAATTTATCTGAAAGTGTCTAGCCCATTAGTTAGTTTGTCCTTCCGGATCCCTAGGCAATGCTGTGCTCTCCGCAGCAGGGGGCGCCCTCGGCAGAGCTTTGTTGGGCTGTTGCCTCTTGAAGGCTGGAATGGACCTTTGAGGTTGCAGGGTGCGCAGACCACATACCCTGCAGCCCTGTCTCCCGTGTCCAGGGTTACGGGGCCATGCACAGAGGGCAGGTCTGGGGCGGGGCGGGGGGGGGGGGGTGTCCGTGTGCCAAGTCCGCCAGAATTGGGCAGGGCCTGCTTGCAGGCGGGAGTGGGTAACGGAGAGGGTCACGGTGGAGCAATCCCTCCCTCCTCAGGCAGGGGGAAGAAAAACTCAAGGCCCCTTGTGAGGAGGAGGTCCTGTGGGGAAGCCATGTGAAGGGACAAGGTAGCAGTGAGCCTGAGGAAGAAGGGGGCACTGGCCAGAACCCAAGCAGTGTCTGGGATGTCCAGGACCTCCGCCAGCAGGCATCAGGCCAGTCAGACCTGGGTTCACCGCCACTCAGGCCCACACCCTTGGAGCTGGGCCTCCCATGAACCTAGCTGTGGCACTCATGGGTGTGGAAGGCAGGACCACCACACCTTGCACACTCGTGGCCACTCTGGGCCTGATGGCCCACGTTTGTGGCTGGGGGAGTCTGCCCCCACCTCCGGCAAGGCTAGCCCCTTGGGATATCTAACAGGGACAGCAGTGCTCACCGCCTGCCCAGGGATGTTTGTGAGGACAACCCAAGGCAAGTCTTCCCTGGAGCTCTTTTGCCCACAATACCCTTGGGGGGAGGCGTCTTAGGGGGCAGTAGGTGCTGGGGCAGGGCCTCACACCCAGGCCTCTTGTGATTTCAGACGACTCCTCCTCTGAGAGTGGCAGCGGCAATGGCTCCTCCACCCTGAACCCATCCACATCAAGCAGCACGCAGGGTGACCCCGCCTTCCCCGAGATGAATGGCAACGGCGCTGTGGCCCCTATGGACTTCACGGCCACAGCTGAGGATCAGCCCATCAACCTGTGCGATAAGCTCCCGCCAGGCACGGTGCTGGGCACACCCTCCTACCCCTCCGATGGCTGCGGCACAGATGGACTGCGGAGCCGAGTCAAGTACGGGGTGAAAACCACCCCCGAGGTGTGTGAGGCTGTGGGCCCGCCTGAGCCTGGACGCCTTGGGTGTGCCAGGTGGAAGTGAAATTGTATGTGCCAGGAGTTGATGCCAAGTTAGGGTGGTGGCCAGGGCTGCTCTGCCGTCCATCTCCTGGGGAGGCCCTGGGACGGGAGAGCACACTGAGTGATCTCAGCAAGTCCCTCACTTCTCTGAGCCTGTGTCCCCATCTCTGCAGTAGGGTTGACGGCCCCTGCCCTGGAGGAGGTGGTGAGTGATGGGTGGTGTGTCCCCTTCCCCCAGGACAGAGTCTGCTGTGAGTAACAGCAGCAAGTGGCCACATTCAGCACGGAGCCCAGGCCTCATCTTCTGGCTGCTCTGCAGGCCCATCCCCGATTTCACAGATGGCATAGGAGAAGGACAAGGCCTTTTGTTTGTGGCCCAAGGGATGCAGATGTACGAAACTCAACAGACCAGGCCAATGGAGGGTGGGGGAGGGTGGGCGGGGCAGGTGCTCCCACCATTTAGCACTCCCCCCATACTTCTGCAAGCCGCCTCTGGGCACCAAGGTTTTCTGCAGTGGCACCGTGCAGCACTGGGTGCACAAGCTCTCCTGGGAGCACTGTCCCCTGCCAGGGCCCCAGGCGCCACCTCTGAGCCCCATGTGCATGGGTGCTAGCCACATACCCCGCACAGGTTCCTTTCCCTCCCTGGGGCCTGTTGTCTCTTCTGCAGGGGGTGGCGTGTCTCATGGGGAAATTCTGCACAAAGGGTTGGGTGTCCAGTTGTGGCTGAGTGTCCAAGCTCTGGCTGTGGCGCAGGTACTGGGTCCAGGAGCAGGTGAGCTGCTGTTCCCAGTGAGCAGAGAGCAGCCACATGTGCGGGCCCAGGAAACAGATGAGGGCGGCCTGCCACCAGCAGCTTCCTTGTCTCCTCCAGCAGGGACAGAGGGTGGGCTAGGGAGCTGCTCAGGACTGACTGGCACAGGTCTTTTGACTCTCCACGGCAAATCTGGCATGAGCCAGCAGAAGGCCAGAGGACCCGGATGTCCCTGGGGAGGCTAACCCCCGTGGCAGCGGTTACAGGGAGGCCTGCTGGTGGCGGCTGCCGTGGGCCTGCACACCAGTCAGTGTGCATTTTCTCCAGTTTGTTCGTCAGTAAGAGTTGGGTTCCCCTCTGGGCCGCAGCTGTGTGTTCCCTGGGCCCAACTACTGGCTAGATGCCCACCTCCTTGAGGACAGGGACCACGTTCCCAGGACACTGCTAATCAGTGAGCGAAGTCAGGACTCACCAAAGACGCAGACTTTCTAAAAGGCAAATGATAGTGGTCAGCTGAGCTGCAGAGGGTGAATAAGATGAAGGCCAGGAGGAGAATGAGGAGGGCATTCTAGGTGAGAGTATTGGGCTGGGTGCCTTTCTCTACTGTAGGGCAGGGTGAACGCTGCCCCTGGTCCCCTGCCTCCTATACTCACACTCTGTTGGGGCTCACGGTGTCTTCCTGGGGATGGTGGCAGACAGGAGAACCCCAGCCTGGGAGCTTGGGGAGTGCACTTTGCCTAATGGGCCTGTCGCCTCGTCTGGCCCCCTCCCAGCCCATCTGTTCCTCCTCGCCAGACAGCACACCGGCTGCTTTCCTGCCAGCTCAGTTGTCAGCTTGGGGCTGCAGCCCCTCAGGGGTCAGGGGAGGAAACCTGGAAGGCAGAACAGGTCTTGGCACAACCAGAAGAGGCTGGCTGTTGGTGGGAGCCTTCCTGCATCTGCCTTTCCCCCACGCCAGGTGGCAGGTCACGGCATAGGCGCCTCGGCTCGGAGGCCCACAACGCACCCTCCACGCAGAGCCTCCAGGGCACCAGGCCCTTTGGGAACTGCCATAGGCGCGCCTTTGCACAGCCACCCAGGGAGGGGGTGGCAGCACAGCTGTCCCCACTGCACAGATGAAAGGAGTGGGGACAGAAGGTGACTTGCTCAGGGCTTCGCAGCTTCGGCTCACGTGGCAGTTGGGTGTGCTTGCCATCCCAGCTCCTGAGGTCACTGTGGCCTGTCGAAGACCATGAGAAGGCTGGGCCTGACCACCGCCCCACCCCGCCCTCTCTCAGTCCCCCCCCTACAGCTCGGGGAGCTACGATTCCATCAAGACCGAGGTCAGTGGCTGCCCTGAAGACCTGACTGTGGGCCGGGCTCCCACGGCAGATGATGACGATGACGACCACGATGACCACGAGGACAACGACAAGATGAATGACTCTGAGGGCATGGACCCTGAGCGCCTCAAGGCCTTCAATGTGAGCGCCAGCGAGGGACCGGCGGGGAGGGGGCGGCAGCCAGGGCCAGCCCTTTCCACAGCCCCTCTCTCCCACAGATGTTTGTGCGCCTCTTCGTGGACGAGAACCTGGACCGCATGGTGCCCATCTCCAAGCAGCCCAAGGAGAAGATCCAGGCCATCATCGAGTCCTGCAGCCGGCAGTTCCCCGAGTTCCAGGAGCGGGCCCGCAAGCGCATCCGCACGTACCTCAAGTCCTGCCGGCGCATGAAGAAGAACGGCATGGAGATGGTGAGCCTCTCATGCCGCTGGCCCTCCCCTGCCCGCCACCACCCCCACTTGCACTCCAGGGCTGTCGGGCGGTCCCCGGGCCATTTATCCGTCACCCACCCAGTGTCCCAGAAGCAGGCACCATGGTCCCCGTTTCACAGAGTGGGGCGCTGAGGTCTGGAAAGATGGCACAGCTCCATAGATAATGGCACTGAAGCCGGAACCCCAGCCCTGCCCCAGCCCCTGCTAGGACAGGGTCTCCCTGTGAGTCTGACACCACTCTGTCCCTACACCCTGCCCGCAGACCAGACCCACGCCTCCCCACCTGACCTCGGCCATGGCTGAGAACATCCTGGCTGCCGCCTGTGAGAGCGAGACGAGAAAGGCAGCCAAAAGGATGCGCCTGGAAATCTACCAGACCTCGCAGGTACCTACTCCCCGCCAGCCACTCTCATGGGGTTGCTCCCAGGCTGGGGGTCATTAGCCATTCCAGACACTGGGGCCCCGGGTGCAGCGGGACCAGGGGGAGCAGGCCCCAGAGGGCGGCAGAGCTCCTGAGAGGGCAGCAGTGATGGCAGCCAGGCTCCTCCCCATGCCCCTCAAGGCCCTGCAGACCCAGGAAGGGCGTCTGGGCTTCACCCCATGCCCGAGGGCCCTGGGAAGGTCTCCAGTGGAGCAGAAACAGATCCAGTCTGCCCCACAGAGAGACTGCACAGAGCAGGGAGGCCCTGGGCATAACGGCCGGAGAGGGGACGTAGTGCTGCAGGACACAGCACTGGGTTCCAGGAGCTCGGGGCGACAGTCTTCGTCCACCTCGTCCAGGGACAGGGCCGGGGCCTGCTGCCCCCTGGCTCCCCAGTGCCTCCCTCCTCTCCGCAGGACGAGCCCATCGCCCTGGACAAGCAGCACTCCCGGGACTCCTCAGCCATCACCCACTCCACCTACTCACTGCCAGCCTCTTCCTACTCCCAGGACCCCGTGTATGTCAATGGCGGCCTCAACTACAGTTACCGCAGTTACGGGGCCTTGGGCAGCAACCTGCAGCCCCCTGCCTCCCTGCAAACAGGAAATCACAGTAACGGTGAGTGCGGGAGACTGCAGTCTCGGGGAGGGGAAAAGTGACTCCTCCTCAGCACAGGGACCCTCCCCATCTCCTAACCTCAGCTGGTCCTTAGAAAGGAAACCAAAGAAATCTTGCTCTGATTAAAGCCAAACCACCTACTCTCTCCTCTCTGGGCTCCACGGTGGCCTGCTCCGCCCACTGTGCGGCAGGGCCTTGCTCTGGTTCTGCTCATCCTCACTGCCACTCTGTGAGCTGAGCACTGTGCGTCCGGACAAGGCCCCACTCTTTCCCCAAGAGGAATCCTCCCTACACTCTTTCACCCACACTGTCCAAGACTCAAGTGTGATGGGCGGAGCCAGGATTTGGTCCAGCCTGGCCCTGCCTTCTGAAGTGAAGGTTCTTAGGCTCCAATGCAGGGCCTCCACCCTTGTCCCATCTGGGTCATCTGGGCTGTGACTGCCCAGGGGGCTCCCTGCTAACTTCCCAAGAGACTCTGGTGCTGACTAGACACAGACCAGTGTGGGAAAAGGTTAAGTGCTGCCCTGAGTCAGGCCTGGAATGGAGACCTCAGGCCCATTCACTTGAGGACAGGGGCTGGGTGTGGCAGGGCAGTAGCAGGTCCCGGTGGTGGGAAACAGCCCCGGGGCCTCAGGGAGCTGGCGGGGATGGCTGGGGTGATCTCTTGGGCCTGGCCCTTGGGAATCCTGCAGTAGAAGGCACTGAGAGATTTTAAGCAGAGGCAGCTGTGAATTGTGCTATGTGCCCCTGTGATGACATGGGGACAGGGAGGACAGAAGCAGTGTGCTTTGTGTGGGGAGGGTCAAAGGGATGGAAAGAGCTGAGGTGTCACCGAGTTGCTGCTGTTTGGAGACAGCCACCACCCACAGGCAGGGAAACCTGGCACCAGGTCTTGGCTGAATGTGCCCGAGAATTCCTTTCAAACCCTTGGCTGCAGGAGACCCCTGGGTGCCCCTGGGCAGCGAGGGAGGGACCGGTCCCTACCCATGGCAGAAAGCCCAGGCGTCCTCCACTCACCTTGACCCAACCCCCCACCAGGAAGTGTGTGCAGGGCCCTGGGAGAGTCCCGCCTGGGCTTAACTTCTCATCCCTTCCTAATGCCTCTTAGTCTAAAAACAAGAGGCTGCCTGGCCCTAATCCCTGAGACGGTGGAATGGCTGTCCAGGCAGGCTTTCCTCCCAGAAAGAAGAGCCATCTGATGGCCCTGCTCACTGGGGACCCTGCTGGTGTGTGAAGACAGGCCCCAGGGCAGGGCGGCTAGACCCCTCACTGCTGTTCTTCAGGGGTCTGGGGCCCACTCCTTCCCCAGCAGCAGGACGGTGACGAGCCCCCGCCTGGCGCCATGCAACAGGACCTGTCTCAGGGCTGGGGCTGCCCCTGACGCTGAGGGCACTGGGCCACCAGCCACACTCCCGGCCTGTTCTCACCCGTGGGAGAGGCTCCCAGGGAGGCCCCGGGCTCTGCCCCTGCACCTCCCGGAGCCTTAGTCTCCTGTGTGAGCACCCTGGTTCCTTGAAGGTGGGGGCTGAGGTCACCACGGCAGGTCCGCTCAGTCGCTCCTCACCTCAGGCCCTGGGCTGGAGGAGAGGAGTTGGAGGAAAGCAACACACAGCCCTACCCGTGGTGGCCCTCTGAGGGACTGTTCAGTCCTTTGGCACCGGGCTTAGGCAGCCATCCGAGTAGCTCAGAGCACCACACTCCGCTCCTTGGGTTGTTGTCTTCTGGAGACGTGCATCAGCTTAGATAGAACCGGGCCCTGCCCGCCTTTTCCAGTGCACGGGGCAGCACATGCTTCTGCTCGCCCCCGCCCCCCGCCTGGCAACCTGAGCGTCCTCCTGTAACTGGAGCCTGAGCAAGGACAACTCCAGATCAGATTGGCCACAGGAAACAGGGACATTCTCCTCCCTGGTCTGCAGCGACAGCCCAGGAGAGATGAGGGCAGCTCTGGGCACAGAGGTGAAGAGGACAGGACTTGGGAGTGCAGGGAGGCGGGGAAGCGCAGCGCCCGTTACCACCGTGGCAGGCACGCCAGCCCTCCTCTGCTGTCACCCAGCACTGTCCACAGTGGCCTGGAGCCTCCCCTGCTCCCCCAAGCCTGTCTCCCTGAGCCACCACCATGGGCAACAGTGACCTGCTTGGCTGTTGGTGCCAGCAAGTCACAGACTCACTCCTCCTTCCTGGTTTCCAGGCTAATAGATGTAACTGCACCCTGATCACAATTCCAAGGGTGCTGTTCCTCAGCCAGCTCCCAGGACCCCCTCCCTGATGTTCGTGTTCTCCAGAGAGAACCAACCCCATGTGGCAAACTGTCCCATCTTAGACTTCAACTTCCTTCCCCATTTGGAGTCTGCACCAGCTTCCGCTTAGCAGCAGCCTAGCTTCCATCATTTCTCTCAAGATGTTACTTCTGGCCTAGATGTCCCCAGTGACAACAGCTTGTCCCGTCTCTTGCGGCAGCATAAAAACCGCCACTGTAAACGTGGTGAGTGAAACCGCTCTCAGGACCTCGGGGTGGTGGGGAGACGGCTGGCGAGGGAGCAGAGCCTCATGCACCACCTAAGATAACCTCTGTGTTCATGCGGAGGGGCCAGAGCTGGCCTCCGCGAGGAAACTGCAGCCCCACACCTTCACCGCTTGGCCATTTTCTTTCTGAACACCTCAAAAAAGTGTTTCCAGTTCCAGGAGCTTCCATGTCTCCCGAGAGCCCATTCAGAAAGCCTGACACCTGTCTTTCCGTGTGGGCCTGGGCAAGTTGAGACCCCTGTGGTGCTGAGCGCCCCTCCGGAGTTCTGGCTCTGCCCACAACAGCCTCCTCATGGTGCAGGGGGAGACCTAGGCTCAGGGACGTTAAATGGCCTGAGTCCAGGCCTGCCTGGCTCCGAAGCCAGTGGCCACCCTGCAGACCTGCTAGGAAAAGGAGGAGAGGAAACAGGGCCTGGTGGGCCCCTAGTGTGTTTCGGAAGCTGTCCGACTCTCTCCATTGCAGAGGGGTTTCTTGAGACAGCATTTCTGGGTCCTGTCCTGGCTCGAACCCTCCCCTCACGGCAGGCACAGAAAACATCCTCGAAGGCGGGGGGTTCAAGGTGCCGTGGCCCCTCAGAGCTGGGCTTAACTTTCCCAGCCCCCCTGCCTCGGCTGCCCCACAGCCCAGCAGGGCAGCTCGGCTTTACTGCTTATCTCCAGCTGGACAGAACCCCCCCCTTTTCCGAGCACATATGTATGTGCACACACACGCACAGTGTGTATTTCCCTGGTCTTCTTGCAGCTCCACTCTGGGGACTGTACACTCGTCCCTCCACCCACGGCAGGCTCTTTGGGGAGGACTGCATACACACCCGTGCCTCCACCAGACACACCCTTTTCCGGGCTGCCCTCAGCTCCCACTGAAGCTCTGCGTGCCACGCTGGGAGTCAGAGTTCCTTTGCTTGCAGGCTGCCCCCTTGCTTGGAGGCCAGAGCTCGGCTGTGTGCTTGTTGGGGGGACAGTGTCCACCTGATGGTCCTCAGAAAGTGGAAGTGTGATCAGTGCCAAGGAGTCCTGCTCCTCACCTGGTGCCAAACCCCATGCCCTGTCCCATGTTACCCTGCCCTGAATACAGAACCGTATGTACATGTGATCTTGGTTAAATCTCTTGACCACCAGGCCTGTTCCCTCCACCTGCCACATGGTGACAACAGGTTTCCACCCTTGCAGGACCACCCTGAAAGCTAATAGCAAACCCAAGTCTCATGCCGGCACCAGGCCGCACTCTGGGCACTAGAGTACAACTGTCAATATAGACGAGGGCCTCAGGCCCAAGTGTCCGACCCACAGCAGGCCCCCAGGACGACAAAGAGCACGGTGTCCACTCCGTCTCACCCCCCCTCCCCTTCCACAGGGCCCACGGACCTCAGCATGAAAGGCGGGGCCTCCACCACCTCCACCACACCCACGCCCACGCCCTCCAGCAACAGCACCAGCAGGACCATGCCCACGGCCCAGCTCAGCCCGACGGAGATCAGCGCCGTGCGGCAGCTCATCGCCGGTTACCGAGAGTCCGCTGCCTTCCTGCTGCGCTCGGCGGACGAACTGGAAAACCTCATTTTGCAGCAGAACTGACCCAGCGGCACCTGGAGTGCACGGCCCCAGGGAAGGGGCGTCCTGCCCGGACCGGCTTCCTGCCTCACCAGTTGGTACATTCTGCTTTTTGAAAGAGGTGGGATCCAAAAGAGCTGTTTCTAGCCACACTCCAAGCACCTGAGACTTTGGGCACAAGGACACTTTTTATTTGGAATCTCACCACACGGGTGCTCTGACCTGCTTGGAAGAGGCCAACGGGGCAGCTTTGAAAGGGCTGAGCTCCCCTGCAGGGTGCTGGGGCCGCAGCTCTGTTTAGTATCATCTTCGTGGACCCTGATGTTAGAACCCCACTCCCAGATAATTACCTTTCAAGTCTTAGGTGAGCAGAATTGCATATTTATTGAGAAAAACAAAGTGGACCCTTTCTTCCTCTCCCCTTAGTAATTTATTTTTCTGAACATGGATTCTGTTGTGTTTGTACAGATTGCCAGTCTGTCTGTCTGATCAGAAGGATGTCTCCCTGTGACCTAACATTCCATATCACTGCACTGGCGTGGGCGGGGCTGCGGTGGGGCGGGGCTGCGGTGGGGCAGGCGCCAGGTGGGCTGTCCCCTTGCGTGCCAGCACCACCAGGCAGGAGGACCTCACCCACACCCACTGCAAAGCAAAGACAAAAACACATGGCCCCGCACCCAATTCCACAGAAGCCCCAGCCATGGCCCCCAGTAGTCTACCTCACACTCCAGCGGGGGCTTTTTCCAGGACCCACCCTGAGCCTATTCTGAATGGCTGTCTCCGAACTCCCCCCCACCCCGCAGTGTGGCTGCCTGGGAGGTCGTCCAGGTGGGTGGCAGGAGCTGGAGCCCAGAGGGACCCAGCCCCGGCCCTCCCAGCTGCTAGACAGGACAGTGCACTGGTAGCCGGCAGCTGCTCCACAGAGCCCTGGCCCTCGGCCCCAGGGTGTCTGGTGACCCAGCCTCTCACAGGCCCAGGGCTCTCGGACACCTGCTGGGAAGCACTGGCTTCTGCAGGGTAAGCCCCTGGCTGTCAGGCAGCCACTCAACAGGAAAGGCAGCTGTGAGCTCCCGGGCGGACATGGGCTCCCATGCTCTGCCCCCCGTAGCTGAAATAAAGGGACCGTGAACAACTGGAGAAGCCACTTGTGTTCTCCTAAGACCAGCCCTTCTAGAGGGACCAGTCCTGGAAGAAACCCATAATCCCTGGAGTGTGAAGAGGGGCAAACAATTAAGGCTGGCCTGGTTTCCTTCCTCCCAATAGGCACTTCCTCTTGCTCAGTGCAATACCTACCAGTGCTGCTAAAACCAGGGATCTGCCCAGACCTCAGAAGGCCCGCGGGGCCTCTCCGTGCAACACTCCGTAGCCATGACAGCAGCCCTGTGCTGCCCGCCCCTGCCCACAGCTGGCAGAAGCCCTCTGTTGCCTTTCCTCCCTCAGAGCAAAGAGGCCCCAGGGGAGCCAGGGCCGAGTACACCCTGGGATGGCTACTGAGAGCCACCTGACCACAGAGCAGGCACCCTTTCTCAAACCAGCTTCTCTGCAGCCAGCTGCCTCCTGGCACTGTGGCACACCACACTCAGGAGGGCCGGAGATGGGGCTCCAGTGTGGGTGTCCCGCCTTGCCCCGGGCCCAGAAACTCAGAGAGGTAGGGTGCCCCACTCTGCTTACTTCCAGCCCCTAGCGGTTGGGGGTGGTCTTTTTTTAATCTCTCAAGTGGCCTCCACACCCCATCCTACCACACCACCTCTGCCTTCCATCTGACCCATCCGCAGGCCCCTGGTCAGGGCCGGACACCCAAAATTCCCCCTTAGCACAGCACAAACTCCAGTGCCCCAGGCCCCTCCCACCCCCCTGCCATCCACACGCTCCATCCACCCCCCTGCTCAGTACACTCCCTGAATTTGAATTTGTGTAAATATTTATTTTTGTGTGTGAACAATATGACAAAGTAATCGCTAGATCTTTTGCAAAATGTTACCCCAGGCAATTTGTGAGATCTCAATGTTAAAAACTGGCAGAGACAATCGCCGCCTTAGAATCCTTGGTTAATATGTCATCTCCCCGCCCCGCAGAGGCAGTACCCAAGCCGGACAGGAATGGTTAGCTTTTCTTGACAGGAGTGAGGACTGGGCAAGGGGCTCCCGCTGCCACCACACAAGGGACTGTCTAAGGATCACACAAGCTACAGCTAGTCGCGTTTTCCTGAGTTCAGGCTGCCCTAACTGACCACCTTCAGCCGACCTGCTGCTGCTGCAGTAAGAGCGGAGGTTCCGTGTGTCGTAAAGAGAAAGGAAAGGAGTGAGCGCCAGCAGCCCCTCCAGGACGGGTTCTGAGGTGGGGTCCTTCCCACCGACGCTCTGCCTGAAGCCCGGGAGGGAGATGGCGGAGCAAGTTACTATGTGGAAACAGGATTCCAGTAGTGAGTTCGGTCAGGGAACTTGTTCTGTTTGGTTTTTGTTTTCCAAGATGCAGCTTCAGCCCCGTCCCTCTCCTCCCGACTCGGAGAGCACCCAAAGGGCTGGTTCTGCTGACCCTCACCCCCACCGTCACCCCAGATACGGCCTTCTCCCAAAGCCCTGCCCCACAAACACTTAAAACTCTCAAGGAGGGAGGGCCTCAGGGCACAGATTAGTCATGTGGGATCCAAAGTTTAAAAGGTGAGAGCAGAACACCAGTTCCAGAGTCTTTGCAGGGGGCTGGTCCTGAGAGAAGGGCAGAACCCAGAGACCGGGCACTGGTCTCGGTGGCAGGTCACCCAGTAGACCAGCAACAGTGGGACGCACCTGACGCTGCTTGCCCTCGCCCCTCGTGCAGATGAACAGTGTACATCTAAGACAGCACGGAGGCGGGGGCGGGTGGGGGCTCGGAGGGCTTCAGAGGACTGCAAACAGGGATCCCAGCCATCCCTACTCCCAAGGGCCACTTCCGACTCCAGGGTGGTTACAGGATTAACTACCAGTTCACTTTCAAAATGCTGCTTTGAACTCAGAGGGTTGATACATTTAATTTGTAATTTTTTGTAAAACTTTTTACAAGATAGTAAAGTATTTCACCAGAATACCAGTTTCAATCCGTCCATGGTCTGATTTTTATATAATTTAGTGGTGCTTTAGAAACTTTGTTTTTGTTGTTTCTGGGCTAAACAGCTCAATCTTTTTTCGCCTGTATCTACCTAAGACCAATGTGAACCTTTGTATTTTTGCTCCTAATTTTGGACTCAGTGAAAGTGTACTGTTTACATGTACAGATGCCCCGGTCCCTGTGTGTTCTGCAAGACTCGCTCTTGAGGGGGAAGGTGCACCTCACTAAGCTCATCTGCTTAGCAAAGCCACAAAACAAAACCTCTCACTTTTTAGCCTATGTTTCCACCTAAAAACAAAGACGAAAACCCTATACAATATGGAAGTCAGATTTACCGAAAAACACTTTTCTAATAAGCTCAGAAAATTCTCCAGGCAGCCCATGGCCCACGTGTGTCTACCACGTGGTCCATTGAGAAGCAGGGGTCAGAACAGAGACCGCCCGCGGCCCGCGGTGGGTGGCTGTGCGGGCAGGCGTCCAGTCAAAGCAGGACTTCGCTGCAGAGCTGTGGGATGGACCCAGTTCTGGCAGCCTGGGATGGGAAGGTCAGGATGACTTGTGACCTTCAGGGTCAAGCCACCCAGGCTTTAGGGACAACCCAAGGTCATCAGTCCTCTGGCTTAACTCAGACAGGTTTTTGGAATAACGCGAGTTCACTCTCTGAGGCGGGATTTTAAGACTCTCCAGTACAGACGGCACCAGCCCTTCTTCAGGGTTTAAGACATCACCTCTGGGGAGGGGCGGGGGGGTTCCAGACCGTAAGCGTATGGCACTTACATATGGCAAACAGTGGACGGCACCAACTTTTAACGGTGACTCTTTAGTACTTAATCAATGGCTTCACCTCTAAATTATATTTTTACAGATATGCACCTATGCAACTTAATGTGGCTCTTCTAAGCAGGTGAGGACTTCCTCTTCAATGCTCTATAAAAATTCTTTGTGTTCTGTATAGTGAGTTTTTCCAGTAAATGTGGCTTCATACTTTAATTCTTAGACGGTGTCGTCTTCTCTGTGTGATGCAACTGAACTGTTTTGTTTGTGGAATGACTAGCACAGGCCAACCCCCTCTCCCCTCACTTAACAAAAGACCAATGAGCTGTTAATTGAGCTGTTATCTCCATGGTATTACTTGCTAAATGCACTGATTTCATAAGTATGTGGAATCCTTTTTCTTTTGAATCTGTATATCACATATAAGACTGAATCTACTTAATAAACACTGAACAACAAGCCGAATGCTGTACTTCCACTGTGTCCTCTCCACAGCAGCTCCGCCTCCCACATCCCGACGGGCACTGCAGCGGCTTTCTACTCCAGGTTCCGCCTTTTCACCTCGCCATAAAGCTCGCACACGGCAGGTCCTCGGTAACTTGCCTCGAACTCACGGATTTGCCATTTTCTTCTAGGGCGCTCGCCAAGCGCCCGCGGGCACCGTGTGAAAAGGCCGCAGTCCCCTCCCCGGGGCGGTGCCCTCGCCTCCACTGACAGATGAGTTGGCAGGGGTGCAAGCGTGGGGGGTGCCTCCCCTAAACCCAGCCAGTGATCTAGCTCTTCCCCTGTACACGGCACCCTTCCCACTCCCTTCGCCCCAGCGCGCAGCTCCTCATGGGGCAGAAACCAAACTCACCTACTGGTCCCCAAACGCCGTCCTGGAAAACTGCGTCCCTGGTCCCGAACCTTCACTCCTTGACATCCTGCTCAGCCCAAACCCCCGATCCCACCGTGAAGGAAAACAAAAGGGCTCTCTCTCCCCACATTTACTTGTGCACTGACGTTTTTTCCATTCTATATGCATATATTGTTTAGGTTAAACTTTGAAAGAAAGCTCGCAGGAATGTGGGTAGGAACGAAACTGATTGTCACAAGTTTAAAAACAGTTTTGCCCACGTGAGCTAAATGCTAAAATACAAGTTTTAACTGCTCCACACAGACACTACATGAAGGCTGTTTTCAAAAACATTAGTTTTTGGAACGGCAGGAGAATCTCTTTAAAGTATAAATTCCGCGCAGCTGCCAAGTATGTAAACAAAAGAAGAGGGGCCAACCGTTTGAAGCCACTGCACCCAGAGAATGCACTCTGGGGCTAAGCTTTGTAAGGATTAGTGAGTAGACACCTGGGCACCTGTTCTTTTCACACACACGTGGCAATCACGAGCAGTGAATCCTCAGTACTACCTTGAAAACACATCTGTCCCACTGGATCTACTGCCACTGAGAATCACCAAGGGACCATAAGCCCTACAACCTGGGACAACACATCCAGAATCCAGAGCGGCCACACACATACCGAGCCGGTGAAGTGCGACAGTGCTTACCTGGGGGAAAGGCTGCAGCTCCGGGAAGCTGGAGGACAGAGAAGCGCTGCTCGATCCCGTCTGGCGTCTTCCGATCCCGCCTGGCGTCTTCCGATCCCGCCTGGCGTCTGGTGTCTTCCGTGGAGCTCCCAACCAGTGCTGATAACAGTGTACAGAACATCAAATGGGAATGCCCGCCCTGCCCCCCCCATCCCCAGCCACCTCGAGGAGGGAAGTCAAATTTACATAGTGACCAAACAGGCGACCTTCCTTCACTTCACTCAGGGACGGACAGGGAAGACCATGCACGTCACTGCATTTTAAAAATAATTTAAAATGCACTAGGGAAGCTTAGTAGTTACAGAAAACCTAAGAATCCTTGGCAAAGTCACTTCTCCCCAACTTGATCTTCCACATAAACCCAGATTAGCTTTATCGTCAGTCAGGGGGCTCCCGAAGGACCGGCCCAGCGGCCTCTGAGAGAGTATGCAGAGCTCGTGCACGCAGATTTCTGCAGGGGGAGGGCCAAGACCTCCCATCAGGCTCTAGGAGCCCGTTCCCTGAAAGGCCAAGAGCCACTGCACTGACAGCTGTTATTTGTTAAAAAAACAAAAACAAAAACAAAAACAAAAACAACCCCACAGCGCTTCTGTGTACATCTTTCAGTAGAGATGTTCACTCCAAGCTTTCAAATTGATGCAGAGATGAGAGGAAGCAAAGGGCGCTGTCATGCTTTGGTTTCAACCTTCAATCTCTAAGGCCACAAAGCTCACTCTCTGTCACTTTATGACACCCATACCCAAGGGCAACACAGCCTGTGCCACCTCCTCAGGGCACAGCACAAGCAGAGGCTGGGCCCCCCCCAGGCCCCCGATGCAGGAGGGCTCCGCTAATGGGGCTCACGCACCCCTCCCAAGCAGGGTCCGACTTCCCCAAGAGCAGGTCGGACATAAAGCAAAGG
The DNA here is from genome assembly GCF_014824575.4 of Sturnira hondurensis. Lineage (NCBI taxonomy): Eukaryota > Metazoa > Chordata > Mammalia > Chiroptera > Phyllostomidae > Sturnira > Sturnira hondurensis. The sequence continues at coordinate 18,629,128 of NW_028076767.1, read as the reverse complement.
AACACCTCAACAGGCAAGAGATTATTTTCATATTCTGAAACATTAGGTGTCCTCATCCTTTGGATGGTAAAATGTCTCTCCTAACACTCAGTCTCTAAACTCTGTATTGTGCATTCGACACCGCAGTGTGAGGCCACAAGCCAGACGTTCCCTTAGACGCCGGCACCCCCGTGGCTCCTCTTCGGGGTGAAGGTCAAGCAGGTGAGTTGACAGGAGCTGTACAGGTTTCTACTGCAAATTTATGTAGTGACTGTCTGGCTTGGGGCAAGCAACAGTCCGGAGTACTTCCTGTGTGCGAGGCCCTAACAACTCGATGAAGCGGGAACTACTGTCTCCTTTCAGCAACGAGGTTGGCAGGGCGGCAGTGACCCAACCGCAGCAGCGGTGGCTGCAGGGCCTGTCCTCTAACCCACCACACGGTTCTGCCTGCCCACTGAGATCACCTCTGAATCCTAACGGATCCTGAACTCCCGCAGACTGCGTGGACAGATTCTGTGACACACGCACACACCTACACAGCCTCACCACCAGGCGGCTGCCCCGGCACCACCGAGCCCAACCAGCAACTTCTCCCACTGCACCTGTACTGGCAGAACCACACAACTGCAGCCCGAACTGCCCCCAAAGATGCCCCAACACACAAAGCCTATTTTTCTCCAGTTCACAGGAAGCAAGTTAATGGATCCTTCTTTTGAATTCATCTTCACTTCCCATCCTTTTTTAAACTTTTGGCATATTTATACACTCAGATCCTGCCAAGCACAAAATCATGTATTTAAGTGCTCCGGATAAGCCTGAGGACCGAGAAGTCAACCCCTGCAGGCTGGCACGCACTCAGCCTCACTTAAGCAGCGTCAGACGCCACAGTGTGCCAACTCCTCCCTGGCTGCTGCCGCTGCTGCGCAGAGGCGCTGTGTTTATGGCTTTTCAAGGTCGGAACTGTTCACCCTCCCCACAGATCATCAGCCGTTAGGAAGCTCTTGGGCAATCTCAGTCTCGTGGAGGCCGCTGAGATGAGCATCCTCATCACTTCAATTTCTGCTTTCCAGTGCACACCGCGGGCAAGTCTGCCACATCACGCAGGGTCTAAAGACCTATGAAACTGACAAGTTGTGCTTTTAGGTCTGGTCGCACAGAAGCGCTCCTTACGGCATCATGAGCCCCAGAGCCAAGGTGAGCGAGCCGGCACTCGCCCCTTTAATGGCACTTCTACACTCCAGCCTGACCTTCCTTCCCACCCCCGTGGAGCAGCCACAGAAGATGACCGAGACCACAGCGCAGGTTGCACAGGTTTATTTTTCCAATACCACAAGAGACATACAAGAGCAGTGCTTCCCCTGGGCAGCCCCATGGAGCAGACCAGTTTCCAACTGCACCCTAGAGTGGCCCCAAAGGTCACAGCAGAAGGAAGGAGAGGATCAACCACACTTGGGCCTCTGCTCCCTGTCTTTGGTAAACAGATTCTTAAAGTTGACAACTTGCATTGGCCAATACTGCGTTTAAATCACCACCACATTGCCAACTTCCCACTCAGGCTTCAGATGACAAGAATGCCACGTTGGATGAAACGGAAAGAAAAAAAATGAAAAACCTTTCAGATGAAATGAGATCAGCTGCAGTCACACCGATTTTGTACTTCACACAGAAGCGCTCACATGGGGAGACTTAAGTTAAACAAGGGCTCTCAACTCTGAGACAAGTTGAGGTACAAGAAATAAGGCAGGAAGCAGGGTGAGGAAAGACAACTACGGAGACATCTATTTGTTAGAAATGTGTTAGGAGAGAGGCAGGCAGCAGGCCTGGCTGTTTCTTCCCCAACCTGCTGTCAAAAGTGTGTCAAAAGGAGCCCCGTGGCCCCAGGAGAGCACAGGCCCAGGTATTGCTGACGGGCGGTGGCCCCAGAGCTAGGTCGAGACAGCCTACCTGGGGGCTGCCCAGGGCACTCACCCTCGAGTTCAGAAGCACTTAACACTGGTGGTGGTGATTTGTCACACATGGCAGTGAACAGCCAGTGAAGACTGGAGGAGAGATGTGAGGAGCAAGACGCATTTTCTCAGTAGCGGGCAGGCAGGCTGACGGCGGCTCTGCAGGCTACAGCAGGTCCACCAGGTGACCCATGACACAGGTACCGGACCACCCTGGCAGATCACAAGTCACTCACTCACTGCACCCTCAGGTCGGGCAGCACAGCACGCAGCGGCTCTGACACAGGTGGAGAAAAGTCTATTACACCATTTTAATGCAATGATGCCCAAGACGTGAAGTAAGGGAGAGACGTTCATGTTCTCTGTACAATACATCCATTTACAGAATCGGCCAGTACTGTGTACAACATATAAATTACATGATAAAACATTAGAGGTGCATAGAGCATACTTACAGAAGCCCAAAAATTCACTTTATACATCCAAGGATAGTTAAAAATATAAAAATAAGAAACACACACTGCTTTGAAATGTAAAATGACTTTCACATACACAGGTGCGTGGAGATGCCCGCTCCCATGAGTCCAAAGTGATGAGAAGGGTGTCAGGCAGAGGCATTCACCTGCTGAACATCTGGACACCTGACTCCCGAGGTCTACAGATGGCATTTTCAGACAGACAGCCTTATGCCCGACCCCAATGTCCAAGCAGGTCTATTCAAGGTTCCAAAAAGCTCTTATGGGCCAGTGGATTGTAATGAGACAGCAAAGTCCCAAATTTGCTTCAGCAACAAAACCAAAGGTCAAAAGGACTCCATCAATTGGCATCAGGATGAACCTTGACCCTGAGGTCAGCAGGTGCTTGAGCCCCCTGGTGGGCAATGCAGGGAGTTACCGTAGCCCTGGGCTGGTTCTTCCCCAACCATCAGCTCCCCCAGTAGCAGAAGGAAAGGAGGAGGGGAGGGAGCAGTGGAAGACTGACATTTCTACTTAGTTTGGGTAGGTTAGCTCCCTCCCTGGAGAACAAACCTTCCTTCTTCAGTTTCAAGTCCCTCTGGGCTCAGGCAGGCTCCCCACGCCACACCAGGCTCTAACTGTCTACAGGAAGGCTCAGCTGGCCGGTTGGGCTTGAGCAGCCCAACCAATTGCCCTGTGGGAAACCCCTCCAACAAGACGGGAAGGTTGGTGACAGAGAGGGCCTTTAGCACTATAAATTTCAGGGAGAGGCAAGAGCACTCCTGCCTCAAGAGACAGAGTCTATATATCAATGATATTCTGTATACAGATTTAAGATCAATCATTATCAAAATACACACACGAAATATACAACTTTTCCAATGGCCATAATTTATTATCTCACCACAAGGCACAATACACAGAGCTTTGAGGGTCCAATACAGTCGTCGTGGCAGAACGCACCACAGCCCTGGCACATGATCATGGCTTTCAGGCTGCACGCACACTGGAGCGAGATGCTCTCCACTGTGCTGCTGTCGGTGAACATCTGCAAGGAAAGTGATGCACTGTGGCTCGCACCGAAGTTAGCTTTGTGGCTCAGCTGCACCACACTTCCAGCAAGGCCTTTGGGGAAGGTTGGGGAGCTGGAGGAGTAATTAAAGCTGGTGGAACTTAGCTGGAGTTTGGATAGTTTCCCATAAAATGCCTGTTTGATGTTGAGTTGGGAGGGGATAGAAGAAGGCTCCAGAGGCTGACTGAGCCCTTTCCCAGGCTCTCGAGGCAATTTCCAGAAGGGCAGGTCAAGGACAAAAGGCATTGCCTGCAAGTGATCCACCAGATCCCGAGGACCAGGCCCGACTGCATTTCTGTTCTCTGCATTCGCCTTGAGAGGCACCCCCACAAAAGTCTTCTCACTCTTGATGCTGCCAACAGAGGCAGGTGGTGGCTTTGGAACCCAGTCCTCCCTGGCAGTCTGCACCCCACCAGACACAGAGATTTTACTTGTCCCCAACTTCCTACTGGGAAAGCCAGGAGGGGCATCAGCAGGCAGCGGTGTTGGCTCCACAGGCCGAGGGCACTGAAGGGCTGCCGCCAGGTTCCTAGAGCCAAAGAGCTTCTTCCCTTGGCCTCCGGCACTGTTCTGACCACCCAGGGCCCGACTTATCTGATCAGGACCCACGGAGACCACATTTGGAGGTGAGAAACAAGAGGCTCTCGAGGTAGTGAGATTTCCTGGACCTCTGCCTGGAGCAGCATTTGAATTACTGCCCTGGGGCAGATCACGGCCTGCCTTCCGTTCTTCACAACTGAAAGAAGAGAACTGCTCTTTGGAATCCACTTCTACTTTCCCAAAGGCAGCCGTCAGATTTGTCACTGGATACAGGGAGTCTGAACTTGGGACCACCTTGGAAATCTTTTGGGGCGTTCCTGGAGCCTGGGTGGCCTCCAGCCTGGTGAGACCAGCGTTTGCCTCACGGCTGTCAGGGCTGCTCCTGCCAACCACACCACCGCTACTCCCAGCATCTCGCAGAGATCCCATCCGCTGCTCTTTCGCAAGCGGGAGTCGTGGGCACTCAGGTTTGCTGCCAGAGAGGGCTGGAGGAAGAACCTTCTCCAGGGGCAAGCTGCCCTGCAGTAACTGCATTACGAGTGGGTTAGCGGCCTCCACGGAGGACCCAGGCCTGCCCAGGGGTGCAGGTCTCGGCTGACACTCAGTACTGGCTAGCAGCAGGGACTCTGGGATCTTCTGCGGAATCGCACATACACGAGACACCCAGCTCTGAGGAGCAGCGATCCTGTCTGTCCTTGTAACCAGACTCTGGTCACCATTCACCTTGGAGAGCACGGCAGGACGGTCCCAGTCGTGCTTCTCCTTCTCCTCCTTGTCCACCACCGAGGAGCTCTTCGTCACCGTGGCTTCACCAGGGTCGGCCTCACTGCCCTCCTCAGAAAGATGGCCTTCGAAGTCAGAGGCTGTGTCTGTGGACTCACCATGAGGACTCAGTGCTTCAGAGTCTCCATTGATTTTCAGCTTGTTACCATCCACCTGTCTGCAGTTGCCTGTGCTGTCGACGTAGCCCCGAGACGTCACTGCCCAGAGTGAAGGACGGTTAGGCAGATCTAGGCCCTCTTCAGCTGTCAACCCCTCAGGCAATGCAGGAATGGGGGCAGCCGCCTTGCCCCACTCCTCTCCGACCTGGGGCTCAACAGCTGGACCGTTCTCTCTGGAACCTGGTTCAGGCTGTCCCACTGCCCCCTCCTGTGACAGGCCAGGCACCCGAAGAGCAGCACCATCAGAGACGAGGGCCTCGGTTTTCAAGTCTTCTTTTCTAGTAGCACTTTCCCGCACGGGTGGGCGTGACTCACCAAGCCCTAACTCACCATCAGATTGTCTGTCCTCCAGGCAGCCGGCCAATGATGATTCAGGGGTACAGCTGGGGGTCACATTCACAGGATCCTTCATGGTTGCATTACTGTCACCGTCCAGAGCCCGGCCAGTTCTGTCTTCTATTACAACATCCCCCACCAAAGACTGAACAGGACCACTGTTGGTGGGGACAGTGGGTCCCTGCTCCTCATTATCCCTTTCCCAAGAAGTGGTACCAGACTCACATTCAGTTCTAACATCTAAATGCAACAGAGGCTGTGCAACTGCTCTCTCGGGTGCTGGGGTTTTGGAGGAATATGGGGGCAAAGCCTGACACGGCTGGTCCCCAGTTGGGGCAATGGGGAGTTGGGAGGCATCTTCCGGGCCGCTTGTGCCTGGTGCCCCCCGCAGTGGGCAGCTCTCCTCCCCTCTGAGAGAGGCCACGTGCTCCCTCCTGGCTCTGGGCGTGGCAGTTCCAGCCGCGGCATGCTCCTCGTTCAGAGGACAAGGCGGCAGTAGTTGTGTTCGCTGTAGATCTGACGCACACTCTCCAGGGGTTCTGGGGGCCCCCCTGGGCTCAGGGCGGCCACAGGCCTCACCACCATCACGACCGCTGCCGCCTCTGCCACCTCCCTCATCGGTGGCCCTGCCGCCACCTCCACCCGGGCCACCCCCCCCTCCGATGGCAGTAGCGGCCGCCTCTCGATGGCAGTGGTGGCCCCTCGCCCCTCGGACCTGCAGAGCACGGGCTTTAATGTCTGCGAGGGTCCTGGCGCCAGTCCAGCCCCGGTAGGAGGACTCCGTGACGGGGACAATGCGGGGGCATATCTGGTAAGTGGGCTGACCTTTAACCACCCAGGGTGGTTTGATACGTGAAAGTTGTATCTGCAAAAGAAGAATTGGAAATCAGTTTTAATTGCCTGGGTGTTTAGACCTAGGCACTATAAAGCTAAATGAGGATTCTAATAGTTTAGGGGCTATGGCCTAGACAATCAAATCATTTTCCTTAAAAATTAAATTGTCGTGGTCAAGCACCTGTCCACAACACCACACCATTCCAAGAAGGTTCTACTCAAAGGCTGTTACATGCTGCACTTCTAAATTTACTTTCTGGTGGGACCACGAGCGCCACTATACAAAGAATCTACCACCACCCAGGAAGTCCCAAACCCCATGGGAGTCTGACCCCTGGAGGTAACTTCAGCAGAGTGAACACACAAGTGCGGCAGAACAGAACCTCACTCCCCTGATCGTCAACTCGGTCTCAGGAATGGATCTCTTGTACAGGACTCTACATGCCCACATAACCAACACAAGAGCCTGACAAAGGGGCTCCACAAATCTCCTGGCCCTCAAGGGGAAGGAGCCTCCTACCCGGATAGGCGGGACTTTGGGCTCCTCTTTGGTGGGCTGTGGCTTTTCGGAGTGAACACTTTCAATTGTGTTACGAAAGGACTGACGGTCTTCAAGCCGGGGCTTCTTTTCGGGAAAGGACGCAGAGGCTGCCTCCTCAAAGGACTTCCTCTTCTGATCCTTAGGTTCCTGATCAACAGTCTCCTGGTGCAAGCTGGGAATTCTGTCTGGAGAGGCAGAGGCCCGTGCCAGGTTGTCTGGATCGGCCTGGATCCGAGAAGCCCCAGTTTCCACCGTGAATCTGGGGCCCTCGGGGTCAGGGGCTGCAGAGGATGTGCCGGGCAGGTGGGGACTGCCTGCCCCTGCTGAGTCAGCCTTGGCCTCCCCATCCTTGCAGAGGGGCACGTCTGGTGCATCTTTTAGAATCCCTCCTTGGTCTAGCTCCTGTTTTTTGTACAGATTCCTTCTCGCTCTGGTTCGGAGATCTGGCCGAGAGCGTTTCTTGAAGTGCCCATCTCGCTGCCGGGCGGCCGGACCACGCTGTGGCCTTGCTGATTCACCTGAGACACGCAAGTCACTCTTGATTCCAGTCTCCTCTTGGCCCACATTCTGCTGCAACAACTCTTCTCTGGTCAAACCCAATCTGCAAACCAAATGCACACCATCAGTTACAGGGCAGAGAAGCCATATCTAATTCCCTTCCATGAATGACACACACCCAGATATTAGCTATCTCGGAACAAAATACACCTGCAGTGCACAGCACTAGCCACAGGAAAACCCCTGGTAGCTTCCCTATGGTGGGCACTAGGCCCCATGAGCCGAGGCACCTCGACCTCCACGTTCCCATCCAACCCAGAAGTACGCATGACTTTGTGTCTTTATCCCCCAAAAGCTGGACCAACACTCACAGCAACCAAGTGCCTTACTTCTGTCCATAGTAATCCTCAAAGAACTTCTCTTTCCACTGTTCCACCTTCTTCTCCTTCTCCATTTCCTGTCGTATCCTGACTTGCATCTCATGAGTGAATTCACCTGGAGAGAAGTAACACTTTCTGAGCACATGCACTCAGGATGTGCGTGCTACCTCCTCAGTTTTCAGTGACTTTGGGGAGTTTAGAGATCTTTTTTAACTCTCGCTATCTTCATGCTGGTTCCCGTCTCCTCCAAAGAATCTCTAACATCATGTTCTCATTCAGGACAGAACTAACATGCCTGTTACAGGGAAGTTCATGCTTCCCTAGGGTGATTAGTCATCAAACAGCAAGCAACACACTGTTCAAAAAAGCAAATCAAAAACCAACCGAACAAAGAACCATTCTTACTTCCTGCACAGAAAAAAGTTAACCTAGCAGGCCTGACTACACACCCTCAGAAAGGCCTGCTTACACGGCTGGCCCTTGGCTGACATCTGGGAACCTGGATATGGAGAGGGTTCCCGCCCCCTAACTGATACGAATGGCTCACTGCACCTAAACTGTTTCTGTAAACAAGACAGTTTATGACAAGCACCCGCCTTCCTTTGGGGAATCTGGAATTTGGGTATGTGCCAGGCACAAGCATGCTACATAGTTAGCTTCCAATAAAACCCTGGGCACCAAGTCTTCAATAAGCTTCCCCGGTAGACAACATTTCACACGTGTTATCATAACTCGGTGGGGGAATTCAGTGCATCCTGTGAGACTCCACTGGGGGAGGACCTTGGAAGTTTGCTCCTGGTTTCCCTGGACTTTACTCCGGTCGTCTTTGCCCTTTGCTGATTTTGTTCTGCAGTCTTTTGCTGTAATGAACTATAGCCATGAAGACAACTATACTGAGTGCTATGAGTCCTCCTAATGAATTAATGAACTTGGAAGGTGTCTCAGGGACCTCCCAAGATACCCCCCTTGTTGCTTCCCCACAAAATTACATTAGAAGCTAACAATCACTCCAAGTGACAATGTCTAAAATAGAGCATCTAATGAAGATTAATGTGAAGTTGAATGCCATGGTGCACTTTCTTCCACCCATCCAGACAACACCATATGCTTATTGGGGAAAAAAAGGACTGGACAGTTTTCATAATGAAGAGGCAATGCAAATGGACACACACACACACAAAGCAGTAAAAGCCCCAATACTCTGAGCCTTCTTTAGAGCTACGGAGCACACTGACACCTGCCACGTTTATCAGTATTATGAGGAAAGTCTCTGCCTTATACTACATATCCCTTGGGGGAGAAAGAAGAGATTGTTGAAAACAAGTGTTTGAGTTTTAACACCAGGAGACCAGTGACACCACCCACGGCAGGCACCTCTTGAGCCATCGGAGATGAGAACCTCTACTCACCATCAGCTAGGCGCTCCCGCCAGCTCTGGGCCGCATGGGTGAAAAACTCATTATTCAGTGCACTGCTGCTGAGACGCAGCAGGCCATCTGTCCCCACCTAGAAGGATCAGGCAAATAATCCAATAAATAAAAAACTTACAAAGACACAGGAGCCCAGAGAGAAGCAAAGAGGAGGCTACCTATCCGTACCTGTCTGTCCACTTCCGGCAGCAGGAAGAGGAGTTGCTGCTGGAAGTGGGATGGCAGGGCGTGGAAGGTCCGCGAGTTTATCAGGGCCCGGAGGTTGGTGTTGACAAGAATGGACCCAGGCGTCTCAAAATCTATTTCTTCCCCTCTGTTGCGCTTCATTTGACCTGTGATTTTTAAAGCAGTAAAAAGCAAGGTGTAGATTTTCAGCTTTTTAAAGCAAAAAAGCAAATGCTAACTGATGGGAAAAAACTCTGGTGGCAACAACCGGGCAACCCAGAACTTATCAGCACATAATACGCTCAACTACCAGTCCACCAGGACCTGCATGTCGCAGTTACTCTCTCCATTGCCATCGAACCTGCGAGAGCACTTGGGCTCGCCTCCTCTCAGACAAGCCCGCACCAGGCTGTGCCACAGCCTGAAGAGGACACTCTCCCCACAGAGAACCAGGCAGGGGGCAGGGGTCTGACTCTCCCTCCCAAGCTGGAGAACAGGCTCCACAAGTCAACTGGTGAAACGATGGAAGTTGTTTAACACAGATTGAGGGAGCACACTACGGGCAAATCTGCAGAAGCCTCATTGTAAATGCACTGAGAGGTATGATCTCCATGCAGGAAGGTACTAAGAGTCGTTTAAAAAGTCAATACCTCTCACAGAAGCCTCAGCAAATGTTACTTGTACTTAGAATAGAGAGACCTCTGAGACCTCAGATTTAGCAATGCTGATCAGCTGGAAAAGCAGACTTACTTCCCACTTGGGCAATGTTTTATTCTAATTTTCATAAGCCAAAACAAGTCCTCTTAATGGTTTCTTGTGACCCACTTACAAAAAGCCTGCACGTGGGCTTTGAGAGATAAATCCTGAAAGAGCCAACAGCATACTGGCCTTGCAAGGAGCCCTACAGGGTGTGGGAGGTGCACACTACTGAATGTGTTTGCATCTTCCCAAGTCAACTCAGGCTTCCATTCCACATGCTGACGAGGTTGTAGAAAGGGCACCTGACAGAAACTAAACTGCTGAGAACACATGCGGCAGGACATTCGTTATCCAAGAAAGAAAATGGGTGTTGGAATTCTTCACTAAGAAGCTCAGAAGGAGTTCTCGCTTCCTCAAACACTGACTGAACAGTGCCACCAAGGCAGGCACAGTCTGGGCCCTACAGGGACAGACAAGGAGCGACGTGGCACCATCTCTGCCCACAAGTTCTCCTCTCTCAGTCTAGCAAAGATGATCTACACGTGGAATAGGCAAAATGCAAGGTGGAAACAAAACAGAGGGCCACCCAAGATAAACGGCTAAACAAAGTACATGTCACTTGGCATGTGGGGCCCCCTCTACAGGCAGAAAAATGAGTGCCAAGACACTCACCTGTGGCTGGCTTCCGGAAGCCTCTCAGGAGCGGGGCAGAGTCCCGGGCGACCTCAGCCTGGCCACGAATAGCAGCGCTGCCCAGGGCCAGAGAGCCGCTGCTGCTGCTGGACGGGCTGCCGCTCTCGCCATCGGCATGGCGGCCCGAGAACCCTGAAGGCACAGCATTCCACTGGTCAAAAGTATCACCCGCCGTGCCCATGTCTCCCAGACAAGCTTACTTCTCCCAGCTCTCCCTGAGATGCTGCCAGCGACACTGGGTGCTTCCTGGCCCAGCCTTGGGCTGTGAGAGCTCAACACCTGATGGGCTGGCTTTAAAATATCATGTAAAAATGCCGAACTGCTGTCTCAGTGTGCACAGCACCACACCTTTTACAAGCACCTGCACTGCACACTCCCTCACTAGACCCTCACAACCTCCCTGTGAGGCACATGGGAGGGCACAGCAGAGCCCAGCACTGGCACCTCAGGCAGGTCTCACCACCACAGCGCGCTGCCTGCCCAAGGAGGGGCTCCTGACTCCACTGGCATCACATGACCTAGAGGTCAGAGACCTGCCAGAGGGAGGCAGGTGCCAGGGCTGCGAAAGGGGCACCCCAATCAAGAGTTTACACATACCTGACGCAGATTCCACGTGGGCCCCGTTTACCTTCAGAGGAGTCAGGACAACTCGAGGCAGCATCACCCCGGTCTTTTTCTTCTGCTTGTTTGCCTATATTCCCAGAGGGAATACAGAAAGAGCCCGAGTCACCTGCAGGGCCACAGCAGCAGTCCCCCTCGACTGCATCTCCACTGTCTTATAAAACCCAGTTTGTATTCGACCAGCGTGGGCAGGTAACACCGACAGCAGCACTGACTGTTAATGGGCCAGGTGCCGGCCCTGTGCCACGCCTCACCCAAGCTGAAAAGAATCTATCATCATCCCCATTTTAAAGGTAAGGAATTTGGCCCAAAGACCCAAAGCTAGTGAGTGAAAAGGCCGTAATTCAAACCACTGACTTCCAGGCTCACGTTCTCCCCACTCTGCGCTGTGCTCTACTTCCCCCTGCATTATCCAGCCATGATAAAGAAAAAAACAAATCACTGCTCTCAGACCTATGACCCACTTTTCCTATGACCCACTTTTAAAGGGTACTAACAGGTGGAGACCAAACTGATTTCCTCTGCTCTGCAAACACGCCCACAGTTAACCGCAGGAGGAAGAGTCGTGTCTCTTCCTGGCCTCACTTATCTCCCAGCCCAGTCACCAACTCTCCTCCCTACCTGCGAGGAAGCTCTGTAGCTGTCCCTGGGATTGGAAAGAGGCCGACTCTGAGATTCCGTAGAGCAGGATGCATTCGAAGATGTTTCATCGAGTGATACTGGAACGAAGGGAAATAAGTTAGTCCTTAACAATCGCTGTGGCTCTTCACCCACCTTATTAAGGGAACTTACCATCATTCTCACCACTCACAGTGCTGGTTTCATTAGACCCACAGCTTTCCACGTCAGCTGTGTCCTCTGGCTCTTCTCCCTCCACTGCAGCTGGACTGCGAGACCACTGCAGGGCATCCTTCTGTGACGGCCAAGGGAAACTCGGGTGAGCAAAACCCTGCAAAATCCTCCAAGCTCAGCAGTCACCTCTAACTGTGTACACTGCTTCTCCCTTCTAACCAACCTTTCTCAGCAAGTTCTTTTCACACATATATCAAGAAAGTTAAATAAAACTTGCACCCAATCATTCATTTAACATTTAAGAGGCGCCTCCTATAAGTTACACCATGCTAGTTTGGCAGGGGTGGGGTAGGGTCGGGTGGGGATAGTTACTGGGAGTGGGAAACAGGAACCTGCCCTCAAGGAGCTGAGTGGAGTAGGGGAGAAAGTCAAACCCCTACTACGAGGCACAGTGAGAGAGGCGCACAGAGAACAGGAGCTGCCAGGAGAAGGCATCTAAGTTACTAGGTTGAAGGGAAGAAGGCATGGAGGACAGAAAGTAAGGAGCTGAGTTTTAAAAGATGTTAGCTTAAATTTTTTTAATTAAAAAAATAAATAGCCCTGGCTGGTGTAGCTCAGTGGATTGAGCATGGGCCTGCGAACCACACAATCGCAGTTCGATTCCCAGTCAGGGCACATGCCTGGGTTGCAGGCCAGTTCCCAGCAGGGGACACACCAGAGGCAACCATACATTGATATTTCTCTCCCTCTCCTTCCCTGCCCCTCTAAAGATAGATAAATAAAAATTTAAAAATAAACAAATAAATAAATAAACGAAAGACGTTAACTTGTAGGCTAATCGGTTGGCGGTGGTGTGGAAGGAGGGAGTTCTAGACAATGGGATGAGCGATGTAGAAGAGCATTTCAAACTCAAAGAAACCTCAAATTTCGGTAGGTATGTGGGCATTTGGGTGTGTGAGGAGGCTCCAGATCTCTCTAGCAAGAGGGCGGTAAGACGCTGGGTGCTGAGGGATTAAGATTTTGATGGTTCTACAGTCAGGGGAATGATTAGTTTTAGGAATTTCATTCTGTTGAGCACGGGAAGTCAGGAGGCAGGAAGAAGAGTCAGACTCTGAAAGAAGTGAAAATGGCGAAGAGCCAAACCGAAGTAAGGCGGCGGGGACGGAGCTGGACAACACAGGAGGGCTCCGTTCCAAGTTTTCATCCAATAAATGCTTCTCCCAACAGGTGCTACTGTTGAGGCCCAGAATTAAATCCCACCCATCCCAAGGAAAACTCGGCAACCACCTCACACCTCAATGCCAGGAAGGAGTACAAATGAATACTGGCGTTTGGAGAGAAGAGGAGCAGAAATAATTGGGGATGGAATGTCCCCTTCTTTGAATAAAAATATGTGAAGAGGGTAGGTAAAATCATGGTTTTCCCTCTTATAAATATATCAGAATTTATAAGGAAATCCACAACTATATAATTCATCAACTTCATGAGTCCCTTTATCTACAATATTAAGTTTTTATCAATTTATTTTCGAGGTAACCGTAACGCCATGTGGCCCCTGATGAAAATGAGTTTGACACTCCTGATCTAGACCATATAAATGAGTAAAAAAATAAAAATAAAAATAAAAATACAGAAGAAAAATAGGCAGAAGATGTGAATTAGGCACCACACCAAAGAGGATGTCCAAAAAACCAACATCTGAATTAAAAGGTATTCACCACAACGATGAGGAAGATACTCATGCAAATTAAAACCACAATGAAGTATCATCACATCTTTGAGAAGAGCTAAAATGCAAGTTAACAATACCAAGCAGTGTTGGTGAGGATGTAAAACGGGTACACTGAAAACAGATCCAACCATGGAGATCATGCTTTGGCATTATCTGGTACAGCTGAAGATAAACATCCTGCGACCCAGCAATGTCAGCCCTCGGGGTGGATTCCCTAGAGAAGTACATGTCTGTACACATCCCAACTCACACCTGCATGTTAATGGCAGCGCCATCTGTAACATGGGCTATGAACGACCTAAGTGCCCGTCATCAATATTATCAATATAGTCAGTGTACTCAATACACAGACATTATAAAATGAAAAATAAGCCAACTACAGCCATGCACAACAATATGGATTCTTAAAAACAAAATACTGAATGAAAGAACAAAAGAATGCATAGCGTAATAATTCCATCTATAAAAAGTTCAGAGACAGACAAGATTAAACTATAGTGTTGCGGATGCAAATACAAGTGGGAAGTAATAAAAAGCAGGAAAATAACTTCCATAAAGTCAGGACAGTAGTTGCCTTTGGGGGAGCGCGGGGGCTGTAATTAGAAAGGGTTATGTGGTGGCTCCCCGCCATGTCAGAGGTCTTGGCGTGAGCAATAGCTAAAAAGGTGCTTACAGGCACATGCCTCAGAGACACGCAGGGTCGGTTCCAGATCACCACGGATACAGCAGGAAACCGTCACGTGACCTTTTTGGTTCCCCAATAATATAAAAGTTAACTTTATATTGTAGTCTATTAAGTATGCAATAAATAGCATTAGGCCTTAAAAAAAAACAATGTACATGCCTTAATGACAAAATATTTTATAGCTAAAAAATGCTACCCATCACCTGAGCCTTCGTGAGCCATAGCCATTTTGGCGGGTAGAGGGACTTGCTGACTGACCAGAATAGCGGCTGCTGAAGGGTGGGGCGACTGCTGCAATTTTCTGAGACAACAGCGAAGTATGCAGCGCCGATTCTTCCTCTCATGAATTACTACTCTGTAGCATGATACCATCTGATAGTGTTTTACCCACAGCAGAACGTCGGTCAAAATTGGAGTCAACCCCCTTAAGCCCTACAACTGCTTTATCAACTAAGTTTATGTAACAGTCTAAATCCTTTATTGTCACCAAGAGTAGATTCCATCTCAAGAAACCACTTTCTTTGCTCATCCTTGGGAAACAACTCCTCATCTGCTAACGTTCTGTCAAGAGATGCAGCAGTTCAGTGACATCTTCAGGCTCCACTTCTGACTGTAGTTCTCTGGCTGTTTCTACCACATCTGCAGTTACTTCCTCCACTAGGTTTTGAACCCCCGTAGGTTATCCATGAGGGTTGAAATCAACTTCTTCCAAACTCCTGTTAATATGAGTATTTGATCTCTCCCATGAATCACCTACATCCTTACTGGCATCTAGAATGATGAATCCTTTCCAGAAGGTTTTCAATTTATGCTGTGGATAGGAATCACTGTCTACAGCAGCTACAGCCTTACCAAATGTATTGCTTAAATAATGAGACTTGAAAGTCAAAATTACTCCTTGATCCAAGGGCTGCAGAATGGATGTTGTGTTAGTAGGCATGGAAACAACATTAATCTCGCTGTACCTCTCCATCAGAGCTCTTGGGTAATTGAGTGCATTGTCACTGAGCAGTAATATTTTGAAAAGAATCTTTTTTTTCTGAGCAATAGGTCTCAACAGTGGGCTTAAAATATTCAGTGAGCCAAGATAAACAAATGTGCTGTCACCCTGGCTTTGTCGTTCCATTTGTAGAGTACAAGCAGAGGAGATTTAACATAATTCTCAAGGGCCCGGCCCTAGGATCTCCAGAACAGCATTATGAGCATTGGCTTCAACTTCAACTCACCAGCTGCATTAGCCCCTGTAAGTCAGCCTGTCCTTTGAAGCTTTGAGGCCAGGCTCTGACTCCTCTCTAGCTATGAAGTCCTAGATAGCATCTCCTTCTAATATATGTGTTTCATCTACACTGAAACTCTGTTGTTTGGGGTCGCCAGCCTCATTAACTAACTTAGCTAGATCTTCTAGATAATGTGCTGCCATCTCCTAAATCAGCCATAGCTGCTTCGGTGGAAACACTCTTACGTTATGGAGAGGGCGTCTTTCTTCAAACACCACAATCCAACTTCTGCTAGTTTCAAACTTCTCTGAAGTTTTCTAAACTCTCTGTCTTCAGAGGACTGAAGAGAGGGCCCTGCTGTGGGTAAGGCACTGGCTTAAGGAATGTTGTGGCTGGTTTGATCTTCTATCTAGACCACTAAAACTTTCTCTGTATTAGCAGTAAGACCGTTTTGCTTTCTTACCATTCGTGTTTTCATTTCCTTCAAGAGCTTTTCCTCTGCATTCACAATACAGCTAATTGACACTAGAGGCCCAGCTTTCGGCCTATCTAGGCTTTCCAATGCTCCCCCTCACTAAACTTAATCGCATCTGATTTTCAATTTAAAGCAAGAGATGTGCATTCTTCCTTTCACTTGAACACTTAGAGGCCATTTACAGTTATAAATTGGTCCAATTTCAAGTCATCCTTCTGTCGCAGGGACTGGGGAGGCCCAAAGAGAGGGAGAAAGGGTAACAGCCAGTCAGAGCAGTCGGAACATGCACCACGTTTATCGATGAAGTCACCATCTTATATGATGAATGAATGTAGTTATGACACCGCAAAAACTATTACAATAGTATAGTATCAAAGAGCACTGATCACCTTAAGAACTATATGAATAAAGTTTGAAATATTGAGAGAATTACCAAAATGTGACCAAGACACAAAATGAGCAAATGCTCATTGGAAAAACGACACTGGCAGACTTGCTAGAGGAGAGGCTGCCATAAACTTTCAACTTGTTTAAAAAAAAATGGATACCTGTGAAGTGCAATAAAGCAATGCACAAAGTGCACCTGAACAGTATCTCCATCAAGGAACACTACTATAGACAGTCATTTGAAAAACCACTGCAGAATATTTAGTAAGAAAAATGTTGATGAAGCAAATGGTGAATTAAGCACTTCAACTTCATCCCATCGTGTTTTTAAAAATAAATATTGTGTGAATATTTACTTACAACAGACAAAAAGAAATATACCTAAGGTATTAACCAACACCACTTCTAGGTGGTGGAGTTGTGAGTTACTTCACTGTCTTCTTGACTTTGGGTATTTTCTACAATTAAATTGTGGGGTTTTTGTTTGTGTTTGTTTTGGGTTTTTTTTGGATGATCAAGAAAGTAACATTAAAAAAAGAAAAAGAGCCCTGGCTGGCGTAGTTCAGTGGATTGAGCGCGGGCCTGCAAACCAGGCGATCACGGTTCGATTCCCAGTCAGGGCACATGCCTGGGTTGCAGGCCAGTTCCTTGCAGGCTAACTACCAGCAGGGGACGCACAAAAGGCAACCATACATTGATGTTTCTCGCCCTCTCTCCTTCCCCTCTAAAGATAAATAAACAAATAAAATCTTAAAAAAAAAAAAGAAAAAGAAAGTAACATTTAGAAAGAAAAACTAGGGTGCTAAGCACTGGACTGCCAGCTAAGTCAAATCTCCTTCCTGTAGACCCCAGCACCTGGGAACACATGGTGGTGACTACAATTCTCATTAACTAACCAAATGGAGGCACTGTCCACTTGTTTGCAATTCAAACTACCCAAGGTTTCTAAAGTCATACATTCTCAGTAAAAAGCTAACAGGAAAACAAAACGTTTTCTCCTGTTTCTTTCAGAGAGAGGGGAAGAGAGTGAGAAAGAGAGGGAGACAAACACTGATGTGGCAAGAGATACATCAACTGGTTGCCTCTCTCACAATCCCCCAACTGGGGACCTGGCCTGCAACCACCCACTGAGCCATACCAGTCAGGGCCTTGTGCAGAACTTTTTATGGCAATGCTTTTCATTTCTCATGGGTTAGTATCTAACAATAGAATTGCTGGGTATAGGATACATGAATGTTTCACTTCATTTTTTTAAACTGCCAAACATTTCCAAAAAGTTACACTCCCCAAAGCACTTAAGTTCTAAATGCTCCACAAGCTCACACCACTTGGTGCTGTCAGTCTTCTTTTGGCCATTCTAGAGGGGTGCCTGATTGTGGTTTTATTTTTCATTTTCCTGATGAAAAAAGACATTGAGCACTTTTTAATGTGCTTATTGGCCATTCTCATCTCTTCCTTTGTTAAGTACCTCTTCAAGTCTTTTGCTTATTTTTTGAGTTGTCTTTTTTTATTATACTCATAGGAATTCTTTATTCTATTGATCAATAATATTCTATTATTGATCACGGGCTTCATGAATTATGTTTCACATTTTAGACACTTTCATATAGAAATAATTTTAAATTTAGAAGCTTGAAATTTACAGAGTAGCTGCAAGAATAAACACAGTACAAAAATACCTGGCATAAACTTTTTACCCATATTCACCTACTAACACAAATGTTTTTAAAATACATTAAATTATACTAGTTTGGCTAAGAGGCTAGTAATGGGGAATATAAAGCAATCAGCAGTAATAAACCTGAACAACACATTTCTCCGTAAGTTGGATGTTTTTACAAATAAAAGCACTGTGAATGTAACAAGCCCCAAATATGAATAACACTAAATTTTAATGAAGTTTAAACTGACAAAATTAGATAGAAAAGATAAGCAAATCTCAGGTATGTCTTTCCTTTCTTTTTGGGTCTGATGAACCTTTCCTGAGCAAGGAATGAGTAGTTTCTTAGGAAAGGCTGATCTGTGGGCTGTTTTAATATAAGCTGTTAAAAACTAAGAACACACTGACCATTCAACAGTACACCAGAGTCCCTAATACAAAAAAAAAAAACACCCCGACTGGTGTAGCTCAGTGGACTGAGTGCCAGCCTGGGAACCCAAGGGGTCACGGGTTTGATTCCCAGCCAGGGCACATGCCCGGGTTGTGGGCCGGGTTCCCGGGTGCGGAGTACGTGAGAGGCAACCACACACTGATGTTTCTCACCCTCTCTTTATCCCTTCCTTCCCCTCTGTCTAAAAACATAAATAAAATCTTTATTGGGGGTGCAGGGCTGGCAATACAAGACAGAAAACTATACTTGAACAAGAATTAAATTTAAAAAAATTTAAAAAACACCACATACACATAAAAAAAAAAAGCAGTAAGGAACTAGAAAAGGTAAGCGTGTCACAATTTCCAGAGAGCATAATTATGAATATTGAAGATTCAAGAGATTCAGACCTAGTAAGAAATTCTGCAAGGTTGTGAGATGCAAGATATTTAAAAACTTAAGTGATCCTAAAATCAGCAATAACACCATCGGTTACAAAATGCAATTTATTTATTTTTTTAATATATTTTATTGATTATACCATTACAGTTGTTCTATTCCCCCCCTTCATTCCCCTCCACCCGCACACTCCCTTCCCCACCATTCTCCCCCCCTTAGTTTATAACCACATGTCTCAAGTTCTTTAGATTCTATATTTACCCCACTATTCTCGCCCTCCACCCTATCTATTTTCTACCTACCATCTATGCTATTTTCTGTGCCTTCTGCCCCATTCTCCTCCTCCCACTCCCCTGTTGCTAACCCTCCATGTGTTCTTCATTTCTATGGTTCCACTCCTGATCTAGCTGTCCTCTTGGTTTGCTTTTGTTTTAGGTGTGGTTGTTAATACCTGTGTGTTTGCTGTACTTTCACTGTTAATATTATTCATCATCTTTTCCTTATATAAGTCCCTTTAGCATTTCATATAATAAGGGCTTGGTGATGATGAACTCCTTGAACTTGACCTTATCTGAGAAGCACTTTATCTGTCCTTCCATTCTAAATGAAAGCTTTGCTGGATAAAGCAATCTTGGCTGTAGGTCTTTGGATTTCATGACTTGGAATACTTCTTTCCAGCCCCTTCTTGCCTGTAAGGTCTCTTTTGAGAAATCCGCTGACAGTCTGATGGGTACTCCTTTGTAGGTGACTGTCCCCTTATCCCTTGCTGCTTCTAGGATTCTCTCCTTCATTTTAGTCTTGGCTAATGTAATTATGATGTGCCTTGGTGTGTTCCTTCTTGGGTCCAACTTCTTTGGCACTCTCTGAGCTTCCTGGATTTCCTGGAAGTCTATTTCCTTTGCCAGACTGGGGAAGTTCTCCTTTATTATTTGTTCAAATAAGTGTTCCACTCGTGGCTGTTTCTTTCCCCCTTCTGGTACCCCTATAATCTGGATGTTGGAACATTTAAAGATGTCCTGGAGGTTCCTAAGCCTCTCCTCATTTTTTTGAATTCTCATTTCTTCATTCCTTTCTGGTCGGATGTTTCGTTCTTCCTTCTGGTCCATTCCATTGATTTGAGTCCCAGTTTCCTTTCCATTGCTATTGGTTTCCTGTGCATCTCCCTTCATTTCAATTAGTTTAGCCTTCATATGTTTCTCTAATTTGTGACTGTAGTCTACCAATTCTGTGAGCATCCTGATAAATAGTGTCTTAAATTGGGCTTCTGAGAGACTGGCAATTTCTCGGTCGCTTAGGGTTATTGGCTCTGGGACTTTGAGTTCTTCTTGAGCCATCTTTTGGGCTGGTCGTGCCTGTTAAGTAGCAGGATCAGAGCCCTAGGTTTTCACCAGAGCAGGGCAACTAAGTCGCTGGGTTGTGACGTTGTATGTGGGGGCGGGGTCAAAGAGGGACAATGGCTTCCCTCTGCCGCCTGCTGCCGCGACCCCCACCGGCACCGCAGCCACCACTGTCACCGGGCCCACGCGTTTCGTTCCACTGCACTCAAGTGTGCCACCGCTGTTGGCCCTCCACCACTGGGTTCGTCCCCTGGGGCCTGCGTGGTCCGTCTCACTGTGCGCAAATGTGCGACCTTGGTCAGTCTGCCCCGCACCCCAACTGGCTTTGGGCTGCCCGAGCGCCTAGCGCCTAGGTTAGGGGATCTGTCCTGCCCGACCCAGCTCCGTTGCTGGTTCCTCCTCTCTTACCGTCCCCGTTGAACAGTTCGTAGCTGTCGGACTTCCATATAATTCCGTGTTCTGGTCTTTCGGTGTGTTCTAGTTCTCCAAAACTTTTGTTGTAGTCAAACTTAGTTGTGGGAGAAGGCAGTGTTTCCACCTATGCCTCCATCTTGGCGGAAGTCCACAAAATGCAATTTAAAACTACAAAGAACATAAGTTACTCAGGGGTAAATTTAATAAAACAAATAATCATCTTGTGAAGAAAAAAAATTTTACCAAGAAAGGTTTAAAATCTGAATAAATGTAGAACTACGACATGGTTTTGATTAAAAGAACTCAACCCATAATAAAAATGTCAAACCTCCCAAACTGATTTGTAGATTCAATGAAATTCCAATAAAACAGGATCTTTTGGGGTAGAACTTAGAAGACATGGAATACAAAGGGCCACAAATGGCTAACAAACACTCTTGAAGAAGAGTAAGATGGGAGGACCTTCTTTTTAATAAAAGCTCTAGAAACTGAGTAGATGAGCAGTTACCAGGGGAGAGGAAGAGAGAAGAGATAAACAAGGGCGCGGGGGTTTCTCGGGGCAATGAAATGTTCTGGCATTAGATAATGATGAGGGTTGTAATATACTAAAAGGCACTGAACCGTATACTTTATTTTTATTTTATTTTATTTAGAGAGAGGAGAAGGAAGGGAGAAAGGGAAGGAAGGAAACACCGATGTGAGCGAAACACAGATCACCCACCTCTCTTGCACACCCCAACCAGGCACCAAACCCACAACCTAAGTCCGTACCAGGAAGCCAAATGGCAAACTTTCAGTTTGTGGGACAATGCCCAACCAGCTGAGCCATACTGGTCAAAGGAGAAATAGGAGAAATAGTCTGCATTCCGTAAAACTACATAAAAAACAGCGTAATTTAACTGACAGTTCTGAAAACAAACTGATCAAAATTTGTAAAAACCACATGAAAACCGGAGGTTTATAGATCCAAAGTTAAAAGTCAACTTTAGACAATAGAGGCTAAAATAGTCTGTTAATGATGGTTTTTAAAAAAATTTTTAGAACTTAAAAAAAAGATTATATTTATTCCTTTTTTAGAGAGGGGAAGGGAGGGAGAAATAGAGAAACATAGATGTGTGGTTGCTTCCTGCACGCCCCCCACTGGGGACCTGGCCTGCAACCCAGGTACACGTGCCCTAAATTGGCAATCAGATTGGTGACCTTTTCATTCAAAGGCCAGTACTCAACCACTGAACCACACCAGCCAGGGCTGTTAGTGATGTTTTAAATTTTGTTATATGAATCCTGAAGGATTAAAATCAGTAAACAACCTCTGCGTATGCTTGAGAAAAGGGCTTCATTATTTTTTTGAAACATTTTATATAAAACAAAAGTTCTACTGAATTTAAAATCCATTTGCATCATCACAAACACTTTGAATGTTATAGCTATCAAAAAAGGAAGAACTGCTATTTAAAAATAAACACACTCTTGGCATACAACTGAAGGAGAAGAAATTGCCTGAATTCTCAGTAATCACAAAAAAAAGTTTCCATTAACTTTAAATAAAACAAAACTTTATCTGTGATTTGGCAGCCACATCTGCCAACCAAGTTTCCAATCAATGCTGACCACAGGAGGAATCACAGGCCCATGACTCCTCCTTCAAAGCCCTTGGGGCTAGATGTGTTTTAGAATCCAGGATTTCCTGAATTTTAGAATGGTAATAAAGTAATACAGTTTTAACAGCACCAGTAATCCATTAGTATTTTTGAAATAACATATATGTTACATTCCAAGTAAAATAAACAGGTCTCAATTAAACTGTTAATAAGGGATTATGGACCACAAAAAAGCGTATTTCTCAGTAAAAAAAAATTTTTTAAGGATTTTATTTATTTATCTTTAGAGGGGGAAGGGAAGGAGAGAGGAAGCGAATATCAATGTATGGTTGCCTCTCATACATTCCCTGCTGGGAACTGGCCTGCAACCCAGGCATGTGCCGACTGGGAATCGAACCGCGATTCTTTGGTTCGCAGGCTCGTGCTCCATCCACTGAGCTACGCCAGCCAGGGCTCAGTAAAAATTTTTTAAAGATTTGGAATAATTCTACTTTTCTCATCACAGATAAAAATATAAAGAAAGTTTAAAGCAATGTTTTCCTCAAGTCTCACAGAGGAATGACCTCCCCTGTAATCATTAAAAGGTAAAGATATACAGCCTCCTAGAAAAATCCTCAGGCATTTGCACATGGAGACCACAAAAGTAAAAGGATGATTACTGCAGCAGTGAGAAACTGGAAAAATAATGAAAAATGTCCACAATTGGGGACTGGATAAAATGAAGTTCACTGATACGACACATTACTCAACAGTAGTTAGAAGGAATAAGAATACATTTACATAAACAAACCATTTTTCATGGATACATACTAACAGGACAGATTCACATTAAATTAATGACAGTGGCTGCTACCAGAAAGGAACAAGGGTTAGAGGGCTAGGTGGTGGGTAGGGTTCCGTGCAGAAGTGGAGAGCATTTCCCACTTCCTCTGCACAAAGGCTTGGGCTTCAATTTCAAGCAGGGCAAAACAGACACACTGTTCTTTGCATCCTCCTGAAGCTTCATTATAATGGCTAAAAGGAAATAAAAGTATAAATGCAGCACAAAGACAAAGAGAAAGGAGGAGGAAAAGGCAGCAAATGAGAAATGTCAACAGAATTCTGGAAGACGGATTGCAGGAAGACAAGGAGTAACTGGCTCAGCAGGGGAAAGAAAGCAGAAGTCTAAAAGCTGGAGGAAAAAGCCACAAACGAGCCAGCCAGTTAGAACTACAAAACCCTGAGGCAGCGGGCAGCAAGGATGCAGGTATTAGAGGAACCAGGAACCATGCAGATTAGGATGAGGCATGAGAATAAAAACAGGACAACTGGTTGGAAGTATGAAAAAGAAATTGCACCCATTCAGGTCCCCTCTTTGTCACCAAGAAGTAACCAGAGTTATATTCTGGTTGGACCAGCAGTTCTGAGACAAAAGACAGTAGGCACACAGCTCAAGGGGTTGGGGAAAGAGTGTGGCACCACACCCCAAACAGGGGCAATAAGTCAGAGACAAGGTACAAAGTGGTGACTCTAGCAGTTCCCTCCCCCAGCGTGACTCCCAAAGCTCTGCAAACAGTGGCAGCCCAACAGCTCCAACCCAACCTGCTCTCAACCAGCCGGCATGAGATGAGAGGACTTCCCCTCCTGGAAAAAGTGACCAGAATGAAAGAAAACCTCCAGGTACAGATAACCCAGGGATTCCAAAAAAGCATCGGGTCCCCCCTCTGTATCACAGCCAACAGATTCCACTAACACGGAACCACCAGTTCTCCAGAGAGTGACCTATCAAGGACCAACAGAAATTTGAGCACAACTGAAAGATATCAACCCAAATAAAAGAGGAATTAAAAGGAACAGATGATAAAGGTTCACAGTAAATGTTCTCAAAGACAGCCCAAAAGCCAGTATCGGGTGCTATATTTTAAAAATAAAGTAAGGAACACCAGAGAATATGAGCAATCTGTAAGAAATTTAAAATGAAATTTACAAAAAACATACTCACAAACCAGCAACAACAAATAGGTTATTTCCCATACATCTGATTCAAAGAAAAAGAAAGCCAACTGCATCAAGAAAGTCCCACATCCAACAAACAGAAGTTTCAGAAAGAGAAAACTGAAAAAGACAGAACTCAGGTTTTTCCAAAACGAAATGACCCAAGTTTCCAGGTCTAAGAAGGCAAAATGCCCAGCACAAAGTATGAAAAAAAAAAAAAGACCCATTGCACAGTACCACACCATGAAATTTTAGAATACAGGATTGAAAACGAGATCCTAAAACCTTCCAGTCAGAGAAAACATCACAGACATCAGAACAGCCCCGCTCTTCTCCAGGGCGGTTCGGACAAAGCAGTAGACTACCATCTTCCAGAACTGAGTCAAACCAATCACCCGATGCAAGATTTAGATTTAAGATGTGTGATGTTCTCAATTCACCTCCTATGCACCTGTTCTCCGGAAGCAGCTGGAAATGTTACGTAAATAACAACAAAACAAAAACTGAGATCCACATAAGGTATGGGAAAGAGAGGGTGTAACAGGAGAAAAGATAAAAAATATCCCAAGGTGAGGAGTTCTTGGAAGAGTTATACCCACATCAAACAGGCTAACCAACTTGCCCCAGTTTGTGTGGGACTTGGCTGGTTTTAGCAACAGAAACCCTGTGCCCCAAGAAGTAACCAGAGTTACATTCTGGTTGGAATATAACTGGTTGGAATATAATCCTGGGCAAACCCTACCAAGAGTCCATACTGTCCTGGGAACAGGAGAAAAGGACGGCTCCAGGACTAACATTCAAGAAAGAATTTTTCAGCTGTTAAGCACCAGTTTTTATCTTTCTCTGTTTGTAATCCACTGTGTTTTTATTTCTCATCTCCATCATTTAACACATTTATTTTTATGTAAAACATAACACGATTATAAAAGTCAAACCTATAAAAAAGATTATACTCAGCACTGACAATCACCCCATTCTTTCTCTTCCCCTCTATCCCCCAACTTTTCCACTCCATTCTACACACCTTGTAGGGTAACCAATCTCATGAGTTCCTGGTTTATTCTTCTTGTGTTTCTTTTTCCACCAATGATAAAATACGTATCTACTTTATTCTCTCTCCATCCTTTGGGAAAAACGCATGCCATGTAGTATTTTGCACTGTTTTTTTCACTTAATAACACATGCTGGAAGCCACTGTCATTTCACAGATAATCTTCCTCATTCACTTCTCGGCTGCATGTCCACGACGCAGATCCACTGAAGTTTGTTTACGCAACCACCACCCCCCACCCCCCGCACTCACATGGTTTTTAATATTGTGCGAATAGAAACACTACTGCCTTGAATAACCTTGTGAGTTTGTATTTTTGTATTGATGAAGATATATTCAGGGTAAATTCCTGAGTGGAAATGCTAAATCAAAAGGCAGATTCCAAATGTAATTTTGTTAATAATGCCAAATTCCCCTTTTAAAAAGGTTGTACTGGTTTGTGTTCCTAACGGCTATGTATGAGAGTGCCTATTTTCCCACAGCCTTGAAAAGAAAAACTACAGTGATGCTTTACATAGTTTTTGCTAATAATGCATTTCAAATGACTAACACAACCACATAGAAGTTGGGCAGGAGTGGATCTAACCCAAATAACTCTTAAACAGTACAATTTTAACTGTGCATTCGAGCTAAAGAACTAAATGAACTGTAAACAAATGGTGAGCTCTGATCAGTAGATTTGTTTCTGTAGTGGAATGGACAGCAATTCTCACACTGTTCAATGTTTATTCTACAAATAAGCAAATAAGGAGGTATGAAGTAGACAACAGAAGGCAGGTTTTCTCACTGTTTTGAGTAGCGGC
Source organism: Sturnira hondurensis (assembly GCF_014824575.4). Lineage (NCBI taxonomy): Eukaryota > Metazoa > Chordata > Mammalia > Chiroptera > Phyllostomidae > Sturnira > Sturnira hondurensis. Next base: position 18,603,041 of record NW_028076767.1, on the reverse strand, counting down.
ATATTATTAGGTAAAGGAGTAAGACCTAGAATGACCCCTACAGTAAGAGATGGGTAGTGAAGCTATCAGCAAGGAGCAAGATATGTAGAGACACAAATACAGAAACAGACACAGATGTGTCCACGTACACTATTTTAAACTAAAAGGATCCAGAGTTCCCTAGGAAACAGATGATTCTAGACCTGGGGCTGTGAAAATACAAGCTACACTCAGACATCTTACTGGGCCAAAAGGCAAATGAGTTTAAAAAAAAAAGTTCAGAAATGGGGGGACTTGTTAGGACACAAAAAGTAAAGTAAAGGGAGACCCACGGGGCAACTCTGTACAATTCGTACATTAAAGTTAAAAATGACAGCAACAGATAACTCAATAATAAAATAAGAATCCATAAATCAATAAGGAATAAAAAATAGGGAAGAAAGGAAGGCTCTTCCTTACTGTTGAATGCCAATTAATACATGTCAAACGAGTGGTGGAATTTTAAAAAGCACCATTTAACCACCATCCCAGTAATAATGGATGTTTCAGAAAAGAATCATACATCACTAAAAGTAGTGAATGAAAGTTTGACAAGCCTGTATCTCACAACAGAATTGTGTTTATAGTGGAGAAACATGACAAACACAATCTTAACCAAATAACTGAAGTTATCATTATCAGAAATCAGTCAAATCATCTGTCTCCTGATACAGTGCAGTAAGAAACATCACTTGTGAAACATTCCTGTCAAAATACTACCTGAATACGATATTGAAAAAACATCAGATAAACCCAAACTGGGGAAACATCTAAAAAACAAATGGCTTGTACCCTTAAAAAAATGTTAAGGTCACAATAATATTGCAGTAACTATGTTTGGAGGGTACTTTCACAAGTTATATAAATGCCTAAGCCCTGGCTGGTGTACCTCAGTGGATTGAGCGCGGGCCTGCAAACCAGACAATCACGGTTCGATTCCCAGTCAGGGCACATGCCTGGGTTGCAGGCCAGTTCCCAGCAGGGGACTCACGAGAGGCAACCATACATTGATATTTCTCTCCCTCTCTCCTTCCTTTCCCCTCTAAAGATAAATAAAATCTTTTAAAAAATGTCTAATCACTGTATTGTATGTCTGAAATTAATAATATTATATGCAAACTGTAACTGATAAATGAAATAAATATGTAATATTAAGGTCACAAAAAATTTGTGGGAACTTTTCCAGATTAAAAGAAATGAGCCTGGCCCTGACTGGTGTGGCTCAGTGGGCTGGGCATTACCCCACAAGCCAAAAGATCCTCAATTCTCAGTCAGGGCACATCCTAGGCTGCAGGCTGGTCCCCTGGGTAGGGCATGAAAGAGGCAACTGATCAATGTTTCTCTCACACATGGGCACACTGACATTTCCCTCTCTTTCTCTCTCCCTTCCCCTCTCTCCAAAAATAAACAAATAAAACCCTTTTAAAAAAGAAAAAAAAAATGAGCCTGTCTGCTTGGCAGAAAAGGAAAAGAACTTGCACGCTCGTGAAGAAACTGGGTGGGATGACAGGTGAAATCTCGAGTAAAAGGTCCCAGCTGTCATGTAGACTATAAAGTACAGTTTAGTCAGAGAGCCATCTTTTGCACTGTTGTTAAAATTATTTTAATTACTGGAATGCACAATTTTTAACATGCAAGTAGTTTTAAAACCTGAAAACCATAAATAGAAGAAATAAAAGAGACTTGGCAAACACACCATACGATCCAGGGTTGGACGGATCCTCAATCAGAATTTTATTTAATTTTATAATTATCATTAGTAAAATAGGCAAATTTTGACCCATGTATATAAATAAAGCATATAAAGATTGGACCATGCCCTGGCTGCTACATAGCTCAGTGGATTGAGCGTGGGCCCTTGAGGATGGCGGTTCGATTCCCAGTCAGGGCACATGCCTGGGTTGTAGGCCAGTTCCCAGCAAGGGACTGATGAGAGGCAACCATACATTGATATTTCTCTCCTGTCCTTCCCTTCCCCTCTAAAGATAAATAAATAAAATCTATAAAAAAAAAAAAGACTGGACAGCAAGCAGTACTGTGTGTTAGAATTCTCTGATTTTGATAACTGCAATGACGTTATAAAAGAGAATTACCTTGTTTATGAAGTATTTAGCAATAAATGGGCATTAATACCTACAACTTTACTCTGGTACAGAACAAAACTAATATGAGAGAAAGGAATGATGAAGGAAATGGGATGTTGGAAATTATATAAAAATTGAAAGTTAAAAAAAATCACCAGGGAGCCACAGATGACCACCATCCCCTGGGAACAGCTGACTGCCCAGGACAAGAATGCTGCCTTCTCTTTCACCTAAGTCTCCCTGAATTTCAAAACCCCTCACTGCATCTTGTTTATTCCCTGTTATAAAAAGTCTGTCCTGGAAAGAAAAGGTAAGACAGTTCTTTTTGGGTGCGAATCTGTCTTCTCAGATTGGTGGCCATCTGAATAAAGTGCACATAAAGATTTTTTTAAAAAAATCAACTATGTATATGCTACAGCAAAAAAAAAAAAAAAAAAAAAAAAAAAAAAAAAAAAAAAAAAAAAAAAAAGAAGACAGACAGAAAAAAAAAGAAAGAAAAGAAAAACCACTTCCACTTATAACAAAGTTTAAAAATACTTAGGAAACCCGCCCTGGCTGGCGTAGCTCAGTGGATTGAGCACAGGCCTGCGAACCAGACGATCGCGGTTCGGTTCCCAGTCAGGGCACATGCTTGGGTTGCAGGCCGGTTCCTTGCAGGCTAACTACCAGCAGGGGATGCACAAAAGGCAACCATACATTGATGTTTCTCTCCCTCTCTCCTTCCCCTCTAAAAATAAATAAATAAATAAAATCTTAAAAAAAAAAAAAAAAATACTTAGGAAACTATGAAACATTGCTAAGAAAAAGTAAAGACCTAAACAAATGAAGAGATATACTGTGTTCATGAATTAGAAAAACCAATGTTATTAACATTAATTCTCCCAAACTGGTCTATAGATTCAACACAACCCCCCAATAAAACCCCAATGGACACTGTTTTTGGTAAAAACTGACCAAGCTGGTTTTAAATTTTATATGAAAATATAAAGGGTCTTAAAGAGTCAAAACAATCTGGAAAAGGAAGAACGAAGTTAGAAGATTCACACTACTAGCAATATTCAATTTAATGACCTAAACATATCCACACAAATACAGCCAGTCCATCGATTTTTGACAACAGTACCAACACTATTCTATGGGGAAAAGAAATAGTCATTTCCACAGATAAATGCTGCAACCAGATAAACAAACTCACAAACCTGAACCACTACCTCAAACTACACACAAAAATTAAAGAAGAACCAAAAACCCAAACATAGGAGCCAGAAATATAAAGCTTCTACAAGATTTCTAAAAACATTAACTACATATATTTTTAATTTGATAAAATGGATTTCTCAAAATTGAACACTTCTAATCAAAGACACCTTAATAAAAACTAAAAGTAGCCCTGGCTTGTGTAGCTCTGTGGATTCAGCATGGGCCCGAAACCAAAGGGTTGCTGGTTCAATTCCCAGTCACAGCACATGCCTGGGTTGTGGGCCAGGTCCCCAGCACAGAGTGTGTGAGAGGCAACCACACACTGAAGTTTCTCTCCCTCTCTCCTTCCCTTCCCTCCTCTTTAAAAATATATAAAATCTTAAAAAAAAAAAATGAAAAGGCAGTTAACAGACTGAGAGAAAATGTTTGTAATACATATATCTGACAAAGGACTTGTATCCAAAGTATATATTTTTTAAAAGTCAAAACATCAAAAACAAACAAAGAAAACTACTTTTTAAAAAAAAAACTACCATTTTCTTCCCCAAACTAATTTTTCCTTCTGCTGGGAGGAGAGGACCTCCAGTGGTCAAGAACAGAGTTATCAGCCTGAGTAGGGCACAGAAGGTATCGTCGCATGAGGGTGACATGGTGTGAGAGTCAGAGCTCAAGAGAAGGACGAAATGCCCAAACAAAAAATGACAAGGGGCCCTGGCTGGTGTAGTTCAGTGGATTGAGCGCGGGCCTGCGAACCACACAATCGCGGTTCGATTCCCAGTCAGGGCACATGCCTGGGTTGCAGGCCAGTTTCCAGCAGAGGACTCACGAGAGGCAACCATACACTGATGTTTCTCTCCTTCTCTCCTTCCCTTCCCCTCTGAAGATAAATAAATAAAATCTTTTAAAAAATGACAAGGGGCAGGGTATCAAAGCCCAAGTCGAGTGAGGATGGCAGATAGTATACGAGAGGGCAGCCTGGTGTGGAGGATCAGAGCTGGAGCTGGTGAGGCAACCACCCACGGGGAACCACCCAGTGCAGGGTACTGAAAACCAAAGGAGTCCGGACATCTTTGGGAAGGAGGGACAGCAGCAGTGATGGGAAGGGAGATTAGCTGTATTAAGCGGGTGTGAGGATTAAGCACTGAAGTAAATTACAAATATGGAAAGAGAAAAAACACTTAAAATAAACCCTCTGGGCTGGCCTTAGTATTTGTTAGTGGCATAAACTCATGGTTTTTAACACATTTAGAAAAAAGCTAAACATAAATATAGAGGTAAATATGTGTATGTGTATGTAAATACACCCAAACATTAGCCTCTTTCCACTAAGGGGAGCTGGGCTCACCAACACTCCAATAGTTAACAACCACATCTAGAAAGAACCTAGACTTAGCTCCTAAATACAATACCACTGCACTTTGAAAGAGCCAAGGCTCTGAGGAGGAATGGCTAACAATAAAGGCTAAGGCAGGCAGAGCACACAGTGAGCCTAGACCATCTTTCACCAGAAAGCGCCTGCACTCCAAGGATGATGGGAGCATGTCAAAGAAACACAGAAGCCAGACTGACAGAAGTTCCACAGCTCAATCAGGAACAACCTGAACATCTAAATAAGCAATAATAGATTATAACCCATTGAATATAACAGAAAACCATGATTTCATACAGTTATAAGTAAACTAAATTTGAGAAGGAGAGTAGATACCACGAAGCTCCACAACCCCTCCCCACAAAACAGTTATTAAAAGGGGATGAAAAAAGGAGTTTTACACCACAGTAAAGTCTGGCAGATGCTACTTAACCAAGTGACGATAAAGTGGACATTATTAGTAACAGGACAAACTGAAATGAGCCAGGTGACAGGACGCACTAAGAACACAGCATCACTTTTCTGATGTACCTGTCAAGAATGTATAACCTGAAATTAACCACAAGGAAACCCAAACTGAACAACCTTCTATAAAATAACTAACCTGTAATCTTCAAAGTCCTGAAAGTTAAGGAAAAAATTTAAGAACTGTCTAAACAGGAGACCAAAGACTTATGAAACTATATGTAACATGTAATTTTGAATGGGATCCTTTAGGCATAAAGGACATTACAGGAACAATTAGCAAAACTTTAATCAAATCTGAATATTAGATGGTAAAAATGCCTCAATACACCGTGTTGAATTTGATGGGTGTGTTTTGGATACGTAATATATATCCTTAATTTTTAACACACACTAAAGTATTAAGGCAGGGTGTCAAACTCATTTTCACCGGGGGCCACACCAGCTTCTCAGTTGCCTTCAAACGGCTGAATGTAACTTTAGGACTGTATAAATGTCACTACTCCGTAACAGTTAAGCGAGAGCTCCGCTGCCACTGGGTAGAAACAAGGTGCCGGGCCAGATAAAACAAGGTGGAGGGCCGGATTCGACCTGTAGACCTTGTGTTTGCCCCCAGTGTATTGAGGTGTAATGGGACCTTCAAGAGAAGGTCCGAATGTAATAGGTCTGGGAAAAGATAATTTCTTTGTATTGTACTGAAATTCTTCTGAACGTTTATCAATGTTACAAAATAAAAACAAAATAGCCAAGGAACACATGAAAAGGTATTCATCACCATTTATCATCAAAGTAATGTAAATTAAAATGAGATATGAAGAAAAAACATGATATCCATTAATGCAGAAACACATTCATGATAAAAATTTCAGCAGACTAGGAATAGAAGGAAAGCTCCTAAATTTGAAAAAGAATGCCTACAGAAAATATTTACAGCTAACACCATAGTAATGCTGAAAGACCAAATGCTTTCTAACACTGTGAAAGGAGGTAAGGATGTCTGCACTCAGCGCTCCTCCCTCAACATAGCGCCTGAATCTTAGCCAGTGAAATCACTCAAAAAAGGAAATGAAAGACAAAGAGATCAAAGGAATATATAAAACTGGCCCTATTCACAGATGACATGATGGTTTACAGTGAGAAGTCCCAAGAAATTAGAGAAAAAAACTTCTGGAAATAATGAGTTTATCAAGTTTACAGAATATAGGTGAACAGACAAAAATCAATACCGTCCATATGCTAGCAATCAACAATTAGAAAACAAATTTAAAAGTGCAATACCATTTACAACAGCTTCCCCCAAAATTAAATACCATGTATAGATCTAACAAAACATGCAGCGTCTATACACTAAGAACTAAAATACTGATGAAAATACAAAAGACAATCTAAATGAGTTAGAAGACATGCCATGTCCACAGACTGGAAGACTCAACATAATCAAGATGTTCATCTTCCCCAAAATGGCCTATTGGTTTAATGTATTTACTATTAAAATCTCAGCAAAATGTTTTATAAAAATAGTTACGACAACCCTACATAGAAAGGAAAAGAAACTAGAATAGCTAGAACAATTTTGGGGGGAAAAAGCCAGAAAAACCAACACACCCCCTGACTTTGTAACTTACTATAAGGCTATACACGACAGTAACCAAGTGTGGCACTGACAGAGGAATATACACACACAGATAAACTGAATAAAATCCAGAGGCAGAACCTTTCAGAAAATGTGGCTAAACAATTTTTAACAGAGGTGTAAAAGCAATTTAATAGAGAAAGAATAGCCTTCCCAAACAAATGGTGTTGGAACAACTGGGCCACCTGCAGACAAATGATAAATCAGACTTCATCGATATTCAAAAAACTTTTACTTTGTGAAAGACATTTACTTTGTGAAAGACATTTACTCTGTGAAGGAAATAAAAGATAAGCTGGGGGGAAATATCTGCAAACCACATATCCAACAAATCATTTATATCTAGAATACTCTGCATTCAATAAAAAATAATCCAATTAGAAAATGGACAAAAGACATAAACTGCACCAAAAAGATATTCGAATGGAATGTTAAGTACATGAAAAGATATTCAACGTCATTAGCCAACAGGGAAATGCAAATTAAAGGCCTTATGAGATTCCACCATGAACCTAACAGCACGGATAAAAGGACAAATAGAAACACACCAAGTACTGATGAGAAAACAGAACTCATACATTGGTAGTGGGAATGAAAAATGGTACCACCACTCTGCAAAAGTGTGTCAGTTTCTTATAGAATAAAATATACAGACCGTATGACCCAGAAATTCCACTCAGAGGTATTTAACCCAGAGAAATCAAAATATTTCACACTAATACACAGGTGACAAACACAAGGCCTGCGGCCCTCCACCTTGTTTTATCCAGCCCAGCACCTTGTTTCTACCTGGTGGCAGTGCCAATCTCTCACTTAACTGTTAAGGAGTTACATTTATACAGTCCTAACATTACATTTAGCCCTTTGAAGGCAACTTCGAGGCTGGTGTGGCCCCCGGTGAAAACGAGTTTGACACCCCTGCACTAAAACCTGCATGCAAATTTTCACAGTAGCTTTATTTGTATAGTCCCAAACTGATGACAACCCAAATGTTCTTTGATGGAAGAACGGATGAACAACCAGTGTTCGGAAAATGGAATATTACTCAACAACAAAGAGTGTTGCTCATACATGTCGGCCACCAACATGCCATCCAGACTGAGGAAGACCTGGTATCTCTGGGGCCACCGCCGCCATCCAGGAGTAAAGGGACCATGGGGGGGGGGATGCTGGCAGGCTGCATCATCACAGGGTCAACTTTGACAAATATCATCCAGGTTACTTTGGGAAAGTTGGTATGAGGCACTACCGCTTAAAGAGGAACCAGAGCTTCTGCCCCACTGTCGACCCTGACCAACTGTGGCCCTTGGCCAGTGAGCAGACACTGGTAAATGCTGACGAAAGCAAGGCTGGAACTGCTCCTATCCTCAGCGTGGCAGGATCAGGCTGCTGCGGAGCTCTGAGGAAGAAACAACTCCCAAAGCGCTCTGTCCAGGTCTTCAGCAGAGGAGATTAAGGCTGTTGGTGCAGCCAGTATCCTGGCAGCTTGAAAAGCCACACAGAGGGGAGTTCATCAAACACAAGTGCCTTTGTCTCCTGGTTTGAGTGTAGGTTCTTTGGCACCTCTACCTCCCTACCTGTGTGTCAGAAACCTGCCTAACAAGTTCTAGGAGTTAAGGGTATGAGGCCCGGGCTCCTCTGCCAACGCCCCCAAAAGTGTGCGAGAGATAGCACCGACACTTACAGGCCTCGGTCTGTTACCTGACTTGAACTTTTCATTTATAAAGTGAGATTGATTTTAAAAAAAGAAAAAAGAAATGGTGTTGATACACAACTTGGATAACTCACAAAGGTATTATCCTAGGAGAAAAAAGCCAGTATCGAAGGGTAGCACACTGTTTGGCTTTTATTTATATGACATTCTGAAAAGGGTAAAATTATAGTGACCATCCTACACTACCTGGTATTAACAATTTTCTATTGTTGTGTAACAAATGACCACAAACTTAGTGACTTAAAACACATTTTTTGTCTCAAATTTACGGGGCGGCGGCAGTGGGGGGGGGGGGGGGGTGTGGGTGTGACTTGGCTGGATACTCCGATCAGGGGCTCAGAAGGTCCACATCAAGGTACCAACTGAGGTGTCTTTTCATGGAGCACAGTATTCTTTGCCAAACTCACATGGTTATTGGCAGAAAACAATTTCTTGTGGTTGTAAGACTAAGGTCACTTTCTTGCTGGCTGTCAGCTGGGGTCTGCACTCAGGGATCGCTGCAGTTCTTGCCATATGGCCCTCTCACAATGACAGCCTGCTTCTTCAAAGCCAGTAGAAGTGCTCATTTCTTCCACCTCTGACCTTCAGGTCCTTTTTTAAGGGCTTGCCTGATTGGGCCAAGCCAACTCAAGATCATCTCTTTGGATTAATTTAGAGTCAAGTGACCTTAAGTACATCTGCTAAATTTCTTCACTTTTGCCATATCCTACTGGTAAGAAGCAAATTACAGTTCTCATCCCATGCCAGAGAGATTATAGAAAGACATGGGTTATTAGGGATCACCTGAGAATTCTGCCTAAAATATGCAGTCTCTGGCTATTCCTCCAGCTGACCACAGTTATTATACATGACACAGTCCAGCACAGATAATCTCAGATAACCTGGGCCAGGCCAGACCAGAAAAAAATGCCCATCCAACCCAGGGAACTGTTAGTTACACATAATTGTTGTTTTAAGTCCCCAAGTTTTGGGGCGATCTGTGACACTGCAAAGCTAACTGATATAAAACACATAAAATAATTAGCCATCCAGAATAGTCAGAAAAGGCTCAAGGATCAGGCAGTTGTCTCCATTAATGGGCCAGCCAAAATGAAATGTACACACACATATTTCTAATCTAAAGATAAAACAAGAATTTAAGCTTCAACCATTTAGTATATGGTTTGACACTGGCCCTTTTGCAATTTCTACATCACTCCTACATCATACTCAGTATTCTTAAATTCACTTATTTCTTTTCAGCATGTTTCTTATGCCTAATTAGGTAGATTAATAGACCTTATCTGGTTTTAGTTTATAATCGGGCTTAAAAACATTACCACAAAGAAAAGGCAGATGGAGATAATACTGATAGTACAAGTAAAAGAAACATTAAGAAGAGCATCTTTACACCAAATATATATAAACTGTTAATCAGATATGTTACAAAGTAAAAGAATCAACAAAAAAGCATTCAAAATTATATAAAACTAGTTGAAATAGATCCTCTATCATTTAATAATTTTACTCCAATGTTAACTGATTACTTTTAAAAATAGTATAATTTTTAAATAGTTTTAAATTTGTTTTAGGGTGTATTTCTAAATGGATTATAAAAGAATATGTGCTAAGCCCTGGCTGGTGTAGCTCAGTGGATTGAGCGCGGGCCTGCGAACCAGAGGATCACGGTCCGATTCCCAGTCAGGGCACATGCCTGGGTTGCAGGCAGGTTTCCTGCAGGCCAACTCCCAGCAGGGGATGCACAAAAGGCAACCATACATTGATTGTTTCTCTCCCTCTCTCCTTCCCCTCTAAAGATAAATAAATAAATAAAATCATTTAAAAAAAAAAAGAAACATGAAGTAAACCACACCAAAGCACATTTTAATCAAACTGCTAGAAAGTAGTAGTAAAAAGAAAACATTAAAATTAAACCAAAAGAAGAAGAGAAGATACATTCCTCACCGAGGAACAAAGATTAAAGTAACAGACATCTCATCAGAAATAATTCAGGCCAGAGTCACAATGTGGTAATCTTCAAAGTACAGAAAGAAAAAAGAGTCAACCTAGAATTCTGCACCAAATGAGAATATATTTTAACACAGAAGATAAGCCCTGGCAGAGTAGCTCAGTTGGTTAGACTGTCGTCGTCCCCATGCGCCAAGGCTGTGGGGGTTTGATAACCAGTTAGGGCACATACAGGAACCAACAAATGAGTACACAGATAAGTAGAAAAAGGAACTGATATTTCTCTCTCGCTCTCTTTCCCCTCTTCCACTCTCTAAAATCAGTATTTTTAAATTACAAAATTAAAAATAGAAGAATTTTTCAGATGCACAAATGCTTTAAAATACCATTACCAGCAGACCAGCATAACATCAAAGGAGGTCCTGTCAAAATGAAAATGGTACCAGATGGGAATCTGGATCTGCATATAGGCAAAGGAGCACCAGAAATGGAAAATATGTAGGTACAAATAAGATGTTTTTATTTCTTAAATCTCTTGGGGAAAAAATGGACTATTTAAGTGAAAAACAGTAACAGTGCACTGTGGTGGGGGGAGTGTATGATAACAGCACAAAGACTGGGGGGATGGAAGTGCGCTGCAGTAAAGGTTCTTAAAATACAGGTAAAGTGGGATAGTATTACTCAAAGGTGAACTGTGATAAGTTAAGTATTTATCTAATAAACACTAAAGCTACCACTAAAACAACAAAATAAAGTTATGGGTAAGACAAAAAGGTACATAAACTCCTGAGAGAACAGTAGCAACCACTACACGATTCCTTGTTGTAAGAACTGACGAAGAGAAAGCACTGTGCTACGGCACAGGACAATCAAAGGCACTCTGATTGATCAAGCTGCAAAGGGCAGCAGCACTGGTGATGTCAACTGACACACACCTCCAGCCTGACAATGCTTACCGACAAAATGAAACAACGTTGGCAATTCCACCACTGCATCACCAGTGGCATATGAATTCTGACAGAACTCAGAAACATGTATATTTCAGTGAGTTACGTCTGTTTTACAGGCTAGAACTACAAATGAGCAATTTGTCATAGATCTTCCAGTGAACATACAGGCCTGACACAAAAGCACTCATTTCCCCTGACACAAAAGCACTCATTTCCCAATCCAAATACATAGAAAAGCTGCATTAAAATGTAACAGATACACACAGGCAAGCCCAAAAGCAAGCAAGAAAAATTCCTTCATGTTAGAAACAATGAAGCTACTCCAAGCCAAGTAACCACAGGGGCACTAAAATCAGATACAGGTCTTTCAGCTTAGGACAGGTATTTTAATGTCTACAAAAGACTAACAGACAAAAAATTGAAAATGAGTTAGATACACAAAACACCAAGACACAAAGAAGTACACAGAAATAATATGAATTCCAATTTCTACACCATGAAAGAGAGGTCTGCCATCTGCCAGAAGTCAGAGGAAAAAAAGTCACCTGTGAGAAACTGAAACTCCATGTCACAGGTGTAAGTTCCAAATACACTCCATCCAAGTGGTCCAGGAACCCCAATCCAAGAAATTAGCCTAGGAACAGACAGGGCGCTAAGGAAGCCTATCTGTTCAGCAGAAACTCAAAACTTCCCTAGAAGGACACCCTCTATGGCATGACTCACATAAAAAATAAATCCCACAGATGATAAGCATTAAGTCCAAATTTTAAAATTCATAAAAAAAAAAAACAAAAACACCAAAGCAGGGGAGGGTTTTCAGCAGACACAATGAACAGGCAAATTTAGAGCTCAAAATCTACACGGAACAGAACAACAAAGATGCTTTAAAATGTACAGAAAAAGCCCTGGCTGGTGTGGCTCAGTGCATTGAGCACCAGCGTGTGAACCAAAGGGTCACCAGTTTGGTTCCCAGTCAGGGCACATGGTTGCAGGCCAGGTCCCTAGTGGGGTGTGTGTGAGGGGCAACCACACACTGATGTTTCTCTTTCTGTCTTTCTCCCTCCCTTCCCCTCTGTCTAAAAATGAATAAATTAAATTTAAATAATAAAGTAAAATATACAAGAATTTAAAAAGAAATAAAAACCACAAGATGAGAACAGGACAGAATGAGAAAAACAGGCAAATTTCAAAAAAGAATCAGGTAGAAAAAATCTAGAAATAATAAAGTCATAAAAAGCTGAATGCTCAGTCAAAACTGAAGAATTAGTGAACTATATCACTGATCTGAAATAATCTCAAAGAACAGTAGTAGCACAAAAAGACAAAGATGGAAGGTATGTAAATCTCAGAAGCCGAGACAGGAAAGATATTCCATGACACACTGGCCAAAATTAAAAACATGAATCTTCAGATCACCAGGGTAATTTACTCAACTATATACTATAGCAAAAATGCAGAACAATAAAGAAAAACATAAAATAGTAACAGCAATCAAAAAGAAAAGAATAACAATAAAGCAACAATTAAATACCAGATTCCTCAAATGTAACTAAAGATGCCAGAAAACAGGCAATGACATCTTCCTCTGAGGGAAAATAACAGTCAGCTGTAAATCACCGCACAGCTAAAATGCCATTCATTTTTAGCAAGCCCTAGCTGGTATGGCTCTGTGGATTGAGCACTGGACTGCAGAGCAAAAGGTCACCAGTTCGATTCCCGGTCAGGGCACAGTCCTGGGTTGCTGTCCAGGTCCCCAGTAGGGGGCCCCTGAGAGGCAACTACACATCAATGTTTCTCTCTTTCTCCCTCCCTTTCCCTTTCTCTAAAAAAATTTTTTTAATTTAAATAAGTAAATAAGTAAACACTGACAATTTCTGTACTGAAGATCATCACAAACTAGGACAACAGTTCACAAAGCAACACTAGTCTATGGCTCTCACAATGATAATGCTAAGTCCACAAAATACAGTACTGTATTGCCATAAGAAGGAATCAAAAATATCTCTATTTATGGCTACAGAATAATCTCCTACCCATACTAAATTTAAAAAGTAGAGTGAGGAAAAGTCTGTATGATGCCATTCTAAGAAAGATACAAATATGTTACTTGCTTATGTTTTAAAAAGGAAAGAAAAGAATTAAACAATAAAATGCTTACCTACAGGGCAGCAGTTTTCAACCTATTTCATCTCATGGCACATATAAACTAAAATTCTCAGCACACCAAAAAAAATTTTTTTTGCTAACCTGACAAAAAATAGATATAATTTTGATCGACTTACTACTACCACTAACAACACTAGGTTGGCCAAAAAGTCCACTATGATTTTTCCATATGATGGCTCTAGTAGTGCTTGGTTGTCATCATTCCAAACAATTTTGTTAGATGTATTGTAACAACTGTCATATCAGCATGCATTAAAAAGTTTTTTACCAAAATTGGTGAATTTTTGTGTGGCCATTTTAATATTGAGGACGGAAGAAAATACACATTTTCACGTATTATGCTTTATTATTTCAAAAAAGGTAAAAACACAACTGAAATGCAAAAAAGATTTGTGCAGTGTATGGAGGAGATAGTGTGACTGAACATATCAAAAGTGGTTTGCAAAGTTTCTTGGTACTACTGACATTGGGGCCAAATAATCCTTTGCTGTGGGGCTGACTTACACATTGGAAGATGTTTAGCAGCACCCTTGGCCTCTGCCCACTAGAAACCAGTAACTGAGAGATAGCCAACATACTCAAATACCAAATCAATCAAGTCACTGGTGAAAATGAACAATTTGTCTTTAATCTTACAGAAAGAACCATATGGACTTTTTTGGTCAACCCAATAATAACAACCTACACCTTATGATCCAAAGTGACTTTTTAAAAAATCAGGTGCCATCCTGGCTGGTGTAGCTCAGTGCAATGAGCACCAGACTGAACCAAAGGGTTGCCTGTTTGATTCCCAGTCAGGGCACATGCCTGGGTTGTGAGCCAGGTCCCCAGGAGGGGGTGCTAGAGAGACAACCGCACATTGGTGTTTCTCTCCCGCTCTTTCTCCCTCCCTCCCCCTCTCTCTAAAAATAAATAAATAATATCTTTTAAAAAATCAGGTGACTTTACTTGTATATAAGGATTTATATACCAAGTAAAGAATCACTTGGTATATAAAGAATTACTTGGTATATAAAGAATTACTTGGTACCAAGAATTAACCAATCGGACTCAACTTTATTACGCAACACGACTATAAGATGCAACTCTTTCATGGTTCATTTTTGGTGGAAGACAGGGTATCCACACCAAATGGCTATTGTCAATTTCTTGACAATCTAAAGGAAAAAAGGGCAGTCAGTACCCCTGAGTAAACAGTCAAATATGGCATGTTTTAGAAATTCTTGTGGCATACTAGTTGGAAATCGCTGCCATAGGAGAAAGAAGGGACAGGTAGAAGGGACGGAATCTGAGCTAGACTTCACCAAATAAATGTTGTGTTAAACATAAACATTTTACATCATTAGAAGGCCAATTTAAATTTACAGAAGCAATCCATAAAAGAACAAGTGGATAAAACTAATGAACCACAACTGTAGTTGAATAAAAAAAAAAACCTAATGAACCAAACCATATGAAATGGATGGCATACCACACACAAATAAATTATTTCAAGTGACTTGAAATTGCAGTGACGTATAAAATCCCTAATAAGATACACCCTAAGACCAACAAAAACAACCCTTCAGAGTAATCATATTGTGGCTGACAATGCTGCTATTTGCATTCTGAGGCTGTTGAAAAAAAGCAAGTGAGTAATCATGTGGTTTTCCTGGGAACCAGAGTTTTCACATGAGAGAAAGGAGGTACACATGTAAGACTGAAAAGGGTCAAGCAAAAACTTTATAGTCTTAAATCTGAATTGGGACTATCAGTAAACAAGTCCTGAAATATTTTCTTAAAAAAAAAAGTACATATAGGGGCTTCTAGTCAAGACAGCAGAATAGGTAAGAGCAGTACTTGCATCCTCCCACCAGCACATGAAAATTAAACTACAGAACCACCACTATGGAGAACCACCTGAAGTCTAGCTGAACAGAAATCCTATAACCAAGGATATACATAAGAAGCCATGTCACGACTGGTTTAAAAAAAAAAAAAAAAAAGGCAGAGCTTGGAATGGGCTGGTCCCACATCCAGTGTGGCTGTTAAAAATAAGGAGGAGTATCTCAGTTGCAGGGATTCCCCCCACCCCCACCCCTCTTCCCTATCCCTCCTGCAAGGAGCAGAGTCCCAGCCCCAAACCAGGCTGCCCAGGCTCATACATCCAGTGCTGGGAAGACAAGTCCCCAATACTTCTAGCAGTAAAAAGCAGCAGAGATTGTGACTGAGTAAGATGGAAGGCTTCTCGAGTTCCAGGCTTTCCTCTTAAAGGGCCCTTGCCAGGACTCTCAAACTCACTCTGAGCTCTAGCACTGGGCCAGTGGCTCCAAAGGTGCCAGGGACTAACTAGAAGAACTGAATTACATGCCTTTGGGGCAGGGCAAGGGCTGGAAGGGGAGCTTTCTCCCAGATAGAAAAGCACTGGCAGAGGCCACTGTTCCTTTCTGAGCCCCCTCCCCACAGAACCAGCAGGCAGGTGCCATATCTGAGTCTCCATCAACCTGACTAACACCATTTGTCCAGCCCTGGTGATTCTAAGACACTTCCCCACCCAACTTACAGGCACTCCCAAACTGCTTCCAGTGCTGTTTCCTACAAAGGCCTGCCTTGGCTCCTGCTTCAGTCTTTCCTGAATCTCTCAAAGGTCCACAACCCCCCAACAAGCAGCCTCTGGTCTTAGTGTGCCCCATACCTCTTACTAAAGAAGCCACAATGGACAACAACTAAAAAAGAAAAAAAAAAAAGAAGCCACAAAACCGGCATCAGCTGCAGCCAATCTTGAGTCGAAGCGTGGCCTATCCCGAGCACGTGTAAGCCCAGCATGAGTGGCAACCATCTGCAGATCACTTGGTAGCTCATGCTGGGGGCCGTAAGCAGGGCTCAGGCAGTGGCTGACCTTAGCCTGCACTTCCCGAGAGGCTCCAGAGCTGGCACACCCAGTGGACAGCTTCAGACCACGCCAAAGCACCAGAGTCCTGCAGCTCCTCCACTGGAGATGCAGCAGTCCTTGCAACTGGAAGTCCTGGGGGTCAATCCTTCCCACTGACATCGCAACAGTAATCAAGGCTCAACTACAACAAGAGGGCACACACAGCCCACAAGGCGGTAAGGGCAGCTGGAGTGCCCCACTGGGGTGGACAGGGGAAACTGCCCAGGACACCTACCACCTACACCTACTACACTCTCTACCAAGACTGGAAGACATAGCAGCTCTACCTGACACAGAAACAAACACAGGGAGGTAGCCAAAATGAGAGGACAAAGAAATATGTCCCAAATGTAAGAACAGGACAAAACTCCAGAATGGACTTTAAACCAAAGGGAAACAAGCAATCTACCAGATGCAGAGCTGAAAACACTGGTTATGAGGATGCTCAACAATCTCAGGGGAAGAAAAGACAGTGTGAACTTCAACAGAGAAAACAAAAATGAAGATAGAAAGCATTAAAAAGGACCACTCAGAATTGAAGAATACAATAACTAAAATTATTACACTTGAAGGAATTAGATGAAGCAGAGGATCAAATTAGTGATTTGGAAGACAAGGTAACAAAAAGGAAAATAATTCAATAAATAAATACATAAATAAGGATAGGATAAGGGACTTCTGGGATAACATTTGCATCATGGGAGTACCAGAAGAAGAGAGAGCAAGGAATTAAAAATCTCTTTGAAAAAAATGACAGAAAATTTTCCTAACCTGACAAAGGAAAAACACACCAAAGTCCAGGAAGCACAAAGTCCCAAACAAGATAAACAACCCAAAGAGGCCCAACACCAAGATTCATCATAATTAAAATGAAAGAGCTTGCCCTGGCTGGTATGGCTCAGTGGATTGAGCACCAATCTGCGAACCAAAGGGTCATGGGTTCAATTCCCAGTCAGGGCACATGTCTGGGTTCAGGCCAGTCCCCAGTGAGGGCACGCGAGAAGCAACTACACACTGATGTTTCTCTCCCTCTCTTTCTCCCTTCCCTTCCCCTCTGTCTAAAAATAAATAAATCTTAAAAAAATAATATAATAAAATAAAAAAGGTTAAAGACAGGATCTTAAAAGCAGCAAGAGAAATACAGTTAGTTACATACAAGACAGTTCCCATAAAACTTCAGCTGTTTTCTCAATAGATACTTTGAGAAAGGACTGGAACAAAATATTCAAAGTGATAAAAAGCCAAGAACCTACAACCAAGATTACTCTACCCAGCAAAGCTATTTTATTTTTATTTTTAATATTTTATTTATCTATCTTTATAGGGGAAGGGAAGGAGAGAGGAAGAGAAACATCAATGTATGGTTGCTTCTTGTGCATCCCTTGCTGGGAACTGGCCCCTGCTGGGAACTGGCCTGCAACCCAGGCATGTGCCCTGACTGGGAATCAAACCGAGATTGTCTGGTTCACAGGCCCACGCTCAATCCACTGAGCTACACCAGCCAGGGCTCCAGCAAAGATATTTTAGAATCAAAGGACAGATAAATAGCTTCCCAAACAGAAAAAAGCTAAAAAAGTTTAACATTACCAAACCAGCATTACAAGAAATGTTAATGGGTCTTCTTTAAGAAGACAGAAAGATCAAAAATGTGAAAAATATGAATAATAAAATGGCAATAAATACCTATCTGTCAACAATTACTATATATTTTTAAAGATTGTATTTATTTATTTTTAGCTAAAAGAGAGGAGAGAAACACCGATGTGAGAGAAAAACACCGATCCACTGCTTCTTGAACACACCTCTGACCAAGGATCCCCAATCTGGACGGATGTCCGAACCGGGAATTAAACTGGCGACCTTTCACCTCCCAGAACAACGCCCAACCGAGTTACATTAGACAGGGCTCAACAATTACTTTACATGCAAAAGGATCAGCCCAGTCTGGTGTGACTCAGTGGGTTTGTCCTGGAAAGGACAGATGTGATTCCCGGTCAGGGCACATGCAGACTTGGTCCCCGGTTGGGGGTGTGCAAGAGACAACAAATCGATGTCTCTCTCACATATTGATGTTTCTCTCCCTCTCTCTAAAATTAAATAACATCTTTTAGAAATAGATAAATGCAAAATAATTAAATGCTCCAACTGAAAGATATATACAGTGGCTGAATGGATAAGAAAAAACCCATATATACATGCTGTCTATAAGAGACTGACTTCAGATGAAAAGAAAGTAAATAAATGGAAAAAGATGTTTCATGAAAATGAAAAAAAAAACAAAACAAAAGCTGGGGTAGCAATACTTATACCAGACAAATTAGACTTAGACTATAAGAAGAGACAAAGACCCTGACTGGTGTGTGGCTCAGTTGACAACACCCGGGGTGTTGACTGACTGGGGTGTTGTCCCGCAAGGCAAAGGCGTGCCTGTTCAATTCCCAGACAGTGTACATGCCTGGGTTGCCGGTCCTGTCCCAGTTGGGGGGTGCAAGAGAGACAACGGATTGATGTTTCTCTCTCACTGATGTACTCTTCTCCTTTTCTCCCTCCCTTCCCCTCTCTCTAAAAATAAAGAAGTAAAATATACTTTTTTAAATTAAGAAGAAGAGGAAGAGACAAAGAATGACCCAGCAATTCCACTTCTGGTCATTCATCCAAAGAAACCCAAAACACTAAATCAAGAAGACACATGCATCCATACAGTCACGGCAGCATTATTTACAACAGCCAAGATATGGAAGCAAACTAAGTGTCCATCAACAGACACACGGATAAAGATGCAGAACATATATACTTCTGCCAAGATGGAGGCATAGGTGGAAACACTGTGCCTTCTCCCACAACCAAGTTTGAATACGACAAAGGTTTGGAGAAACAAAGACACAACCAAAGGACAGAAAATTGAATTATACAGAAGTCCGACTACATCTAACCGTTAAACGGTGACGGTAAGAGGGGCGGAGCCAGCAGCAAGCATGGTCCGGCAGGAAGGGCCCCCGACCCAGGCGCGCAGGCAGACGGGAACCAGTTGGGGTGCGGGGCAGACCGCGGGTGCATATTCGCGCACAGTGAGACAGACCACGCAGGCCCCAGGGGGCGAGGGCTGACGGCGGTGGCACACTTGCGTGCAATGGGACGAAACGCGTGGGCCCGGTGACGGCAACAACTGCGGCACCGGTGAGGGCCTTGGCGGCAGGCGGCAGACAGGACGCCATAGTCCCTCTTTGACCCCGCCCCCACATACAGCGTCACAACCCAGCGACTTAGTTGCCCTGTTCTAGTGAACACTTTAGGGCTCTGATCCTGCTATGGAACAGGCACGAACAACCCGAAAGATGGCGCGAGAAGAACTCAAAGTCCCAGAGCCAATAACTCTAAGCGACCAAGAAATTGCCAGCCTCTCAGAAGCACAATTCAGGACACTATTTATCAGGATGCTCACAGAACTGGTAGATTATAGTCACAAATTAGAGGAACATATGAAGGCTAAACTAATTGAAATGAAGGGAGATGCACAGGAAACCAATAGTGATGGAAAGGAAACTGGGACTCAAATCAATGGAATGGACCAGAAGGAAGAACAAAACATCCCACCAGAAAGGAATGAAGAAATGAGAATTCAAAAAAATGAGGAGAGGCTTAGGAACCTCCAGGACATCTTTAAACGTTCCAACATCCGGATTATAGGGGTACCAGAAGGGGGAAAGAAACAGCCACGAGTGGAAAACGTATTTGAACAAATAATAAAGGAGAACTTCCCCAGTCTGGCAAAGGAAATAGACTTCCAGGAAATCCAGGAAGCTCAGAGAGTGCCAAAGAAGTTGGACCCAAGAAGGAACACACCAAGGCACATCATAATTACATTAGCCAAGACTAAAATGAAGGAGAGAATCCTAGAAGCAGCAAGGGATAAGGGGACAGTCACCTACAAAGGAGTACCCATCAGACTGTCAGCGGATTTCTCAAAAGAGACCTTACAGGCAAGAAGGGGCTGGAAAGAAGTATTCCAAGTCATGAAATCCAAAGACCTACAGCCAAGATTGCTTTATCCAGCAAAACTTTCATTTAGAATGGAAGGACAGATAAAGTGCTTCTCAGATAAGGTCAAGTTCAAGGAGTTCATCATCACCAAGCCCTTATTATATGAAATGCTAAAGGGACTTATATAAGAAAAAGAAGATAAAAAAGATGAACAGTGAAAGGACAGCAAACACACAGTTATTAACAACCACACCTAAAACAAAAGCAAACCAAGAGGACAGCTAGATCAGGAGTGCAACCATAGAAATGAAGAACACATGGAGGGTTAGAAACAGGGGGGTGGGAGGGGGAGAAGGGGGGAGAAGGCACAGAAAATAGCATAGATGGTAGGTAGAAAATAGATAGGGTGGAGGGCGAGAATAGTGGGGGAAATATAGAATCCAAAGAACTTGAGACATGTGGTTATAAACTAAGGGGGGGAGAATGGTGGGGGAGGGAGGGTGCGGGTGCAGGGGATTGAAGGGGGGAATAGAACAACTGTAATGGTATAATCAATAAAATATATTTTTTAAAAAAAAAGAATACCAGAAACGGTAAATATGTAAATAAATGTAAGACCTCTGTCATTTTAAAATTTCTTTAAAAGACCTGCTTAAAGCAAAAGTAGTAATAATGTTTTGTGAAATGTATAACGTAAGTAGAAATAAGTACATGAAAAAGAATAGCACAAACGTTAGGAGGGAATAAATGGAAGAATAGTATGAAAAGAATCTCATATTTTACCATATAAATGGCATAATAATATTTAAAGGTGGTCTGTGACAACTATTTGGATGACTCAGTAGCTACAGGCAACTGGAGGTTGGCAGTTTCATCATGACAATGCACCCCCTCAGGCATCGGGTCTCGTACAGAGTTTTTTTGCGAAACATCAGCACACCCAGGTGACGCAGCCCTGCTGTGGCCCAGATTTCTGGCATCTCACAAACCTAAAATCACCTTTGAAAGGGAAGAGATTTCAGACCATTGATGAGACCCAGGAACATATGTCAGGGAAGCTGATGGTGACAGGGAGAACTGTGTGAGGTCCCAAGATGCCTACTTTGAAGAACTAAAATGTCATTGTTCTACATACGATGTTTCTTGTACACCTTGTATCTTCTTCACTAAATGTCTATTTTTCATAGCACATGGCTGGGTACTTTCTGGACAGACCTCATATAGTAATAGTTTGCTACTGGGTTATTGGCCTTTATTATTAGTTTGGGCTACTTAGGTATTAAAGAAATGAGCAAATTTGTCAATTATGAGTTGTAAAATATTCCCCAGATTATAACTGTATTTTGATTTTGTTTTATTTATCTCACTTATTTTTTAAGTTTTATGTAGTTGCTTTAAATACCAACATTTTCTTTAAAAAAAAGAAAACAAGCTAGATGACCAATTTAATCCAACCACATCAGTAACTACATTAAATATACATTGTACAATCATCCCAATTAAAAGGTAGAGATTAGACTAAAACAAAAACAATAATATCCAATCAGAAATATAAAGAAACCTTAAATAAAAAGATAAACAACAAAAAAATAGAAAAAAAATACACCATGCAAAAACTAATTGTAAGACAGCTGGATCAGCTACATCAATACCAAAGTAGGTTCCAGGGAGGAAAAATGATATTGCCAGGGAGAAAAAGGAGGTATCTTACTACAGAATAAAAAAATTGCATGTAAGATGGTATATTCACTTTGGAAAACAGCTGGGATGTTTCTTAGAATAGTTAAATGAAAATTATGATACAATAATTCCACTCCTAGGTATCTCCCCAAGAGAAAAGAAAATGTTCCACATACAATCTTGTATGAAAACATTGATAGCATTCCTCTTAATAATCAAAAGGAAGAAAGAGCCCTGGCCAGGCAGCTCAGCGGATTACAGCATGGTCCTGATACGCCAGGGTGGCAGGCTCGATCCCAGGTCAGGGCACATATAAGAAGCAACCAACAAATGCACAGATAAGTAGAACAACAAGTTTATCTTTCTCCCCACCATCATCAATAAATAAAAAGTATTTTTTAATTTTTTTAAAAGTAAGAATAATCAATCCAAATGTCCATTAACTGAGGAATGGATAAGCAAAATGTGGTAGATCCATGCAATGGGATACTGCTCAACAATAAAAAGGAGTGAATATTACAAGATGACTAAATCTCAAATACCTCACACTAAGCAAAGGAAGCCAGACTCAAAGGGCTGCATAATGTATGACTCCATTAATAGGACATTCTGAAAAAAGCAGAACTGCAGGAACAAAACACAAATCCATGACTGCCAGGAGCTGAGATGGAGAGAACAGTTGACTACAAAAAGGTGTACGGGAAGTTGCTGGGGTGATGGAACTATTCTATATCTTAATTATGGTGGTAATTATACATCTGTATATATTTGTCAAAACTCAAATAATGATTTGTAACACTGAAAGGATGGATTTTATGGTATGTAAATGTAAAACTGAATTTTTAGGGGAGAAAAGAGCATGTTAGTACCAACATTTACTGCAGTGACTGCACTGGAGCCACATACAACGTACCTTTAGCATGTTAACGAGTCAAATAAAGTGTCATAACAAATGTGAAAAAAAACCCACACATACTAAAATAAAACCTCCTGGAACTGCCCTGGCGGGGTGGCTCAGTTAGCTGGAGCATTAGCCTGTAAAACAAAAGGTTACAGGCTCAATTTCCAGTCAGGGCACACAGGTAGGTGGTGGGTTCAATCCCCAGTCAGGGTGCCTATGGGAGGCAACCGATCAATGTCTTTCTCTCTCTCTCAAATCACAGACATATCCTCAGGTGGAAAAAACAAATCCAATTCACAAAACTGTCCATTTGCACATCAAAACAGGTACTGTGTGTAAATAATGCCGTAATTTAAATACAGGGAAAAAAATACAAAATACTATTTTACACCCACAATACTCAGGCCATGGAGCAACAGGAATTCCCATACAGCAGGGAAGGAGTATAAATTCATTTGCTCATTTTGAAAAACAGCTGTACTAATAATGATGACCAGGCACAAAACCTACTGGTCAGTCCCACTGCCAGCAATATAGACACCCTAGGGAAGCTACTACACACATGTACCAGGGGACACGTACAAGAGTACTCAATGCAGCCTTGTTACGGCAAGAACTGGAAATAACCCAAATGCACACCAAGTACAGAGTGGACAAACAAATCAACGTATATTCACACCATAAGACAGCATATAGCAGAAAATGCATGTATTTCAATTAAATACACCAACATAGACGAAGCTCAGAAACAGTAAGCAAAAGCAGCAAGTCAAAGAAAAATACACAGTATGATTCCTTCACATAAGATCTCTGTGTAAGGCATGTTCAGCAATATATACATGTAGGTAAAATAAAAGTGAATGAGTAATGAAAATCAGAATAGTGGTTACCTTCAGCAGGAAGAGAAAGGGATATGCTCAGAGGCTTCAAAGAGTGTAAAAGCTATCCTGTTCTTAAGCTAGCTCAAGTATGCAGTTCATTTTTTAGCTACTGTTCTTTAAAGTAACACAACCCTGGTATATACTCTCTTGTATAAATTATGTATTTCACAATTTTTAACAGTAAAAACAGTATTATTCTCAAAATAACACACACCAAGCCCAGCAGGTTTTACAGGTATGTTCTACTAAAAAGAACAATATCCATCTTAAAGAGATCACTGTATAATCAAAAGGTAAACAGCAGTTTGTTTTGATACCAAAAAAAAAGGGTAAGGTTTGAAAAAGAAATATCAGAGATATGTCTCTCATGAACACAAAAGTAAAAATCCTAAATAAAGTATTCATACTCTAAATCCAGCAATGTGCATTTAAAAGGATAACCATGTCAAGGTGACATTTATCCTAGGAATACAAGGATGCTTGAGTCCTGACCAAAAAACCCCACAATAATAATAATAATAACAAGCCCTGGCTGGCGTAGCTCAGTGGATTGAGCATGAGCCTGCGAACCAGAGGATCGTGGTTTGATTCCCAGTCACGGCACATGCCTGGGTTGCAGGCTGGTTCCCTACAGGCCAACTCCCAGCAGGGGATGCACGAAAGGCAACCATACATTGATGTTTCTCTCCCTCTCTCCTTCCCCTCTAAAGATACATAAATAAATAAACAAATAAATAATCTAAAAATTTTTTTTTAAAAAAGAAAGTGCCTTAGAGGTTCCTTTAAAAAATAATAACAACAACAATAATAATAAATAATTCACATTACCAAACTAAAAGAAATAAACTATGATTCATCACATTACTGCATTAACAGAATTAAACTATAATTAATTTACTCACAAATATTTGAGTGTCTCCTTTTTTCCCAGGAGCTGGGGAGACAACAGTAACTAAAATTAAAACCCCTCCCCTACCAGAGCTCCTGTTCTCAAAGAAGACAGACAACATTAAGCAAAATATATACATAACATATCAAACAGCGTTAAGTCCTAGAAAGAAAAACCTAAGGCAGGAAACGGGGATTAGGAGTGCCATGGGGCATGGAGGGGTCAGGGTGCGATTTGAGCAAAGAGTTGAAGCAAGGAATGATGGTATTACTGTATTTTGCCCCATGTAATGTACTCCTATGTATAATGCACACTCATGTTTTCAGCCCATAATATAATACCTATTACATCATAACTACCCCACGTATAATGCGCATCCTAATTTCTCCCTCAAAAGTTTGGGCAAAACAGTGAACATTATACTTGGCAAAATACAGTAATTGGAGGGAAATCCTTTCAGACAGCTGAACCAGCAAGGGCAAAGCCCTGAGAGGATTAACTGAGGCACGTTTAAGGATCATGAAGGAGGCCACTGTGTTTACCGAGCCAAGTGAACCAGGGGAAGGAGTAAGAATAAAAGGCATGGAATGAGGGTAGAAAGCAGATCCCTTAAGGCTATGAAAGTGACACAGGATTCTGGCCCCTATCCTGAATGAAGGGGTTGGGGGATGGGACACTGGAGAATTTTGAGCATAGGAATGAATGACATGATCTGATTGATGTTTAAAAAAAAATTCTTCCTGGCTCCAGTACTGAAAAGCATGACAAGAATGAAAGTAAAAAAACCAGTTTGGAAGCTACAATAATCTATGAGAAAGATAATGGTGGCTTAAACCAGAATAGTGGTGGGGGAAGTGGAAACAGGATATATTCAGAAAGTTAAGCCAACAGATTTATTGATGATTACATGTGCCTTGAGAGCAAAACAAAGCAAAGATAACTCCAAGGCTTCTAACCTAAGCAACTTAAAAAGTGGGATTTCCACTAACTAATATAGGGAGGAGAAGGGTGAAACCAGTTTAGGTGGGTGGGAAAATCATGAGATTGTTTTGTACGTGTAAATTCTGAGACACCATTAGTATCCAAATAAAGATAATGAATAGGCAACTGAATACATGTTAAGTCTGAAGTTCAGGGAGGAATATCCAGGGTGGAAATGTAATTTGGAAGTTGTCAGTGATATAGAAACAAAGACACAAAGGAGACAAGTTAGCAAAACAAAAGAAGATGAAATCTAATTGTTGCACAAGGAGAGACTAAAAGAACCAAGTATTTACCTCCCAAATTCCAGACAGGCTGAGAACCTTAAACCAGGTATCATGGCAGACAAGGGTGAACTGTGGCATTGAGAATCTGGGGATTGTTACAAGTCTGCATTATGAGACAGGCACCTTTCCTCCGGCACCACACATCTAAGTGACAACCAATATCCACTGCTGCTGGAGACAAGCGAAGCCCCAAAATCATGATGCACTGAATTTCCTACTAGTGAGTGACCCTGGCCAGGTAAGTTCAGTTGATTAGAGCATCCTCCCAATATGCCAAGGTTGTGGGTTCAATCTCTGGTCAGGGCACATGTAAGAAGCAACCAATGAATTTGTAAGTGAAACAACAAATCAAAGTTCTTTCTTTTTTTGCTTTTTTAAAGATTTATTGCCCTGGCTGGTGTAGCTCAGTGGATTGAGCGGGGGCCTGCGAACCAGAAGATCGCGGTTCAATTCCCAGTCAGGGCACATGCCTGGGTTGCAGTCCAGTTCCCAGCAGGGGACACACGAGAAGCAACCATATATTGATGTTTCTCTCCTTCTCTCCTTCCCTTCACCTCTAAAGATAAATAAATAAAATCTTAAAAAATAGATTTATTTACTTATTTTTAAAGAGAAGAGAAGGGAGAAAAAGAGGGAAAGAAATACCAATGTATGGTTGCCTCTCATGTGCCCCCTACTGGGGACCTGGCCTGCAACCCAGGCATGTGCCCTGATTGGGGATCGAACCACGATCCTTTGGTTCGCAGGCCCATGTTCAATCCACTGATTTACACCAGGGCTGAAGTTCTTTCTTTTTCTCTCAAATCACTTTTTTTAAATGTTTTTTTAATCCCAGCACTATTTAAGAGCCCAAGTCTTAGGAACAGGCTCTCAATTAAGGATCATTAGACATTTGAGTAAAGCACACAGGGTATAAAAATACCTATACTAAAGTACATTCGTGGAAAAGAGCCCAAAAGCTCTGAGGGAGAGGCAGTTAAAAAAAAGGAGGGAGGCACATATAGAAGATCAGGAATTAATATGACCCTAGATTTCAAAAGCTACACTGGACATTATTTTTTTTCTTGAGAAAAATAAAGCTACATTTTGGAGGTTTTCAAAGATTCCATTCCTTGGAAAAGAGACCCTGGTAAATACTCCATAATACATATTTCAATTTTAATACTAAAAATTATAATCCTGAACCAATTACACTGTTTGGCATAGAGAACTGCTACGAATCAAGTTTTAAGACTCTCCTATACATTTTTCCACTGCGTTTACCCAGCAACCATTTACTAAGCACCTATTATAGACAGATGCTGTGGTAGAGCCAAGAACAAAAATAATACAGATTCTCTGCCCCTAAGTCCTAGGCATATCAAATGACTATGAAAATAATTACATAATTATAAACTTAAAAGTGATAAGAAGTAAAGTTCAAGGCACAGTAAGAAAATCTAATGTAGAGATAAGGATCCTCTGAGGAACTGACTTTTATGTTGGAACCAGGCAAAAGTGGAGGGAAGAGAGTTCCAAAGGGAGACCCTAAAACCGGAAAGAGCTCCAGGAATTCAAAGAACTGAAAGAGCAGTGTGGTTGAACAGGGTTTGGATTGGGGGGGTATATGCCATAGGAAACAAAACCACGTTTAACAGGTATCAAACAGAAATATGTTATGATCAAATTATGTTTTAAAAGAAATCCTTCTTTCCCTGGACAGTGTGGCTCAGTTGGTTGGCGCATCATTCCATAAACCAAAAGGCTGTGGGTACGATTCCCAGTCAGGGCACATGCTTGGGTTACAGGTTCAGTCCCTGGTAGAGGTGTGTGTGAGAGGCAACCGATTTATGTTTCTTTCCCCCTCTCTCTCTTTCCATGGTTCTCCGCCTCTCTCTCCTCCCTTCCCCTCTTCTCTAAAAGTAAGTATGTCCTCCAGTGAGGATAAATAATGAAAACAGCAATAACACTAAAATATAAAATTAAATCCCTCTTGCTGCTGTGTGGATTACAAAGAAGCAAAATGGATTCTAAGGAGGCAGAGGTGAGCAGGTAGACCAAGCAGGGACTACTTCCTATCCAGCACATGAGGATAACTCAGACTACGGTAGTGACAATGGAAGTGGAGACCAAAAAGAGAAGTTCTAAAAGGACTATTGTCAGGAACTAATTTACCAAAGGAAAACTGCATGAAGAGTCAAAGAGAAGGTACACATTTCAAAGTCCATCTAGTACAACTGAATCAAAAAGGACGGCACCTTCCAGAACAGAAAAAACAAACATCTTTTTCACTCCATATTCCTCTTCCAACCCATGATGAACAAAGAATTTAAAGTTATTCTTTCAGAACCTTGAGTGTGTTTCTCAAATGTTTGAGAACCAACTCATTTACTTGAAACTTAAAACCTCCAAACCTGTCCTCCACCTGTTAAATTCAAATCACTCAAATAACCAAAAATGGAACTCTGTTACCATTTACTTAAACTCTCTCCCGGCTGTTTCCCCATTAGTACAGACCTAGGAAACACATTTATGTTTCAAAAAGACTAATGTGAAGAGTACGATGCCTGGCTGGAATATAGTTAGAAACTCAATTAAACATCACTTTCCATCTTTTCTTCCAGATTTAGCTATGCTAGATTAAAAAACAACTTTCTTAGACTAAACAAGTTCCTCAAATAACTCTCCCAAAAAGCTGATCTGAAGGACTGAAAAAGATCAAATGCAGTTTTCACTTGGCTGACCTAAAGAAAAGTGTTTTTTCAAACACAGTCCCATGGCAGCCTGCAGCATATACAGTCTCCTCGTTTTCCTAGAACCCTGGTCCTTTAAAATCAGACTTTAAAAATGTTCATAACCTTTTTGTTTTAAAAAACACTTCAGTAACCCTGAAAGTACCCTCCTGCTCACACACCCCTGCCCCTAGCCACCACAAAATCATCCCAGTGGTAATGCTTTCCGAGCCTGTTACCTGACCTTTACCAATTCATTCTTACAGGTCTTTGAACTTCAGGACAAAAGGCAGCTGGCTCACCTCTTGGGCATAAAACCAGAGTCTGACCATGGCTCTCAACACAATCAAGTTCTCTCTTCTCCCTGAGTTGGCTTGGAATCCTGTCAGATAATGGAATACCCCTTTTATCGAAGGTGGTTCTAGATGTTCCTTGAGAATCACTCAAATAAGGGAACCCTTTATTAACTGAGGGGTCAAAGCCTTCACCAAAACGCAACTGCTGCTACCACTACCCAGAGCAAATGGCACTGCTCTACTGACCAGGCCTTCTGTGCAGTGGAGCAGTCAGCCTCCAGTAAATACCAAATGCATTACAAAAGAACAGGAAAGAAAAATATCCAGGGCTGCCTTACTTTTCACACAAAATAGTCTAAATATTAGAATGTGAGTACAGTAAGTATCTTCACTGAATTTTTACTCTAGGAGGTTTTCAACAGATCTCCAGGTCCAGACCCCTGGGGTGCTTGGGGCATGGGGGGAGGGTGGATGGCAGAATCCGCCATGGAGAAGATGGAGAAGCTGGGCCCCCACGTTTGTTTCAAGCAAAACAGTTTCAGTCACCTATTTGTATTTTGCAGCTCCACTTTATGAGATTAAAGGGATTTACACCTGATGTATTTAATGACCAATCAATTTCAACTCCTTAATGCTAGAGAAAACAACGTATAAAAAGAGCTATTTGGTAAGACGTGAGGAGGTGTGCTGGAACCCTGACTCCTGGAGTCCAGCGCTCTTACTACCGCCTTCTATCATTCATTCTAGCAGAGAAAAGAACACCTATGACAGAAACGCCCCAGTATAACTAATGCGCAGTGTGGAGATTCAAACCAGCCATAATGACTAAAGAGTTCACATCTAAGGATATGAACAGCTACTTTTGCTGGAGAAGAATTTTCATTAGAGAGTAATATGAACATTTTGAGAAGTACCAAGCAACTCACAAGATGTCTCAAAAAGATGAAGTGACCAAAGGTCATAAAACCTGAAGAAAAACTCTTTATTCTAAATTGGCATAATAAAGAGAAATCCAATTCAAGAGGTGGGGCCCTGGGTTTTAATTCCAACTCCACGTGTATTTGTCAACACAGATGTGTGGTCACAGTTAAGTTACTTGATCTGTTACAAGCTCAGTTCTCTATCTGCAAAATGAAGATGGTTTGAGAGCCCCTGCCACACTAAAATTCTACCATTCTAAACCTTTAAAAAAAAAATCATATTTGATAAGGCTACCACAGGCTATAAAAAGACACTGTCTAAAAATGTCACTACCATTTTAAGTGAAACCAGAAATTCATTTTTCCAACAAGCAATATAAAAGTTCAAAATTTTTTCTACATCTAAAACATACCTAAAATTTTAAGTTGTTTCTAATGGTTCAGTTTCTGTGTTTTCAGCAATTAAGAGGAACCCGATTATGGACACAGCCTGGGAAAGACTTATTTCAAATGTCAGATTTTTTCAGATTTATATGGAATTGCAAAAGAGGGTAAGACAAAAAAGGATTCTTCAGGGGAGGGAGGTGGCAAGGGGTGGGGTGGGGGGGAGGCAGAAAACTGTACTTGAATAACAATTTAAAAAAATATAAAATAAAAAGCTACCAAAAAGGCAAAAAAGGGGGGGGGGTTTCTTCAAAGATGCTTGCTGAACAGAAGAATAACCCAAATATGTGTATTTTCTAATAAAACTGATACAAAAGGCGAACTCCTAGAACTGGCTGGCTTAAGATTCTGACGACACCCTCTCCTACTTTTCACTCAGCCAATCAGTGTTAGGTACCCGCTCCCTGCCAGACAATGGAAGCAAAGTCCTGCACTCGCACTCCAATGGGGGGGGGGGCTAAGGATAATCAGTAACCAAACGAACAAGGTAATTTCTGGTGCTGACAAGAAACAAATTTTAAAACCTCATAATGTTGTGGAATTAGACTGGTAGTATCTGAGAAGACACTTTTGGACAAAGAACCACATGACGAGAAGTTACCATAGAACTTTCAATACAGAAGGGCTAGCAAGCGCAAGGGCTCTGAGGAGGAAACAAGTAGGGGTATTTGAGAAACAGGGCAAAGGCCAGGGTGGCTTAAGTATAATCACCAAGGAACAAACGCCAGGAGAGCAGAGACACAGGCCAAGGGCCAGACAGGACAGTGACAGGATGGGATGGCACTCTTAAAAGACGACTTTCTATGTTTGCTGCCTACCTACCAAAAATCAAAATGGATTCTGCTATAGCCTTTCAAATCAGAGGCTCTGTAGTTTTATTGGATCTAAGTCTAAGATTACTCCATTTTTCTCAGTACTTAATGATAATGTAAGTCGTTTTGAAATTGCCATAAATGTGGAGTTGTACATGAATATAGTTTTTAGCATTCTTGTTAAAAACTTTTATTTATTTATTTTTAGAAAGATGGGAAGAGAGGGAGAAAGAGAATAAGAGAAACATCAGAGTGCAAGAATATATTGACCAATTGCCTCTCTCACGCCCCTATCTTGGGATCTGGCCCCCAATCCAAGCATATGACTGGGAATCAAACCAGCAACCTTTCGGTCCACATACATTCAATCCACTGAGCCACACCAGCCAGAGTTATTCGTCAATATATTAATTGTAGTTCTATAAATAACAGTGTGAGACTGCAATAATTATTTCCCTCTCTTCCTCCAATTGCTTTTCCTTTTCTTGTATTTGCAGACTGTAGATTTTAATGGATGACTATTTCAAGTGTAGTTTTCTATTTATTTTACCAAGATGTATTTTATATTTAAAAAAAAAATTCTATATTATACATTTAAAAGATTCAACTGAGCTCGTCAATTAAATTAAAAGACCCTGAAGGCTGAACCCTATCTTGCTACATGAGGTATAATAAAGTGCAAACAGCCACAAGTGACTTGAGTGACATTTTGATTTGAGCACCATCCCACAAGAAAACTGAACAGTGTTTCAGTTCAGATGACTGCAGTAATGCCTGACGGTGAGTGCTATAATGACTCCTCACCAATTCAGGTTAAACTCACCAGTGACACAACCACCAAGTCACAAAAGCATAGTAGTTCAACATGAAGGTCCAAAAAATGCAGAACACCACACAAAGAACTCACAGTGGTCTTATAGGGTGGTAAATCCCAACTGTAAAAAAAAATGATATAAATCCTACCTCTAACCAGGCAATGATGGACAGCTGACTTCAGAACGGCTTACAGAAAACAATTCAAATCAAGAATTCAAAGCATGGATAGACTGCATCTATCCCATGCATCCCTGAGGACTAGCTCTGTGGACTGGGGCAAGCATCTACAAGACTCATAGAGGACAGACTGACAGCTGTCAAAGTGGAGGGGGGTTGGAGGGCTGGGTAAAAAAGGTGATGGGATTAAGCAAGAAAAAAGTTCAGATACAGATAACAGTATGTAATTACCAGAGGGAAAAGGGGTGGGGGGAGAAGAGGGTAAAGGGGTAGTGACCTTTCAGAGGTCACTGAAAAATGAGAAATATAAGTTAAATAATCTGTGAGTTCTTGTCCCTCGTTAGAGGCAAGAACCTGACTCTTAAGTCCACCTCCACACAAAGCACCCCCCCCCCCCCCCCCCCCCCCCCCCCCCCCCCCCCCCCCCCCCCCCGCCCCGTCACCCCCGTCACTCCCTGCTGAGAGGCTCCTGCCTACAGCCTGGGGCAGCAGACTTGATCTGGCAGCACACAAAGGAGTCTGAAAATAACTGAGACTTGTATACTTCCCATTAGGCCTTTAAAAATGTATTTGCTGCTATAAGACAACTGACTTGGACTGCTCAGAAAATATCAATGCCATGAAAGACAGAAAAAGCAAGGGAACAGCCTTAAAGGAGACTAAAGAGACATGAAAACCAAATGTAATACATGACTCCTGACAATGCTGGAGTTAATAAGCTATAAAGAACATTTTTAAAACTAGAAAAAAAACTGAATATAGACTATGTATTATATGCTACTATATTGATGTCCAGTTTGTTTTCCTTTTATTGAATTTATTAGGGCGACACCGGATAACAAAATTATACAGGTTTTGGCGCACAGTTCCACAGTGCGTCATCTGTACACTGTATTTTATGCTCAACACCCCAAATCTCCACCCATTCAAGTTTCTTGAAGGTGATACCGATATTCTGGTTATGTAGGATAATGTCCCTGCTCTTAAGATATACTTTCTAAAATATTTAGGGATAAAGTAAGAGTACTAGTTAACACTTCCAAATGGTTCTGATTAAAAAAAACAAAAACAAAACCCTATGTAGAAAGGGATAAAGCAAATGTGGCAAATCTGTAACAATCAGTAAGAAAGCTGGAGAGGTGCAGTATTCACTGCAATACTCCTGTTTTGCTTCAGGTTTGAATTTTTTTCAAAATAATAAAATGAAGGATGAAAAAATTGTATCAACTTCTTAACACCACCTTGACCTTGAGCGCTTGCTTACTGGGCAGACCTGGGTTCTCAGATGACCAGCATGTTAATCAGCTGGTTCAGACTTTTGGGACCTTTTTAATTCACTCCTGAATAATAATAAAGTAAATGCCTGCACAACTCCTGGGAGACAGTACGACAATAATGAGGCATTTAACAAGAAATGAGTAATTAACATACTCATAACCTGGAACCTAGAATCCTAAACAGTTTTTAATAATATTAAGGCCTACCAACATGTGCCACCGTTGTAAATATACTAATGGAATAAAGGAAAAAAGCAAAACTATAAGAAAAATATGATCCAATTTTTTCAAATATTATTAATATATTACTTAATTTGCAGGTAGCAGAATATATGGATTACTTTCATTTTTCCTGCTGCATTTTGCTTTCTGTTCTATTTGCGTATATTGCTTTTACAGCAAATCGAAATTAATAGACACACACAGATAATTAATCAAACAAAAATTCTAAGCCATAGCAGTAATCACCTTCCGTTTTAGCTGAAATATGAGCTAGATACCAAAGGCAGATCTTGAAATAGCTTCATCAAAATTATAAGCAGTATTTATCATCAAATGTCAAAACAAAAGGATAATAAAGTGTAAAAATATAGCCATTATGTACTAATTCATTCATTAAATATGCATTTGACAGCTACTTTGCACAGTATCCTAGTGGATACTGAAATAAATAAGAGCTGGTCCCTGCCCTCAAGGAGTTTAGTCTCACTAGGGCAACCAGACAAGCAAACCATTAACAACAACAACAACAACAACAAAAACCCACAAAGAATATCAGAGGAGTGGTGTACCATTCCAACTAGCAAGACGCTACGAAGACTACAACAAAGCCAAAGACAAATGAGAGGACGTGCTGCATACATATTCAATTAACTCATCTCAGACAGGGCACTGCAGACTAACAGAACACCCTCAAGCTTACTGCAGATTCATAAAATGATGTTTATCCAGATACATTAAAATTAAAATGAAAAAGTTAATTCAGTTCAAATATTTATCAAGCATAAGCCCTGGCCTGTGTGGCTCAGTGGATTGAGCACCAGTCTGCAAACCAAAGGGTCTCCAGTTTGATTCCTAGTCAGGTCACATGCCAGGGTTGTGGGTGAGTCCCCAGTGGGGGGCGTGAGACAGGCAACCACACATTGATGTTTCTCTCCTTCTCTTTCACCTTAACCCCCCTCTCTAAAAATAAATAAACAAACAAGCAAACCTTTAGAAAGAAATTCACCATTTTTGGTAAGATTTTTTTTTAATGTATACTGGTATGACAGCTGTCACAAAAAAATCAAATAGAATTGTTTCAAACGATGTTTAAAACAACTAAGCGCTACTACAGCCATCATATGGAAAAAAACTAAATGAACTTTTTGGCCAACCCAGTATTATGCTGCCTCTTAACCAAAAAAAGCCTGAAATGCCAGAAATAAAAACAATATAGCCCTGGCTGGTGTATTTAGAGCCCCTCTCTAAAAATAAATCAATTAAAAAATCTTTGGAGGGGGACAATATAGAAAACACACTTGATATGTACATTAACATCAAGTTTTATGACTACACGCTATACAGTTATAGTTGACATTTGCTCAAGTTTTTAACTTTGAATTAAACAAGGCTTTCAAAAACAACTAAAAGGGAAAGTTTGACATGGACTACTGCAATTTATAACTGCATTATGGAAAAGTATAAGGGAAAGCATCAAATTTTCAGTTTCCTCACAGTCAACAGGTCATCTTGACCATATCAGCAGTCAGGAAACTACATACAACCCCACGCCAAATGCATGTTGCTGGGTTTTTTGTTCTGTTTTTTAAAAATTTTATTTATTTATTTGTTTGTTTATTTATTTTTAGAGGGGAAGGAAAGGAGAGAGGGAGAGAAGTATCAATGTATGGTTGCCTCTCGTGCATCCCCTGCTGGGAACTGGCCTGCAAACCTGGCATGTGCCCTGACTGGGAATCAAACCGTGATCCTTTGGTTCACAGGCCTGCACTCAATCCACTGAGCTACACCAGCCAGGACTGCCTGTTGCTGGTTTTTGTAAATAAAGTTTTATTGGAACACATCCAGGCCCATTCATTGGGGCATTGCCTATGGCTGCTTTCCTGCTACAATGAAGAGTTGAATAGTTATGATAGAGATAGTATGGTCCACAAAATGCAACATATTTATTATCTGGCCCTCTACAGAAAAAGTTTGCCAACTCCTGGTTTAAATGATTGCCATATATATCACAAATGGTAGAAAAATAATTAGCCTGTTCATTTCAGCTTTATTAAAGGTTTATTATGAACTCTACCCAATTTAAGTTCTCTTCCTTTGTAATTAGTGTCACTTAGTAAATGCTAATGAGTTTTTGAAAATCTACAAGTATGTTCACACTTCAGTTATTTTCCATAGAGTAGGTCTTACTTTAGCTGCCCAGTAATTTATCCTTCACAATATTATTACAAACAAAATCCTAATTAAGGCACATTTGCAATTACCGTACCCCACACACACTTATCCCTCTATTGCATACAATCTACAAAGACACAGACAAGGAAAAGCTGAATATAGACATAGCTAATATGACTAAATTATTTCCTAATACCCCGTTCACACTAGAACATCTCAGTCAACTCAAACATCATTTAGACCAACAGCATCAGCCATCACCTCCTTACTTATTAGATTAGACATGGACCTCATTCCAGACCTACCAAGCAATTCTTACACACGCTAAAAGCTTAAGAACCACTGCACTAAAACAGAGTTTTTATTACTTACCTTGAGTGTGAAAAGGCTGATTCGGCCAGGCAGTTTATAAAACAGCCCCTCTCCTCCTCTCGAATTGGAATGCAGCATGGCGTTGAGACACGCAAGCGGGGATGTCCCACTGTAAAAGCATACAAGGATGAGTGAGTCACACAAATCCGTTAAGTCTATTTATTCACTCAAAGATCTAAGGCCTTCTGACTCCTTCTTAATAAGAAGCACAGCAAGAAATACAAAAAAAAAAAAAAAAAAAAAACCAGATCCCATGATAACGATTCCACTTTGAAAGTAGGAAAAGAGTGCCGTGGACAATGTGACTTGGCAGGGCATCATCCTGCAAACTGAGGGTCATCAGTCCAATTCCTGGTCAGGGCACAGGCCTAGGTTTGTGGGATCAGCCCCCAGCTGGGGCACATGCAAAGGGCAACTAATTGATGTTTCTTTCCCTCTTTCTCCCTCCTTTCCCCTCTTTAAAAAAAAAAGTAGCAAAAGAGTAACATGAAATTCACATCAATCACACCCAGAGAACTCAGTTTTGAAAAAACACATTACCCAATATTTAAATAAATTTTTTAAATTAAAATTAAATGTTAATTTAAAACAATACTGAGAGTGTCCTAGCCTCTAGGTTTCAACTGGCATCTCATGCTCAGAAATTGTCACACAACATTATAAACACAAAGACCACAGAATCTGCGATGATGTCCCAAGAAAACAAGCACACTTCCCCCAGCCCAAGTTAAATATTTTTCTAATAAGCACACCAAAGAACAGTATTTCATTTGGTTTTTCTCTATTAGGATGAGGGAAGGATGGGTTTTATTCTACACTCACCCAGGAGCAATCATTTACATTTGAATATAAAAAGCAAAGTCAAATGGATTTGGTACCCAATAGTGCTCAAACTTCAAATCAAGAAAAGTTGTTTCACAGTGTTGCTACAACAGGAGGCCACAAAACAACGACAATTCAGTGAATTCCAGGCTATTTACTGGATCTGAAAATAGAAAAGCTTTCAAAAATATAGACAACTGCCCATTACTATTAACTGAGCTTGGCACTAGCACGTACTTAGTGGCTAGGTTCACCTGAGTACCTTCTCTTCCCTCTCCTCAGCATGTTAAAAAAACATACAAATATATTAAGTAGAGCCTCTTAGCATTTTTCAGAACTGCAGGCCCTAATTTATGCAGCGTTAAAAATAATTTCCAAATCTAAAAAAGCCATTTAAAAATCTATTACTTATTCTGCTTTGGAACACACTGGATACTAAAAAAATTTTCACCAAAAAACCAATCTCTAAAAGAAACCTTGAGCAGAATCTGGAGTATCAAGTGGGTGTGCTAAAATCTCTGTTACAAGGGGGAACAGCATGCTGGCAGAATCCTTCTGCGAACAGTGTAACTCCTACACACTCTACCTCTCTGTCTACAAATGACAAAAGCTGCTCGCTCATCACAGCCCCAAGACTGCTTCAGTAATTCCTATAAGAGCGAGAAGCAGAAACAAGTTAAGGTTCTTAATCCTGTTTGTCCCAAAGGGACTAATTTACCTTCTATAGGCACAGTGGTCCAGCAGCAGTGCAGACAGCAGCATGACAGGAAAAAGACCATGAAAACGAAAAAAAGCACAATTACAAGTTTACAAAATGCATAGATACTATTTAAATGAATGTCATCTAGACAATCCCAATCTTCCCTCCCCACAAAATATCAACTTGAAAAAGTCTGAACTGACAGCCGGAAAGTATCTTTTGACTCTAAGAAGCTAAAGCTTAACCAGCAAAAACATATGCTGTTTATTCTGAGTCCCAAAAAGTGACTGTGTTGAACTCTTCTCTTTCATTTAAAAGAAAACCAGTTACTGGTTTTCATGCCTGCAGTTCCTTTTGTATTTCTAACTTGTTGCTTCTCCAGGAAAACCACCTCAAAGGATAATAAAATCAAGGTCACCCTGAAATTCACTATATCACGAATGGCTAGAATCAGTAGGAGGGGGGGAAAAAGCCAGTGGGTTTTACGGTGATGAGATCACCCTCTTTTGATCCTAACACAAAGGACTTCATAGACACAATATAAAGAGAAGGGTACTTTTAGACTCCATACAGCTTATCAGCGTCCATCCCTTCTCTACTACTGAAACTTACAAAGAACAAGAGGAAACGTGCAGACTCCATACACAAAACCAAGCTCCGTATCAAGACATAAGGGAGAGCGAGGGTGAGGAAAGCCACTGGACCTCTGATGAAAAGAAATGGATGTTCACACTCCCACCCTACGCCCAGGAGGACACACAACCTGAGACATTCCATACCACCACCAGACAGGAATGCATGAGTGTGCACATGTATGCACATGTGGACTTATTACTACGTAACTAGAGAAAGACACATGTACTATGAGACCCTCATGTTAAGCAACAAAAGCAATACAAACCTCATTTCCTTTAGTCCTTCTGCTTCTATGACCTGCAGAATCTGTTTTGGTGTCATTGGAGCATCTGAGTAGTTTTCTAGCACCTAAAGAAATATAAATGTTCTAAATTCGGTATACTATTTCCATTTATATCCACCAATCCAGATCATGGGCTTACAGTTCTGCTATGAGGTATCACTGATAACAATTTCGATATTTCCACAGTTAAAATTACTTCAGAAACAAAATTATATACATAGTTGCTAGAAATGACTGCAATTAACTGAAATATTCTAATTCTCAATTCTAAAATCACATTATCTTAGTTAAGCAGTTGGTTACTGCTTAACTTGATAATGTTATATGACTAAACCAACGAATACACAGTGCTATATAATAACTTCTAAGACAGAAATGCATTCAGATTTTCTTTCCCAAGGAAATTTGATTAGTACCCACATTTTTAAATGATTTTTGCCACTGAGTTGTGAAATCCTGATGTTAACTGCCACAGCAGTTTGCCATTTGGCAACACGATGCTTATCCATGTCCTACATGATTGGCACAAGCAAAACAATGAGGAATACAACATCTCACTTATGTCAGAATCATCTATAAGTCATGGCAGCAATTTCTCAGTGAGCAACTGCAGCTCTCTGACTTGAAGAGGTTCAACTGTTTTAAAAACGTTGTCCTACTCAGGCAGAAAAAGACAAGCTGCCAATATCTTTGTACTGCCTCTACCTGTGCAGGTGCTGAGGTTACCCCAAACCATACGAACATCTTGCTGTCATTCAACAACGGCAGCTAAGTACTGCTCTGTCACGAATACTGATCCAACGTCAAGTAGGAATTCTGACAGGACTGCAGGTTGAAGGAATTCTGAAGGTTGCCACTGTGGAGAACATGTGCTCTCAGCATGAAAAAAAGCCAACTTTTGGAGAAGTAGATGCTCAGATAAAACCCCCATTCTTAACTTCTCCCTTTTCAATTTTTATTCTCCTTGAGTAACAGTATTGTCTCTCACAATTTCAGCTACTACCTAAACTCTGATTATGAGCATCATAAGCAGATTCTTGCCAGAATGCTAACCCACACTTCTCCCCAAACTTCAGACTCAAAAATTCAGTTCTATACTGAGCACCCCCCTTGACTGTCCACTCTGATTCTTCTGCCCTCTTCTTGCGACATTCTAGTTCAGAACCCTAGGAGGCATCCTTCACTCTCACCTGCCCTCCAGTTCCCAGCCAGTCCCTACCAGACCCAAGACAGCAGCTTCTAGTATCCATGTAGCCCGCCCTGCTTTCCTCAGGCCCATTCTTCCTCTGCTGCTGTTCTTCATTCAGTAAATTCATTAAGTACTTTGTGCCAGGGACAATTCTAGGAATTCATCAGTAAACAAGACCAAATGCCTGCTCCAGCAGAACTTACCTGCTACGGCCAGAGGTCAACCCAACAAAACAAACATGCCCTCATCACTGTCCTGCTTTAAAATCCCTCAACAGCAACCGAGCTTCAGAAGAATCCACTCTGCTGGCCCACCAGAAAAACAGAACTTAGGTAAAATTCTGGCCTTCTAAACCCGGACAAGTAACCTACCCAATCTCAGCTTAGGTTCCCTCATTTATAAAGGAAGGACTTTGATGTCTTCCTCAAGAGTTTTACAGATTAGAGAAAATATAAGTGCCTAGCACATAAGACCCTCATAACATGGTCTGTGACTGTCTCTGTACCTGATTGCCAAGCATACACACTACACAAACTTTATGTTCCAAGAACTATGTGTAGTTCTACCCAATTTCTACACTCTCCACCCTGCAAATTCTCTCATTTTTCTCTCTCTCTCACATCTCTGTGATGGGCCTAACTCCTACTCACCCCTCAAGACTCAGTTCAGAAAGCACCTTCCTCCAGGAAGCATTCTCTAATTTCTGCCAAGAGGTAAATTGTCCTTTCAGTGCCCCCATAGTTCCACAACACAATTAATGCATCCTCCAAGGCAGGGCAGTTGAGAGTCAAAGGAGGAACTGCAGGAACTGCTTACGCCTGGACAATAAGCAGGAACCAGGATGTCTGTTCACATTCATACGTCTACGATCGCATCTATCAGGCCTGTAGTAAAACTCTGTTCATGGGTCTAGATCTTCCCCATATCCAGAAGACTGTAAGCTCCTCAGGAGCAAATCTCATCCATCTCTGTATTCCAAGAAACTAAGTACCAAGTTAGGCACTGCTGACTTAAACCCACAATGAACCCTAGGACAAACTTCTAATGTTCACTGTCACAGTTATATTTCTTTGATGTTAATTGTTAGCTGAGCTAGTGAATTTTTGTAGTATACCTTTTTTAAAAGCATGAATCTGAAAAAATAATTACCAATTATTTAAACAATAATTATGAAGAGCTTGAAAATCTAAGACAGAGGAAACAAAATCTCTAAAGGGAAGTTACACTAAAAAGTACAAAGTATTCCCTTTTCTCAAAACTGTATATGCCTCTAGCTTTCAGTATAAGGACAATTCAGGAGTGTTCCTAGTCCATCTTTCTAGAACACACTTTAAAGAAAGGGGGAAAAATATCTCTCTTCTCCTACTTCAAAGGAAAAAAAATATGTTTGAAGTCATGAATCAAAGTGAAAGATAAAGCCCTGAAACGAAGAGTTTCTCTAAGCCAGGGGAACCCATTGAAGGGTATTGGATCTAAAGGGAAATCCCCTTGACTCTTTCTCCCAAACAAATTCTTCCTAAGAAGCAGACGGATTTACATCCATTCACCCCCTAAAGTCTATCTCTTCCGTCTAAGGAAGACAATACTAAAAAAATGTTTGCAAGAACATCATCTACTTCTCAACATTATTAACATTTGCAAAAATCAATCTCCTGGGGCACACTGCTCCACCAAACTTCTCCAGAAATCTTTCCTTTCCTGCCACAATACTTTTTTAAAGGGGTTCCCAGGATCACTCACCATTTGAGCAAGGTCAGAAGCAATCTGAAACACCCCCAAGCAAGTGCACCTGGTTGTCAAGGCAGGCACTTCACATCCACCTGTCCAAAGAACAGTTTGCTCTATTGCCCTCCCATTGGGGCTTACTCTAGTCAAGCTTCTTTGTGTCTTGTGTAAGCTCCCACAAACTCTGCAGTACTCAGGTTGTTACAGCATTTATTAGTGGGGAGAGGACTCTGAAAGTTCTCCCTCACCCACCAACAAAAATTCTTAAACAAAAAATAACAGAAGATAGGCAAAATTATGCACTGTGTTCCCACATGCCATCTTACATCTTTGGGTGCACCACAAAGTAATTTCTTTTCATGTTAACTATTTTTTAATGAAGAGCCACAGAAGGGAAAAAGAAAGCTTATTTATATAATTGAACATAAAGTTGAACGAATGATAAAACAGAGAGCAACCTAAACACTAAAGTTCAAATCACAATAAATTAAAGAACCTGAAGAGGCTTAACAGTGGACCCCAAAATCCTAGTCCTTCAACTATAAGAGCCAAACCAAGAGAGCTTTGAGACAAACAGACTTTAGAACTGTGCCAGAACATAAATAACAATTTAAAGGTACTTTCACCTACCTCTACCAAGTAAAACTCTGGCAAGCAAATTTCCTTTTGGCGCCATGAGCCTTTAGCACCTGCATAACAGGAACTCAGAAGAGAATTTCAATGAACACCCAAGACTCAGCCTGGAGGAGAAAGAGAATGCATCCTTTCGGCTCTCCTCTACTCTCCTTTAGGCCTGAATTTGTTTTCAGGTGAAGCAAAACTGGAGAAATCCTGAAAGTTAGCAAAGCTTTCAATTTTGACTGAATCAGAAAAAACAATTAGGAACTTCAAATTTCATATGCCAAAACAAATTAACCAAAGCACAAAACTTCAGCACACAAACGTTGTTATTTCTGCTTCTTGGGTAACAAATGCCTGGGGAAAATGATCAGGAAAATTCTCCTATAAACCAAACAGCTTTAATTCTTGCCAGTCAATAACTCGAGTTTTACAGACTTCAAGCAAGAAAAAGATGTACCACAGATTTGTAACAACCCCCAACACAGACTCTTGCACAACCCCTTTGAAGCAGGAACCACACTTCTGAATAAAATAAAGGGTTAGAAGGTTAAGCTTCATGCACCACTGAAAGTGACCTATAGCAATTACACATAAATTACAGGATGTCAAGAGACAAGTTATGCCCCACCTGCACTATAACCCAGCTCTGTGACAGTTCTAAAGAAGTGACATCTTGGGGAGAAGTAGAACCCGTTACCATTGTCATCAGCGAAATTTTGTAAGAGCATGTCCCAAAGTGTGTGTTTTGTGGGCGCAAAACCAAAAGGAAGACATTTCACTAACAAGGCCTCTTGACACTTTTGACAACAGAAAATTCACA
The DNA here is from genome assembly GCF_014824575.4 of Sturnira hondurensis. Lineage (NCBI taxonomy): Eukaryota > Metazoa > Chordata > Mammalia > Chiroptera > Phyllostomidae > Sturnira > Sturnira hondurensis. The sequence goes on along the minus strand of NW_028076767.1, from coordinate 18,559,969 downwards.
ATTCCTCTAACTAGGCAGCTTCAAAACACTCAAATTACTCTCTCCCTTGCTAAGTCCTCAGCGAGCAGTGTCTTCAGACACTTGGTCTTTGTCCAACACTTCATGTACACATTCACCAGGACACTAAGAAATAGAGAACACACACACAGATACATTCCTTGCAAAGTGTAGTCAGTTCTCTGCCTCCCTCCAGCCTAGCTTATGAAGTAAAACACTCTAGTCAGCCTTTCTCAAAGTGTGGTCCGTGGGCAACCTGCGTTAGAAACCAACCCGGGCAGCTGGTTAAAATGAAGATACTAAAGCAGTACTCCAGAATCTCAGGCTCAGGTCTTAAACTGGCCTTAGGAACAGCATTCCTAACAACCTCCCCAGGTGTCCCCACAGAACCCTAAAGTTGGAGTAACAATACTCAGGGTTCAAGTGGGAGTAAACACTTGCTTCCCTCCACACACCTGGTTCAGATTGTGAAAGCTCAAAATGCCATTCATGTCCTTGGAACTGGGGGCGCTTCCCCACCCCTGGAGTCAAACGCACCACCCCCTAGCCCACCAGGAAGCAAGGGAGGAGCTTCCGACCCTTCCCGGAAACCTAACTCCCCCGGAGTACATAAACCAAGCTTCCCCAGACCCCCAGACGCTGCCAAATAGTGGGGGAGGGGAGGCTGGGGCCGTTCCGCCAGGAGGGGGAGGAGCCAGCCTGCCAGCTCGCCCCTCCGCAGGAATTTGGGGGGGGGTCGTGCAGAAAAAGGCGCCACATCCAACGCGGCGGGGGACCTTTCCCCACCCAACGCTTTGGGGGGTAGTCGTAATCTGGAGAAAAGTGGCCCCGCCCCTCTTGCGGTGGGCAGGGCTTCGCCCCTCCCCCTCCCGGTGGGGGTGCGCAGTGAGCCCACCCCCACCCGCTCAAACGAGCCCCCTAGGGCGGCCCGCCTTACCAAGCGCGCGGCCTCGGCCCACGTGCGCTCCTTCTTCCTCTTCTGTTTGTCCTTCATCCTCCTCTTCCTCCTCCCAGGCGGTGGCGGCGGCTCCACGCGGGACCTCCGGGCGGGGCGGGCTGGGGGGGCGACGGTGCCGGGCGGCGGCAGCGGCGGGGGGCGCGTGGCGGCGGCGGCGCGCGAGAACTCGGGTGCGGCCGGGGAAAGGGGGCGGGCGCGCAGGGACCGACTGGAGCGAAACCCGGCGCGAGGGCGGTGATGGGGGAGGGGTGGCGGCGGCGGCGGCTCCACGCGCCCGCGCTGCGTCAGTCGCCCACGGCAGCGGCAGCAGCCCCAAGATCGCTAAGGAATGCAGCGGCTCTGCATAACCACGGGGTCAAAGGTCACGACTCCGGCCCCCGTTTTCCCGCTCTGATGAGGGTCCAAGACTGGACTGGCGGCGGAGCGGGAAGGCGAGACACGGCTTTCCTTTCGGCGCCCGGGTGTGTGAGTGTCTGCTGTGGGTGTGTGTGAGTGTGTGTGAAGAGTGAAAAGGAGGGGGGAGTATGGGGGTTTTTTTTTTTTGAACAAAAACAAACCGAAACGGCTCCTGGGAATCGTAGTCCCGGCTGCCTCTCTGGCCTCCCCCGCTCCGGAAGAATATGGCTGCATGAAACGTTTGGACCACACTTCCCAGCGTGCTCCGCGGCTTGCCTTTTCCGCCCTCCTCTCCCTTCCTCGGCCTCTCAGAGCTAGTTAAGGAAGAGAGACGGGCATATATTCGGGGAAGGCTGGGCGGAGTCTCGCGAGGTGCGGGAATTGGCTGGGGGCCTGATGCATTCTGGGAGGCGATGCTGGGAAGAGGCGGTGGCTGGGCTTCCCCAGCCATGTTTAACCCCTTCGGTACTTTTCGCTACGGAGGCGCCGGGCGGGTTAGGGTGGGGATTGAGAGTTGATAGCTCTATTCCCGGCATCCACTTCATGCCTCTACCCGCCTAAGTGGTTCTCCCTGTATCTGTCTTCGATGACAAGAGGCAGGGCTTTTTCCCTTTTGGTCCTCCCTTAAATGACTCACTGCTGCATAATAATGAGACACATTCATATCAGTAAAACGGTTATTCCACAATTGATGGGCCCAGACAGTTCCCCATTTCTTCCTGTGCCCTCATGTCGCTATACGTTTAACGAGACTATGCTTGCAGAAGCTAGTCTCGTTAAACTCAGCAGCCTAGAGCGTTGGTGAATTTGGTGATACGGTGACAGGGAGTGTAAAGAACTTGGATTTGGGTGATATGCCACAAAGAATGCACCTGAGGCCTTTTTGAGGCGGTACCCTGGAGAGACCATGGCCCTGGAGCCAAAGACCTATACTGAATCCTGGCTGAGGCATCCCCTGGCTATCGGCCTAAAATTAGGCGCTTAACCTCTCTGAGCCTCAGTTTTCTAGCCTACATTAGTCTATTACCTCATAGCATTATTTGGACTAAAATTAACATAAAACAACCGGCAGATTGGAAGAGGGTGTGAAGGGGAACCTTGATATTAGGTCTATATAATTTGGCTGCTGGCATAGAACAAATGTTTAATCATTGGTACCAGCTGAGAGACAATGGCCAGCACTTAAGTAACAGGGAGGCAGTTAATGTCTACATTGTAAAGGTTTCTCTGGGTGAGAAACACCCTCTACTCTCTAGTGTTGGCACAGGGGAAAGCTGGTGTTAAGAGAAAGCATATTGCATGGCCCAACACTGCAGAGTTCAGTGTTCCTGCTTCTAAAGCTTGTCACAGAGGCTTCTATAAAATCCTGCAAAGTGAATAGACTGTAGAAAGTGAAATAAAGCATAAAGCAAAGTGAAATAAAGCATCTTATGTGCCCATCTAACTTTACCCCAAGGTGGAGGAAAGGAAGGACCACCAAATCCCCACCCCAACCATCAAAAAATGGTTGGCCTAAATTTTACAAAGAGTTTTTGTTTTCAATTTACAACTGACACAGTAACCCAATTTGACAAGTCGTTCAGCTTGTTTCAAATATTTGCTTCTTGAGTAGCTTCACAGCCCTCTGACTTCCAAGGAATAACAAGATTCACTCTAAAATGTACATGTTTAGCCCTGGCTGATGTGGCTCAGAAGACTGAACACTGGCCTGTAAACCAAGAGGTCACTGGTTTGATTCCCAGTTGGGGCACATGCCTGGTTTGTGGGCCAGGTCCCCAGTAAGTGGGAGGTGGGCTGTGAGAGGCAAACACACATTGATGTTGCTCTCCTCTCTCTCTCCCTCCCCCTCTCTTAAAAAAATAAAATAATGCACATTTACTACAGGCACTGTGGTAGTCCTAGTCCCTGGAGCTGTTACATTCCATGGCAAAAGGTGAACTCAAGTAACCATATGGACCCTTAAAAGCAGAAGACAGAGAAGAATCAGATTCCAAGTTTTAGAGGCCAAACCACAGACTATTCCCAACTGAGGAGGCCGAAGGGGCCGTGGGCCTGGCAATGCAGGCAGCCTCAGAAGCTGACACCAAGCTCTGCCAACAAGTAAACGGGGCCTCAGTCCTACCGACCTCTCAGAACTGAACTTTTGACAAGCTGAATGAGTAGGAAGTAGGTTCTCCCACACTCTAGAGTCTGCAGAAAAGAACACAATCCACAATCCTGCCAACACCTTGGTTTTTAACCTTTTCAGATTCAAAGCAGAGAACCAACTGAGCAGCACTGTGGTCAACTTCTGGCCCACAGAAAGTGTGATATGTAAATGGATATTGTTTCAAGTGACTATATTTGTGGTAACTTAAAATAGCTAAGGAAGGCTAATGCAGGCACTGTGGAAAACGCCTTTATAGATAAACTTTGCAGCCAGTGCTGCCTAGTTTTCACAGTTGAGTCAAGCCATGGGAGAATCNTCAGATTCAAAGCAGAGAACCAACTGAGCAGCACTGTGGTCAACTTCTGGCCCACAGAAAGTGTGATATGTAAATGGATATTGTTTCAAGTGACTATATTTGTGGTAACTTAAAATAGCTAAGGAAGGCTAATGCAGGCACTGTGGAAAACGCCTTTATCTACTTTGCAGCCAGTGCTGCCTAGTTTTCACAGTTGAGTCAAGCCATGGGAGAATCCAGATGTGAATGTTTCATGGTTTCTGTCCTTGCGGAATCAAACAGAAACTAATGACAATGTCATAGTTAAGAGTAAAAAACAGAGTATGTTCAGAAGACTGTACAAGGTATGTGTTGAAAAATTGGCTTAGGCATTAAGTCTTAAGTAGCTGTGATGTTTTTCTTAAAGTCAATGAGACTAATGAGTGTCTTGTCAGAAGCACCAAAAACCAAACCTATACATTTTTTGGTGTCTGTTTCTCCAGTTTTGTCACAGTACCTTTGAAGTCAAACAGGTGTCACAGGACAGTGGAGGGTAAACAGGGCTGATATTCAACCCTGTTCCGTTTGGGGATGAGTCACTGTTTTCAAACTGCAGTTAGGAGCAAAGCACACATTCAGAAATCTGAATAACAAACATGTCCCCAGCAGACACCTAAGAATTCCCAAGAGGACACACCTTCTTCCCCCACCGCCCAAACCTCACTATGAGATAATGTGTTGCCACTGGCTTTGAACTTCAAGCAGGCCTGGGTTTGCATCTTTGTGCAGTTATTCTCCAACTTGGAGAATGGCCTTGGTCAAGTGATGAAATTTCTCATTGACCCAGTGCCATCATTTGGACAACAGCGTACATAACAAGTCAAAGGATGGAACTGGGATTAAATGAGATCTTTGTAAACATTTTGCACACAGTATACTGGATAAATGCCAGACCTCTTTGCCTCGGAGGAGGTTTAGTGTCTGAAATGTAAAAAGTGGCTCGTTTTTTTTTTTTTTTTTTTTTTTTTTGTAGATTTATTTTTTACACAAAGGAGAAGGGAGGGAGAAATGGAAGGACACGTCAATGTGTGCGAGAAACATCAATGGGCTGCCTCTTGCACGCCCCCACCAGGAACCTGGCCCAAAATCCAGGCATGATCCCTGACCAGGACCTGAACCAGTGACCTTTTGGCACACAGGCTGGTGCTCAATACCAGTGGGAGCCCAAAGTGCCTCATTTTTATACTTCAGTGAACCAAGCCCTGGAACAGTTTGCCATCCTAACAAATGTTGTCTCTCAGTAACTCCATTTTGAAATGAAGTTGAGGGTCAGAGAGGTCAACTTATCTCCCCTTGGTCCAAGATGATAAATGAGATCACATTTGCTAAATCTCCAACGACCCTTTGATTTGCAGGCCAGAGCTCAATCCACAGAGCCCCACCAGCCAGGGCAACAAGTGGATATATTTATAATCTTGGAAGTCTTTCTTAAGCATAATGGTTTTTTAAAATATTTTATTTTTACAGAAAGGGGAAGGGAGGGAGAAAGAGAAGACAGAAACATCAATGTGTGGTTGCCTCTCACATGGCCCTCACTGGGGACCTGGCCTGCAACCCAGTGTGCCCTGACTGGGAATCAAATCAGCCCGAGCTCAATCCACTGAGCTATAGCAGCCAGGGCAGCATAATGGTTTTTAAAAATCCAATAAGTTGGCTCTGACCGTTGTGGCTCACTTTGTTATCATCCCACACATGCTTAGGTTATAGGTTCAGTCCCCAGTCAGGGAATGTACAAGAGGCAATCGATTGATGTTTCTCTCCCTTTCTTTCTCTCCCCTGCCCTCACTCGTGTGGCTCAGTGGATTGAGAACAGTGGCCTATTAAACTGAAAGACTGCCAGTTCGATTCCCAGGCAGGGCACATGCCTGGGTTGCAGGCCAGGTCCCCAGCTGGGGGCCTTGTGAGAGGCAACTGGTCCCTCTCACACAATGATGTTTGAGTCTTTCTTTCTTTCCCCCTTCCCCTCTCTCTGAAAGTGAATACGTTTTTAAAAAATCCAAAAAGTTTATCAAGAGTTAAGACTCCTAATAAACAGAGTTTTTAAAAAACAATAGGAAACACCTGAATAGGAAAATGGCTAAATAACAAGGGCCTAAACAGTTAACAAAAGAAAAAGCACAAGTGGAAATACTTGAAAAGATTTTCAATCCCATGAATAATCCTGGAACTACAGATTACATAAAACTGAGGTGCCATCTCTCAGTAGATCAGGCCGGCAAAGGTGGAAAAGGCTGGCACAGCCCAGTGTTAGCGAAGATGTAAGGAAACAGGCACCACTTCTGCGCTGGTGGGGGGAATGCAAATTCACAGTCATTTTGAAAGGCTGTGTAATACATACATTTTAGTGGGAAAATGCTTTAATCTGGTCATTTTTAAATGTTTCTGTATTGTTTCAATGTTCTACCATCAGAATATATAATTTTTATAATCAGAATATTCACTTGACTTAAAAATAGCACTTCACTGAACATCTATTATACAGCTATAAATGTTGTTATTATCACATTTATTCTCTGCCTCCACCCTACAAGGAAGGTATTATTCATTCATTCATTTTACAGGAAAGATGACAAGCCAAGGCTCAGAAAGACTAAGCAACGTGCACTGGCTGGGTCAGAATTTGAACGCAGGTCCAGCTGATACAAAGAGCTCTTTCCCTAATGCTGCACTGCTACTAATAATATTGCTATTAATATTTAGTGTACGCCTTTTATTGAGTCCCTAGTAAGTGCCAGGTACTTGATGGATGTGTCCTTTAATCCTTTTAGCAACTCTGAAAGCAGGGTCAGTATTAACCCTCCCACCAAGGCCCAGGAGCCTGCTGCGGTTAATGGCTGCTAACCTAGGTTCATCTAGCTCCCAAACTGCCTCCTCCCTTTTGCCACATTTCCTGCTAATCTAGGGTCATGCCGTTTCCACCTTGCACCATTACTTGCCCTGAGGTCTTTGCGTGCCTACATGTCCTCACATCTCCATGTTGTAGTTCCCTGGGTTTGATAGTAGAGCTTAAATACAGATTATGCGTGTGACCATAATGCAAATGTTTACTTACACCACGTAGCATTTGAACAAGAATGTTATGAAGTCTCAGGTTTTTTGTTAACTTTATCACCCTGCTCAGAATCCTTCAGGGTCTCCCCTGGCAGAATAGAACTAAGGCAGCCAGGCTCCTTCAGTCTGGCTCCCATCTGCCCAGCCTGGGGGTTCTCAGAGTGCCCGGGGCTCCCTCTGTGGTTGCTCCTGACCATGCTTCTCCTGGCTTTTCAGCTTAGTAACCCTGGCATCCAGCAGGATGCCTGGCCCAAAGTGGCCTGCAGTAAATGCCAGCTGAACGGAGGACAGAAGAAAGCTCTACACCCTCAGACACACAGACTTGAACTTGGCAATGTGAAAGGGACCTTGGAGGCTGAGTGAAATTTAATTGAGCAGAAATGAGGTAAGCCCTAAATGAAGGCAACCTGCTAGCGCAGTCAGTCACCTGGAGAGCTACCTCTGAGCTGTGCTGTCCAGCTTTACAACGCGCTCTCACGTGATAATCATAACTGCTACCATTTATGGCACACACACCAGATGCTTTGCATATTTTTATTTATGTATTTTTTCGATTATTATGATCCTTACGATTATTATCTACTTCCGATTATTATCTACTTCCTGTCTCCATCAGCTCCATGTAAGCTCAGGAGAGCAAGGCTTTTTCCCCAGTATATTCAAAACAGTGCCTGGCAGTCAGGTGCTCAGTAGGTCATTGAATTTTCCAGAGCCCCACGAAGTAGGATTGGTATTAAGCCCCACTTTACAGATAAGCAACTTGAGGCTTAGGGGAAATACGTGACTTTTACAAAAGTACAGACCTGACAAGGGGACATTAAAAATAGATCTATGGTCCCTCTCTCTTCCCATTACCTCTGCGACCACCTAGATTCAGAAATGTCCATTCCCAGCCTTGAAGCTGGGAATCACCACCTGCCTTGTAGGACTCCTTAACTAATAATGGCAACAGCATTGTGACAATGAGCATTTACTGAGCATGTGCTATACACCAGGCCCTGTTCCCAGTGCTCCACACATTTGGACTCACAGCACGTTAGGAAGTACCGCATTTTGCCATGTACAATGCACCCTTCTGCCCACATTTTTGAGGGAGAAATTAAGGATGCACATTACACGTGGGTATAATGATTACATACCATGGGTATGGTACTGGGTATAACAGTCCCATCTAAAACGTGTACAGAATGTGGGTGTGCATCATACACAATGAAACGCAGTGCTCGCTGTGGTCCCTTCTTGATCATTGAGGATTCTGAGGCCTCAGGGAGGTTAAGAACGTGTCATCAGGACAAAACTAGTCAGTGGCGAGTTCAGAATTCACAACCCAGCAGTCTGGATCCAGTGCCCACGCTCTTCACCACTGCCCACGCTGCCACAGAAATTAGGCAAATTGAATCAGAGCAGTGGGAAAGGGCTGACATTTTCAGGGCACTTATTAAGGCCAAGGCCAGCCTGCATGGCCCATTAGGGATACTCTCGTGTTTTCATATTTAAATCTCACAATCACCCTGTGAAGTCACAGATGAGGAAACTGAGTCAGACGTAGACAGAAGAAACAGAAAGTAGATTAGTGGTTGCCTAGGGCTGTGCAGTTGGGAGAAAATTGGCAGTGGCTGCTAATGGGCACTTTTGGAGATGATGAACTGTTTTTTAAAATTGATGGTGGTGATCGTAGCACAACTCTGTGAACATACTAAAAAAACAGTGAATTATACACCTTAAGTGGGTGAATTATATGGTAGATAAATTATATCTTAATAAAATCTTTTTATTTTAAAAAGGGGAAGGTAGCCCAGGCTGGCGTGGCTCAGTGGATTGAGTACCAGCCTGTGAACCAAAGGGTTGCTGGTTCAGTTCCCAGCCAGGGCACATGCCTGAGTTGCAGGCCAGGTCCCTGGTAGGGGGCACACAAGAGGCAACCAACTGATGTTCCTCTCGCACACTGATGTTTCTCTCCCTTTCTTTCTCCCTCCCTTCCCTTCTCTCTGTAAAAAAATAAAAATCTTGGCTGGTGTGGCTCAGTGGATTGAGTGCCAGCTTGAAAACCAGAGGGTCCCCGGTTTGATTCCCAATCAGGGAACATGTATGGGCTGCAGGCCAAGTCCCCAGTAGGGGGTGTGCAAGAGACAACCACACACTGACATTTCTCTCCCTCTCTTTCTCCCCCCCCCTTCCCCCCTGTCTAAAAATAAATTACTTAAAAGTCTTTCTAAAAATTAAAAAAAATAAATTACAAAGGCAAAAGATTAATTTAAAAAAAGGTATGGGCGCCAGGGGGAGATAACCCTGGCTGGTGTGGCTCAGTGGACTGAGTGCCAGCCTGCGAACCAAAGGGTCAATGGTTCAATTCCTAGTCAGAGCACATGCCTGGGTTGTGGGCCAGGTCCTCTGCTGGAGCTGCGCAAGAGGCAACTTATCGATGTATCTGTTGCACATCAATGTTTCTCTCTCTCTCTTTCTGTAGAAATAAATAAATTTCTAAAAATAAATAAAGTATTTGTTTTAAATTATTTATTTATTTATTTATTTATTTATCTTTAGAGGGGAAGGAGAGGAGAGAATCAGCAATGTATGGTTGCCTTTCGTGCGTTCCCTGCTGGGAGTTGGCCTGCAGGGAACTGCCTGCAACCCAGGCATGTGCCCTGACTGGGAATCGAACCTTGATCCTCTGGTTCGCAGGCCTGTGCTCAATCCACTGAGCTACACCAGCCAGGTAAAAATAAATAAAATCTTTAATAAATAAATAAAAGAGGGAGGTACCTGGAAGGATGCGGCAGAGGCAGAGTTTCCACAGGCGTCAGATAAAAACCACGGGGCCTTTGTTGCCCCTTTTTCTCACACCCACAATCCAGTTTTCAGCAATAAATGCAACCTGAGGCATGTGACCACATCTCTCCTCTCCCACTGCTCATTCCAGGCCACCACCTCTGGTCCAAACCACTGCGCCCTTCTAAGCAGTCTCCTTGTCTGCTCCATACGCGGCTCTCCACAAAGCAGCTAGAGTGACCCGTTGAAAACATTCCTGTCCGATTTCCCTCTTTTGCTTAAAATCCCTTAATGGTCTAAAAATAAAATTCACTTATAATTCAGAGTTGGCCCTGGCCACCTTTCCATCCTCACTGCCCGCTAGCCACACCTGCCTCCTTGGCACCCCCAACACTCTCCCACCTCCAGACCTCTGCACTGTGGTTCCTTTTCCCTGGAACACTCTTCCTCCGAGTCCCAGATACCCATGCACTTGCTCCCTAATGTCACTCAAATGTAACATGTCACCACTGCAGAGAAGCCTCCCCTGACCTCTCCCACTCTAACCCAAGCCACCACCTTCCCCGGCTCATCACTCCCTGACCCCTGACCTGCCTCGTTTTCCTTCAGAGGCAGCTCGTACTTCTTTGTTAAGCATCTTTCTCCCACCACTAGAATGTGATGACCCTGGGGCTGGGCTTAATCTGGATGGATCTCTAGGCCTAGGACAGTGCCAGGACACTGCAGATCCTCAAACAAATAAATAAGTGAAGCTGATGCCAAAGGCCTGGCTCCTCTTGCTGCCCCCGAGATAATCTAGCAGAGACTAATCACTGCATTTAACATGCTGCAGACTGAAATCTGCGACCCCCTCTGCACCCCGCCAGCGCCATTTCTGCACTGACTGCCTTGATTCGTACTTATGTGTGAATGGTGGTAGTTCCCTACCAGACTGGCCGTTCTGCGCGGGTCAGGGCTCTGAGCTGTAGCCCATGACACCTAGTACAGAGTCTCAAACAACTTAAGTAAATCTTTTATTTTTTTAACCCTCACCTGAGGACATTTTTCCATCGCTTTCAGAGAAAGAGGAAATGGGAGAAAGAAATGTTGATGTGAGAGAAACATCGATTGGTTGCCTCCTCTATGTGCCCCAACAGGGGATATGTCCCCCAGTTGGGGATCAAACCTGCAGCCTTTCAGTTTATGGGACAACGCTCCAGCCAACTAAGCCACACTGGCCAGGGCTATAAATCTTTTGTTGACTGGACAAGAAAGATAAAATTCAAAACCAGTGGCCGAGGTTTAATTTCTCTGTTCCCAAATACAACAAAGGGACCACCTTCCAGACCACTGCCCTGAAAAATCCCTTGGCCCCATTCTTAGGGAACTAGGATTTTGAAGTCAAGTTCAAGTGCTGGTTGGAATTCCTTGGGTAGTGAGCTGTGCCAGGCAAAGCTCCTTGCAGAATGGCATTTGCCAACTGAGCCCAGAAAACCTGTGTCAGGCAAACTTAAAGCTGCCCTTAGTGAAACTGCTTTCTGTTACCTCAAAGGGAAATAATAACATGAGAGGCTGGCTTAAGGTGAAAATGCTAAAAAGAGGCCAGCTTCACTCCCACAATGAAAAAAAAAAAAAAAAAAAACGGCTTCAAGGGCTCTCCTATCTGCAGGGTGTGCCACGGAGTTGAGACCCTGCCCAGCCCAGTTCTCATTCTCCATTCCCATCACCAGCACGTTCCCACGCTGTTCCCTTTGTCCTGCGCGCTCTTCCCTCCTTCCCAAGTGGGTGGAGCCCTACCTGTTCTTAGAGGGCACAATCAAATGCTCTCCAAAGCCTTTCTCCACCTCTCCTAAGAGCTAATCCTCACGATGGCACATCACTCCTGCCTCTGACAGAAACCACTCCATGCTGAGCGGTCGGCATCAGCACCTATCGACCTTCTAGCTTCTGAAAGGGGACAACAGGACATGCCCTCAGGGAACTTTGAGTCTGGTGCAGGAGACCAAAGCAAACAAAATACATAATTTTAACCTGGGAAAAGGGATAAGGAGGAAACAAGGTAAGGTAAGAGACATCGTCCAGCCAGATGGAGATGGAGATGGAGATGGAGGTGGGGGTAAACCAGAATGGTTAGGAAAGGCTTCTTGGAAGACGTGACATTTAACAGGTACGTGCAGGATGAGTAGGAGTTAGCAAAGAGTGGGGACAAGCTTCCAGGAACAGAACGTGACACATGTGAAGATGCCAAGGCATGAAAGCTGTTGGCATAACCCAAAGGAGGCCCGTGTAGCTCCAGCCTCAGAGGGCTTGGCGAGTGGTGTGAGGGGAGGAGGCAGGCCTTCTGCAGGTCCTGACTGCCCTGAGTGTGCCGCCCATGGGTGTTTCTGTCTCCTCTGTCCTCAAAAGGGCTGGATTACATTTTACCCCCTCCATCCTCGGAACAGAACAAGACGACTGTTGCACGACAGGCATTCAACAAACTCCCACGAGCTACCCCGTCCCCGGAGATGCAGGTGAACGATGTCTCGCTTTGCCCATTTCTCCCACCCCCAAAGCAAGTCCCAGTTGGCTCAACTAACTGAAGCACCCGGGGACGGTTAACCACAAGACTGGTGACAGAAACAGAGGATGAAACAGGAGCAGCTGTGAGAGCTACGGTTACATCCTTGACAAATGCCACAGGCAGATGTGACCACAGCATAGTCCTTGGAGACCATTCTGGGGGTAACTTCAATCAGATGGCAACTCTAGTATGAGAGAGCCCAACGAAATCACATGCCCCCCAGCTGAACTCTGTGTGGAGTTCCAAATAGTTTCCAAGGTCCACTGTTTTTATTCGCAGCACTTCTGACAACCCAATGTACGGGGCTTCCTTTCCACCCAACAACCAATCCTCTGATTCTCCAGACACCAGCGGGGCATCCTACAATTCTGGCATGACCTGGAATTAACTAGCACAGGCCCAGCCGTTACAGGCTCAATCCCACAAGACTGCCACCACCTCAGATGCCAGACGCAGGTCCCAGGTGGCCACTGGTACTTCTGATCAGCTGTGGATTGGCGTTCCCTCAGTCCTCTCCTCAGGTTTGGTAATCGCTAGAATAGTTCACAGAACTCAGGAAAGGGCTTTAGTTACTATCACTGATTTATTATAAAGGATGCAACTCCCAAGAGGAGCCAAATGGCAGAAATGCATAGTAGAAGGTGGGGGTGGGGACGAACAGGAAGCCTCCAGGTCCTCTTTGCATATGTCATCCTCCCAGCCCCTCAATGTGTTGACCAACCCGAGAGCTCTCCAAACCCCCATTGTTTAGGGGCTTCTATGGAGGCTCCATTACCTAGCCATGATTAAATCGCTGGCCACTGGTGATGAACTCAATCTCCAGTTCCTCTTCCCTCCTCTCCCTAGAGGTCAGGGGATGGAACTGAAAGTTCCAAACCTCTAGTCACATGATCATTTCCTCTGGCAACCAGCCCCCATCCTGAAGCTATCCAGGGGCCCACCTAGAGTCACTTTATTAGCATTAACTCATACATGGCTGAAAGGGGCTTGTCAGAAACATCAAGAGATGCTCCCATCACTCAAATTCCAAAGGTTGTAGATGCTCCTCAGGGATGAAGCCCACATATATTGCTTACAGGATGATACAAGGTGTGAATAGTTTTACTTATTTTTAACAGTCCAGACGATGAGAAGACAACTTGGTGAGCGGCAGGCATCTCCAAGCTGCTGAGCTGCCCTGCACCACCTGTGCACAGGAGCTCCCGGCCCAGCCCAGGAGTCTGTCACTTTCAAGAACACACTCATCATTCTTCAAATCACACGCTGAACTCTTGCTTTCTGGCTAATGCATTTTGAACTATTCTAAACTAATAATTATTTAGGCCATGCCAAGTTATGGTTTTTAACTCTTTCTTGGAAGGAAAGGGGGGAGGTATAGAGACATTACACGTAGTTCGAGGGTATCTTGTAAAGAAACACAAGCATTATTTGCCTAAGTCACAGAGGCTACTGTCCCCTCTGTGCTCTTTAAATATCTCGTTGGTGTTTTTCAGAGCTCTGTCCTATAATCTTCTCTGCAGTTCCCCCTTCCCTCTGGTCGGACAAGGCCTCCACAACGTCCCCTTTCGCAAACTCCTGTCCCCCTTCCCTTGCCCAGCTAACTCCCCGCCCTCTAGATGTCACTGTAAATGTCGTTTCCTCAGAAAGCCCTTCTTTCATCTGCCCGCCCAATCCAAACCGGACTCCTGTCACCCTCTTGTAATAACCTGTCCTGACACTCCATGGCTTCTGTCGTAATTTGTAATGACACATCTGCGTGTGTCTGGTTAACATTCACTCTGCCTTCTTCCCCACGGAAGTGCAAGCTCCGTGAGGGCCGTGTTGTTCACATCTATATATCCAGCACCGAGTAACACAGCACGTAGTAGGCACTTGATTTGTATTTGTTAAATAATTAGCAGCTTTCCTAGAAAGACCTAGGATTCTCTAAACGTGGCATCCCAGGACTAACATCTAGTGTCCTGAGATACAAACTGTCCTCGGCCTCTTCCAAACACAGGGCCCCGTCACAGCCATAAGCACATTTTTAAGTGTCTGCTCTTGTCCACACATCATGTGCTTTTGCTTTAAATCACTGCTAATCTTCACAATGGTCCTGCAAAGTAGGGGTTACCACCCCATTTTATAGACAAGGACCCCAAGACTCAGAGAGGTCAATGAAATTCTTCATGGTCTCATGTTTAGTAAGCAGAGGCACAACCAAAATTCGGGCCTGGCTCGGAGGCCAGGGTCTACGCTCCTTCTCCGTAGCCCCGACCCCTGACCAGGAAGCTCGGGTGCCCAGGGCGCACTTCCATGGGCCGGAGAGTGTGAGGGACCACGAGACTCACATTCGGCCCATGTCTGGTATTTCTTTTTCCCCTTGAGAGTAAATAACAAAGTATTTTTTGTGTTAAAAAAGACTTATAACAGATTTTAAAAAATTAAAACAACAACAAAATACAAGAGTTAAAAGATATTTCATGCGTGTTGCCCAGGCTGGTCCCAGGAACTTCCATGGAAAAACTTGAGCAGCACTTATTTGTCACTCTGTTTTGCTTCATTTTATGTCCCTTTACCTTGTTACTAAGTTTTTTAAATACCAGCATTCCAACTCAACCTCCATTTCCACTCCCATCCTCCTCTCACTAGAAAAAATGTTTACAGAGAATGACACTGAGTCAGCCACAAGCATGACATTTTCAAAAGCGTCGGTCATTTATGAGGACACCTTATGTAGGTACAATAAATCTGATTTTTATTACACATCTTAGTTTAGAATCACTTTTACATTCCTAGACAAAGAGATGATACAAATAAATATCAACTGTAAAACTCAGAGCCCCAAGTATTGGCATATTCTTTGTCTAAAGGTAGCCAAAGAGAAGGTCAAGATCAATAGTAACTCTAATGAGCCATAAAGCCCACTGCCTCCTTCCTGCACCAGGATTACTCCTTTCATAAATAACCTCCAAAGTATTTCATTCAAGAAACACGAGCAGGGAGAAAGGTGGCAGATTTCTGAGCAGTACAAGACAAAACCTTGCGAGACAGACAATAGCCAGGCCCACTATTCTTATCCGGTTCCCTCTGAGCAGTTTGATTATGGCTTTTAGAGTGTATTAATAGCCCCATTTTCAACCACTGATGGTGTTCAGATGGCCCAAGCTGTTGCTTGCAGTGAACCTTGACCTCAAGTGGGAAATGTGAGGCAGAACTGATATCCCATGTTAGCGACGGGGAATCCGACACTTCTCAGCAACTTGGCAACAATTTTACATTCAGTGAAGGAGGACTTAAAAGAGTCAGACAGGAAAAGCAGAGAGCAGCCCACACCTGAGCTGCAGAACTCTCTGATGCACTTGGTCATGGAGGTGTGGGTGGTGCGATTCAAGCAGCATGCAGGCAGGCATTCAATGGGAACAATCGAACGTTAGGTCAGAGTCTTAAGAAAGTGCTTCATACCTAGGACTCCTGGCCTTGGGTTCTGAAACCAGCGGTCTGGGAGACACATGACTTTAAAATAGGAAGAAAAATACATTCCTGCTGATCAGAGCAAGAAGGGGCCTGATGAGGGTTGTGCACAGTCTCGAACTCCTTCTCCAAATGATCTTAGATGCTGTTTGGCTGGCTTCCAGACTTCACTAACTGCTGCCGGCATGAGGGCCCTCGGACAGCTTGGAACGTTCAGGCATGACTACGGACGGGA
This sequence comes from Sturnira hondurensis, assembly GCF_014824575.4. Classification (NCBI taxonomy): domain Eukaryota; kingdom Metazoa; phylum Chordata; class Mammalia; order Chiroptera; family Phyllostomidae; genus Sturnira; species Sturnira hondurensis. Next base: position 18,544,085 of record NW_028076767.1, on the reverse strand, counting down.
AAACCCAGTCCCTCAGTGGGCTTGGGAGGTCCTCCGCACATCTGGCTCAATTCAGAGCCCAAAGCAGCAGCGTTCTGGTAGCAGTAAGGCATTCTACTGCCTGCTCTACTCGAATATTTATCGGATCCACTTTGAGAGAAGAAAAGCACCGGAGACTGCTTGGGAAGGGACAGCTTCACCTCCACACGGTGTTCTTCCACTTTTCTCACAGACCACCAGACGAACATGGCTGAGTCCAAGGCAAGCTCGTTTTACTAACCCTGCTTGTCCACTCGGCTTTCTTCGTTTGCCTTCTTAGAAAAGTTCTATGGTCACTCAACCATCCTTGGTCAGAACAGCCACCTCAAGACACCGGGGACAAGGTGTTGCGTTACCTGCAGTATTCAGTTCTCGGACTTGCCGGCTGAATATTTTCAGCCTACAGAATTCATACTAGCTCTGAAAAAATGTGGTGCAAGAGACAGGTGTAACCGGCAGATACTCTTAGGCTATCACCTTGTCATTTGGTTCCTATTCAAACAGGTAAAGTCTTACTAAATAAGAGAGGAACAGGGTTTGATCCCAAGAAAGATGAGGGAAGGCTCCCTTATGCTCTGGGAATTACTGAAAAGGGCCCTGGGTTCAGAAAGAATGGTAACGACAAAGGAGATGAGCTGCCAGATGACAGATCTCCATTTGCAGAATGCCACGACATTGCACTTGGTACCTCCTCTTTCCCACAGGTTCTGCTCCAGAAATGTGCCCTGGGAACTGAGCAGCTGAGTTAAAGGATAACTCAAGGCCCACCTGAGTCGCCACGTTGCTGAGGCACCATGCCAGCAAGGTACACCAGTGTGGCAGCCCTGGGGACTTACACTGTCCCCTGAGGCTCGGCTCGTGGACTCAGACACCCACGGGGAGTGCTTCCGGCCAGCATTAGTCACTCAGCGGGCCTTCGATGTGGACAAAGGCAACGACTGTACATTAGTGCCATTCTAAAACGGGCCAAGTCCTTGGTCTCTGTCTCTCTCTTACAGACGCACATGGACACACAAAGAACACAGGCACCACTGGGCTTGCACACCCACACACACCTATATGCTTCTCTTGGGGGGAAAAGGAGTAACATTCACCTAATGACCAACATAAAAATGAAGCTTTGAATTTCAATAATACACAGAACTAAAACTTATAAACCAAACTAGTTTATGTAAACGGGAATTTCTAACCCTCTCCTCTGAGCCTATTCAATCACACAGCCACTCCTTGCCACCACTTTTGGTTCTGCCTGGGGGGAGCCACAATTCTAGGATGAGGTGACTTTCAGCTGGAGGCAAGCAGAGTTCTTTGCATCTGTTATGTCTTCCCTTCACACTGCCCTGGGCTTTGTGTCTCTGCCTCTGCCCAGTCACCCCGATGCTATCTATGCAAACACGGAACAAAGTGGGGGATTCAAAAGTGCCACTGTATGTCTCCTTCCCCCTACTCTTGTCCCATCAGAGGAGGCAGCGCCAGCCTCCCCTCTCCCACAAAGCAGGCCCACTGCAGAGCACGCCCTGGCCTAGGAAGGGATGCTCAGAGTACGCACACTTGGCTAAAGATGGTGACAAATGAAGAGTAAAGTGACATGGTGTATGGACATGGCATCGGCTTACAGATTTACGTCTTTGACAGGATGGTCACGGTTTTGAGGTTTTAAAGAAGCTGTTTTCCCTAAACACTCCAAGGAGGCAAAGGGAATATGATTTCTATTGCTTCCAACATTAATCCTTCAGGAGCAGAAAAGTGGCAGCTTCCTTGAAAAACATTTCCTTAGTCGGCAGATCCCGAAGGCGGATCTGTTTTCTACTGAGGAGCATGGATCATGCCCACTGGGGGCTTGGATCCAAATGAGACTTCTCATTCCAACTACAGGAGCAGCACCTATTCGAGTTCTAGGGCTTTCGCTGTTCAACCTCACTGTCACTGTATCCTGAGGCTCCACAGACTTGGTCCCGCTAAGGTGACTCCTGATTCTGCCCTACTGCTCAACAAGGGAGCCCAGTGTAAAGAACAGGCTAGAAGAGGAGAGGGGACAGGGAGGAAGGCAGGGGAGAAGGGAAGCAAGGGCACTGGTCATTCTCTTGCTTTCCACTCCGACTATCGCACTTTACCTTACCCATGCATTTCTGAGATGCTAATGAAAGGACGCTGCTGAGTGCCGGGTTAGGACCAGCACCTTTCAGCCAGATTCAATTGGTTAATCTGCAAAGAGGCCATCACTTCTCCCCAGGGGAATGGTTCTGAGTTTGGGCTGGAGTCCTCTCTGCAGGGATTTGATCATGTCTTCTCTCAGAAGGCAAATGCTGTTTAAACCCCGGGAGAGAAGGAACTGGCTTTACTTTGGAACCAGCCCTCGTGACTGCGGATAAAGCTGAGATGCAGGGGTTCCTGAGGAAGAGGAGGAGGATCCCGACTTCCTTCCGCTTTTAGGCCTGCAAAAGTCAAGCACATGTTCATGTTACCTGTCCCATCTCTGTCGCCGACACAGGTCAGATTCCTCTCCCATCAAGTGCCATTAACATTCCCAGGCGGCCTTTCCGCAACAGCCTGAAAGCCAGCACACTCTCAACTGCAAAGCCATGAGGCCAGCACGCGGGCCCTCTGCGCATGACTAACACACCCGGCCGACCAAGGCGTGAGGGAAGGGACTCCGATGCTCAGCCACCGTTTCTCCATTTAGATAAAATCTTCACTGTCTTCTCCAAATTGACAAAAAACATCAAGTTCCCAGGTATAATTTCTTCCATTTTGGGTTTTTCACCTAGTTGTTTTCTTTTAACTTCTAATCCAGAATTTAATATGATAGAAGTTCTAATTTAGCATTAAATTAAGTCCCTGGTACCTGGTGGGAACCAAAGACTGTCTCTTGTTTCACGAGAACATATGTTCCTTATAGTAGGCGCCGGGCACATTAGGCATTCTGGTATTCAGTCTACTTGGCAGAATGCCTGAACCAGAAATATTTGTGTAATAAATGAATAAACACAGGAGCGATATGGCAGCATTTTCTGGCATGCCCTGTAAAGCACTCTACAGTAAACACTCTCGGCGCCCTCTGCCTTCACTTGTCCCTGCGCCTACAGGTTCTGTTCAAACCCAGGTCATCAAGAGCCACTCACCTGGCCTTGGATTTCTTATTTGCAGTACTTTCAAAGGATGACGCGTCCACCTGTATCTCATCTTCGTCCTGCAGAGCCGCATCCAATGCGGCCTGGACTTTGGGGGCAATAGCGGGGCCCTCGTAGTCTCTGGTGGTCCGGCTGGGCATGTCCAGCTCTAACAGCACGATGTTTTCTGCCTGCAGAGGTACAGCCACTACCAGTGAGGCTGGTTTTCAATCAGACACAGAGTACAAGCAAGGCAGACCCCTTCCAAAAACAGAATTGCAAATTGCTTGCTCCTCAGAGCCTACCAAGAATCTGCCTAGAAGTGATGTAGTTTTATAACTTTTTTCTGGGTGAGATTACAGATGATTTTTTTATTTTCTTCTCTGGGCTATTCACTATTTTCCTTTTTTAAAAATAGACTTCATTTATTTTTAGAGAGAGGGGAAGGGAGAAGAAAGAGGGAGAGAAACATCAATGTGTGGCTGCCTCTTGTGTGCCCCCTACTGGGGGCCTGGTCTGCAACCCAGGCATGTGCCCTGACTGGGCCTCAAACCAGCAACCTTTTGGGTTGCAGGCCGGTACTCAATCTACTGAGCCACCCCAGCCAGGGCTAAAAATAAAAAATATATATTTAATAATGAGCATGTATTAGAGCCTTAGGGGAACAATAATAAATTAAGTAAAACCCATTTATTGCAGACTGTAAAAATACAAGAGGGTATGAGGAAGAAGACAGTAATCACCAATAATCTCACTACCTACAGCAGCTCTGATGGACGTTGTGGTTGCCAAGGGGAGAGGCAGGTCTGGTGCACATGTATGGTCTGGTGCACATGTGGAAGATGTATGTGGCGGTATATGGGCTCATGACCACACTTTGAAGGTCAGTCTGGGCCCCGCCTCACAACTGGCCTTGTGGATAGATTCCTTCCCACCCTGTGGTGGGCCTTTCCCTAGCTCCTACCAGGGCAAGTGCAGAGGGGAAGAGGACAGTTCAAACATCTCGTCCTCTAGCTCCTCCCACTCAGTGGAGTCCAGGCCCCAGTGCTGGGGGGGGCGCGGGGCGCGGTTAGGGGGTGGTGTCACTGCAGGGAGAAGGTGAGGACAGGGAGTGGCTCTGTTTATCAATTTTAGATACTGAGATCCTGCTTAACATTCACCTTAATGGGCTGGATCTATTGCTAAAAGCATCTGAGAACCAGTGCTTGAAATTCTACCTTTGAATCAGTTAGCCTGTGGAAACCCACCATATTTTTAATAAAGATTTTTATTTATTTATCTTTAGAGGGGAAGGGAAGGAGAGAGGGAAAGAAATATCAATGTACGGTTGCCTCTCATGCATCCCCTGCTGGGAACTGGCCTGCAACCCAGGCATGTGCCCTGACTGGGAATCGAACCGTGATCGTGTGGTACACAGGCCCATGCTCAATCCACTGAGCTACACCAGCCACCAGGGTGTAAACCCACCATATCTGATTGGTAAGCTTTAAAATGCATGTTTTTAGCTTAAGACATGAAATAACTGGCAAAAAAATGCACCCTCAAAAATGGCTAGAAAAATGCTTCTGAGGACTCTGACCCATCAACTCATCTTCCGTGATGTAAAACCCCATCTAACACACCCCTTTTGCTTTTGTTTTATTTTAAATAACTCAGTGCCAGGAAGAACGGCACCCGAGGAGCTAACCAATCCTAGTCTGTTTGCAAGGGAGACTCAAAAAAATTTTTAATGAAAATATTCCATTATAAAAATAATAGAGTCCCCACTGATAGAAAATACAGATAAAATTTAAATACAGAAGAAAATTTAAATGGAGTATACTTCCATTAACCAGGGATAAACAGTACACATTTTGATATATTCTGTCCTAGACTTTTTTATTCATATATACACTTACAATACCAATTGTTTTATAACTTAATAACACATTGTGTCTCCTGCTTCATCCACTAACCAGCTACCTACTAAGCCACAGTACCATTACGAGTAAGTGGGAGGGTCCAAGTAGAGAAAGCAATAAAGCACCAAATACAGTGTCTGGCACACAGCAAGTGCTTATAAATAGAAGCTCACCTAGTATTATATGTCTGGGTCATTAAACAGGCTTTAATTATGGCATTTTAAGTAACTACATGACTGGCCACATTATGTTAAATGTTTTAATGATTTTATTTATTTATTTTTAGAGAAGAAGGAAGGGAGGGAGAAAAAGAGGGAGAGAAATATCAATGTGCAAGAGAAACACTGATTGGTCACCTCTCACATGCCCCAAGCTGGGGACCTGGCCTGCAACCCAGGCATGTGCCCTGACTGGGAATCAAACTGGCAACCTTTCAGTTCACAGGCTGGTGCTAAATCCACGGAGCCACCCCAGCCAGGGCCCCGTACCTTCTTTAATACACCTCCGTCTCCTGTCGCTAACACTTCCATTTCTCCCAGTCTTCCCAGAGACAGTTTAAAGCTTGGTGTTACTGTCTATTGGCCATTATGGACAGGATGCTTATACTCTCCTCCTAGTCCTAATTTTCTAAATCTCATTCTATTTTTCCTTTTTAATGTGTAATTATTTGTTATTGTTCTTTTTGTCACTTCTCATTTGTTAAAGTTGTTATATTAATGTAAGTTTCCTCTGGGACTTCCAGAAAGAGGATGACAACTCTGTGACTCTGCAGAACAGCGCCTAAGAGTTTACATGAATCTGAACCCAGTAAGAGAGAGGAGAGAGTAGTCTTCTCACCCTATATCGGGCCTCTGGACGAATCATCATGGACATTCTTGCGTGTTGGCTCAATGGTCTCTTATACCCCACGGCTGAGACCGGCCGCTTCATCATCTGCTGATTCCTGGAAATGGACTGCAGTGGTTAAAGCGCTGGCTGCCGAGTGCTCCACGGCCCCAGGATCGGTCCTGTGGAACCAGCACTCACAGGAGTCTGAGCCTGCTTACACAGAACCTGAAGCACATGACTTCCTGGACTGAGGGCTGACATGGAAATGACGCAGGAGCCGCTAATACTTTCTGCTTGAGCTGCTCTCTAATTCAAATGTGAGCATCGTGCATCTTTGAAGCTGGAAGAGAACTGAGTCATCATCCAGTTCTTAGGTGGTAGGCATGAGGCACATGTCAACACTCCCCACGCCTGTGTCCTTGGCAGACATCACCCATTTTTTCCAGCAGGACCCAGACTGATACTGAGAGTCCTTCTCAATACTGTGTCAGACTGACACGCAAGATAACACCTGTGTAATGCTCCTCGTCTGGCCTGGCGTGCTTCACTTGACAGCTGGGGAAGCTGAAACGCAGGAACTTGGGAGAGGTCATTAGTTCACTGCAAGAAAGTCTCCCAGTTCCTAACACCATATGCATCACCAATTTTTATCTCATGGAACTATGCCATCACTAAATCAAGGACGCAATTGGTGTCAACTCCGAATGAGTTGAACTGCATTCTACCGCATCCCTCTGGCCACGCCCAGCTTCTCAGCATTCTTTCCCTCCTCCCCACCTTCACGTCTACTTAAGAGCCAACAGTGACTTACTCCAGTCTGGTTATAGGATGTAATTTCCAGTGATCTTCCTCTTCATCAAAGAAGGATCTGTTCATAATTTTACTTTTTTCTTCCAGAGGGATAAAGTTTTCTATAATAAGATGCCTGTAAGAGCACACATACAGGGGTGAACACAGGGAAAGGAAGAACACATGTGGGGTGTCGGCTCTCTGGCCCCCATGTAGTGTGCAATTAGGTAGTCAAGTCACTCAGCAGCTACTACGCAGGGACGATGGGCTACCGTCACTCAAAGAATTGAGATACAGACCCGAATGCACTCGGTCCCCGCCCGAGACAGAATGGTGCAGCACTCTCAGGGGTGACAGGGGCTGGCAGGGGCTGCCCAAGGAATATGGAGCAGTCACTTCTGCCCAAGGAGACGCTGCTTGAGGAGGTGAAAGCACTGAGGAGGGAGGTGATGCCGGGCCGTACTGGAGTGAGTCTGTGCTATCTGAAGTACCTTGGGGAGGGCCACTTACTGCTACCCCAGCTCATTAACTTCCCATGTGATGAAAACAGACTGGAAATGAAACTGCTTTCCCCCGAACGTCTGGACTGTTGCCAGAGATGGAAATTTTCACATTCTGATCATCAGGACAAAGAGCAGGACCGAGTGCATTTCAGTCCCCTAGACTTCCGTGAATGAAGACCATTCCTGGGAAGAGTCTGCGTGAGAAGAGCCCTGGGAACATGGCAAACAATGAAACCAGAACCACTGCTGTGTGTCTCGCCATAGTGACGACTGTCTCCTGCTACTCTCTGCATTCACTCTCTCAAAAGCTCAGGGAGAACAATGCGAAGGGGCGTTAGCGTGAGAGAAAACACACAGCAAACATCAGAGGTAACGGGTGCTGACAGTCAAAAGCAGGTTGACTCACTGTTTATCCAAAGGATATAAGAGCTGTAACAATAGAAATGCCTTCTTTAGGGGAAAAACATTTTGGAGAGATGAAATTTTCTCTTCATTTTATTTGACATTTAAGAAATGATTTTTCATGACGTACATTTGGGTTTTTTCCTGATTGTAAGGGCCCTATTTACATATTAGGAAATACGAAAAATATAATTCTACACAGCTTCACTATCCAGAGGTAGCTATTATTTTTTTTAATTTTATTTATTTATCTTTAGAGGGGAAGGGAAGGAGAGAGGGAGAGAAATATCAATGTATGGTTGCCTCTCCTGTGTCCTCTGCTGGGAACTGGCCTGCAATCCAGGCATGTGCCGTGACTGGGAATCGAACTGCAATACTCTGGTTTGCAGGCCCGCGCTCAATCCACTGAGCTATACCAGCCAGGGCAGAGGTAGCTATTATTAATATTTTGGCACATTATGTTCTGATCTTTTTTCCAGGTGCGAGTACCTAGAAAGAAGACTGATACACACATTTAATTTTAAAGGCTCCTTTCAAAATGTAAAACTTGGTTATTAAAAGGATCCCTTTGGAAAAGTTCTTCTTTAAAGAAAAATTCCTAATTCTGTATCAGTCCTAATGCTGTGAAAGGACTGATACAGAAAAACATCATTTTGTAACCCCTATTGAAATAAAAGGTCCAGACAAAGTCGTTACTGGCTGAAACCATTAGCTCAATGGTTCCCATGCCAAGATGCACGTTCACGTCATTTAGAGAATTCTGACAAAGACCTTCCGCTTCGTGACAGATCAGTGATCCTCAAAGTGTGTTCATGGGACCGGCAGGAGCAACAACTGGAACTTGTTAGAAATGCACATTCTCAGGCCCCATCCCAGATATACCAGATCAGACTCTCCAAACATGGGGCCCTGCCAGGTATGTTTAGCAAGCTTTCAGGTGATTTGGTGCTTGCTAAAGACCACTGCCCTAGACCAATCAAATCGGAATCTCTAGGGTGAGGCCCAAGCACCAACATTTTTAAAAACTCCTGAAATGATTTATTTGTTCAGCTAAGGTTGAGAACCAGTGCTTCAGTGCTGGCTTTCAGTTCAAGGGAAATAGGAGATAGAGACACAAACGAAACTGCACCAGGAAGAAGCAGACCTGAGGTATTTCTACAGGCTACATGACCCAACTCTTTCAACAAGTCAACTAGTAAAAAGTTCTTAAGAGGAAAAGGGATTGCTCCAGATTAAAATAAAGTTAAGAGACATAATGACCAAATGCAATATGTAGTCCATATATAGATATTTTAAAAAATATATTGATTATGCTATTACAGTTGTCTGTTACCCCGCTTTGCCCCCCTCTACCCAGTACCCCCATTCCCTCCAGTAATCCCCCACCTTAGTTCATGTTCATGGGTCATACAATTAAATTCTTGGGTTTCTGCACTCCCTTTACTATTTTTAACATCCCCCCTGACTATTTTGCACCTACCAACTTGTACTTCTTAATCCCTGCACCTTTTCCCCCATTCTCCCTCTTCTCCCTCCCCGCTGATAACCCTCCAAATGATCTCTATATCTATGATTATGTTCCTGTTCTGCTTGTTGGCTTAGTTTGTTTTTTTAGATTCAGTTGTTGATAGCTGTAAATTTGTTGCCATTTTAATGTTCATAGTTTCGATGATCTTCTTGTTCTTAAATAAGTCCCTTTAACATTTTATGTAATACTGGTTTGGTGATGATGAACTCCTTTAGCTTTACCTTGTCTGGGAAGCACTTTATCTGCCCTTCCATTCTAAATGATAGCTTTGCTGGATAGAGAAATGCAGGTTGTAGGTCCTTGCTTTTCACGACTCTTGAGTATTTCTTGCCAGTTCCTCCTTGACTGCAAAGTTTCTTTTGAGAAATCAGCTGAGGACCTTTCTTATGGGAACTCCCCTATATGTAACTTTCTGCTTTTCTCTTGCTGCTTTTAAGATTCTCTCTTTCTCTTTAACCCTTGCTATTTTAATTATGATGTGTCTTGGTGTGGGTCTGTTTGTGTCCATCTTGCTTGGGACTCTGTGCTTCTCGGACATGTATTATGTCTATTTCCTTCACAAAATTAGGGCAGTTTTCTTTCATTATTTTTTCAAATAAGTTTTCATTTCTTGCTCTTCCTCTTCCCCTTCTTCCAATGTTCATATATCTCCTTCTGGCACCCTTATGATTTGGATGTTGGTACATTTGGAGATGTCCCAGAGGCTCAATATACTAACTATCCTTGTTTTTCTGAATTTTTTCCTCTTGCTGTTCTGGTTGAATGCTTATTTCCTCCTTATGTCCCAAATCACTGATTTGAGTCCTAGCTTCATCCTTTCCACTGTTGGTTCCCCGTAGATTTTTTCTTTATTATTTATTTAATTGTTGTTCAAGTACAGTTTTCTGTCTCTTACTCCCATCCCAGCCCTCCCCCTCAGTGTTCCCTACCTCCCTCCCATTTCCACCCCCCTTAGTTTTTGTCCATGTGTCTTTTATACTAGTTTCTGTAAATCCTTCCCCTTTTCCCCTGAAATTCCCTCCCCTTTCCCCTCTGGTCACTATCAGCCTGTTCTCTATTTGAGTGTCTTTGGTTATATTTTGCTTGCTTGTTTGTTTTGTTGTTTAGGTTCCTGTTAAAGGTGAGATCATATGGTATTTGTCTTACACCACCTGGCTTATCTCACTCAGCATAATGCCTTCCAGTTCCATCTATGCACTTGCAAAGGGTAGGAGCTCCTTTTTTCTTTCTGCTACATAGAATTCCATTGTGTAAATGTACCATCCCTGTAGATTTTTTCATTTCACTCAGTGTAACCTTCACTTCTTCCTGGGTCTTCTTTACTTTGTTGCCATATTCAAGAAGTTCTTTGAACATCCTGATCACCAGTGTTTTGAACTTTGAACCTGATAGACTGGTTATCTGTTTCATTTTGATTTTTTTTCTGGCATTTTGTTCTGTTCTTTCATTTGGACTGTAATTTCTTCGTCTCCTCAACTTGGCAGCCTCCCTGTGTTTGTTTCTGTATATTAAGTAGAGCTGCTTTGACTCCCTGTCTTAGTAGCATGGCCTATTATAGAAAAGGCACCTGTAAGTTGTGTGGAGTGGAGCCTTAGGTAATCACCAGGGCAGGGCAACCTGCTTCACTGCTTTGTTGCTCTGTGTGGGGAGGGCTCAAAGAGGGGACAGTGTCGCTGCCTGGCTTCTGGAGGTTTGCCCAGCACTCGCCCTATTTCTAGTCACTTCACTTTCTGCCTACATGTGACTGGTCCCCTTCCAGCTGTTGCCGTGGTGCTGAACACCAGAGTGGATAGGTTTGCTATGTTCTAAGTCTGTGCAAGCCCTTTAAGCAGAGTCTCCTGAAAATCCAGCAGTTTCCTCGCCACCCCAACCCCCACTGGTTTCTACAGCCAACAGTTACGTGGATTTCTCTTCCTGGTGCTAGAACCCTGGTCTGTGTGGTCTGGTCTGGGGCTGGGATCACTTGCTCCCAAGGTATCCCTCCTGATTTTATCCATCACAGGGGAATGTGGGTCTACCGGTTCTGCTGCTGCCTCTGTGCTCTACAAGGCGTCTCTGCGTTTCTCCACCCCTCTCTGCATTTCTGCCCCTCCTACCTGTCTGGAAGAATGTGGCTTCTTAAATCTTTGGTTGTTGGGCTTCCATACAACTCGATTTCCTGACAGTTCTGGGTATTATTTGTTCTCAGATCTAGCTGTAATTCTTTCTGTGGTTGTGCGAGGAGGCGAAGTGTTTACCTGTGCCTCCATCTTGCCCATAAATTCCCACATCTAGATCTTAATACGAACAAACCAAGAATACCTGAATATGGACCAAGTGCGAGAAAATACTAAGAAACTTAATGTTAGTTTTGTTAGCTGGGAAGATATCATGTGTTTTATATGAAAACCAACTGTATTTCTATATACTAGCAATAGCATTCTGAAAGAAAATTAAGAAAATTCCATATACAATAGCATCAAAAATTAGAATACTTAGGTATAAATTTAACAAAAGAAGTACAGGTAGTTGTACACTGAAAACTGTAAGAGAGCCTTGAGAGAAACTAAAGATCTAAATAAATGAAAAGACATCCAATGTTCATGGATCTGAACACAGTATTGTTAAGACGACAATACTCTCCAAATTGATCTATAGATTCAACACAGTCCCCATTAACACCACAGGGGGCTTTTTTTAGCAGAACTTGACAAACTGATCTGGAAATTTACACAGAAATGCAAGCAACCCTGAATAGCCAAAAATACTTGAAAAAGAACAGAGTTGGAGGACTCACGTGTCCTCATTTCAACACTTACTGCAAAGCTACTGTCATCAGAAGAATGTGGGACGGGCATAAGGACAGACACGCAGCTCCATGGAGCAGCGCTGAGGGGTTAGAGGCAACTCCTTATGTTTACAGTCGCTGATTTTCAACAGGGGAGCAGAGACAACGAGAGAAGAGCTTTTCCAACAAATGGCGCTGGACGACCAGATACCCACAGGCAAAAGAGTGCACGTGAAACGCTACCTCAGACCACACACAAAAATTAACTCAAAATAGATCATAGACCTAACTGTAAGACCTAAAACCTTAAGATTCTTCGATGACCGAAGACAATTAAAAACATAAGTCTTAACTTCCGGCCAAGATGGAGGCGTAGGTGGAAACACTGTGCCTCCTCGCACAACTAAGTTTAAAGACAACGAAGTTTTAGTAACAAAAATGCAGCCAAAACACAGAGAATGGAACTGGACAGAAGTCCGACAACAACGAACCATTCAGCCAGACTGGTAGGAGGAGCGGAGTCAGTGGCGGAGCGGGGTCGGGCAGGAAAGATCGTTAGGTTGGACTGACCCAGGAGCGTTGTAGGCCGCAGTTGGTGGATCCCAGGCATGGGGTGGCAACAGGCAGACCCAGTGAGGGTGTAGGGCGACTGGCTGACTGCGGTCACACATTCGTGCACAGATAAACCGAGCGAAGGAGCGAACAGTGAGACAGACCGCTCAGGCTAGGGCCCCAGCGATGGGAATTAGAGCCTGAAAGCACTGATTGAAAAGACTTTCGGGGTCGGGGTGCCGGGAGAAACACTCTCGGGAGAAAATCTCTCACACACTGCTGTTTCTCCCCCTCTCTCTCTTCCTTCCCCCCTACCTAAAAGTAGTGAGTAAAATCTTAAAAAAAAAAAGACAGTAACAGAAAAAAAAGTGTCAAAGAGGAGAAATTGGTGGTGGAAATGTAAAGGGATACAGCTATTTTATTTTTAAATTTTTAAAATGTTTATTGATTTAGAGAGAGCAAGGGAGAGAAAAAAACATGGATGGATGTGAGAGAGAAACATGTACTGGTTGCCTCCCATACTCACCCTGAGATACTCGAGAAGATACAATCTGCAACCCAGGTATGTGCCCTGACCAGTGACTGAAATTTCAACATTTCTGGTGCATGGGATGACGCTTCAGTCAACTGAGCCAAACAGGCCAGAGCTGATGCAGCCATTTTAGAAAACAGTTTGGTTTGGTTTGTTTTTAAAAGAGGGAGAAAAACATCAATGTGTGGCTGCCTCTCACACCCCCCCACTGGTGCAGACCTGGTGGGACCTGGCCCACAACCCAGGCATGTGCCCTGACTGGGAATCAAACCAGCAACCCCTTGCTTTGCAGGCTGGCACTCAATCCATTGAGCCACACCAGCCAGGGCTGAAAAAACAGCCTGGCTTCCTCAAAAAGTTAAACAGAGTTACCATCTGACCTAGCCAATTCCCCTCTTAGGTGTATATCCCAGAGAAATTAAAATATGTCCATATAAAAACATGCCCATGAATGTTCTCAGCAGCATTATTCATAATAGCCAAAGACTGGAACCTAAATGCCTATCGGCTAATAGATACATAAAATGTGGTACAGCCCACAAAACAACACTATTCGGTCATAAAAAAGAATGAAGTGCTGACACGAAACAACACGAACGATCCTTGAGAGCACTGTTAAGTGAAAGACAGCAGGCACAAAAGACCACGGACCACAATTCCATGCACGTGACATGTGCAGCAGACTGACAGAGGCAGAGGGTAGATCAGGACTGGGGTGGGGGGAGGGCATAGCGAGGGGTGACTGCTGACTGGTACAGACTTTCCTCTGCAGGGAGCAAAACGAGACTGTGTTGATGGTTTTACAACCCTGTACGTATTTTTGAAAAACTGACTTGTATACTTTAAATAGGTCAACCGTAAGGTACGTGAATCAGATTTCAATAAAGCTTTTTAAATGTAGCATTGTAGTAGTGTATGTGAGTATACATGAGTGAGATAACATGAGTATGATATGCTTTAAAACGTATTTATAAAAGACAGATAACAAAAGACAGTTTATCACTGAATCTAGGTGATGGGTATTTGGGTATTTACTCTACCATTCAGGAAATTCTAGTTAATAAAAGATTACTTCTTATCAATGGATAACTTTAAATGCTTCAGGAAGGCAGGGTGGATGGAAACTTGGAGATCACATGGTGAAATCATTCAGTTAACAGAGGAAGCCCAGAGACAGAGTGACTTTCTCAATAATAAAGAGATGGTGGACACAGGGGCAGGAGGTGAGCCAGAGAGAAGGGGCCCGTCCTCAGTGAAGTGTTTCTCACTTAACAAATCACCCCCCTCAAGTGCCTGTAGGCGCCCTGGAAAGCCCAGAACTTACTTGAGTTTCAGCTCCCTGGTGAGCTCGTTCTGAGTCTGCTCCAGCTCCTGCCGTTCCTTGATGTGCTCCTCTTGGAGGTCGTGGATCTCTGCCTTCACTGCCTGCAGCTTGGAGAAGAGCTGGAACCGGGGAAGAGGCAGATGGGGAGGGCAGCCCTGGAGACAGCGAGCAATCCCACTCCCCAAGGTCCCGGACACCTCTGCCTGGTCTTGTTCTCTTTATGTACCTTTTTGAGTTTTTTGGTCTTGATGTCCACCTCTTGTTGCAATGAGCTGTATGTCTCTTTAAGTTCCAAAGTCTCCTCATCTCGACTTTCCATCTGCTGCTGGATTTCTCTTTCTCGACGTTTCTGAGCAACATTACAAAATTCATCAGCTTGCCTAGAGACAAGGTCTAGACGAGAATATAGGGCAGGGCTGCACCAGATCAGTCTCCCACTGGGAAGGGGCTATCACAGCTCGTTTCCCTTCCCTTTGAAGAGTCTAATACAAGAGACGTTTGCTTTGTAGCACTAACGTACCTTACCCCATCACATTCTCCCCAAAACAGAAACGGAAGGGTTACCTGCTCTGCAATTTCCTGCCGTTTTTGCTCCAGGATTTTCTGCTGTTCGTTTGTATGATCTACTATATTTTTTCCTCCAACAAGCAGCTTACTTTCCATGGCCTGGGTGAGAAAAAAGTGGAATCCATCTTGTGAATGGTCTCTCTCAGAATGTATGTCCTCATGGGGAGCTCAGAATTGAGCCAAAGGGGTGAACTCTGGGGGAGAATAGATTAAGTTCAGCCGTGTCCTGCCCAGCCCTGGGATGGGGGCTCAGGTGGCTCCCCTGGGGAGGGGGAGGCTTTACCTTGGAAACAATGAAGACATAGCTCCTTCAGATACACCTGAACTTCAATTTTCTTTAAAAAATAACGTTTTTGGTTTGTTTGTACAACGTATTGTCCTTACTTAGAACATATTAGGCAGCTCTTATATGCGGGGTAGAGGGGATGCAACTGTGAACATAAATCACAAAGCTGAGAGTCCACTGAGGGCCAAGTAAGCACACTCCTACCATAAGGATCAGAAGCCGAGTCACAGTGGGAGAAGCACACTGGAAGGAGAGAATTCAGGCTTTTGCAGAGTCAGGGGAAGGTTCCTGTCTCAAGCAACATCTATCTATGCAGAGTGCCGAAATAAAAACAGGAATCAGCTAACAGAAACAATTTTGTGAGGGTAGGGGAGGGAGTGGTGGTACGTGAAAGCTGGTAGAGCGATCAGGGGCAGTTCAACAACCTCAGAGCTCCATTACTGGAGACTAGACTTGACCCTGAGAAGGCAGCAACCAGTGATGTGTTCTGTGGGCATGACGATACACAATCAGATTTCTGTTTCAGAAACATTACTCCCATGTCACAAATATGATGACCGGAAAAGGGCAGGCCGAGTGCAGGGAGACTAGACAGGTGGCTGTTGTGAGGGTCCAAACCCGGGAGAGGGCAGTAATGGCGGGGGGGGGGGGAGCAAAGGGGATGGGTCCAAAAGATCCTAATGAGGCAGGTGTCGGAGGCCATGGGCCATATGACTGGGCCATAAGGCAGAGGGAGAGGCAGCTCCTAGGAGTCTGACTTGACTGAGAAAAGGAAGGTAGGAGGAGCCTCTGGGTGGCTGGGGCATCTCCATGGCAACGTCCAGTAAGCACAGGCTATTGGCTTGGATGTTAGGAGACAGCTCTGGGCTGGTTACACAGATTGGGAGCCTTCAACATTTAGATGATGGTTGAAGCCACGGGAATGATTTGTACCTGAAACACATGGAATCCCAAAGCTCCACAACCTTGCTTTTAAGAATCCTATCAATGCCAACTGCAGCCCTGCAGACATCTTTCAGGAAGTGCTTGAGACTGTTTCCTCTCTTAAACCAAAGGGGCCGGACTGACTGCTACCCCTCAACCCAACACCCTCCCCCACCCACCACACACACACACCTCCAGATCAATTCTCTTGTCCTATGATTTTACAGCAGTCAGGAATTGGGAAAGAGAGAAGTAACGTTCTTCCCCCATAAACAAAGTGTGCTAAGAGACTCAGTGACCTGGAGGGAATGCTGAGGGTTGCCACACATGGCCTCTGAGAGTTGCTCAAATATACCAGGTTGTTCAGAGAGCCTAGGTGTTCCTGGGCCTGAATAACAGCTGTGACCCCAAAACACAGCATGCAAATCAAATATGGGCACGCCCGGTTACACTTCAAGTGCAAGAGTGATAGGGGGGTGATACGGCCTCGACATAATGGAATCCCAGAGTAAGCCCCTCCTTGGAACGAAGTTACCTCCTAATTGTGTTGTATGCGAATCCATTTTCCCATTAGGTCTTGAAAGTCCTGGAAAGGACCCCGTCCCTGAAGTAATATAGTATCTAGGTCTGTGAAAGACCCACTATGAAGCCACAGAGAAAGTACAGCCTCAGTGCTGACTGGTGTGGCTCAGTGGACTGAGTGCCAGCCTGCAAACCGAAGGGTCGCTGGTTTGATTCTCAGTCAGGGCAGATGCTCGGGTCGCAGGCCAGGTCCCCAGTAGGGGGCACACCAGAGGCAACCACGCATTGATGTTTCTCTCCCCCCCTCTCCCTCTCTCTAAAAATAAATAAATAAAATCGTGAAAAATAAAAGTACGGCTTCATATAGTAGGGGAAGGGGAGAGGAGATCACTTATCATTTTCTAATTAATAAACATACACACATTTTAGAGTAGTAATCAAAAGTTTGCATAAATTCAATGAGCTAGAACCCAACACATCAAAGGAATCCTGGCCTGTGGGCAGACAGTGGGTATCCTAGGCCTCCGGGGCTAGCTTTGCGCTCCGCTCTGCCATTAAAGCCCCGTGGCAGCCCAGGGTCTGGGCACCGGATGCAACGGCACACTGCCACCAGAAAGAAGGTTCAACACCGGGGAGCCACCCACTCTACAACACTACTTAGCATCTGGCGCATAAAGGTTGGAGGCTGGGGGAAGGGGATAACTGCAGGGAGCATCTGGGGGTGATGAAACTGTCCTGTATCTTGGGGAATCGCTGTACTGCACGTTAAAGCCACAGTGAGTTACCATTTTACAGCCACTAGACATACAAAAAATTAAAGCCTGATAATCACAAGTGTTGGTAAGGATCAAGGAGCAACCTGAACTAATAGGTTACTGGTAGAAGCTTCAATTCACGGGGCCACTTTCAAAAACGACTTGTCATCACCACACAAAGGTAAAGCTACACATACTCTGGGGCCTGGCAGTGCTGGACAAGAAGTTCTGTGCGCACCTGTCCTCCTGGAGCGGAACACGAGAGCGTTCAAAGCAGAAACGAAAACAACCAGCCCACTCTCTCAGGGAATGGACTACTGTGGACGTCTCAGAACAGCGATAATGAATGAATCGCAGCTACAGACCGCAATATGGACAAATCTCAATAAAAGCAAACTGCAGCAGAGAGATTCCATTTATATAAAAGTAAAAAATGATGTGAAGCTGAAACTATCTTTTACTCAGAGATATATACATAAATGGGAAACTATAAAGAAAAGCAAGGAAACAATAAACCACCAAACCCAAGACAATGGTTACCTTTTGTGGGACGGGGCTGTGGGGGGTGAGCAGCAACACAAAGAGCTTGTAAAGACCCGGATGCTGTTCTCTATGTCTCACCCTGGGGTCTCACACTGGGTAGGTCGGGGGTTGAACATGGGTGTTGGTTTTACTGCTGCTCTTTATATCTTGCATATATGTCATAATTATTCTTTTTTTTTTTTTAGATTTTATTTATTTATTTATTTTTAGAGGGGAAGGAGAGAGGGAGAGAAACATCAATGTATGGTTGCCTTTTTGTGCATCCCCTGCTGTTAGTTAGCCTGCAAGGAACCGGTTTGCAACCCAGGCATGTGCCCTGACTGGGAATCGAACCGCAATCGTCTGGTTCGCAGGCCCGCGCTCAATCCACTGAGCTACGCCAGCCAGGGCCATAATTATTCTTACCATTAACTCAACATTTAATTTTGTCTAATTCAAAAAAATTGTTCTGCTTCATTCAACAAATGTTTACTGGGCACTGAATTATCACAGAGCTATTGGGAATGCGAACCGAAAAGACACATCATCCCTCATATTAATTTTTTTGGGGGGGATAAAACACAAAGATCTGAAGGGACCCAAGGAAGGGCACAGTACCTTGATTTTGGCACCCAGCATCTCGGCGGCATCCTTCTCCCGCCGCAGGTCCTCCATCTTTTTCTCCTTCTCTTTCAGCAGCTTCATCTTCTCCTCTGCAACCAAACTGTGGTCCTCTACAATGGCCCGCTTCTCAATCTCCAGTTTTTCTTGCTGTTCCCGCCAGTAATCATCCTTATCATCCCCTTCCTCCTCACCCTCTTCTCCCTCCTCCTCCTCATCTTCCCCACCCCCACCACTGCCAACACCTTCCCTTCGCTTCTCTCGCCTCTTTCTCCTGCCAATGGACCGTTTTTCTAGCTGGGCCTTGAGGCGAGCAATCTCTTCTTGGAATTCTCGAAGGAGGGCATCCTTAGGGTCCTCGTTGACCCTTGGCTTGTTCTTAATATTTTTGGCACGGTTGGCATATCTCAGGGTGGTCAGAGTCTCTTCGACATTGTAAGAGGCGGGCCCCACATTGGCCACCATCACAGTTTTAGCATTGCCACCAAGAGAATCTTGGAGGAGTCTGGTAAGTTTTGAGTCCCGATATGGAATGTGAGTGCTTTTGCCGTCCACCAGGGCAGAAATGACATTACCCAAGGCAGAAAGGGACAGGTTAATCTTGGTCGCTTCCTTCAGTCTTTCCCCTTGAGCGCCGGTCTTGGCTTGCCGTTCGCTGCCCGCGAGATCGACAAGGTTCAGTTTCCCTACACGAATATGGTTTTCTCCATCGAGGCCCACCTCGCTGCACTCGATGGTGATGACGAAAATTGCATGAGAACGTGAGCTGTGCTCATTCATGTTGGTAGCACCAACAGAACGGTTCTGGTTCCCCACATTCATCACGTGCTCTATTTCCTTCACACTCTTGGTGACAAAGGAAGACAGGTCTTTCACGTACACTCCAGTGTCAGGCCGCTCTTTGAGCTCAAGCCTTTTGGTCTGATCCTTTGAGAGCAGGTCTCGGATCTCCTCCTGGTAGATCTCTAGGTAAGAAGCCCTAACCAGGTACTGTTGGTTCTGGGATCGAGAGATATGGGTGAAGATGTGATCAAACGAGTTGGGGATGACCCCTCTTTTTTCAGGGTCACCCCGGACTCCTTCCATGGTGTAGGTTTTCCCAGTCCCCGTTTGCCCATAGGCAAAAATCGTCCCATTGAAACCCTGTAGAACGGAGTCCACGAGCGGTCTGAATGTCTCATCGTAGAGTTCAAACTGCTTGGCATTCCAGTCATAGACTGCATCGAAGGTGAAGGTCTTGGGCATTTCATGGGCCACTCCTCTGGGGTTCTTCACGGACACCTGCCCCAGCTTCACATCCACATCCACTACCTTGTCATAGGAAGCAGCCTTCTCCTTGCCATTCATGGGCCGGCAGCGAACCACCACCCTGACCGACTCTGAGCTTTTTAACTTGGACATGCTGAACTCTGACCAGGTCGACCTTGAAGGCTACGAATCCAAAATGCCTCAGGATGCTAAGGTCCTAGGAAAAAAAGCAAAAGCAAGTAAGGACAGCAGAGTTGTCACTGGGGACTGCTCAACAGTCGATGATGCACCCAAGTCACCTTCGTCTTGATAAGCTTCTGACAGCTATTTTTCCTCTTTTAAAAAATTAATTAATTTATTTTTCAACTACAGTTTACTTAGTATTTTTTTTTAATTTTTAATATGCTCAGTTTATCTTTTTCTTTTAAGATTTTATTTATTTATTTATCTTTAGAGGGGAAAGGAGAGAGGGAGAGAAACATTAATGTATGGTTGCCTTTGGTGTGTCTCCTGCTGGGAGTTGGCCTGCAGGGAACTGGCCTGCAACCCAGGCATGTGCCCTGACTGGGAACCAAACCTCGATCCTCTGGTTCGCAGGCCCGTGCTCAATCCACTGAGCTATACCAGCCAGGGCTACTTAGTATTATTTTGTGTTGGCTTCAGGGGTACAGCATATCAGTCAGACAAACATATAATTTACAAAGTGTTCCCCTGGTATTTCTAGTACCCACCAGGCACCACACATCGTTATTACAATGTTATTGACTATATTCGATAGCTACATTTAATAATTTTACTACACCATGTATTTCCGAAACCAGCTTCAGTGGGAAAAATTAAAATGCTAGTCCACCAATAGTGTTAACTAGCTTGTCCTCCCTTCAACCAATATTTTACCTTATACTACAGATTGAGGCAGCTGGGAACCTTTTAAAAGCTGAGTAACCTCATACCCTGTTGAAATGCTACAACCTCTGCAGAGTAATTCGGATCTATCAACATTTTAAATGCACAGACCCTTGACTTAACAGTTGTATTTCTAAGAATGTATCTTATAGATACAAGGATATTTGTTGTGGCATCTTTTTTTGAGGGGGGGGCAGGGTGGGAGAAAGAGAGGGAGTGAAACACTGATCAGTTGTTTCTCATATGTGCCCTGACTGAGGACTGAACCCATAACCTAGGCATGTGCCCTGATCGGGAATCGAACCAGTGACCTTCCGCTTTGAGAGACAATGCCCGATCCACTCCAGTCAGTGCTGCTGTGGCACCATTCTGCAGCAGTGACAGACCGCGGACAACCCCAATGCCCATCAAGAGGGGGCTGACTACATAAATGAAATATACTTACCATATATAGTGGAGTCCTATGCAGTTACTAAAAAGAATGTACTAATCTGGTCCTGGCTGGTATAGCTCAGTGGATTGAGTGCCAGCCTGAGAACCAAAGGGTCACTGGTTTGATTCCCAGTCAGGGCACATGCCTGGGATGTGGGCCAGGTCCCCAGTGGGAGCCCCAAGAGAGGAAACCACGCATGGATGTTTCTCTCTCTCTCTCTTTCTCCCTCCCTTCCTCTCTCTCTAAAAATAAATAAATAAAATCTTAAAAAAGGAATGTACTGATCCGAATATAGTCCTATGCCAAATATGTTAAAAAGAAAAAGTAGATGAGGAACAGTGTGTATAGTACAGTTTACACAGTGTGTTAGAAAGAGAATATACGCATGTTTATGCTCGATACGCACACCATATCATCAGAGGCACACACGTAAAAGTGGTACAGGAGCAGCGTCGGCAAAAGAACTATGGGCCTAGGGGACTCAGAGGTCTGCAGAGATAAAAAATAAAATAACAATGAAAAATGAACCACTTTCTACCGTACACTCATTTGTACTGTTTTAATTTCCTGTCTTGTGTTGATAATACTTTTCCATTTTAAAACCATAAACTATGGCTGGTGTAAAATCTATTGAAATAAATGAGGATGTGATGTAATACATTACATAAAAGCACTTTCCCAATCAATAAATTTAATATAATTTGAAGGCAAATAAGAAAATAGGGGTCAAAAATTTTTAAGCGAAACAAAAAAAGAGAATGTCATTTGGTGCCAGAAAACTCGGAGCAGAAGGAAGGGGGATCAACGAATCCTTTGCAAAGGGGTCGGGAACGAGGACCTCAAACTCCTGAAAACCTCAGCACCGGATTAAACAAACAAAAGGTTACACACATGGTTCCTGATTTATTCAAAAGGCCCTTTGGTGACAGGTCTCTCTACCTCACCTGTTCTCCAGTCAACCAGTTTCCTGCCCACACGGCAAGTGTGATTAGATTTTAATCTCCTCGAACTAGTTAATGAAAACAGACCAGTATGTGATAACATACATTTACCCCTCCCATTTTACACAAGCATTGTATGTGACACAGTAACACACAGTGTCTGCATCTTCTGTTTCTCACCAAGCTGTGCGTCTTGTAGTTTGTGCCTTCAGTCAGGACAGAGTGGCCTCATCCTTTATGAAAGCAGCGACACTGGCATGGTAGCATCGTGATTTATTTGACCACTGCCCTAGCACTTAAGCTGCTTCTGATATTTTACTATGAAAAACCTAGGACTGCTCATGTGTGGGGAAGTATACTTGTAAGGATACATTTCTAGAAGTGTCATTTCTGGGCCCCAGGACACATGTACCCATTTGTAATTTTAACAGATACTTAGAGCAGTGAGGACGATGTATTTTTCAGTTGTGCTATTCCCTGCTAGCAAAAGGGAGGGAGAATGGCTTGGCCCGGCGGCTCCGCTGGTTGGAACGTCGGAGTCCCACACATCAAAAAGGTTGTAGGTTTGATTCCAGTCAGGGCACACGGGAGGCAACTGACTGATACTTTTCTCTCACCCTGATGTGTCTCTCTCTTTCTCTCTCCCTTCCTCTCCCTCTAAAAGTCAACAAACACATCCTCAGGTAAGCATAAAAAGAAAAGAAAAAAGGGTGGGAGAATATAAAACAGGGGTGGGCCACTCTAGGCATATATGCTGACGCTTAGTAAATATAGGGCATCAATGTATCCCTCCACTGATCTTTCATTAAAAAAACAAAACAGCCCTGGCTGGTGTGGCTCACTGGACTGAGCACCAGACTACGAAGGGGTTGCTGGTTCGATTCCCGGTCGGGGCACGTGCCTGGGTTGCAGGCCAGGTCCCCGTAGGTGGCTCAGGAGTGGCAACCGCACATGGATACACACTGACGTTTCCCTTCCTCCCTTTCTCTTTCCCTTACTGTCTCTCTAAAAGTGGTTAAATAAATCTTCAAAACAAAACTGTTCCACTGCTAAGCACACGGAAACACAAAAAGTTTTCATACTCTTTCTAGTTGTTACGCGTACTAAAGTACAGTTGTCCAGAATGAAGGACCGACGCCCTCCTACCCTCTCCACACCCCTCGACCGTAATACCTGCCAAACAGGACTCGTCCTTCCTTTACACGTTGCGGGGCGCACAGGCACCAGAAAGGTGGGAGTGCTTTGGGAACTAATACACAGACAGACTACAAATAATTAGCATAGATTCATCCAAACGGCCCGTCAAAGGGTCATTCCAGACATTACCAGTCAGCCCTGATTTTAGGCATTAAACATCACTAAACTAACATTTTCTCTTCTACCACTGGCAATCATCATCCTAACAAAAAAGAGGTTAAATTGAGATTCATGTATCTAACCAATGTTCAGTTAGAAGTAAACCTCGAGCCATTTAAAGAGAACTATGTACAAGGCAGCTTTCATTCACCACCTTCTAGATGCTGTCAAAATTCTGCCAGACGAGAATGAGCCACACGTGAGAAGGGCCAGTCTGTTTACGGCTTCTGATCTTTTCCAGGGGAACGGACCCCAGGCTACAGCTGATCCCTCGCTGCCTGTCTCTCCCTCCATTTTAACAAAATGGGCAGGTGCCAAGCTTGAACCCCAGGTCCTTTTCTTTTTTAAATTTTAATTGTTGTTCAAGTACAGTTTTCTGCCTTTTACTCCCATCCCAGCCCACCTTCCACCATAACCCCCGGGTCCTTAGCCTCCTCTGGGGAGGCCTCTGCTGCCATGTGTGGGATACCCAGACAAGACCCCAGACCTGAAGGAGGAACAGAAACGTAGGGAGGTGGGTGGAGAACACATCAGTGAAGATGACCGCTCTCTGTCACATGCCCCTGAAGAGCTTATAACTGTCAAAACAATGTGTCCCCAGGCCTGTTCAAAAAAAAAAAAAAAGCCTGCAGCAGGCAGACTTTGAGGTTTAGCTCCTTCTGTTACAGCCCTATATATTTTTTGAGCTCTCTTGAAACAATAAAAACAAATGAATGATAATGACCTATGATCATCTTAAAAATCTTTTAAAAAGAAAGAATTCCCAAAGCCTGAGTCCCTTAATTAAATCTCAACTCAGAACAGAGAACCCCATTTCTTTTCTGAATTCACTGAGCTCAACTGAACTAGCCATGCTTTATTGATGTATTACTTCAGGAAGACGGACTAATTTAATTTCCTGCCACCAGGGCTTAAAATCTTGCTCTGGGTCTGTCTCAAAGGAGAGGGTTTTCTTGGAAGGATGCCCTGATACTCTCTCTTTACTTTATTACCTTCCTCCTCCTTCTTCTAGCTGGTCTAATTACAGTGATAAATCTTTAAAGGAACTCACAGAACTGCCAGGAAAGATGGAACCACAGGTCAGTAGCTCAGCACCTTCATCCTGAATACTTTTTCTGTTAGAACTCGTCACTCTGCTGTTAACAAGTACCGTTTTAATGGCTACAACACGTGGAAAATCTAGTTCTTTTTCCCCAACTGCGTCTCTTTTGTCCTCCAAGGAAAGCAGGTGCACAGCTCTCAGAGGAGCCACACCCGCCCAGACCGTTTCCCACCGTTTTCCTGTTAGGACACACACCCCCGTTCCCCACCCCGACCCCACGCCTTCACTAGTTCTCACAGTCTTAGCTCAGGGAACCTAGGATAGAGGGCAGAAATGATCCCATTCTACCTGAAGCATTTTATCCAGCCTACTGCTGTTAAAACAGAAAAACACACCCAAAATCTCCAGCGATCCTACTTTTATGTACGTGTATGCCTTGGTGGAAGACCTTTGCACAGGCACACAGGATGCTTCCTGAAGCACTGTAAAAGTGGTAGGGAGACTGGAAACAACCTAACCGTCCATTCCTAGGGGAATCAAAACATAAAATAGGGCCTATTCATATCACAGACAGTACATATTCAGTAGTTAGAAGGGCTCAGTTAGAGCAGGGGTCAGCAAACGACACAGCCCACAGGCCAAACCCAGCCCACAGCCTGTTTCGGACGTGAGGTTTTCCTGGGACCCAGCTATGAGCCTCTGTGTGCGCACCCTCTATGGCTGGATCAGCTATAAGGCAGCAGAGTTGAGTAGCAGCAGTCCTGTGAGTAGTAAGACCCACAGCACCTAAAATATTTACTACCTGACCTTTTACAGAAGAGGTCTGCCAACACCTAATTAGAGTTTACAGGGAGGGGGAAAGCAGGTGTACAGTTGTGAGCACGTGAAACACAGAGTTCATTCTTGTAGTATTTACTATTGTACTGTTTCCCGTAAGGAAAACTGTAAACCTACTTTTGCCCCACCCTGTGTATGTTCACATGGGTAAATAAACAGGTTAGTAAAAAAGCAAGCTGTAGAATACTCATTATGACTAACAACATAACACGCTACGGTGTTTCTATGTCCATAACAGTATCACAAAGTGGGATGGAAGGATAGACAATGATTTATGCGACTGGGCATGGTGAACAGGAAAGTGTGGGGAACGGGACTAGACACGAGACGGGTATTTCAATTTTAGCAATAATATTTTATCATTTCTCTTCCAAAAAAATAAAAAATGGGAGGGGGAATGAGCCTTGAAGCAAATAAAATGTTAACTTTCACCTCTGCTGTTTCCTATTTATTCTCTGAATGTTTAAAATTTCTCAAAACCCCACCACTTTTACATTAAAAACAATAAAAACAGATCTTCTGCTCTCCTGGAAGAACGGGAGCCCTAGAAATCTGACAGCCCCTGCTGGTGCTCCAAGCAGCAGCAGTGGGAGCTGCCCTGCAGGCGTCCGTCAGGTGGACCTGGCCTCTGCTGCCTCCCCACCCCACACCCCTACTGTCTCATACCCAGCATGCCTTGCTCATTTATACTTCCTGCCTGGCTCCTACAGGCATCTGTCTAGGACCAAATTCATGTACACATGACATGATTAAGAAAGGTCCACCATGCTGGTCCACCTCTTTAAATGACATTTACCAAGTCTCTGCAATAACATGAAAATGTTTAACATAAATGAAAAAGCAGTTTACAAAGCTGAATGCATGCGATCACAATTATAGAAAACTAAGACATCAAAATATCAATAGTGGTTCACTTTGCATGTTGGACTATTGGTTATTTTCTCTGCTCTTCAACATTCCTGTATTTTCCAAACATTACAGAGCATGTGGTATCTTCAAGGGGGTGGTGAGAAGCCTGGCAATTCACCAGAAACAGCCCTGCAAGGAGGAGCAATCTGCAGGCACACGGAGTGCATGCTAATGCACCTTTAATCAATGCATTCCAATGCAATATCCTCCAAGATCAGACCAGGCCACCACCTGCCAACTGCCTGGCTTGGAGTGCAAGGACTCAGAGTGTCTGAAAGGCAGCCCAAGCCATAGATCACGTGGGGCAAGGAGATAAAAGTGACTCCCTATTAACCAGTCCAAACCAACGCCTGCACAGCTTTCTCTCAGGGGAAACAGCTGTTTCTACTCTGCATCCACCTCGTCACCAACAACACCACTTTCTTTCACAACCACTGCTAATTGTTTTGACGTATCAGGGCTCCTTGTGTGCAATCCCAGAACCACACCAAGACAGCCAGTCAACAACTGGGAGTCCCTGCTTCCCAAGACGGCCAGTTATCACAATGGGAGTGAACACAATTTTCAAAACAAGATTATTAATCTCCAGTTGAAAAAGAACACCACTGCCCTGCAGAGCTTTACAAGGACTCAGAATGTGTGTGGAGAGAACAGTTCTATCGTGCACAAAGTACATCTGGAGGGATGCACATGGGCCGGGCAACAACACCGGTGGTCTGCAGGGAGAGCTGGGTGGCTGAGGGCCAGGGGTGGAATGGAGACTTTCCGTTGCACACCCTTTGCACCTTCTTGTGTTTTGACTCATGAATATATTACCTAGGCAGCAAAATAAAATTAGAAGGAAAAAGGCATGGAAAAGTTTTGTGAAATTAAGTATACTAAGATCCAGGTGTTAAAAGTCATCATTTTCCTCTTTTCATCTGTCCATTTTTACTGACCACCATGAAAATAAGGTAATAAAAAATGTTTTAAATGATGACCAAAGAAAACAACTATGAATACTACTTGGCCATAAAAAAAGAAGAAAATTTTACTCTTTGCAACAGTAAGGATGGACCTGGAGAACATTATGCTACGTGAAACAAGTCAGTCAGAGAAAGAGAAATGCCGTATGATTTCACTCATACGTGGAATCTAATGAACAAACTGAACTAACAAGGAAAATGGGGACGGACTCATAGATGGAGAACAGGACGACGGCTAGTGGAGGAGCTGTGAGCAGGCAGAGGGGCTGAACAAAAAGGGAAAAGTGACTCCCGGACACGGACATCAACGTGGTGATTGCCTGGGGGAGGGGGACATAGGGGGACCAAATGGTAATGGAAAAAAAACACAATAAAGATTAAATTAGCCCTGGCTGGTGTGGCTTAGTGGATTGAGCACGAGCCTGTGAGCCAAGGGGTGGCCGAGTTTGATTCCCAGTCAGGGCACATGCCTGAGTTGTGGGCCAGGTCCCTGGTTGGGAATGCACAAGAGACAATCACAATTGATGTTTTTCTCCCTCTCTTCCTCCTTCCTTTCCCCTCTCTAAAATAAATAAATAAAATCTTTAAAAAAGATTAAATTAAAAAAATTTTTAAATGATGAATCAAGGGCCCTAAGGAGTAAAACTACTTGTCTCAACTTCATGGTGAAGCTTCAGAAAAAGAGCTTCGTCGAGGCCTACAGCGATAGAGTCGCTATCTTTCTAATTACCAGTGTGGCATGTCAGGCAGCCTCAGTCTGAGAAGGTCCTCAGAGCAAATACGTCAAAATAACAGACTAATAAAATAGGCACTGTTCGTAAACATAAAGTCATCTTTTTCGTAAGCCAAGCAGTTGCGTAAATTGTCTAAAAACTTTCAAACTGCCTTTTTACAGTACACACAAGAACCACAGCATCTCAAATCGTTATAAATTATTTGAAGGCAACTGGCCAAATTAATACTAAAACAATAAAGCGTAATATTTGAAATGTAATTACTCCCTTGAAACAGCAATTCCATTTCTTGTAGTTATTTTAAGGGCATCACTGACTAACTGAATTTGTGTGCAAAATGTACGTGCCTGTTTATGTTGATCACAGCGCCCCCTCTTAAATGCTCGTTGGTGAGGGGCCAGTTAGGTCGTGACACATCCCTACACAATGGGAAATTACAGTCATTAAAACAGCAGTACACCTCTAGGTCTTTACGTTTGGGAAGATGTTCACAGCATTTTGTTGAGTGAAGAAAAGCAGGCTACCCAAAGAGAAAGCTATTGTGGTCATATCTGCAGAGAAAGGCGTGGGAGAAACTGTGTAAAGCCGGGGTTAAAGCACGAGCTTCAGCGTTCAACAGGTCAGTGTCTGAGTTTCTGTTCTGCCATTCAGCTATAAAACTTTGGGAGAGTTACCTAAGTCATAACTTCTATAAAATGGGTGAATACCACCACCTACTTTAAAGAACTAAGGACTGCCCTGGCTGGTGTAGCTCAGTGGATTGAACATGGGCCTGTGAACCAGACGATCACAGTTCGATTACCTGTGAGGGCACATGCCTGGGTTGCAGGCCGGTTCCCAGCAGGGAGGCAACCATACATTGATATTCTCTCCCTCTCTCCTTCCCTTCCCCTCTAAAGATAAATAAATAAAATCTTTAAAAAAAGAACTAAGGACTAAACAAGCTATGCTTTGCCTAGCTCAAAATGTATAATAAAAACTCAGGAAATGCAAGCAATACCAGTCTCTGGGAGTAAGCTTGAAAGTGATTTTTTGGCTTCCTCTGGCCTTTCTAATAGACGAGAGTATTTTGTTTCTTAATATCAAGTGGGGAGATGGTAATAAAGCTATTTTTTCTTTGGGGAAAATGTCTAGCAGCTTGATTTCAGCTTAAGCGTCTTAGCAAGGCAGGCTACTTATCTGGAAAGAGACCTAGAAAGGTCACAGACAAGACACATGAACAAACATATGCCTGCTCTAAATTCAAACTGATGCCATGTCCTCTCATTTGATGACTGAAAGAGGCAAACAAAGAAAGCATTTATCCAAGAGGAAAAAAGGGAAAGAAATCCCTTTCTGTATCCCGTTGTGAATCATTCATAGAATACATTCATAAAAAATATATTCAAGTCTAGAAGACAATTCTCATTCAGAAGCAATGTGGGTCTGGGGTTTTGTTGTATTTATTAGTCATAACTCACAGTACATCAGGAGCTTAATGTGTGTTCCTTTTATCCTCCAAATCACCTTAGAATAGGTGTTAGCCCTATTTTAAAAATAAACATGGGAGGTTCAAAGGAATTAATTTGCCCAAGGTCACACAGCAATTAAATAGAACAGTCAGGATTCAAAACCAGGCTTGCCTTATTTAAAACCCACATATAAACTTACTTTAGAAACACACATGTGCATATATACACTGTGTATCAACAGATGCATAGATTAGAACAATTGAAGCTGTATGGGTGAGTCTACAGCAAAGGAGGACATTCTCCCCTCACCCCTGGGAGAAAGTCAGCGCAGATGCAAAAGCAGTAACATATCTGCACTGCTCCTGCGCATTTGAACCCAAGCGGAAGTACACTATGCACCATTCTCCATCTAGCTCGACTGATCTTACAGATAACTCCACTCACCTTTAAACCAGTGGCCCAGATGCCATAGTATGGTGGTCTTATAATATAGTTAATTGGTCCCCTGCTGAGGGACTTCAGATGGTTTCTGGTCTTTTGCTACAGCAAACAATGCTGCAGTGAATATCTTAAACATATACGCTTAGCTACAGGTGGGAGTAATTAGTAGGATCCATTCCCACACATGCAAATGCATGCATGTTCCCTGTCGACGGAGGGCGCCATCTTCCCCCTCCCCAGGCTGTACCATTTCCCCTCTGACAGTGCACCCCCCCCCCCGCCCCAGTCCATACAACCACGGCACACAGAGCTCACGCTCTGAAGCTGGAAGAGCCTTTCTGCCAGGAACTTCTTACTCCATGTACTAGTCCAGGAAAGAAATGAAGTTGCTTCTCTGCTAAAAATGTATCCTCTGATTAAGAGGCTTAATCAACCAAATACAACATCTGGCCCTGGAGTGGGACCCTTTTTTTGATCTTGATTCAAACAAACCAACTGTTAAAACAGTGTACGAGGCCTTGGCTGGGTCCCTCAGTTAGTTGGAGCGTCATCCTGATACTCCGAGGTTGTAGGTTTGATCCCTGGTCGGGGCACACACAAGAATCAACCAGTGAATGCACAAGACAGTGGAACAACAAGTTGATCTCTCTGCCCACTCCCCTCAAATAAATTAACTAATTAAAAAAAATTTAAATGCATGACACAATCAAGGAAATCTGAATGCTGGCTATTAGATGGTGTTAAGGAATTTCACACTTTTTAGGTGTAAAAACTGTATTTTAAAAAAGTTTTTCTTTTTAAGATTTTACGTTCATTTATTTTTAGAGAGAGGCGAAGGGAGGCAGGACAGAGAGACATCAATGTATAGAAGAAACCGTTGATTGCCTCCCACACGCCCCCCAACTGGAGACCTGGCTGGCAACCCTGGCATGTGCCTGAACTTGAGCTGAACTGGTGACCTTTTGGTTGCATTACTACGCCCAACCCACTGAGCCACACTGGTCAGAGCTAAAAGAAGGTTGTTACTTTGAGATTCATACAAAAGTACTTCCAGATAAAGTTATTCGCTGTCTGGGATCAGGGTGGGGTGGGGTAGATAGGAGGTTATAGAGCAAACAATTACCACAAGCTGATAACTGCTGGAGCAGGGTAATGGGTTCACAGTTCATTCTACTGTTCTTTCACGTACACTGAGATTTTCCACAATGGAAAAAAAACTGCCCTGACCAATGGATTTGCTTTCCTTTTTGTTAACTTTAAAATTTTTTTCTTTTTATTTTTTTGCTTATTTTATTTTTTCCATCACCATTTCTTGAAAATTTTAATTATAGTAAAAAACCCACACAATATAAAATGTACCCTCTTAACCATTTCTAAGTGTACAGTTCAGTAGTGGTAACTACCATATTTTGCTGTGTATAATGCACACTATTTTGCCCCAATTTTTAAAAAGATTTTATTTATTTATTTATTTATTTATTTATTTATTTTTAAGACTTTAAAAATTTATTTATCTTTAGAGAGGAAGGAAAAGAGAGAGGGAGAGAAATATCCATGTATAGTTGCCTCTTATGCATCCCCTGCTGGGACCTGGCCTGCAACCCAGGCATGTGCCCTGACTGGGAATCGAACCGTGATCGTCTGGTTCACAGGCCCGCGCTCAATCCACTAAGCTACACTAGCCAGGGCTAAAGGTTTTATTTATTTATAGACATAGGGGGCCCTGGCTGGTGTGGCTCAGTGGATTGAGCGTGGGCCTGCAGATCACACGATCACAGTTCGATTCCCGGTCAGGGCACATGCCTGGGTTGTAGGCCAGTTCCCAGCAGGGGACTCATGAGAGGCAACCATACATTGATATTTCTCTCCTTCTCTCCTTCCCTTCCGCTCTAAAGATAAATAAATAAAATCTTAAAAAAAAAGATGCCTAAATAACTTGATTTCCCTTCCTCATGTATAATACCTTAAAAAAAAATATATATATATATATAGACATAGGGGAATGGAGGGAGAAAGAGAGGGAGAGAAACATCAACATGTGGCTGTCCCCCACATGCTCCACACTGGGGAACCTGGCCTGCAACCCAGGTATGTGCCCTGACTGGGAATCAAACCGGTGACCCTTTGTTTTGCATTGCAGTGCTCAATCCACTGAGCCATACCAGCCAGGGCTATTTTGCCCACATTTTTGAGGGAAAAATAAGGATGCTCATTATACATGGTATAATAATTATATACCATGGGTATAACAATCCTGTGTATAATGTGCACAGAAACATGGGTGCACATTATGCATGGCAGCGCATGAATACATGGAAAAATACAGTATATCCACATCATTGTACAATAGATACCCAGAACTTTTTCATCTTGACAAACAGAAACTCTATACCTATCAAATAACAGTTCCCTACTCCCCCCTCATCAGGCCCTGGAAGCCATTATTCTGCTTCAAGGTTCACTCATGTGACAGCAAGTGACAAGATCTCCTTTTTTTTAAAGAATAAATAATACCCCATTGTATGCACATATCATATTTTCTCTATCCACTCACCTGCCCATAAACATCTGGGCTGCTCCCACCCCTTGGCTATTGTGAATTATGCTGTAGTGAACATGGGCGTGTGTGATGACTTTTCATTGTAATTAGACTGCCATTCAGCTGGGTAGAGAACCACAGTAAAGCCTATATTTAAAAGAGGGAGGTGGCCTAGAATAATGAAAAAGATTCAGACACACGTGGGACTGAAACGCAGCCCCACCATTCCTAGTTCTAGGACTCCGTGCAAGTTCACCTCTGAGTCTATTCCCTCCTCTGTGCAGCAGAAACCCAATACCCACACTTCGGCGCTGTGCCGATCAGACTAAGACAAGCATTACAGTGCCTGGCCCACAGGAGGTGCTTCTGCCCTGACTCCGCTTACAGGAGAAAAAAAAATCCCGGACTTGGAGAGGGAAGTGACACGGCACACTGAGTTAATAAGTGGCAAAGTAAGCAGAAACCTTGTCTAACTGGCTCCAAAGTTCATGGCCTTTTCTTCTGCACCAGCGTGTCCTAAATGTCAGTCATGGGGTTGTCTCTTCAGTTGTCGTCGTGGTCTTGCACCACCTGCACTGTTATTTACGTGAGGTTTTTCTGGAAAGCTACTTTCTTTTAACACAAATTTATTTTTAAAAAGTAAATCTATATCCCTAATAGGAATGGAAAATTGGTTATCATTTGTTGCAAATAGAAGATAACTGTGAAAATAAATATAAGGACACAACAAAGTCACTAACTTCTAGCTAGATACTGCAGCTTCCGTAAAGCTGAGATCTAATCTCTCTTGGTTAGAAAGCCAGCTTAGCAAGTGTTAAGAAACAGACTGGAACTAAACAAATATTCTCCCTGACACAGTCAGAAGAATCAAAGGAATTAAAAGGAAACAACTCTTACCATGTCATTCAATATAACTTAGGGTGTTGTGTCTGGATGTCCCCTAAAATCTCCTCTCCCACCTGGTTTAGCTCTGCAGATTCTAACCACAACCAGATCCCCAAAATCAAAATCCCAGTTTATCAGAATCCCTGGAGCCGTGACTGGTGTGGCTCAGTGGGTTGGGCCTCAACCCCCAAACCCAGAGATCGCTGGTTTGATTCCCCATCAAGCCACATGCCTGGGTTGTAGGCTAGCCCCCCGTTGGGGGCCGGTGAGAAGCAACCAATGAATGTTTCTCTCCCTCTCTTCCCCTCTCTCTAAAAATAAATAAATAAAATTGCTCTTGGAAAAAAATACTTAAAATGTCAATTAAAATAAATACTTTTTTAAAAAACCCTGGAGATCTGTGTGTGCAGTAATGCTGAGAAACTCTGTCTAGAAGAAATTCTGTCTACATATGCCACTTCTACAGTAAACAGTTTCCAAAGATGACCAAGCAGAATTCCCTACAAATCACAGAATTTGTCAGTAATATAATGAGTTAAATACTTTAAAAAAAGCCCTCTCCAAAAGTTGACCAGAACCATCCCAGTTCACTGTCCAATTCCATAATGATATGCTTGTTCTCACAGCTCCCACAGTGCCCGGCACCAAGAATGCACATACAGTACTTCTGGTTAATGTCACCAACCAACGAACGGCCTGTTCAGAGAACGACGGGCTTACATGTGAACGGCCCACGTTCTGGGGTGCACGCACGGGGCATGCTGGATCAGAAGAAGAACACTTTAAGGAGAAGCAACAAGAAGGCTGAGAAAAACGAATGAAAGATACTTCTTATGAATTATAGCTCAATAAAGCTGTGTTTTCAAAGATACTTTTAGAAGATTCAAATCAAATTTTAAGAAGGAAAATGCACAGTTCTTCATGAGAACTTTTTAAAATTCCAACTTTTCCCAAATGATTTACTTAGACTTGTTCTCTTCTGAGGTTGAGAGGGAAGCAAAGATGTTCACTAAGGCACCCCGTGATTACAAAAAGCTGGAAACGACTTTATGCCCAATACCAGGGAAAGTTTACTAGTTCACAAGGACTAAACATGAGGACATGGGAAATGGTTATCCAATGTTAAGTAAATGTTCACAAGGCAAAAACGGAAGCTACACTTTGAGTGCCTTTACCTAAAAATAGACCTTCATGTGAACAAGCAAGCTGAATCTGAGTTAGGACACCATTTTCACAGATAATCCTCCCCACAAAACCGTAATGACACCTGCCTTTCCAACCTTAGGCACCCCTTTACTAAAGCAGTGTATTTAAGCACTACACTAACACAGGGTATTTAAGGTATTTAAGGGGGCTGCCTTCATAATTAAAATTTTTTAACAATTAATGGATCTAGTTTAAAGAAATCATCAGAAATGTAGACAAAGGTTTATGCAAAGATAATTATCACGATATTCTCTGTAGCATCATTTGTTACACTTAAATACTGAAAATAGACCAAATGACAGCAAAAGGCGAAATAAGAACTGCACATCCATGAGATAAAATTTATTTAGGAATACATTTGCCTTTGGCCAGCAAGATGTTATCGGTGGTTATTTCTGGGCAGTGGGGCTTAAAGTGAATCTTATTTAATCTTTTCAGAATTTTCTTCAAAGGAAGTTCATTGTTTTAATGATCAGGAAAAAATTATATTAAAAAATGCTGGCAATTGAAGAAACAAGGGAAAACACTATGTGTTTCTTAGACTAGATTCTGGCTTGTTATCGCAGATCTTGCAAAACCAGTGTTTCCACCAAGAACTATCTTCTTGAGGTTATCTTAAGTAACTTGAGCTGATATTTTATCTTACCTGGATGGAATCTTTTATGGTTTACTAGCTAGATTTTTTTTTTTTTGCTTAGGCTATTGAAATGTCATATAAAGTAACAACTACTGCAATCCATTAAGCTGCTGGAGCCTGTGCTAAGAGCTTTTAGTTTCTGTTTATGTCACCCACAGAAGCCCTAAAGCCAGCCCTTCCCGAAACCACTGTTGAAGGTGGTGTGAAGGACTCCCTGGTAGATAAGACAGTCGAGTCTCAACTCCCAATAATCTATTACAATTTCTCTTAATAGGACCCACTTCCATGTACATGTGACTCGGATGTTCAAATACGACAGAACACAAGCGCTGCAAATACCTCGCCAAAAGCTTTAAGAAGAAAACCACACCTGCCACAATGATTACTGGGGCTCTCTAATGTGAACTATGATTTAGGCAAATCAGCATGCTAGAGAGCTCTGCCTGTGCGTGAAGAGCTCAAGGTGTCACCATGATTAACTGAACCTTAAACTCTAACATCCCAAGCTCCAATGCAGATGTGTGATGATGAAAAGATGAACTGCCTGTGATGAACTCAGACTGCCAAGAAATATGCTCTAGAAGCCTCACCCTTGAAGGGCTGGGAGAAAGCCCAGCATGAAGTCACCAAGGAAGATGACGGTATTACCCAATTCAAAGCTCAGTCTTTTAAGAAAGGCTAGAAGAACTTGGAAGACTGGCCCATGTCCAGATTTCGCATATATAGAGCCGAGGGCCAGAGAGGTTGAGTTACGCGCCCCAGATCACACAGCAAGTGGCCGAACTGCCATTCAATTTCACACCTCCACCC
This sequence comes from Sturnira hondurensis, assembly GCF_014824575.4. Taxonomy (NCBI): domain Eukaryota; kingdom Metazoa; phylum Chordata; class Mammalia; order Chiroptera; family Phyllostomidae; genus Sturnira; species Sturnira hondurensis. Next base: position 18,508,294 of record NW_028076767.1, on the reverse strand, counting down.
ATTCCCCTGCCTTTTCACACCAGAATTTCCTGGATGGCATAGGACTTGACCAAGACATCTTTCTAAGACTCTGAGGAGATACGGAGATGATAAATGGCCCAAACAAGGAGCTCACAGGGCAGAGAGGGAAAAGCAAAGCACCTAAGTCTTTTGCAGTTAGTCAGCAGATGGTATAGGGCTGTAGCCTCTCTCTCCTTACCCAACGTAGATACCATCACCAGAACCGAGAAACGGTTCAGGGCTGAAAGACTCAGAAGACAAGCCCACAGCTCCTGCCTGCTTCAGCGGTTTCTGCCCCGAGTGAGATTGCTAAGATGTGTGACAGGCAGCGCATCTTACAAACTGGGCATGTTTGTTGCCTATCAGTCAATACCTGACACCTAGAGTTACATTAAAATAGTTCAAGAGTTTTTCCCCTGATTTCTTCCTTCTTCGAAGTCACTTTTTTAAATCAGCATTTGTTATCCAATCCTGACTGGTGTGGTTCAGCGGGTTGGGCACTGTCCCACAAACCAGAAGGTCACTGATTTGATTCCAGGTCGGGGTACATGCCTGGGTTGCGGGCCAGATTCCCAGCTTGGGGCGTGTGAGAGGCAACTAATTGATGTCTCTCTCATACATCGATGTTTTTCTCCCTTTCTCCCTCCTCCCTCTCTAAAAAGAAATAAAGTCTTTTTAAATTTTTAAAAAATTGTTGTTCAAGCCCTGGCTGGTGTAGCTCAGTGGATTGAGTGCGGGCCTGCGAACCAGATGATTGCGGTTCGATTCCCAGTCAGGGCACATGCCTGGGTTGCAGGCCAGTTTCCGGCAGGAGCCAGTTCCCTGCAGGGGATGCACGAGAAGCAACCATACATTGATGTTTCCTTCCTCTCTCCTCCCTTCCCCTCCAAAGATAAATAAATTAAAAAAAATTTTTTAAAAATTGTTGTTCAGGTACAGTTTTCTGTCTTTTCCTCCCATCCCAGCCCACCCCCTGAGAAATGAAATCTTTTCAAATTTTGTTACCCACGTACAGAAGAGAAAGGCCTTTGACAAAATATCAGAAATGTATTGCCCACCTGAAAAACAGATGAACAAGTGAGTGGCAGAAAGAATAATGGACTTGGGGCCAGCAGATCTGGGGAAGTTATTTGACTTCTCTGTACCTCCACTCTCCCCTTCCGGAAAGGGGGGACCATAATACTACCACGTTACAGGGCTGCAGTGAGGACTAAAGGAAACACAGTGCTTAGAACAGTGCTTGAGTCAATAAATGTTACCTATTCCTATTACTTTTATCATCATTATCACTGGCAAGTCCTAGTTTGTTTGTTTTTTTAAGATTTATTTATTTTTAGAGAGGGGCAGGGAGAAAGAGAGGGAGAGAAACATTAATGTGTGGTGCCTCTCACATGGCCCCCAGTGGGCACCTGGCCCAAACCCCAGGCGTGTGCCCCGACTGGGAATCGAACCAGCGACCCTTTGGTTCACAGCCCGCACTTAATCCACTGAGCCAGCGCCCTAGTTTTGCTACTTATTACCAAGCAAGTGCATCGGAAGCTTTAATGCACACAGGAAACACTCGAAGGGGAGGTCTTAGTAAAATGCGGACTGGTTTATTAGATCCAGGCTTAGCTTCTGCATTTCAGATAAGCATCCAGGGGACAGGGGTGTCTCTGTCATGCAGAGCACTTTGAGAGCAGTAAAGATTTACTTACCCCAGCACCTAGTAGGCACTTAATACTATTGATAAAAATGAATAACCTTTTAGCATCTCAATGTTTCATCTGTAAACTGAGGATAATACACAGTCCATATGATCCCAAGTGACTGAACATTATTAGTAAATGAGAAAGCAGATGGAAGAGCATTCTAAATTGCAAACAAAGCTGCACAAGTAGAATTATTAGTCTTACAACTCACAATGTTGAAATTACAATATTGTAAAGCCTAAAGTTACACATGGAAGTATTAGCATGTATGAAAAGAAAGCTTGAATTCCCTTGCTCCATTCAAAACTCCTTTAGGAACTCTGGCAGAACACAACGGCTTTTCCCAAAGCCGCTCCCAAACCAAGAGCTCTGAAACTTGAGAAATGCCACACGATGGCCAGGGAAAGAACCGCTTTGGCAGGGAGAGTGCGGCCACTGAGGCACTGACAGTGAGCTTCGCTTGCAATTCTCTCCCAGAGCTGGCCAGCCTCCTCTCAGCCTTCATCAGCCAAGATCTGGAGTCAGCACAGCAACGCCAACAGCACAAGGCAGATGGACGCTGGCCTGGCACCGCCCACGCCTGCCACTCCACAAGCTGGCAAAGAGCTAGACTGTGAGAGAAGAAGGGCTTACGGATGTCCAAGGTGGAGGCTTCAATGCAAAGCACCTGGCTGCCTTCCTGCAATGTAATCCAGGATTTCCTCCCTGCAGACAAAAGGATATGATGTTTGTACCTTGTGCCTCTCCTCCTAGGAGTTCAGAGTGTATCACAGCAAAGTCTTCCTCACGGGGCACCTTACCAAAAAGTCCTGTCATCATTTTAGAGGCAGATGGCACCACTCCCATCTACCTAATTGCTCGAGCCAAACACCCAGGAGTCATCCTTGATTTCTTCAGCTCATCACTCCAAGCCACCATCCTGTCTCCAAAATACACCCACTTATGCCATCTCCACTGCCACCACCCTAGGAGGCCACCAACCTTGCTTCCTAACTACTCTCCTGGCTGCCATTCTTATGACCCTTAAAAGTCACTGGCCACATAGAGGCCAAAGCTATTGGTTTTTTTAAAACAAAAAATAGATGTCACTCCCCTTCTTAAAGCCTTCAGTGGCTTCCATTGCTTTTCCTCTAGCCTACGGGGCCCCAGCCCCGCACTAGCCCACCTCCTCATTCTCCGGGATGTGCCCCCTGCTCACCTGCTCCCACTACTCTGAGCCTTCTTTCAGCTCCCAGAACTTACCAAGCTTGTTCCCAATTCAGAATCTTTAACCTTGCTGTTCTTTCCGCTACCTTTTCAAATGGTTGGGCCCTTCCTGGCAGTAAACCTCAGCCAACGTGTCACCACCTTAGAGAGGCTTCCTCTGACCACCCGATTAAAATAGCAGCCCCCCAACTTCTTTGAGAAGTTGCTCTCTATGACATCGCTGTTGTATTGTTTTCACAGTACCTATTCCTGTCCAAAGGGCCTCGTTCATTATCTGGCTTCTTTTTCTGTTGCCCCTGCTAGAATGTAGGCTGCACGAGAGCAAAGACTTCATCTATCTTGCTACCATCACATCCCCAGGCTAACACAGGGCCTGACACGCGCCAGGTGCTCAGCAAATGTTGAGTAAGTGAAACTGAGGCAGCGCAGGGGCAGGAGTACTGACCTTGAAGTCTAAAGACCTGGATTATAGTGTGAAATGGATCACTTTTTAGCAGCATGTCTTTTCTTACTTTCTTTTTAAAGATGTGTGTTATGTATTTACTTATTTGTTAGAGAGATGGGGAAGGGAGGGAGAAAGAGAGGGAAAGAAACATCAGTGCGTGAGAGAAAACATGGATCAGTTGCCTCTCACGTGCTCCCAACTGGCGACTAGCCTGAAACCCAGGCATGTGGCCTGATGGGGAATCAAATCGGCAGCCTTTCGGTTCACAGGCCAGCACTCCATCCACTGAGCCACACCAGGCAGGGCAGCATTCTTTTCTTACCTCCTGTCCTTTGACTGTGAAATGGGGATCTCAATCTGCACCTTATCCTCCTTGCTGGGTTACTGATAAGACCAAACGAGTAAAGGTATGTTCAAGCATTTTTGTAAACCATTAGGCACCATAAACAGAGCATTGGATTTATTTTTTTAATCCTCACCCACGGGTATGTTTTTATTGATTTTAGAGAGGGGAAGCAGGGGTAGAGAGAGAAAAAGAGAGATACATCAATGTGAGAGAAACATTGATCAGTTGCCTCCAGTACGTGCCCTGACCAGGATCGAACCTGCAACCTTTTGCTGTAGGGGACAACACTCCATCCCACAGAGCCACTCAGCCAGGGCAGCAGAGTATTTTGTTATTAACCAGCACAGGAGAAGGCTCTTTCTTAGGGGCTCATACATCAGTGGATAAAATGGCTTAGAGAGGAAACTGAGGCTTCTAATCCAGGCACCCAACAGAAGCCCAGGGACACAAGGGTCTGAATCGGCTTTACTCTGCAGTCAGGGCAAGTACAAGAGGTGAAGTCACTTAAAGAAGTCAGATGGCCCAGAGTGGTGTGGCTCGCTGGCTTGGGTGTCGTCCTACAAAGTGAAAGATCACCAGTTTAATTCCTGGACAGAGCACATGCCTGGGTTAGGCCCAGTCCCTGGTTGGGCCCGGTGTACAAGAAGCAGCTGACCAGTATTTCTCTTTCATGTCAATGTGTCTCACCCTCACTTTCTCCCTCCATTCGCCTCTCTCTAAAAATCAATAAATAAAACCTTTAAAATGAAAAGGAAGTCAAATCATTTCAAATGCTAGTCATTTGCAAATTAAGCTCTGAGGTCACTGAAGGATAAGGAGGTGGGGCTGATCTCCACATCCTCCGCAGTGCTTGGCACAGAGGGATCCAGTAAACACTGACTGCATTGGAAGTCAAGCTACAATCCAGGATGGCAGTCTACAACACCTGTTACCTTCTCTGCAACTCCAACCCAGCACGGGATGGCAGGTTTCTGGGACAACCCTGTAATAAAACTGACATTTGTATAACGCCCGGACAGCCACTGTTTCAAGCTTGTGGCGACCTTGTGAGGCTGACCAGAGCTGGTATTTAATTTTTTCATTCACCAATCATAAATAGAATATACAGGTACTACATTAAGCCTACGTAACAACAGCTAACATTTACCAAAATTGCCAGGCATGTCACCTGTATTAGACTCAAATACATTCCTCCAATAGCCCTACAGGGTGGATACGATCATTCCCATTGTACAGATAAGGACACTGCAGCACAAGGAGGTGAGGTCAGTCGCTCCGTGGCACACAGCTTGGAAGTGGCAGTGCCGAGGTCTGAACCCAGGCAGCCTGATGCTATGCTTGAAACCACAGCATGCAACTGGAATTGCGGAACAGCACAAAAGGGCCTCCAGATATCATTTAGCTTGCTCCTCTCATGAAAGAGGAGGAGCCTGAGGGACAGAGAAGGCCGCTTTTAAATGTTCCAGCTCTTTCTGAGGTTCACTCTTTGGATGGTACCTATGTAAATGAAACTTTAGGTAAGATCTCATTTCTCTGACACTGACTGGCAAGCCTCTAGCCATAGTAGTCAGAGTAACAAAAGGATACTTGTGTGTGGCTGGGTAATAGCTACTGTTGAGAAATTAGAGACATCGGGGTACAGGGGAGGAAATATAGGATTTACCTGGAAACGTGTCCTGCTCCATCATTCAACAGGTATAAGATTCTTAGGCAAGTCTCTCACTTTTCTGAGCCTCAGTTTCCTCATCTGTGAAATGGAAATAACATCACCACCTACCTGGCAAAGTCTATGTGAAGATTAAATAAGATAGTTTACCTGAAAAGTTCGTAATCATACTTGTAAATAGGTATTACATGTGAAGCACTTTCCAAAAGACATAAGATAGCCTTTTTCTTCTGGAAGAGTCAACAAGACCCAAGTAGAAAATAAGACCATAACCATGGCCATCTACAAGGACTTAACCTCCCCACATCAGGGCTACTTGCGGAAGTCCTCATCACCTTCCTTGCTCTGAGCAGAATGGAGAAGTAAAACTGGGAATGGGGGATGTCAACAACGGTGGGAGGGATACCCACATGAGCTGGCACTCTATAAATCCAACTCTTACCTGTCTCAAAGTCATCACCTGGAAGCCTTGCCCAAACCAACCCACATGCCTCCTAATAGCTTGCTGAGCACTATGTCTCACTGGATTCCCACAGTGGTTCATTAACACATTTTACAGATAAGAGGCTCAGAGAATAACTTGCCCAAGGCCACGCAATTACTAAGTGGAAATACAGAGTGTCAAACTCAGACACTCAGCCTTCAAACTAGATTGTTGGCCCAAATGCTAGGGTGTCCTAAGAATTCTCCCTCTCCCCATTTAGGGCACTTTCAACATGCACACCTCAACATATTAACCACTCTGAGTAGCAGGTGTTAGGAAATCCTTGGCCAAACAGGTCAACTGAGGCCACAGAGCAGAAGGGGACTTGCCCAAGGTCATGGAGTGTGCTGGGGCAGCGGCAAGGTTCGGACCACAGGCTTTCGCTTCCCGGTCTCCCTTCGAAGCTGGGTCCGTAACCACAGCCCCAGATCCCCAGGTACACTCCGAGCCCTCGCTGTGGGGTCTGGCAGCACCTCTAGCCGGGGAAGGAGGGGCGCGGCCGCCCAGACAGCGGGAAGATGCCCGGGAGGCAGAGCAGAGGATGCTCCCGCTCTGGGAGTAGCGAAGCCAGGCGGCAGCGCCAGCGCGAGCCTCTGGGAATATCCCAGGCGGTAGGACGGGCCGGCCCTGCCCCGCGGGCTCCTGGGCTCCTCAGCGACTCACCTGCGGCGGCAACCGAAAGTGGGTGGTGGTGGCGGCGGGGAACGGCAGCGAATCCCGGGCTCAGCCATTCCCGGCTGCCCCGGATGGGGAGAGACCACGGCCGCTCACTTCCTTAGCAACCCGGCTCGGCGACCCACTTCCTTAGCAACCAGCGTCAATTTCAATAACTTTATTGAGATACAAACAGTGGACAGGAAAAGCGTGTGGGGCGGGCTGAGTATTGGCTCCTAGAAGGTGCTCGACACGCCTTGGTCTTTCATTCATTTAGGAATGAATGAAAAGACCTTAGCAGGACACGTGTGAGGAGAGAGTGATATGACTTGATTTCCCCGGTGCCTCAGTTTCCCAATCTGTAAAATGGAATGTACTTCCCTGGTCCACGCACATGACTTCAGCCGCAGTTCGACCTTCCCTAAAGTGCATTCACATCAATTACCCGACTTAGGTCTCAACGGCTACCGAGATCCCATTTAGGGTCCACCCAGTCAGTCATGCCAAAAACTTAGGAATCATTCTTGTTCCTTCCCTCTCCCTCACCCCCACATCGAATCAGTCAGCATAGTGTCAGCATACCCCTTAGTTTACCTCTCAAATATTACTCCTGTCTACCCACCTTTTCCATCGGCAGTGCCACCACACCAGGCCAGGCTGGCTCCCCTCACCTCTAGGCTGCCTGCAATATCTGCCAATTCTTGCCCTGGACAGGTCGCTTTTTCTCTCCGAGCCTCAGTTTCTTCATCCACAAATTAGGCATGAGTCCTGCTGGATGACCTCACAGAAATCTCGTGGAAGAGTTGATAATGTAGTGAAATAGAGTGGAATGTAGGAAAACAGCCATGTGGGAGCAACACAGCAATTACACTGAAGGGCAACTGAAGATTCCTTGTGGGGGTTGGGGAGTGTGGGCTCAGGGAGCCACAGCTCCCCGATCTGGGTTTGGGCCTCAACTCTGCCACTCATGGCTGTGGGGTCTTAGGCAAGACACTTGCTTTCTCACAGACAGTGAGTCTTACTGGGCCCAAGAAGCACAGTGTGGTTTCAAAGTTCATGAACTTAAGAGACAGTCAAATTTGGATTTGCGATCCAACTCTGTCTTTTATCAGCCATGTGTGATCTCTTGACCTTTTGGCTTTTTCCAAGGAGCACTGAAAGGAATCCAGACACGATCAGGCACATTCAGGGTGGTTTTGTCTGTAGACCGAGAGTAAAGAAATTCAAATGCACATTTCTGACTAGTAGGAAAGTGTGGTCAGGGGACAAAAAGAGAGAGAGCACATGGGTGTGTGAAGGGGACAGATATTCCACAGGTGTAAGGTGGTGGCCTAGGGTAAGGAGACCAAGAGGGAGGCCACGGGAGAGTGGAAAATCACGGGAGGAGCACCATGGAACGCCTACAGTGAGTTCCATTACGATCACTGATTATGAAGGTACCATTAGCATCCCCACCCTGCAGATGGGAAAACTGCCCAAGGCTACGTCATTACTACTTGAATCTAGGGCCCACACTGTCACCTCTGCCTACCGTCAAGTGGCCCCGGTTCAGTCTCTTCATCTCTCTCAACTGCTCTGCAAATTTTAGGTGTGTCTCTAGAGCAGGAAGACAGGGGGGAAAAAATCTCTTCTCCATCTCTCATCTCTCCAGAGGCTCTCAGTCTCATGAGGAGGAGACACAAGCTCACAACTTTGGCTTGAGGTGAGGCCTGTGGGAACATGTTCAGCACATCACTGACTGGTGGCAAACATAATTTTTGGTTGTCACTGTCCCTGTCCACAACTCTCTGGTAGCTCCCCATGAGCCAGAGGCACAGGCTGGAGGCCCCTCCTGCTCACACAGGCCTGCCTCTTAGTTGGCTGTGTGGTACTTCCCTTTTCTCCCTGCCTGGGCTCCATGAGCTTGCCAGACTCCCTGTGCCTTTGTAGCAGGGGGTCTCCTCACCTGGAATGCCCCCTCTCCCTGGACTCCTCTCTCCACCCATACATGACACATCTCTGTTCATCACCCCCATCCAAAAGCCAGACCCTGCAGACTTCCTCTGTCAGCCAACTGAGTTCTATCTGTATGTTCTGGCGCCTAAGGGGACAGTGTGACCTGCACTTATATCAATTAAAACAAAGTGCCACAAGCCTTGGAATGTACCTCAGCCATTCTTCAAAAGTTACCTTCATGGGCAGAGCTGGAATTAGTGGATGCAAGCCCCAGAGAGGCCCTCGTGACAGTTGTTATTTTATTTATTGCATTTATTTAACATGGCATATATTATTTATACATATCAGTCCATTGTTAATGTGTAAATTATTTCTTTACTTACAGCACGGTATTTATTGGTGCATCATGTGTGCCACACTATCTTATCACATAGCTACTCCTGTAAGAGATCAAAACTATTATTATGCCCATTTCACAGAGGAGAACTGAGGCTCTAAATAATTACCCAGTGAGCAACTGGCACAGACAAAGTCAAAAATGTGTTCTAGTTCAACTTCAAAGCCCACGACTTTGGCATCTTCTGGGCTCACAAACTGGGGGTCTGTGAGCAGCCTCTGATGCCAGTTCTGTTTTGTTTGGCCTCCTGCGTTTTATAAGATGGAGAATTAATTGCCAACATCTAAAAAACCAGAAGATTTCCCATGTGTACATTGGGATTTCCAGCTTCTCTTGAAATAAGAGTTGGGGGTTCCCACGTGGCAAGGATCGCCTAAAAGGAGTAGCAGTTGCCCCTGCTGAACGGGGCGTGTGTGTTTCACTTTACCACGTTCTTTCCAGCTCCACACCACCTGGCTCGTGCATTTTTCTTGCCTCCCTGGCCCTTGGAAGCATTGGAATTTGCAATTCCTGGGTCCACAACTTCTAATAGTTGGTATTGCCTTGCAATGTAGTGAGATCCCCATCACTGAAGATGTGCACATTGAGACTAGCTGGCTAATTGGATGTTGGAAGGGGATTTCAAGAAGCAGTTAGGGAAGTGGATCAGATAACATGTATAATTCTTTCCAGCCCCACAGTGCCAAATATTTACTTAAGACTTTACAGTATATATTATTAACAACGAACTTCCCCTCTGGTCTCAATTTACTACTTCAACTTTCCTTTCCCTTCACTGTGGTTCCTTGATCTACGTACATATTTTTTAGTCAGATGATTATGCTGTATAAATTCTTATAAGCTTCTTCAAGCCCTTTTTTGGAGCAAGGCATGGAGAACAAATAAACCCATAAATAAATATTTCCATAAAGGGCTTGGCTCTAGGTAAAGAAAAGAAATATATATATATATATATATATATATATATATATATATATATATATATAATGTTGTAACTGCCAAGTTATCTCAGCTTCCCTGAGATGGTCAGCCTCAAGAAGATAAAGAACAGAAGGACAGAAGGACCACCCTGGCCAATGTGGCTCAGTTGGTTGGAGTGTAGTCCTGTAACCAAAAGGTTGTGGGTTCGGTCCCTGATCTGAGTGCATATGGGAGGCAACCAGTCAATGTTTCTCTCTCTCCCTTCCCTTCTCTTTCAGAGCAGTGAAAAAATGTCTTCAGGTAAGGATAAAAAAAAAAAAAAAGAACAGAAGGACCTAAGAGGCTGGGAGGCAGCCGCTATGAGCGTGTGCCCTGGTGCTCCCAATCCACTGTCCCAGGGAAGGCAGCCTCAAAGTTTTATTTCCCATTCTTTATTTAAAATAGATTCTAACATCATATAACTAACTGTGATTTTAAATGACCACAGGTTCCTTGATACCCCTCCCATGGGGAGAGAGAATTTCTGTGTTCTTTCCTCAGATCTGAACAGGCTGATTTAACCAACAGAATATGGCAGATGTGATGTTATGTGACTTCAGAGACTGGGTCACAAAAACCACGGAGCTTTGCCTGGTCCTCTTTCCAGACCCTTCCTCCCGGGACACCTGGTTTTGGAACACAGCTTCCATGCTGTGGGGAAGACCAAGCCACACTGAGAGGCTGTTTGCAGGTGATTCAGCAATGGCCCCCTCTGAGCCTGGGTGCCACAAATGTGATCCCAGCTACTTTGGTCTCTCAGGTCAGGTCCCAGACATCATGGAGCAGAGACAAACCAGTTCCACCGTGTCCTGTCCAAACCCCCAACTCACCGAATCTGTGAGCAGAATGAAAAGAGTGTTGCTTTATACCACTAAGTTTAAAGTGGTTTGCCATCTATCCACAGAAAGTTAGAACAGTGACTTAAGGATGCAAACCATAAAGAAAATACGGTGCAAAAGTGGTTAGTTTCCTTTCACAGCACTTCATTCCACTTCCTCCCCAGGAAATGGGAGGAAATAGAATGGAGTGTGTCCTTTCACGCCTTTTCCTGTATGTTTACATGTGTGCATAATAGAAATATACAGGCGTATCCATTTTTATTTGAGATTCTAGAAAAGGACAACTCGCTTATTCCTACTAGTAATAGTTCCCAGCGATCTCTTTAAATTTACAAAATAACTTGGGCTGGTCCTCCTTTCACGTCTGTGCTGGCCAGCTTCCAAGATGAGCCTCGAGGACCCCCACCGTATTCCAACCCTTGCGTAGGCCCCTCCCACACCGAACCAGCATGACTCATGGGAGTGAAAAGGTTCCTGAACCCAGTTTCCAGGGGTGTGTGTATGGAGGCTTCTTTACGTCAACAAGCAATTCTCAAATATCAAGAGATGTCCAAGAATCCCACTCAACTGGGACACTGTCCACCCAGAGACAGAATCAGAGGCCACAGGTAAAGGGCTCGATCCCACGAAGCCGCCCCCCACTTCCCACACTGCCCTTGGGAGGTTCCAACAGCCCTCTCCTCAGGTTCCATAATTCTCCAGAACAGATCACAGAACTCAGGGAAACATTAACGCATTAGATTATTGATTTATTACAAAGGATATTAAAGGATATGAGTCGACAGCCAGATGAAGTAATGCAGCGAGGACCCAAGTCCTCATGGAGCTTGGGGCCCTGCAAGGCGGCCCATAGCATGATTCTGGTTCTCCAAACCAGAAGCACCCTGAGCCCCCTCCTGCTGGGTTTTTATGGAGGATTCATTACATAGGCATGATGGATGAACTCAGTGGCCACTGGTGATTGATTTAACCGCAAGCCCTCTCTCCCCTCCCTGGAGTCAGGGGATGGGATCAAAAGCTCCAGCCCTCTGTTCATGGTTGGCTGCCCTGGCAACAAGCCCCCATCCCAAGGCACTTCCCGAAAATTATCTTTCCTTAATGTGAACATGAAAAGGGGCTCGTTATGAATGTCAAGACACTCATTTCACCTTTATGGCTCTGAAGGGCTTTCAGAAACTGAGGACACGAAAGCAAATATTAGATCAAAAGATGCTCCCATTGGTCTTATCCTTCAGGAAATTTCAAGGGTTTTAAGTGCTATGAGCCAGCCACTGTGGCTGAAGGCCAAATATACCTGAGAAACATATTTTGTCATCTGAGTGGCCAAATGGACATATTTTTGTAAGTCACAATATCTCGATCACCCACCGATAGGATAACGGAAGAAATTTTGGTAAGCCACTTCTGAGATCAGGTTATAAAAGGCATTGCAACTTCCATCTTGGTCTCTTGCTCTCTCTTGGGCCCCTTGTTATGGGGAAAACAGCTGCCATGTCGAGAGCTGCCCTGGGGAGATGCCCACAGGGGGAATGACCGAAGCCTCCTGCCAACGGCCATGCGAGGGAGCCATCCTGAAAGCAGACCCTCCAGCCCCAGTCAAGCCTTCACAGGACTGCAGCCCTAGCCGCCAGCTGTGACCTCGTGAAAGATGATGAGCCGGAACCACCCAGCTAAGCTGGTTCCAGATTCTTGACTCTAAGAAACTGCACGAGGTAATCAATCAATATATGTTGTTTTTGGCTTCTGTGTTTCGGGGTCATTTATTCGAATACACATGGTTTGAAAACATTTTTAAAGAATATAATGAAAGCTCTTTGACGCAGTCCCCCAGCCGCTCCCACTTCCCCCCCTAATTTATAGAAAACCCTTGGGAAATGTTGGGTTTACTATCTCAGGTGCAGAAGTAGAGAAGCCCGTGGCCCCTCTTGTAGGTGGTCAGGCCCAAGAAAGGCGGTAGCGCTAACACTGTGCCCTTCTTTCTCTGCAGGAACCGAGCCATCGGCCTCTTTGAACCTGGTTGCTGCCTTTCCCTGCCAAAGCCTCGGACGCCCACGAGCATCCCCACATCCTGTCACAGGTCTGGGGGTGGGGGCTTCCCCTCCTCGCACACTAGTGGAAAACATTGCCCGGCCTTTTTCTTTGACCCATACAAATCAGAAATCAACCACTTGCCTCTGAACATGGAGTCCCAGCCGCGTGCCCGCCCTCCCCGCCCGTAGTACTCACCCTCCATCCTGCCCCGGCCCTGCACCCCTCACCCCGGACTTCCCAATCTACTCTTCCTTCCCGGACATTGCTTATGTGGACCCCTCCGCCCTGAACGCTCTGCCCCAACTCACCCTTCAGGAAATAATCACCTTTTTTTTGTTATCCTCATTGAAGGATGTATTTATGGATTAAATTTTTAGAGAGAGGGGAAGGGAGGGAGTAAGAGAGAGAAACATCGATGTGAGAGAGAAACATGGATCAGTTGCCCTCTGTGTGCACCCCAACCAGGATCAAACACGCAACGTAGGTATGTGCCCTGAATGGGAGTCAAACCTGCAACCCCTTGGGACATAGGATAATGTTCCAATCGACTGAGCCGCCCAGCCAGGACACAATCAGCGATCTTTCAGACTCAACCCTCAAACATCTTCATAGGCCTCCTTGCTTCCCACCTGGCCCCCTGCAGTCGACTGTCCCCCCCACTCCAGAGAGACTGAGGGATGGGCGGGAAATGGGGTAGTGCTTCCCATTTTCCTAAGGAGGAGTAAGCGGTCTCCACCCCACCTCTGCTGCTGAATGCAGCTCCAAATCCTGGACAGGAGGCACAGAGCAGCTCATTGAGGCCCCTGAAAATTCAACAGTAGCAGGCAGGCTGGGGAAGAACAGTAGTTGAGATACCACCAATCTGGAAGTGAGTTTTCACTTCCTTTTTGCCTCCGATAGTCCCTGGTCTGGTCTCCATGCAGCCCCGAACCTAGAAGTGTGCATCAGTGTGAACAGGAGAAACCCTCTAGTCTGGTTCCGGAAAACTGAAAAGCGGTCTCCTAACACTCAGAGACACTGGGGAGACCCCTATCTCTTTTGTCCATTGTCTTGTGTCTTAGCCCCCAGGCCATCCCATGGGTGGCAGAGGTGATGGCAAGTGCCTACAGGAGCCTGAAAGGATGAGGAGAAGAACCTTCCTTTCTAACTGGAAGAGCTGTGGGATGAGCCCCTATTGTTCTGGCCCCAGACCCGGCTGCAGTTGTGGGAAATTCGTATCAAAGTTAGGTAAATAAAGCCTCAGGGAACCGGAAAGTCCCCGGGAAACCTCTGGGAGGGAAGAAGTTAGGAAAAGCAGCCCACAAGGTTATTTATGGACCCCTGGGCCCCCCCACTAGTGGTATATGAGTAGATCTACCCTAAACGGCTTAGAGGAATGAATAAGGAGCTGGGCCACTGCCAGAGTTCCCGATTGACCTCCGTGTGACATGCGCACAGGGCAGATGCCCATGGCATCGCGCAGAGCATTTGAAAACAGGGCTGACATTGGAGCCTGCAGAAGGTAGATAGATGGAGTTTGCAACCTGAACCCACTTTGCCAATTGCCTGCTAAGAAAGAAAGAGCAGAATTTCTCCGTGGATTTAAATGAGACCCAGAGTTCACAGCGTAATATTTTTTAAAATATCCAGGACAAATGACTCATCATACAAAGAATCGGGAAAATCTCGGCTCCTATGGGAAAAGGTAATGAAAAGACACCCACACCAAAGATGCTGGAATGATTTGAAAAAGACCTTCAAGGAGCAGTGATAAAAATACTCCAAGCAGCCCTGGCTGGTGTGGCTCAGTGGATTGAGCGCCTGCTGTGAACTAAAAGGTCCCCAGTTAGATTCCTATTCAGGGCACATGGCTGGGTTGTGGGCCAGGACCCTAGTGTGGGGCGCATGAGAGGTAACCACTGATGTTTCTCTCCCTTTTCTCCCTCCCTTCCCCTCTCTCTAAAAATTAATAAATAAAATCTTTAAATACAATACTCCAAGGAGAGAATGGGAGTTAGTGTTTACTGGGTACAGAGTTTTGGTGTGGAGAGAAGAGAACCTCTGGAGATGGACGTGGTGACGGCTCCCAACGATGTGAGTGTGTTAGCACCTCGGCACTGTGCACTTAAAATGGACTTAAATGGTAGATTTTGAGCTATCATGTTTTACCAACATTTTAAAAAATACTCCAAGTAAGGATGAAGACTCTGAGATTTCCTGAGCTATTTCCTAAATAGAAGATAGACATATACCAAATGGAAATTTCTGAACTGAAAAATACAGTAACAGAAATTTGAAAAAAAACACATGGATGGGCTAAACAGTAACAAGGAGATGTCGCAGGAAAGAATCTCTGAACTTGAAGACAGATCAATAGAAAGCACCAATCTGTACAACAGAGAGAAAAACTAAAAAACAACAACAAAAAACAAGGTGTAAAGGACTTGTGGCACAATATAAAAAAATTAACATACATATCATCACAGTAGCGGGCATTGCAAGAGAAAGAATGCACTAATGTTTACAGTAGTTCTATTCGTAATTCCCCCAAATAGGAAATAAGCCCTTTAACGGGTAAACCCGTGAACAAACTGTGTTATATAGATACAGGACATAAAAAGGAACAGGCTGTTGATACCTGCAATTGCCTAGATGAGTCTCAGTGACATTATTCTGCATGAAAGAAGCCCATTTCGAAAGGTGACATACTACATGATTTCATTTATACGACATCCTCAGAAATACACAACTATGGTGGGAGATCGGCAGATACCACAGGCGAAGGGCGGGAAGAGTGTGTCACTACAAAGGGAAACATGAGGGTTTTTTGAGGGTTGAGGAACTGTTCTGTATCCTGTTTGTGGTGGTGGTTACGCAAATCTACACGTGTTAAAGTTCACAGAACTAAGGACCAAAAAAATTTACTGTATGTTCATTAAAACAAGCAAACAAAAAACGTGGGTAGTCACCCTCCAGGACTGCCCACAGTGATCCTCTCCTCCTTGTACCTGTGACCTTATGCAGTCGCCTCTCACACAGAATAGGGCTGGCCTGTGTGAGCCATGAAAAAGGCAGAAGTGAGGGTGTATGACTCCTGAGGCTAGGTCACAGAGTACATCACAGCTTCTGTCTTGGTCTCTCAAGCCACTTGGTCTCAGGGAAGCCAGCCCCAAAGTTGTGAGGTCACCCACAACCCTGTGAGAGGAGCTGAGGCCTCCCACCCAGAACCAACCCCAATTTGCCAGCCACCTTGGAAATGGAGCCTCCGGCCGCGGTCAGGCCTTCAGATGAGTGCAGTACCTGACTACCACCTTGCGGGAGACCAGAACTGCATGGGCAAGCTGCTCCCAAATCCCTGACCCACAGAAGGTCAGAGAAATATGTGTTATTCTTTTTTTTTTAATCCTCACCCAAGGACACGCTTATTGAGTTTAGAAAGAGGGGAAGGGAGGGAGAGAGGGACATCAATTGGCTGCCTCTCACACATGCTCTGACTGGGGACCAAACCTGCAGCATGGTATGTGCTCTGACCAGGGATCGAACACACTACCCTTCAGTTTACGAGACAACACTGCTCCCTCTCATACTGCACCCCCTACTCCTTGTCCTTCAAACACACTAGGCTAACCTCCACTCCAGCCCTCCTGTACTTGTCATTCCTTCTCCCTGGAATGCCCATCCCCAGACGGCTTGCTAACTCACTCACCTCTTGCAGGTCTCTGCTCAGATGTCGTCTGGACGTCAAGGCCTTGCCTGGCCACCCCAGTCGCTCTTTTTCATAGTCATGATCGCCCCTTACACATTATTTCTCGTCTGTTTTCTCCCACTCGAGAGCAAGTTCTGCAGGAGGAGGGACTCAGTTCCTAAGGGTGCAATGGCTGAATCTGCATTCCCATTTCACAGTTGAGGACATGAGTCCCAGTGATCCCACAGTGGACATGTGATAAAGCTGGGCTTCGCACCCAAGCCTTTGGACTCCAAACCTCGTGTCCCTTTCAAACGGTCACCCACTCCGAAGAGTTTTATACTCAAAGAGGAGACAAAGAGTTCAGTGAGGGCCTGGGCCTTTCTTGCCACAAAGACAGTCTTTCCTGCCTCCCCCCACTCACCTTTGGTCTCCTTGGCTCCCTCCAGGGCCTACTACTCAGGGGCCTCATCTTCCATCTAGGGGCAGGAGAGAACGGGTCCCACCAGCCCATCTCCCCCACAGGCGGAGCGCTCAGTGTTCCTGTTTACTCACTGACAACAACCGGAGAAAGAGGTCTCACTGCGAACAAACACAACATTGAAAAGCCAGGGAGAGAAGTAAAGGAAGCTCATAGCAGGCAGTGCCTAGCAGGGCTGCCAGAGTCCCAGTAAAGTTTAATCCCCCCTCTCCTAAATAGTTGTAACAGCTGCAAAACATTTCATGGATTTGGGAATCTCTCTGGCAGCCCCATGCCAACCACTGGTTTAGAGCCAAAGAAACTGAGCCTGGGAAAGATTTTGCAGTTTCACGAAATAATAATACTATAAACCATCCAGCATCTACTACGTGGCAGATACAATGGCAGTATTAGTTCTTTTTTTAAAATTTATTTTAATTGTTGTTCACGTACAGTATTCTGCCTTTTACTCCCATCCCAGCCCACCCCCCAGTGCTCCCCACCTCCCTCCCATTTCCACCCCCTTATTTTTTGTCCATGTGTCCTTTATACTTGTTCCTGTAACGTCTTAGTTCTTTAAGTACTCACAACAGAATGACCTGACCAAGCAGAATGGAGTTATGTCTCACACAAGTCTAACAAATTAGCACAGAAAGAGAATAAATTTTGGCTTTGTGCTTTAGGATCTGACTCTCAAGTAAGAGGAAACTTGACCGAAGATATTGTTTCCTTTTACAGATGTAAAAGCCTAGGTCCAAACAGGCTAACAACTTGTTCAAGTCTCACATAAGCTAGTGGCTGAGCCGGGATCTGAACCCATCTCCTAGGCCGTGCACAGCTGGCAACGCTCTGCATCAGGACAGAAATCAAGGCATCCAGATCCAAGACCAGCAGCTTCTCCCACAGCCACGTGAAGAGCTAAGGAAGCCAGATGGTGTCGGGAACAGGCACTGTGCCCGGCGGGATCAATGAGCCCAGCTTTGCTGGAGGGCACCAGCCATGCCGATCAAAATCCGAAATGCACACACCCATGTACACCAACCAGCAGTGCCAGTGGCAGAAACCTATCTTACTGATGAATGTGCACACGTGGGAAATGGCTTCTGTTCCAGGTTCTTCACTGCCGCTTTGCTCAGCACAGACAGACGGAAATGTCAAGCCTAGACATCTCACGATACGTTGAATACATTATAGTCCGTTCATACTACAGAATATGGAGAGTGAAAAAAAGTAAGATGTGCAAATCTGATATGGAAAAAGCTCTAAGGTATGATATTTGAAGAAAGTAAGAGCCAGACAGTACAATTTTGTGGGATTTTTTTAAACCAATGTACACATAGGTGGATGCTTATGAATGGCATGAGAAATTTCTGGAAGATTTAAAAGAAACCATTGGCAACGTTTGCCGCTGGGGAGGGTTCTGGCCTAGGAACAGGCACTTATTTTTCACTGTACAGATATATTGTTCTGTAGTTTTGGAATTGTTTATTTTGTGAATAAATTTATTTTCAATAAAGTTTTCGGAGACTTCCAGTCAAGATGGTGACATAGGTAGACATGGCTTGCCTCTTTGCACTACTGCGTCAACATTACAACTCAGGAACATTGGAAATCTGGTTGAATGGAAGTCTGACAACTACGGAATTGAAGAAGCCATACCCATCCAGACTGGGAGGAGACATACAAATGTGGAATGGGCTGGCCCCACTCCCCTGTGGATAAAAATTTGGGAGGGAATATCTTGGGAGCAAGGAGTCCCAGACCCACACCAGGCCCCCTAGTGCCAGGAAGGTAAGTCCCCACAACTTCTGGCTGTGAAAACCAGAGCAGATTGAGTCAGTGGAGGAGGCTGCTGGAGCCCGGAGTGGTTCCTCTTGGGGAACCCACACACAGATTCACTTGCTCAGACTCACTCTCTCTGAGCTCCAGCACCAGGGTAGCAGCTTGCTGGGCACCAGTGACAAACAGGGAGAAGCTGAAGTGTCTGGCAGTGGGGCAAGCAGAGGCCACTGTCCCTTTGCTGAGCCCTCTGCCCACAGAGCCCATAGGCTGGTGCCAAATCAGAGGTTCCATCAACTTGGCTAACACTGTGTGATCCGTCTTGCAGAGCCACAGAAGTTCTACGCCCCCCCCCCCCAATTTACAGGCTCACCCAAGCTGCTTTTCCTTAAGAATGGATCACCTTGGCTCCTAAATCCTATAAAACAAGCAACAGTTGGCTTCAGTAAGCCCTACGGGCAGCCAGATTAGAGTTGCAACTTGGCTTCACCTGGGAATCTCCAAGCCCAGCACAAGTAGCAGCCATCTCAGATTGCTTTACAGCTCAGGCAGGGTGCCCTGAGCAAATCACAGGTGGGGGCTGACCTTGGCCTGAACCACCTGGGGCAACCCCAGAGCCTGTGCACCAGTGGACAGCTGCAGATGACATCAGAGCACCGCCACCCTGCCCCTGCACAGCTGATCCTCCACGGAGGGTGAAGTTGGTGGGCAGTGTTCACAGCCAGTCCTTGCAGCCGACTGGCCTGAGTAAATTCTTCCCATTGACATGCCAAGAGCAACCAAGGCTCAACTACAAGAGGAGGGTGTAGTCAGCCCACATGAAGGGTGCACCTAGAGTACCCAGCTTGGGTGATAGGGGAGGCTGTGCCACTGGACCCTACAGGACACCTACTACATTAGGCCACACTACCAAGACAGGGAGTCATAGCAGCTCTACCTAATACAGAAACAAACACAGGGAGGCTGCCAAAATGAGGAGACAAAGAAACGTGGCCCAAATGGAGGAACAGATCAAAACTCAGGAAAAAGAACTAAACAAAATGGAGATGAGCAATCTATCAGATGCAGAGTTCAAAACACTGGTTATAAGGATGCTCAAGGAACTTAGTGAGTTAAAGAAGCATTAAAGAAGATCCAATCGGAGAAAGCATTATGTTAAGCAAAATAAGCCAGGCGGTGAAAGACAAATACCATATGATCTCACCTTTAACAGGAACCTAATCAATAAAACAAACAAGCAAAATATAACCAAAGACACTGAAATTGAGAACAGGCTGACAGTGACCAGAGGGGAGAGCGGTAGAAATTTCAGGGGAAAAGGATGAAGGGTTTGCAGGAACAAGTATAAAGGACACATGGACAATAACAGGAGTGGGGTAGAAATGGGAGCAAGGTGGGAGGGCTGGGGGGGGGCTGGGGTTGGGGAAAAAGGCAGAAAACTGTACTTGAACAACAATTAAAATTTTTTTAAAAATTTAAAAATGAACAAAGGACTTGAACAGACATTTCTCCAAAGAAAATACACAAATGGCCAATAAAGCACATGGAAAGATGGAGGGAAAAAAAAAAGATCCAGTCAGAAACAAAGAATACACTGATTGAAATAAAGAATAATTTACAGGGTAACAACAGTAGAGTGGATGAAGCTGAGAATCAAATCAATGATTTGGAACATGAGAAAGTAAAAAACAATCATGCAGAACAAGAAGAAAAAAAGAATCTAAAAAAATGAAGACGGTATAATCAGTCTCTGGGACAACTTTAAGAAGTAGAACATTTGCCTCATAGGGGTGCCAAGAGGAGAGGAGAAAGAACAAAAAATTGGAAATCTATATGAAGAAATAAGGAAAGAAAACTTCCCTAATTTAGTGAAAGAAATAGACATGCAAGGCCATGAAGCACAGAGAGTCCCAATTATGAAGGATGCAAAGAGGCCCACTCTAAGACAGATCATTATTAAAAGGCCAAGGGTAAAGATAAAGAAAGACTCTTAAAAGCAAGAGAAAAGAAGTTACTGGAAGGCTGCCAGATGGGAGTGGGGAGGGGGAGAATGAGTGAAGAGGTGAGGGAATTAAGAAGTACAAGTAGTTACAGAATAGACATGGGGATGTAAAGTACAGTATAAGAAATGGAGTAGCCCAAGAAGTTACATGCATGACTCACAGATATGAACAATGGTGTGGGGATTGCCTGAGGGAGTGGGGGGCATTGGGTGGAGGGCAAAGGGGGAGAAATCAGGACAACTATAATAGCATAATCAATAAAATATAATTTTTAAAAAAGCAAGCCCTGGCTGGTCTAGCTTAGTGGATTGAGTGCAGGCCTGTGAACCGAAAGGTCATCAGTTTGATTCCCAGTCAGGGCACATGCCTGGGTTTTGAGCCAGGTCCCCAATAGGGGGCATGTGAGAGGCAACACCACATTGATGTTTCTCTCCCTCTCTTTCGCCCTCCTTTCCCCTGTCTAAAAATAAATAAATATAATCTTTTTAAAAATAAATAAAGAGCAAAAACATTTTTAAAGAATTTGTTTATTTTTAGAGAGAGGGGAAGTGAGGGAGGGAGGGAGAGAAACATCGGTGTGAGAGATGTCAATGGGTTGCCTCTTGCACGCCCCCACCTAGGGACCCAGTCTACAACCCAGGCAGGTGCCCTGACTGGGAATCAAACCGGTGACCTTTTGGTTTGCTGGCCAACGAGCCACACCTGGCTGTCCATTGAGCCACACCAGCCAGGTCAAAAAAATTTTTTTGGAATGATTTACATGGTCAGAGCTCTGCCTTTTGGTCCTGTCCTCAAAGGGCACCACAGGGGCCCCTTCATTCAAAGATGGTTCAGGTTGCTCCTTAGCGAGCTCTGAAAGATCACTCCATTCCCCTACCCTCACCCCATTTGCTTGCCTTTGATCCAGAGCCAAGCCCCAAGTAAGACCTGACCAAGCACCCCGACTTTGAAAGCCTCCTCTGTTCCCTGAAAAGGAAAGGGCCAGATTCCAGGTTTGGTATTCCAGGCCCTTCACGTGTTGCTCAAACCTTCATCTGTTCCCTCGTCTCTAGTCTCTGCCTCCTCAGACCTACACGTGGCACTCACTGCTCCCCACTCCCCACAGACTTCGCTCTTTGTCTGGTTTTCACCATAGTCTTTCCCCCGAGTCATTTTAAAGCCACAGTCATATTAACAGCCCTAACATCCAGTTTTGACTGTGTCACTTCCCTCGCATCGCAGCCTTCATTGGCTCCCCACTGCTCCTAGGAATACAAACTCTGTACCCTGCCACCCCTGCTGTGTCCTGACACCCATGAACTTCCTCAACTCTTCCCCCAATCCAGCTACGTTAGACAAATTACGGCCCTCAGTGTGCACCTTTGCCAACATGGTTTTCTTCATCCAGAATTCTGTTTCTTCTTCCCCATGAGGACCTGTTGAAATCACACCCATCATTCAACTCGCCCAACCTCCTCCATGAATGTTCCATGATGCGAGAAGTCATCTCACCTTCCCAAACCACTTTCTCTGCATATCCGTTCATTCAACCAAACCACATACAGTGGGCATTCTTATAAGCCAGGCAATCAATGGGCCGGGTGCTGGAAGAGGGAGATACACCAGGCAGGGTCCCTGTCACTGGAATCTCTGATCTAGCTGGGGAAACGAAGAAGCAAAGGTCCTCTGATAAGTGACATTAGATGCAGCACAGCACAGGGGCCAAGGCACTGACATTTGTCCCCCACTTTCAAGGTTCGAGTCACTCACAAGCTGTATGAGCTTGAGCTACTTGCTTCCCTTCTCTGGGCCTCAGAGCCCTTATTTATAAAAAGGAGTTAATTAGAAGGCCAACCTCATGGAGTTATTCTGTGACTTTGATGAGTTAGCTTATGTAAAGTGTTTAGAACACAGCCATGGCACATGGGAAACAATATATGCTGGTTATTAGTGCAATTCCAAGGTGCTGGAGGAGCTCAGAAGAGGGACATTTCTAGAATAAGATCTTGAAACATTAATGAGTATGATATGAGGAGAAAGTCTTGACAATAGCATAGAGATGTGAAGAGTGAGACAATAGAGTTTCTTTTTAAAAATAATTTCAATACTTGCCCCTCCCCCTTGACAGCCCCATGGGTCTTGTTCTGAGGGTCTTTGGGGCCTGGCATAAAAATAAGGGTGAATGAGGGTCTCCTAAACGTAATCTTCATAATCCACTTGCCATCAGTTAGTTATTATTTTTCTCTAAACCAACTCATTTTTGTAACCTAAATAAATTTCTTAAAAGGAAACTCTAAACCACATCTGTAAATGAAAACATGCAAATACAACGTATCTAAAAATAAATACAGTATAATGAAAGCAAAACGGTGTTACTAATTCTAGACAGCTTATGTCTGACTCCAAGAGGTGCGCTCTCTCAAACACGTGCTGGCACAGAACCGAGACTTCCTCTTTGGAATTGTCAGGAGGACTGAGGAGGTGCTGAAAAGCTCATGCCCTCCTGCTAGCTAGCGCCCTGTACTTGCTGGACCCCACTAGAGAGGAAAAATAGATCCTGTACTGCAAGAATGAATGGAAGTCGCCAATTCTTTTTTAAAGAGAGGATTTCCAGAGAGGGGTGGGGTCTCCTCCCAGGCTTCCCCTCTGCCACACCTGGGTAGGCACTGTCCCCACCTGCTGAGTCACTGAACCTGGGTGGAGAGGTGGTTGCTGGAAAATGCCTTTTGTTCTTGTCCTTCCCACTGTTTATCCGGTTCGGCTTGGCATCCTGGGCTGCTGATCGATACCCGTAAAAACAAAGCAAACCTGCTTGCCCTTAAATACTGATATTTCAGGGGAAAGGTCCCAACCCTGAAATAAATGAGGCTTCAGGTGAGAATCTGAATTCTAACAACTTACTCCAGAGTGCAGGATCTGCCTTCACGCCGTGGATTTTCCCATCAACTCCACTAAGGATAGAAAATGAAGGGATCTTTACTTCTGGGCCTGGGAATGCTTATTATTATTAGTCATCATCACTAAGCCTCTTTGAACAGATCATGGAAATGAGAGCTCAACTTTTTTTCTTCCTCTATCCTGTCTCTCCTTCCTCACTCCCTTCCTCTCCACTCCCTTCTACATTTTTGGAGGACCGTGTCTCCCAGCTTTGGTTCCTGTGCACACTGCTTCTCCTTTTTGGCTTAATCCACAACCCATCTCTATTGGAAGTTACTTAATTTTTTTTAACAGGCTTGGAAGTTACTTAATTTTTTTAAAACCGGTAATTCCCATTGTTTTGTTTATAAAAATGTGGACCCATTTCTAGAACAATAAAATCAGTGAAGTTGAGGGTTTGACTATCTGGTCGTGTACTTTCCTCAATGTACAATAGATAAATCAGTCAATGTCACAATGCGAACTGAACGCTACTCCCACCTCCTCAAACCACCCATCATGGTTGCTATCGGGGTGACGGTGGACAGCAGCGTGGGTGGGGCTGCAGAGCAGGCCCACAGTCTCCGGACCCATGTGGCTCAAACTTTAACTCCTAAAGAGCTGAAGGTTTCCAGAGCTTCTGATTCAGCAGGTGTGGGGGTGCGGGGAAGCTGGGAGCCTGCATTTTCCTTTTTTTTTTTAAAGATCCTATTACACATTTATTTTTCGTAAAAGACAAATTAGGATCAGAACATTTGAGTAACTTGACAAGGCAGAGTCATTGAGAGGTGACCATAAGAATTTGAATCCAGACCCTTACGCATTTGAAATCTAACACGTGAACCTCTTCAAAAATATCTGGTCATATTTTCATCATGGTAAAGCACCACTTAGACGGGACTTCGGTCTTAGAGGGAGTCTGCACTTCCAGGTGTCCAGGTGATGTTGATACTGCTGGTCTGCACACGACTGAAGTAGATGTCAGGCCTCTGGGTGTCAAAATCACGTGTAGGTGCTTCCTGAGTCGCAGCTTCCTGGAATCCGCCTTAGGGACCACCATTGCAAGAAGCCCTGGAGACCACCTGCGTTAACATTGCTGGAACCACCATTAGCACCTGGAACTAACTCAGAGGTAAGGTAGAGGGGTGAGTGACCTGCATCACGGTCACTCTGCAAGTCAGGGACAACTCCTCCCTGTTGCTTGGGTCTTAATTAAGCCTCAGCGCACCCTAGACTTCCCTCACCTCCGACCCACACACAGTGTGTCCGTGGACCTGGATGGCTCTTCCTTCAACACAGTCAGACTCTCTTTAAGACCTGGACTTGGGGCTGAGACTGTAAATGAAACAAGACTGATAAAGTGCTTACAGCTATTGAAACTGGAAATTTATTTGATCACTTATGATTTATATTTGAGTTTTTCCATAATGAAAGTTTTTGTATTTAAATCTGTGACTTAACAAATCCACTTCTGGAAATTTATCTTAAGGAATATTTTAAGTACAAAAAACCCCTTACAAACAACAACAAAAGTAAACAAGTAAAAAGACAAAATCCATATAAAAATATTTTTCGGATAGTGAAAAATTGGGAACATACCAGGTTCTCATAATAGGACAATAATAAACTCTGGGACACCCCTCAGTGGAATTTCATATCATTAAAAACGTTTACCCAGGCCATGGAACAACACGGAGAGTGGTATACAATCAAGTGAAAGACAGGACAGGACACTGCATATACTGCATGATTAAAACTATGCAAAGACTTACACTTTTTTTTAAAAAGCTTGAAATTTAAAAATAATTTTACATATGCAGAATCTGACCTCTGCCTACCACCTTCAGTTCAGTGACCTTTGTCTGGCCTTCCACCTTTCTCACCTGCATTTCGGCAACAGCTCCATATTGGTCTCCTTGCTTCTACTCTTCCTTCCTCCCACTGCTTCTCTGCGAGGCAAAGAGGCCTTTCAGAAACATAAGTCAGACCAGGACCCTCCTCTGCTCAGTCCCTACAAAGGTTTTCCGTATCTTGCCGAGTGAAAGCCAAGCCTCGCCTTACGGCTGCCCGCTAGGCCGCAGCATGAGTGAACTCTCCCGCTGTGATCTACTGCTGTGTCTTGCCTCCCTTCTGCCACTGCGGCCACAGGGACCTCCTCGCAGCTCTTCACTCACCCACTTCAGCTTCGGGGCCTTTGCACTTGCTGTTTCCTCTGTTTTCTGCTGGGAATGCGCTCCCTCCAGAAATCGGAGTGAGTGCCCCTCCCTTCTTCATAGCCGCTCTTCAGGGAGGCCCCACCCGAGCTCTGCACCTAAAACAGCACTGCTCCCCCTCTTCGGCCCCCGTGCCCTGAATTTTCCTCTACAGTACCTAACCAGCGACAACCACAGTACATTTCTTCACGTCTACTTACTACAATGCAAATCCCTTGAGAACGAAGACTTTTCATTCCCTGCTGGATCCCTAGTACCTGGCACACAATAGTTGATCAATAAATACCTGTTACTAAAAGGATGTGGAATAACCGGCCAAGGGAACTTTCAGCGTCAGATAGCTTCCTGTTTCTCGGGTGATCTCCCCCTCCCCGAACGCCCCCAGCAGAGCATGGCGGTTGCCAGCACTGCCTTTGGGAAGCCAAATCCTGGTTTACCGCCACCGGCTGTGTGGTCTTCGGAAAACTGTGAGAATTTTCTGATAGTTTTTCCTTGTGCAGAAAGAGAATAACAGTAGTTCCTACTTCCCAGGGCTGGGGGAAGTGGGAGGGAGGAGCAAATCAGAGGCTGCCCATAAGTCATTTAAGCACGGTGCCAGCAGGGTAGGTGTGTGGCAAGAGGCAGTCAAAATAATCAACCAGCACAGATGTGCCTTTGTCTCTTCAAGTTTACAACGTGCTCTTTTACACGCTTTATCTGATTTGAGCCCTTCACCAACCCAGTCAGTGTTATCGCCACTTTATAGGTGAGAAAACTGGGTCAAAGAGGAATAACGTGATTGCCTACAGAACACACTGAATCTGCCTACAACCCCGGTGCCCTCTCCCCAAGAAACACAGCGATTATTACAGGTGACGCTAATCAACATGATCTGGACGGCCCTTCAGAGCCCAGACTCTAACGCATGTGCCTAGCGTTTGGCTGTGGTGGGCAAATGAAACCAGCCCTTGAGCTACGCTTTCCCAAGCAGCCAATGCAGGCAGGGGCACAGGCTCTGTGTCTCTGGAAGAGGCTCATGAACGAGTCTGAGTACATAGACCACCTCTCAGAGTCCACTTAGGAGTAAAACATCTCACTCTTCCCGAGAGGGAAAATGCAAAGGCCCTTTCTATACAGTTTCTCCTGCTTAGAATCGGGCAGCGGCTCTAAGCAGTAAATGTCACCTTTGGCGCCTGACACTGCTGGTGCCCCGCAACCTCCGACCCAGCCTGCCCTGACAAAAGTAGTATCTCTTCCCAAAGGTAACCCCAGGAGGAAGTCCCAGACTGAAGCTCGGGGCCTGGCTCTCATGAGTCTCCTCCACCTTCCCGGGATCAAAGACCAAGAGAAGTCACATGACGGTGGGAGATCAGCAGGTGTTAGACTTGAATTTTAGAGCCACGAGGCCAAGACGTCAGACTCTGAGGAGTTATGGATGATTACAACCACAGTATCTGAGAGAAAAGGAAATGACTGTAAACCTCACAAGTCAGAGAGTACACTGGATAGGAAGGGGCACAAGTTGCTTCCAAACCAGACTCCAGTGACCCCTGCATCTGCCCAGAGGCTTACCAAACACTGTCTGGCAAGAATACAATCTGAGGGCTCCAGCTGCAGGAGAAAGGCTAGGGGGACAGGCCCTGGATGCCGACTTCAGGGAAAAGTGTGACAACCAGACCCCTGAGACAAGAGATCAGAAGAGATGGTAGCTTTCAGGGGGGTCCCACCAGGCCCGTAAGCCCTGGCCCCTGGTGATGAGTTATAAGACCCTGATGGTGCCAGGTTTGTGGCCGGCCGCCAACCACCAAGAGGCTCTAAGACCAGCGCCATGACAGTCCTGCCTGGTGGCGTGTGCTCCTCCTAGGGAGTGTGTTGCGTGAGCAGCACTCAGCCATGTGGAGCTCTGTGCGGCACCAGGACTGAGAACTTCCACTTGCATAGTGCTTGCAGTGGGGGACAGTGTTCATGCCTCAGCCCTGCACAGGGACCAAGAAGTGGGGCCGACAGTGGCTCGGCCAGGGAGCGGGGATGAGTCTGAGGGCCACTCTGGGGGTCACATGGGAAAGTGGCGAATACCCCCATCCCATGAGCCTCATCTACATTCGGTTAAGGTCACTTTAGGTACCTACGTTAATGAACTTCATGGATTTTTTAAAATGAGAGAGTTCTAGGTTAGTCATGACTTTGTACAAAAACTATAAAAATCTCTCTCTTGATATATATATGTGTGTGTGTGTGTGTGTATAGTGTGTGTGTGTGTGTGTGTGTATATATATATATATATATATATATAATAAAATCTCTGCAAAGAGAGTGCAGCATCCCAGGCTGCTCAGAGCAGGGTAGACCAAAAGACAGTGGTTGGGCTGCTTTGCTGGTGTGAGAAACTCCCAGGAGAAACTGCCAGAAGCACATAAACAGGGGAGATGGTCTGGCCCCTGAGAGCTTAGAAGGCCTGTACCCTGGCAGTTGGGCCATCTTCCTCCTCCAGGCAGTCTTGGGTACTTTTTTCTGTCCTTGGCAGCTGAAGAGAAGCTTGTTCTTCTGGAGATCAATCCTGCGAGCAGCTCCGGCTGCCAGGCCGGGCTGGAGGGACCAGCTGGGACTGCTGATGTGCTCCAGCCAGGGTCAGAACTCGTCCCGCAGCTGTGGGGGCCTGTCCATGCCAAAGAAAGAGGACGGCCTACCCTGCAGGTCTCGTTCTCGCTTCACAAACGCGGTGAAGGAGGAGACACAGTTGCCAATAAAGTGGTCAGCTTGGCCAAGGATGTACAGGTCGATCTGGGCCACCTCAGGCTTCAGGCTCACCACCTTCACCTGCAGGAGGGAAGGCAGGGTATTTTAGCCTGGGTGTAGGCCAAGGTGGCCATGTCAGCCAAGGCCTCCAGCCGTACTTCCAGCTTTCTCCCTCTCTGTTAAAGTTACAGACCCCAAAGGAGGTGCACAGAGGATTAAGAGGTAGCGTCGGCCTCTGAGAAAAGTACTGCCCAGCAGCTGCCTCCGCCCACACTCACATGGAACTCCAGCCTCAGCTCTCTTTTCCCACTGCCAACATCAGCTCCAAACACAACACTCATTCACTTGTCCCCATTTGTTAGTTTCCTCTGCCTGGAATACCTTGTAACTACATATTAAAATCCCCACCAGGCCCTGGCTGGTGTGGCTCAGTGGATAGAGCGCCAGCCTGAGAACCGAAGGGCCGCTGGTTCGATTCCCAGTCGGGGCACATGCCTGGGTTGCAGGCCGGGTCCCCAGTAGGGGATGCACAAGAGACAACCACACACTGATGTTTCTCCCTTCCTCTCTCTAAAAGTAAATAAATAAAATCTTTAAAAGCCCCACCATACTCTTCAAGGCTCAGCTCAAGTTCTGCTTTTCTCATGAAGCCCTACCCTGACTGGCCTGACGGGCCGACCGGGGCTTGGCTTCCCCCACCAACTGTGATCTGACTAAAAAGCGCTCCACCCATCCAGTTCTGCTGCCTGATGCCTCCGAGCCTAAGGTCCTGCCCAGTCTATTCCCCAAGACAGTCTCCAAAGGTGAACCCTTCTCTTGATGGATTACCACTTCCTGGCCAGCCACCATCCTCTCTTATCTCTTCACTGGTCTCTGCTGCCTCTCTTCCTGGCCTGCTCACCACAGAGCAGCCAGAGAAAACCTTTTTAGACACCTCTAACCTGTTGTTCTCTTCACCCCAAACTGAACACCCTTAAATGGTGCCCTGTTGCTCTTCAGATAAAGATGAGAAATCTTGACTGTGGCCTATAAAGCCCCTTGCAGGCCACCTCTCCACCTCTGTTCATACTTTCGGCCACCACACACCAGACTCCCATCTTCCTCAGGAGCTTTGCATATGCTCTTCCACGGATGTGGGGCGCTTGTCCCTTTGCCTGGCTAACTCCTACTTAACCTTCCCCCCGCAGCTCCAGTCTCACATCCTTGGGAAAGGCCTCTCTGGCTCCCCGGCCCCCACCGCCATCTAGGCCAGGGACCTCTGTTCTACGCTCTCACAGAACCACATTTCTTTGCTTCAGAGCACCCATCTCAGTTTGTAGTTTTGACTCCTTAATGATTCTCTAATTAATGTCAGTCCCTTGCACCTGACGAGGGGCAGGCTGCGTCAGTTTGCTTGTCCATGCTGGCTGGAGCCTGCCTCAAGAATCCCGTTTTCTGGGCAACTGAATGAATGAGTTCCCCGGCCCCACCCCGCGGCATGTAGTATAGTTCCCTGCGAAGTTTCTTTTCTTGAGTCTACACCGTGAGCCCTGGAGGGCAGCACCACCACCTCTCATTTATCAGCACCCCCAGTTCAGCACTGGCCAGGCTTCATGGAGAAGCACAGCTTCAGTCCAGGAGGTGGGGCCTGAGCCCATGGAGCTGAGGAGGGGGAAGGGCAGGAACAGCGGCGCAGAAACAGGAAATAGAAAATGGCAAGGGGCTCAAGGCGTAACAAGTACATCACCTCTAAAAACTCATGAAAAACTCCCTGGGGCTCTCCACACGCTTCAACTTAGTACCTACGTGGCGGTGTGGGCAGAGCTGGGATGGAAAGTGCTTTGCTGTCACAGAGATTTCTGGTGTAACAAAAATCATCATCTTGTTCTTTGGATGGTAGCAAAGAAATAATACGAGTTTAATCATGGCCAAAAGCCCCTGAACAATTTCACCCACTCCCTGAAACTTACCCACCCTGTGTCACACCCACTATAATTAGCTCTGCAACCTCCTGGGTAAACTCTCTCCCTTCTTTTGACTTCAGTGGCCTCAGCGATAAAACGCAGAGGCTGGGCTGTATGAGCTCCGAGGTCCCCCAGCCCTGCTAGTCCTCTATAAAGTCGGTGGGTGGGAGGCCAGAGTGCACTGACTCAGCGCTTCCTTTATAAGCTGTGTCTGGGGTAAAAGGCAGGGAGCCTCTCCCTCACTGCTAGAAAGTGAGGACACTCACCGCCTTTTAAGGTCTACACCAAGCATTTAGGTCTGTCATTCATTCAACAAAGTCTCACCAAATGCTTACTACTAATTCACTTTGTCAGAACATGCTCTTCACACATACAGTACCCAGCACATTCTTCTGCTTATTGATGTACTGAATACCCACTATTCATGGCTTCCTTAAGCATTAACTAAGCACAAAAGAGCCTTCCTGTTACTCATCAACCACCAACTTCTACTATCAATGACTGCTAACTTTACTGAGCACTTACTTTGTACCAGACAGCTTTCATTTCTTTGTATTTGATCTTCACAGTCACCCTGTGAGATGAATACCACCCTCAGTCCCCATGTGCAGACAAGGACACAGAAGCACAGAAAGGCAGTGACTCGTGTAAGGCTGCACAGTGAGTAGAGCCCACATTCCCCGAGTCCATGCTCTCAATCCCTCTGCTACACTGGACCTCTACCAGGGGCCCTCTCTTTACATCCTCATTCAGCAAACATTCATCAGCTGTCCACTCTGTGCTAGGCATTGTTCTAGACACTGGTGATGGCAAGGTGGGGTCTCGGGCCTGGAAGAGGTCAAAGGACCTGGCTAGACAATGAGGAATAGGAACGTGAGTCCGTCTTGGAGCCTGCCTTCAAGGAGCCATAACTCCCGGGAAGAAATGAGACATGTTTCCACACTAGTCTCACACAGCCTAGAAAGTATCTGAGAAGATGTGATAAAGTACTGTGACAGCTCCTGGTTGGAACATCTGCTGCAGGCATGGAGAGAAAACTGGAGCGAATCTGCAGAGGCGTTATGAGCTGGTGTTTGAAAAAAGGGTAAGAATCGGAGAAGAACTGAATGTCCAAGCGAAAGCCGGGTGGCAGGAGGACATGAAGCACGCAGTGGGTGTGGTGGGAAGACCCTGGTGCTTTCCCAGACTCCTTTCCCACGGCACCCCCACAGGCCCACGCATACCTTTCCTTTGAAGAGCTGCTGGATCTCGGGCACATAACTCTCAGAATCCGTGGCAATGAAGACAGACTGGGCATCGATAGCCCTCACCCAGAGCTTCACAGCCCGCTTGATCTCCTTCAGGTCCGGGAGGCACATGGTCACAGTGAGAGCGGCGGCTGTGCTGCGGCTGTAGCCCACACACTGCGGAGAGGCCATGAAGTGGGAGCCTGCGGTCCCATCCTTCAGCATGGCACAGGCGTTCTTCTACGAGGGGGTGGGGGCACAGAGTGAAAAACGGCAACTGGCCTGGAACCCCAGAAGCCAGAGCCAGTGACTGGGGAAAGGCAGGCAGTATGGGAGGAGCTCAACGATGTTTTTTTTTTTAAAAGAGCATCGAGGGAAGAGGGAAATGGCTCGAAACAGTAACAGTGGTTATTTCTGGGTAGTGGGATGTTGGCTTTTTACAAAGTTTCTTTTCTTTCTTTCTTTTTTTTTTTTACTGGTTTTACTGCATTATCTGGGACTTCCAGGAGAATGCTGAACCCTGGGAGTGATAATGGGCGCCCTTATCTGATTTCTGACTTCAGTGGGAACACTTCTGATAGTTCCCATGAAGTACGTGTTTGCTGTGGCTTTCAGAGATAGCCTTTATCAGGTTAAGGTGGGTCCCTCCTATTCCTGCTTGGTTAAGAGGGGTTTTTTTAAAATCATAAATGGGTGTTGACTTTTTCCAAATGCTTTCTTGGCCTGTATTGAGATCATTATATGATTTTTCTCCTTTGGGTGTTAATATAGTTAATATAACCTCATTGCATCCCTGGGATAAATTTTACTTGTTTGTGTCGCATGTTCCTTTGGCATTTCACTCGCTAACACCTTACCTAGGACCTGTCCGTCTATGTTCATAAGTGAGAATGGGCTACAGACTCATCTGAACTGACACTACCTGAGTTTGGTGTTGGTGCTCTGCTAGCTTTATAAAAATTGCATCTTGTATCTTTTTATGTTTGAAGAAAGTACAGATGAGAACTATTTGTTCCTTGAAGGTTTGGCTGAAACCACTCGTAACACGTTCTGGGCCTGGCTCCTTTTCTTTGTGGAACAGGGATGGGAAGGGGATCCAGTGGGTAGATGTGCCATTACTTTCCCAATGGACTCTGAGTGAATTTGAACCTAATTTCTATGTATTCTCAAGTCTTCAACAATGGGCATTTCTAATATACATACTTTCATACATACATATCTTCTTACGCAAATTCAGGAGACTATCTATATCGCTCCAGTTACTTTCACACGGAGGGTGACCTGATGAGGTTTCTGCACAGTGAAGGGGCCTCCAAATTTAGAGGATGACATCTTCATTTCTCGGGAGCCCCACCCCAACTCCAGAACTTGTTTTTCAGCAATAAGTCTACTGACTAAACACTGAGCTGGGACAGAGGGCTCCGGGGCTGTGGGTCTGAGCGCTCTGGCTTGCTGGCTGACCTGGAATCTAGTTTGATATCTCAGTTTACCCGTCTGCAAAATAAAGATAAAAAAGGGAACTGTGAAAACAAGAGCTGGCAAGCAAGCATGCTGGAGCCACATGTCAGATGTGCCCACAGTGGGATCATGATGCACAGTGGGATCTTTACGGGGGGACTCCGTGGACTTGGTTGAGTGAAAACTCTGGTCTGGCTGGCACTTGGCACAATGGGTTTGCTGTCCAACCCCCACAGGCATGGGCCCTGGTCAGGGATGTGTCCCACCGGCCAAGGGAGGAAGGAGGAAGTTACCCAGTCAGAGCCAATGCGCAGGTGAACACCGACGTAGGGCCGGATGAGGTGGGCGTGGATCTGTGCCTCTCCTGTCCTCACCATCTCATCTGACCATACCATGTACTTGTGCAGTGGCCTGTGCTCCTCCAGGACGGGGAACTGGGCTGGGGCCCCTGGCAGGGCCAGCACTGGATGTTCTTTTGGAGAAAATCTAGACATAAGACAGAGTAGGGGGAAGTTGGCCAGAGAATGCACAGAGAGCCTGGCTACCACTCCCACGGGAAAAAGGATGGTGTTGCACCACGTCCTAGAGACTGCAGAGGGAGGGGCCACTGTAACATGCAAGAAGCACGAGAGGTTGTGAAACCCCAACGGGCTGATAAGAAACCGCAGTGGCGGCAAACAGGCACAATATGCAATATTGTCCCGCTGCCTGGAATTTACAACCTTCTTTGCTTGTTTAATAATTAAAAATTTCCAGTAGAGCTGACTTCCAATTCATGGAGTGGTAATTCCCTCCCGGGTGTGGTGTCTGGACAGAGCCTTGCCCTTTTACCCACATGGCCGGACTGGGACGTGCAGCTGCTTCCGGGGGGCAATCGACAGGCCACACTCGCAGGGAATGTGTGTGTGCTGGATAAGCTCATCCACTCAACACTCCCCACGTTTACCGATTACCTACCATGTGCCGGAGCCCAGGGCAGGACGAGGCGGGCAGGCCCTGCACTCATGGAAAGCACCAGAGTTCCACAGATGTCCACGGTCAGACCTCCCTCAGAGGCCGTTCTCCGCCTGTACACCACACACCCTGCAGTCATTTCACCCGTCTTTTCTGCTAGACTCACGCTTCTGACGGCAGTGCCTCCATGCGCTCAGAACAGTGTCTGACGCGTGATTTGCTGACAGATGGAGGAGGAGCAAACCTGTGTTCCATCCTGAGCTAAGCCCAGAGCCCTGCCAGCAATGTGAAACGCCCCGCTGTCCCACAAACCTTCCAGTGCCAGAGCTCTGCAGACTTCTTCCCTCTACGTGTAATGCCTTCCCGTGCCGGCCAAAATCCTGTTCTTAAAATGATGAAATAGGCACAGTACTCTGAGAAACAGTTTGGCAGTTTCTTGTAAAACTAGACCCGCAACTACCATCTGACTCAGAGATGAAAATCTGTGTTCACACAGGAACCAGCAGATGAATGTTCACAGCGGCTTTATTCAGAAAGGCCAAAAACTCAGATGCCATTCAACAACTGAATGTGCAAACACCACCGTGCATCCAACCAATGGAAAACCACACCAGCGAAAAGAAACGAACTACCAACTCGGGCAACAACCAGGATGGATCTCCAGGGAATTCCGCTGAGTGAAAAAAGCCACTCTCAAAAGATTACATACTGGATGACTCCACTTATATAACATTTTTGAAATGACAACATGGAGAAGAGAATGGAAATAAAGACCAGATTAATGGCCGCCAGGGGCTAAGGTGTGGGTGGTTACACACTGGCCACACAGGATCTTTCAGTGTTAGAGAGAACTGTTTGATATCTGGATTGTGCTGGTGGCCACAGGAGCCTACACACGTGGCAGAACTGAATAGAACTAAATACACACACATGCACACACGCACACAGAAGTGAGTACCAGTAACACTGGGGAATCTGAATAAGATGGGTGGGTTGTATCAATGCCAACATCCTGACTGTAATACTCCACGACAGTTCCACAAAATGTTACCACTGGGGGAAACTGGGCACCAGGTACGTGAGATCCCTCCATTCTATTTCTTATTACTACATGTGAGTCCAAAATTACCTCAATAAAAGTTTCAGTTAAAAATGACAAAATATTTAAAACAGTACAGGAAAATACAAAAAACAATTCATGTACCTGGGACTCAAATGAGCAGATATTAATACTTTGCTTCAGATTAAAAACAGCACATATACCCAAATAAAAGCTCTATCTTATCATTTCTTTCCCTTCTTACTCTGCCCAGAACATGCTGAGATTTGCCCTGGCTGGTGTGGCTCTGTGGACTGACTGCCGGCCTGTGAACCGAAAGGTCTCCAGTTTGATTCCTAGGCAGGGCACATACCTGGGTTGCAGGCCAGGTTCCCAGTTGGGGGTGAATGCCTAAGAGGCAACCACACATTGATGTTTCTCTCCCTCTCTTTCCTCTTCCCTTCCCCTCTCTCTAAAAAAAAAGATACTGAGATTTTATGCACGATTACACTTTTACTATTGATATAAAAAGATATTATTCTGTGTGCTTTTTACATAGTATAATGGTAAAAGCATGGGCTGTTGGGCCAGATAACCTTGTTCTAGAATGCTGACTGTGCCACTTATCAATTTGGGCAGGTGTCTTAACCATTCTATGCCTCAGTTTCCTCACCTGTATAATGGAGCTGATAACAGTTCCTACCTCACAGGGCTGCTGAGATTAAGCAAATGCAAGCAAAGCATTTGGAAAGTGTTTGGTACATAGAAAGCTCCAAGAAAATTCTGACCATCCCTATCATCATTGCCACCACGTCGCCAGACTGCAGGTACCTATTTCAGCTTTTTCAAAATTCATGTTTTAGAGATTTGGCTTTATTGATCATGTGGATCATACGATCCTGTTAGCTTCTCTTGAAGTTCTCTGTTTTGCACAAATAAACCGTGATGTACCCATCCAGTCCCCTCCTGCTGGACAGCGCTCCAGTGAACATGCCACTTTCAACACGCCCAACCCAAACACCTCACTCCCCAAACGCCTTCCTGACCTCCAAGACCTCCAGACCTGTCGCCACTCCCAAGCTTCAGCTCCTCAGAGGGCTCCCTGTTCCCTCCCCTCCTCTGTGGCCCTCTGCACACTGATGTGCTCAATGACTGTTTTACCGGCTCCACCGTCAGCCCAGGAGGGTAGGGGCCCAAACACCATGATTCCCACACACCCCAGCCCAGGGCTGGTGTGGAGGAGTTAACATACAAGTGACCTTGACAGTCTGGGTCTATATAACACTCATCCTGTCAGAATTTAATTTTATAGGTAGAGATGCTTCTTGACTTACTATGGCATTCTATCCCAATAAACCCGCTGTAAGCTGAAAATGTTGTGTTGAAAATGCATTTAACACACCTAACCTACTGAAAATCCTAACTTAGCCTAGTCTGCCTTA
Organism: Sturnira hondurensis; assembly: GCF_014824575.4. Taxonomy (NCBI): domain Eukaryota; kingdom Metazoa; phylum Chordata; class Mammalia; order Chiroptera; family Phyllostomidae; genus Sturnira; species Sturnira hondurensis. Next base: position 18,471,849 of record NW_028076767.1, on the reverse strand, counting down.
AATATGCTCAGAACGCTTACATCAGCCCACAGTTGGATGAAAACACCAAACACAAAGCCTGTTTTATAACAAAGTATTGAACAGCTCATGTAATTCATTATGCATATCACTTTCACACCATTGTAGAGTCAAAAGCTCCTAAGTCAAACCACTGTAACCGGAAACCATACACACATGTGAATAATTTATCAAGCTTTATTATGTGACAGTGTTCCAACTGCTTTCTGTATATTAATTCATTTGATTCTCATATGAGCCCTGTGAGGTAAGTAGTATTCTTATTGTACAGGTGAGGAAACTGACGCACAGAAAGGTTAAGTAACATGCTCACGGTCACACAGTTGGCATTGGAACTGCTGGGGCTGGAATTTAAATGCAGGCTGTCTGCTCCAGAACCTACACCTTTCTTCTTTTTTTTTAGTCCTTACCCAAGGACATTTTTTCATTGCTTTTAGAGAGACAGGAAGGGAATGAGGAAGGGAGAGAGAAAAACATTTATATGAGCGAGAAGCATCAATTGGTTGCCTCCTGTATGCACGTGGAATGGGGGGGCACGTGTCTGTGCTTGGCCTGGGGATCAAACCCACAATCTAGCTATGTGCTCTAACTGGGAATTGAACCTACAACCTTTTAGTTACAGGCAGATGCTCCAAGCAACCGCGTCACACTGGCCAGGGCCAGAACCTAAATTCTTAACTACTCATTTCTTCACTCCCATCTCTCCTGTCTCAATCAAAAAGTACCTGAAAAGCTGAGTCTGTGGTGTATTCTTTTCTTTTGATTCCCAGCCCCTACCCCAAGCCTCAACACACAGTAGGTACAATAAACATTTTTAGAATAAATGAACAGATGAATGAGAAAGATTCAAGGATCTCACTAGAAAGACCAGATCAGGTTGCCAGGGATTGGAGAAAGAGGTATTAACTGAGCACCCAGTTCGGGCCAGGCCCTCAGCTAGACTCCTTCCAGATGCCACCTCAGCGGATCTGAAAAGGAAAGCAGGGGATCGTGACTTCCCAGAGGGCTGGGGCCTTGAGCTGGAATCAGGATCTGCACCCTCCCTGCCTTTTTGGAAAGACCCTGCTGCTGACCCTTGTGAATTCCAGATGTGGCAGGTCCATTGCCTCAACAGCTCCCAGCTGTTCCAGCGGGATGTCACCTCTGACCTGACCAGCAGCCGGAGGCCCAGACTGATGTGCTCATTTGCTCCCTCTGAGGGAGCAGAGTGTTATTTGGAAAGAAAGGCTGACCACGCCACCTGCCCCGACTGCTCACCCCAAGTCAGGCCCTCTGCCTGGTTCACGGTGCAGCTAAAGCAGATGCACTTTCCTGCTCTGGGTGCAGTGAACCTCTGGGGTTCCTCACCACCACGTCCACCTACTGAGATGCCCCAATGGGCTGGGGTTTCCCTGCAAAGATCATCCACTTATGTACCCGCACACCAGTGGACATTCACCATGGTGAGCAGAGGATGCAGGGATACAAGTGAGGCTGAGCCTTGTTTTCGATATCTCTGTTATGAAGAACCACCTTTTCTTGCAGCTGTTTGTATGGCTGGCTCCTTCTCATTTTTCAGGCCTCTGCCCTCCTAATTACATATCACTTGTTTATGTTCTCGGGGAGGCTGCAGCCAGGGAGGAGAATAAGCTATGCATGCGAATACCTGTTATCTTCATGCCCCAAGAATGATCCAGCCTCATGATGGAACATAACCTTCCGCCAGTAAATGTGCAACAAATGGGTGTGGAATTAAATCTACACCAGGGTATTCACCATCTCAGAACCAGCAGAGCTGGAAGGATCCTCAGAAATCACTTAGTGGGAAAGAAACACCTCTTACCCTCCTCTCCTAGAACCCAGCTTTCCGCCAGACACACAGCAGCCCAAAGTAAAGGCATTTCGCAGCACTTCTTGTAGCTAGGCAGGGCCGTGTACCAAGACGCCGGCCCGTGAGTTATGAGCAAGCTAGAAGAAGGCTACTTAAGAAGGTAAAGACGTGCCCTCCTTCTGCCCCTCTGTCCTAGCTGACTGGGGCAAGGATGTGACGGCTGAAGCTCAGCCTACAAGGTGACGCTAAGGAAAAAAGCCACACTGGGGTGGCTGTGCAGAGGTGGGAGCCTGATCCCTGACGACACGATGCAGCTGCTGACCAGCCAGGGTTGCAAACCCCAGAAGTTTTTTACTGAAGAAAATAATAAACTTCTATCTTTTCAACCTGCCGTTATTTGGGGTCTTCTGTTAAGTGAGGTTGAAGTAAACCCTGAGACACCTAGACCGGGGCCATCCAAACTTTGGGTGACATGTAAGAGGGTTACTGGTTGAAGGAGGTGGGGGAGAACAACCTCCCACTTGGCTCCCTGGGGCCACCCCCATGACACGGTCGGCACGTCTCAAGAATTCTAAGGAAGTTTGAAAACCACTGCCCTGGCTCACCCCTTCGTTTTACAGATGGGGCACTGCGGCCGGAGAAGGAAAACAATCTGCTGAGTCACACAGTGAGCTGGGGAAAAGCCTGACGCTTTCCGATGCCATTCTCTCTATACCCATCTGTATCTTTGCCCCCAAAGGACAATTTTCTACAAGTGTCCACCACTTTAGAAGATGCTGAAAATCCACATACCCTAAAAAGCACTCACAGGCTTCCTATCACATTGCTCTCCCGGGGCCTGCGCAGTCAGACCCTGCCCGCTCTCCCGATCTTCTGTCCGGTTTGGCAGAGCAATCCTTCAAACCTCCTCCCTCTGGGTGCGCGGATGCTCAGTCTCAAAAGGATTAAAATTCTGACATGTGCTACGACATGCGTGAAGTCTGAAGACACTGTGCTAACTGAAGTAGGCCAGACACAAAGGACAAGTGCTGTATGACTCTACTCACATGACGTGCCCGGAACAGGCAATTTCAGAGACACAGAAAACTAGAACAGAGGCTACTGGGGGCTGGCGAGTTATCGTTTAACGGGTTGAGTTTCTGTTGGGATGACGAAACATCCTGGAGATGGACAGTGGCGAAGGTTGTGCAGCACGGAATATACTTAATGCCATTGAACTGTACACTTCAACATTTTAAATAAATCAACAAACACATATACTCTGCTGGTACACATGCACACCAGTACCATTTCTTTGTTATCTTCACCCAAGGACATGTTCATTGATTTTAGACAGGGAAACAAACATCAATGTGAGAGAGCAACACTGATCAGCTGCCTGCTGTATGGGCCCTGACCGGGGATGGAACCCACAACCTAAGTCTGTGCCCTGACCGGGAATTGAACCTGCCAACTTTCTGGTGTATGGGACGACATTGCCACCAACTGAACCACCTGGTAAAGACACAATTTTCTGAAATCCTATGTTTTTCTATGTTTAAAATTGATCTTGCCAGTGATATTTACTATCCAGGTAACTATTAATATTAATTACTCCTCAGAAAAGATAATTAAATGTTTGATGACAAACTATATATAATAATTTCAAATTAGCAGTGTAGGGACATACGTGTGTGTGAAACTGTCAGGAGGGTGGAAGTACATACATCAGAATGCTAGTAGTGTCTTTTGGAGGGGTGGTAGAATTACAAGTAAATTTAATGTTCTTTTTTTATTAAAAAAATCTCCCACCAAATCTATGGTGAGCATTCTAACAGGTATTCATGCCAAGTAATTAGACGTTTAATATGGATTGAAACCTTGTACACTTGGGATTCCATAAAGAAAATGGACATGGGCCTGCATACCACACAATCACTGTTCGATTCCCAGTCAGGGCACATGCCTGGATTGCCGGCCAGTTCCCAGCAGGGGTCTCATGAGAGGCAACCATACATTGATATTTCTCTCCCTCTCTCATTTCCCTTCCCCTCTAAAGATAAATGAATAAAATCTTTAAAAAAAAAAAAGAAAACGGAAAAGCAGAAAACAAAAGAACTGCCTGGCTCAGCCTCGCCAACCCACAGATCTCTGAGAAATGACAAACTGCCACCAGGCACTGAGTCTCAGAGGTTCATTACACAGCAACACACAAAGGGAACACCCTGCCATTCTCCACCTCAAACGCTCCACACTGGCCAATTGGCCTTCTTCCTGCACCTGGACCACGCCAAGAGTATTCCCGCCTCACGGCCTCTGCCATCCCTGTCTCCACCAGGAAGAACTTCCTTTTCCTCCATCTCTTTGCATGGCTGGCTCCTCATCCTTCAGATCTGTTATAGATTGAATGTCTGCATCCCCCCTAAACTCCTACATTGGAGCCCCACCCCCCATGTGTTAGCATTAGGAGGTGGGGCCTTTGGGAGGTGGTTAGCTTTAGATGAGGTCATGAGGGTGGAGTCCTCATGATGGGAATTGTGTCCTTATAACAGACAAGAGAGCTCGTTCTCTCTCCAACATGTCTGGATACAGCAAGAAGGCAGTGCCTGCAAACCAAGAGATCCTCACCAGAACCCTTCCATGTTGGCACTTTGATCTTAGAATCCCTAGCTTTCAGAACTGGGAGAAATAAGCATCTGTTGTTTAAGCCCCCAGCCTGTGGTATTTTGTTAGCACAGCCCAAGCTGATGAAGGCAAGGTCTCAGCCCTGCCAACACACATCATCTGTTTGTCTTACATAAAAGGATTCAGTCTCCCTCATTAGACTCACCTCCATCAGGGCAAGGGCCTTCAATACCTTATTCTTGCCTGTATGCCCAGCATCCAGACTAGCTTGACACTCAGGAGGTGCTTCCAAAATGTGTGTGGAATGAAGGCATAAAGGCAGGCAGCTGCCCAGGTGGCCCTAACTCTCTCAAATTGGCTCCAGATACCCCACCTTCTCCATTCGTCTTCCTTTCCTAAAGATCTGGCTGTCAGGCACAAGCTTCCCCAAGCCCTCCGCAATTCCTGCCACTCAGTGAATCCCCAAAAGACGTGGGGTAATAAAAAGGTGTCTCAGCAGCATCCCTTGACTGAGGCCTCCTGGCGGTACTGTCCCTTCTTTCCCCACCAGGACTGTGTGCTTTCCCTGGCTTTCTGGAATTTGCTTTTGGAGCTGCTTTTAGAGTTGGTGTTATTTTTTTTTCCTGGCATTTGTGATAAGGGGCAAATCTCTATCCATTCAGGGCAGGTCTGCCTTCTGGCAATAGCTCCAAGCCACTGAGCTAAATGGGGAGAACCAAGGAGATGGTTAAACGGGCCTGCCCTGTTTGGAATCAACGATGAGGCGGGTTAGAATCCACCAGGACTGCCCTGGCTGGTGTAGCTCAGTGGATTGAGCGCCGGCCTGCAAACCACACGATTGTGGTTCAATTCCCAGTCAGGGCACATGCCTGGGTTGCAGGCCAGTTCCCAGTGGGGGACTCACGAGAGGCAATCATACATTGATATTTCTCTCCTTCTCTCCTTCCCTTCCCCTCTAAAGATAAATAAATAAAATCTTTATAAAAAAAAAAAGAATCCACCAGGACTGAGTATCCTCAGTAGCTCATGAACTAACTCTGAGGGCAAGTCCCAAATAGGAACTGGCAGCTGTTAAAGGCACAGCTGTTTTCTGCTCAGTGATTAAGTAGCCGGGTGCTCTAGAGTCAGGCTGCCTGGGTTCAAATCCCAGACTGCCACCTCAGGCTGTGTGATCTTGGACAAGTGACTTCACTCCTCTCTTCTTCAATTTCCTTACCTGTAAAGCACATGATAATAACACCTGTCCCTGCAAACTTGTGGAAGGATTAAATGAGTTATTACCTTAACAGACAGCACAGTGTATGGCATATAGTAGGCATTAAATATAGTTCTTATTATCTACTAAAGGCGTACATACAGACCCCAGGTGTCCACTCAATATCCTTGGGCAAGGATGTCCACTGCCTTACCTTGGGCAAGTTATTTAACCTCACTGAGCACAGTGTTCTCACCTGTCAAATGGAAACTGACAATATCTACTTTACAGCATTTCTCAGAGGCTTAAATGAAATAAAGCTTGTGAATAACAGTAATAGCTAACACTGGTTGGACCCCTACAGGGTGTCACATGCTTTGAATACTAGAAGGCAGATACCATGGTACCCCATTAAACCAAGGAGGAAACTCAGGCCAGGCAGCCAGAGTGGTTTGCTCAGTCACCTGAGAAAGAGGCAGGGCTGGCTGGAATTCAGGCCTGTTTTATCCTGAGCTTGTGCTTATTTCTCCACTCAGTCTATCCTTGGCCTGCTAATGCAAAGTGCTATGACCACGCATAAATTCATAAGCTCCTTATAGCTAACCCAAATCTGACTTGTAGGCCCACATTCTTTCTTGCCGCCTCTAGCATTAAGGGCAAGTGCGCTATGTTAGTTATCATCATTATAACCACAGAGTAGAAGGCTGAGGCTGGATCTTCTTCATTTTTATATACCACCTCTGGCCTTTGAGTACTGTGTCTCCTACATGACAGATGTTCTATAAATATTTCATGATCTGTGTCTATGCCCTGCTAACCTATTTTTTTAAAAAATAGGGCCGACTGGAGTGCAACTACTAAGGCACATCCAATTATTATCAGGATGACATCATTTCTCAGCCTGCACCTAAAGTTGTTCTTCTCTAGAAGCTGCTTCCAATTTTCACCATGTTAAGAGGAAGATAACAGGGGAGTGATTCTCATATCTAGAGGAGGAAATGAACACTCATATGACTGCACAATATTCTTTTTATAACATCCTTTATCGACTGATAAACTCTTGCTCAACCTCGTGGCAGGTCAATGTCCCACTATGTCAGACGCTGAGATGGGAACAGATCACACAGGATCCCAAGTTCAGCAGACAGAACAGTCACACCTTTGGTCTCATATATCAGGGTGTGGTAGATGGGGAAAGGGTCAGGAAGGTGCTGAATGCCCAGCACCCCATACCCCTCTCCAAACCCAGCAATGCTGCCCCCTCCAAGTACCTCTGGATCCACTGGTCTTTGTAGGAGGAGCTGAAGGAAATGCCTGCAAAGAGCTCAGACTTGTTGAAACTCACATGAAACTGGTCCCAAAATGGGCCAAAAGGGTTTCCTTCCTGTGGAAAGAGAGTGGTCAAAGGCTTACTGAGGGGGAAGGAAAGCCAACTCACGGGGCCAAGGGACTGTGAGTGGGGGAACCCTGGTGATTGACTCAGGCTCATAGGATGACCCAGTAGGGATAGGAATGTCACTTTGTAATTCTTTGTCTGGGGCCTGAGGAAGGCAATTCCACCACGAGCCTGGTTTCTAGCAGACGTCCACCAGTGTATGAAGGAGACTTTCTCACTCACATGTCGTATCCTGCTGACCCTGTGGCACTGACTTGGGTCTGGGTAGGAAGTGGACCTTGGATATGGGGCCATGAGTTAGAGAGCTTCAAGAGACTTTCAAGAGTAGCTAATCCAATGCCATTACTTCCAATATGGAAATTGGGGCCAGACGGAGTAAGGCACTTGACAAGCTCACACAGCAAGTGAGAGCACTGTTGCGCTGTAAGCGTCTCTTTTCTCACATTTCATGGCTCCTCCAACCACCCTCCCTGGACTTTAGCTTAAGCACTGAAAAATGTATTGAAGACTGTCTATTCCCAAAGTGCCAGAAATTTACAAATTCACAAATGTGTGCTGATAAAATACAACAGCTGCTCATTTGTCTGCTAAGGCAGGAAAGTACACAAATTAGGAGAGTGGACAACAGAGTCAAATTACATAGGATTGAATCGTGGCTCCGCCACATGTCTGCTGTGAGCCCTTGGGCAAAATACTGAACTTCTTTCTGTTGTACTCAGTGGCCTCTATAAAACAGGAATTTTTAAAAAGGATTTTATTTACTCATGTTTAGAGAGAGGGGAGGCAGGGAGAAAGGGAGGGAGAGAAGCATCAATGTGTTGTTGCCTCTCATATGCCCTCACCTGGGGACCGGGGACCCGGCCCACAACCCTCGCATGTGCCCTGACTGGGAATCGAACTGGTAACCATTTGGTTCACGGGCCAACACTCACTCCACGGAGCCACACCAGCTGGGGCAACAGGGATGGCGACTGTCCTTTCCTCACAGAGCATCTGAAGATGAAGTGGGTTAATACGTGTAAAGCTCTTAGCATGGCGCAGCACGTAGTAAGTGCTATGTGAGCAGACCTGTTATTACTGATGTGGCATTTTACAGTTTATGAGCACTCTTACACCCTGGCCCACGTAATACTTGATGAGTGAGACAGAGCAAGGCCTGGCATCTTTATTTTGTAGGTAGAAATAAAGGCTCAGGGGAGGCAAAGTCTTCTACCAAAAGTGACACAAATGCCAGAAATGGGGCTCAAATCTCTATCTTCCAACGTCACACCCTTCTGGTGCCTTCCCCAACACTGTGCCATTATCCAGTGGGTCAGGGACCTAGATACCATGGAACAGGCTGAAAGACCCCCCCAGACCCAAAGGACTCACCTTCATCGGGCATGTCTTCTTGTCAGGACTTCTCTGGGCAGCCACTTCAAAGCAGTATGCCACCCGCTTCTCAGGGGGCCAATGGGTGGGTGCCAGCTTCTCCATGAAGTCCTCCAGGCTGATGACCCGATGGTAGGCGTGGAGGGGCTCCAGCTTGAAGTACTTCTGGTAGGACACATGGATCTATGAAAAAAGGGGGGAAAGGAAGGGCAGTGGTTTCTCCTCGGTATCCCAGTAGCTGTTTCATAGACATTTATTAAAACCACACACTCCAAGACCCAGAGAGCCCAGACTACATGCGAATGAAAATCTTTTGGCAAAAGACAACAAATTAGGACAGAGGCAGAGTAGGACAAGGTATCTGCCAAGTAAAGAACAAAGAGTATTTTCCCTTGGGTTAGGAAATGCCTTACTGATCTATAAGGAAAAAGACAAATGATGTAAGGGAAAATATGGGCACAGGATAGGAGTGAACGACTCACAGCAAAGAAAACCCAAACAGCTGATACACAAAAGGTGTGCAACTTCACTAGTAATTAGGAAAAAGCAAATTACAATGATGAGGTATCACTTCTCACTAGCAAAAATTTAAAAGCTCGGTTCTGATTGTTGGAAGGGATATGGGAAAAGGGGGCTGGAGTAGAAGTGTACGTTCTGGAACAAACACTTTGGAATGTAGTCTTGCAGCATCTAACAGAGTTTACAATGCTTCTTCCACCACCTCTACGCATTGGCCCTAGAGAAGCTCTTGCCCTTTGCAATAGGAAATGGCTACAAGGACTCTAGAATATAGAAAAGATCTTGCAAGAAGTCACAATGAGGGTTGCGATATCCAGGAGAGTGGTTGCCTCTGTGGGTTGAGAGCAAGATTAGGATTAGCCTCAGGAGCCAAGAGAGATTTTATCTTTTAGCAACTTTATCTGTAGCAAACTGTTAATGATTATCACCTCTAATAATGGGTGTACAGATGGTGACTGTATTAATCTCTATTTTTCTAGATTAAAAAGAATTTCTTAGAACACCATGGAATAAAATTTAGACTTTATCCTACAGAAGTGTTCCCAAGCATGTTCCACTGGTTCAGGTGGATAAAGGGTTCTGCAGTGAAAAGACTCCAGAGTTAAACAGGCCTGAAAATTTCTGTGTTAAACTGGTGTCTTTACTACAGGATTTCTCAGGGCCTTTAATGTGCTAATGTGCATTCTGAATCCCCAATCTGGGGGCGGGATGGGAAATTGAGAATTTCCCAAAATGATTTAACCACTGTACACTTCTTATACAAGTCATTGGCGTTCTGAAGGACAGATTTTGGGAAACTGTTAGCAACAAGGTCTTGCTGAAGGATTTTATGCAAAAATAATACGAGATTTTCCTTTTTGAAAGATCACTCTGGTATTGGAGGAGAGAATGTATTGAAGGTAAGACTAGAAGGGGGAAATAAGAGGCTATTGCAATAGTCCTTTTATTTGTTCAAGTATTCATTCAACATGTTGTTTTTTTTTAATTTTTAAAAATTTATATGTATTAGAGAGATGGAAAGGGAAGGAGAAAGAGAGGGAGAGGAACGTCTAAGTAGGAGAGAAACTCTGATCAGCTGCCTCTCACATGTGCCCCATTCGGGACCAATCCCAAACCACAGGGCAGGTGCCCTGACCACCACGAGATGGAACTGGCGACCTTTCGCTTTGTGGACGATGCCCAGCCAACTGAGCCACACCAGTAAGGGTCAACATGTATTTTTGAGCATTGCTGGTAAGTCCAAGTCAAAATGGAGAGGCATGGAAATGCTAGAAGATGTAAAAGAAGGTGAGGTAGTGAATAAAGGGAGGCATTTAAGTTCCCGGTTAGATTCCTGGCTTGGTATCCATGTGAATGAAGGTATCATACACAAAGGCTGGAATACAGGAGGCAAGACAAGTTTGAGGGGACAGAGGCCAAACTCTGGCGTTGAGACCCAGAGATACCTGTGGCACATCTGAGTAGACTCCAGAGCCTAGAAGTTAGAAACAGAGGCCTATAGTCAGAGGGCAGTCTGGGCCACAGATATATCTGGGAGGTATGTGGAGAACAGTGAAAGCCACAAGAGTCAACAGAAATTTATAGCAAAGCAATAATAATAGTAGTAGCAACTAATATTGCTCTGGCTGGGGAGCTTAGTTGGTTAGAGCGTCATCCTGATACGCCAAGGTTGCAGCTCTGGTCAGGGCACACACAAGAACAATCAATGAATGCATAAATAAGCGGAACAACAAATGGATATTTCTCACTCTCTCTCCAAAATTAAAATTAGCAAAATTAGTTGCTATTGAAAAATAGCAACTGATATTTATTGAGTGCTGTCTTAACACCAGGTGCCATATTCGTCAGATGAAGACTTGCTCATCTAATTCTATGAGGAGGAGTACAACCATCTCCAGTTTACTTATGAAGAAACCCAGGAGCACGGAATCCAGATAACTCACCCGAGGTCAGAGTCAATAAACAAACAGAAAGAGAAGACGCACCAATGTTTAAACAGTGGACAGAGACAGAGTAGCCTCCAGTACCGTGCAAAGAGGAAATTGTTGAAAGGTCAGGACTCGGGCAGGAACAGGCTGTGTCTGGGAAGCTCGGGGATCAGGGAATGTCAGGAAAAAGAGAGGTGCCACCTGAAATGACCCCCGGGATTTGGTAGCTCTGAAGTCCCTGATGACCTGTCTGAGAACTGCCCCAGGAGGGAGTCTAACTGGGGTGAGGTAAGTAATCTGTAGAAGGCATGGAGTGAAGACTCCGAGAGACTTGGCTGAAAAGGAAAGGTGAGAAAAAGCAAGTCACAGGGAGATGAATGGGCGATGTCTAAATCATAACAGTGAGTGGAAAAAAATTAGAACATCAATGGCTCCCGGTTACTGGGGACTTCTTGTGTCCTAAGCACTTTACGTTGATGAGCTCAGTTGATCCTAGAGAGAGACATGCATTGTTCAAAGCCCGCCATAATCACTAACTCGAGGTGAGAGACAGCTACCATTATTACCAGTCTATTTTAAAGATGAGGAAACCGAGACACAAAGAAATCAAGTACCATACCCAGGCTATCTAGCTAGGAAGTGGCCAAGCCAGGCTTTGATCTCATGTACTCTGGCTTTTAACTTTTGTTAAAAACTCTCCAGCCCTGGATGGTGTGGCTCAGTAGACTAAGCGTCAGCCTGCAAACTGAAGGATCGCCAGTTTGATTCCCCATCAGGGCACGTGGCTGCGTTGCTGGCTAGATCCCCAGTTCAGGGAGTGTGAGAAGCAACCAATCCATGTTTCTCTCCTTCTCTTTCCCTTCTTTCCCTTCTCTCTGTAAGTAAATAAATAAAATCAAAAAAACGAAACAACCCACAACAAACCCCTCTCTAAATACAGGTATGCAAAGGAAAAAAATAATTTCTATGCAGAGAAAAGACTATGAAAATTAAATACAATGTTTTGTACATACTAAGTATAATTTTTAAGGATTATTGAAAAAAATTAAAAATATTCTATTTATTTTTAGAGAGAGGGGAAGGGAGGGAGAGAGGGAGAGAAACACTGATGTATGATGTGTGAGAGAAAGAAACATCAATCAGTTGCCTGTCCCCTAACCAGGGACCTGGCTCACAACCCAGGAATGTGCCTTGACCAGGAATTAAACCGGTGGCATTTTGGTTTGTGAGATGACAGACACCCAATCCATTGAGCCACACAGGTCAGGGCTTACTGAAAAAAAAAAAATGTTTTTAAGATTTATTTATTTTTTAGAGAGAGGGGAAGGGAAGGACAAAGAGAGGGAGAAAAACATCAATGTGTGGTTGCCTCTTGTGCGTGCGCCCCTAACTGGGGACCTGGCCCACAACCCAGGCATGTGCCCTGACTGGGAATCAAACTGGAGACCCTTTGCTTAGCTGGCCAGTGCTCAATCCACGGAGCCATATCAGCCAGAATTTATGGAAAACTTTTAAAGTCAATTTATTAAATATTAATTCAGTTACTACTGCCTGGCCCCCATGGATACAGTGTGAACAAAGACAGACAGAGGACCCGCAGAAGACACAAAAAATAAGCAAGGAATTGGAGGATGTTGAGCACCACTATGCTCAGGGAGCCCATTGCTGGGGATGAGACGTGGTGTTGGAGCTTGGGTTTGTGGCCTTGGACACATTTAACTAACCTGTGCTTCAGTCTGTCTTTCAAAACTGATAATAGTTTTACCCTTTGACCAATGGGATGCACAAAAGGTGAGATCAAGCAGGGTTGAAGAATGGGGTTTTAAGTTCGGGTCACAGGTCCTAGGGTCAGACAGCATGGACTAGAACTCCAGCTTTGCTATGCATAGGCTGTGTGACCTAGGACAAATTACCTAATCTCTCTAAATCAGCTTCCTCACTGGGATGTGATGAGGGAGAAAAGAGCAAATTCTCATGCAGTGCTCAAAACAGCACCTGGCAGACAAGCAGCGCAAGATAAACGTTAGTTATTTTATTCCAGTGAAGACAGTTCCGAGTTGGGTAGGGGCAGGCACAGAGGGGTGGAAGGTAAAGCCCAGAGGACTCAGGGTCAAGAAGCAAAGGTGAACAAGATTGGAGAAGAGCGGACAAGGGCCAACATCATTGAGGGGTACTCACATTGGTAAAGGGAGGCTTGTGATGCTGGTACTCAATCCAAGGGGGTACAGCCAGGGTGCGGTTCAACAGCTTTGCAAACGCCAGGGAGCCCAAGAAGTGATCAGCCTGGTTCCCGAAGCGCCCTGGATGGTATATTGTGAGTGAGGTGAGGCCTGGGGCATTGAGGGCATGGAGAATGCAGGGCTCACAAAGGATGCAGGGCCAGGGTTGCCAAGAGCCAGGGGAGCTGGTAGTGTGGGGCCAAGTCTAGACTCGTGGGTCTAACAGTCAAGGCCCTTCAGGCCCTGTCCCTTCTGCCTCAGCCACTCCAGGTTCCCTATCTTTTCCTAAACATTCTCTACACTTCTAGTCTACACACGCTTAACCCAAACCTTTGCTTTTTTTTAAAACCTTCACCCAATGTTTTCATTGCTTTTAGAGAGAAGGAGAGAGAGAGAGGGAGAGACACAAACATCAATCTGAGAGAGAAGCATCGATTGGTTGCCTCCAACACATGCCCAAACCAGGGACTGCACATGCCTAGACCACAGATCAAACCTGCAACCCAGGTATGTGCCCTGACCAGGAATCAAACCCGAACCCTTGGTTATGGGATGATACTTCAACCAACTGAGCCACACTGGCCAGGGCCCAGGCCGTTGCTTTTTGATGTTCCCTCCAGGAGTGCCTTTCCACCTCTCTCTCTACTCACCTGCGCAAGAAAGGCAACTCTGATGCCTCATTCACTAGGATCTTTTCAACAATCTGCTACCACTACTCAGTCCCCTTCTCTGCTTCTCATCTTGGATCGGAGTTAGTGTTGGTTCTTCCCTAATCCTATGTCCTTTCCCACTTCCTGGCCTTTGTACTTGGCTGTGACCTCAGGCTCTGAATGCCTCAGGGCAAGAACCTTATCTGATTCTCTTTGTTATCCCTAGCGTGGCCTCCATTCATTCATCCCACAAATATTATTCTTGGGATAGTCTGGGAGAAGACACAAAGTGCCAGGCTCTCTGCTAGATGCTGGAATACAGGAGTGAGCAAGAAGGGTAAGGTCTCTGCTCTTAAGGCACTCAAATGAAACATGTAAATAAATATACAGTGACAAATTTCGATAATTTCAAGAATGAAATGAAAAAAGTTTGGTAACGGAGAATAAAGACGTTCTTGGGGTTGAGGTCAGTGAAATCCTTTCTGGTGATATTTAAGCTGTGCCTTGAGGATGGGAAGGAGTTGGTGTGGCAGAAGTGAAGAGGGTATTCCAGGTTGAGGGAAAAGCACAGGCAATGGCACACAGGCTTCAGGACCTGAGTACGGGCAAAGAACAGAAAGGGGCTAAGTTGTGCAGCTGGAGGATCTGGGAAAGAAGGGTGCGGTGAAGATGGGCAGAGGTCCAAATCTCCCAGGCTAGGCGTCTGCAGGATTTAAAGAAATGCATGATTTTTACCACTCCACTTAAATTGCGCCCCTCGGCGGACCATTAGATTCTCCCTCACCTTTTTCTACTTTATTTTCTCGTAAATAATTTGACGTTTATGCTTATTTTTTGTTGACTTGTCTTTCCCAACTGGAATGGAAGCTCTACAAGGCCGTGGAGTTTTCTGTATTATCATTGCTGAATCCCTAGAGCAGCGCACAGGGCTGGGCACAAGGTCAGGGACCTGTAAACATTTTTCTAATGAATGAAAGAATCGCCCAAAGTGAGCGCTGGGTCCGGTCCGTAACAAAAGTCCTGCCCCACTAACTCCATTTACTGGGCTCNTTGACTTGTCTTTCCCAACTGGAATGGAAGCTCTACAAGGCCGTGGAGTTTTCTGTATTATCATTGCTGAATCCCTAGAGCAGCGCACAGGGCTGGGCACAAGGTCAGGGACCTGTAAACATTTTTCTAATGAATGAAAGAATCGCCCAAAGTGAGCGCTGGGTCCGGTCCGTAACAAAGTCCTGCCCCACTAACTCCATTTACTGGGCTCCGGAATAGCTTAGACCTTGCGCAAAACATGTAACCTTTCGCGGCCTGTATTTTCATCTGCTGACAAATGGAAGGTTGGACGCTGAGGCCTCTCACTGCCCACGACAGGGTTCTGTCCTGAACCTGTCAAGGTGTCTGTGGGCGCCTCAAAGGAGTGGCTTCGCTTCTCTGGGCCTCAGTTTCCTCATTTGAGCAGAAGGCTCGGGAGGCCTTACCCATGCATGGGCAGTAGAGCAGGTAACCGGCCGGATCCCAGGAGCCCGCGGGCAGCCCGGGGAGCGGCAGAAGCAGGAGCAGGAGAAACGCACACAGCAGCAAAGGCGGCCATGCCCACGCGGCGGCGCCCATGTCGGCTCCGAAGCCCGAGCGCGCCGCAGCGCGGAGGCGGAGAGGAAAGGAGGGGCGTGAGCGTCCGCCCCGCTCCCGACGGTCCCCGCGCGCCGCCCGCGCACCGCCCCGGCCTCTCTAGCCGGCGGGCGGGCGGGACCATAGAGAGTCCGCGGCACCGCCCCCTCCACGGCCCGAGCGCTCGCTCGCGCGGCTCCCACAATGCACCGTACAATGGCCCGACCGCCGCCACTACCGGGGCCTGAACGGGCCTGGCGGAGCCCGAGCGCGGTGAGTGCCGGCGAGGGCCCCGGGGGACGGCGGGGAGCGGGGCGGGAGGCCGTCTCGCTGCGCCCGCGCGCCCGGGACACGGAGCGGCGGAGCCCCTCTCCTCCGGCCCCGCAGCGCGGTCGTCCACACCCCCGACCGAGGCCCCCTCTGCGTCAGCCCGGGCCCAGATAGGCCCCAGGGTGACGAAAACCCTCCCCGGATCCAATACCTGGGGCCTGGGGGACGCTAAGAAACTCCACTGCCCACCCCTCTTCTCCGAAAGCTGGAGACGCAGCTCTAAGGGTCCCCTACCCTCCGACCCCGAGGGTCCCTGGAGGCCCAGATGAGCTGCACCTGCTCCCTCCCCTCAGACACGCCTACCCAGACCCACGGAGCCCCCTTCCCCGCTCCAAATAGCCCGCTCTTTACCCTTTTTCATATTCCGGAGCCTCACAATCCTTTTTTGAGGCTTCTCTCAAATACCTGGCTCTGGGAAACCCAGATGTTCCCTCCTCAGTGGCTGTGCTCCCTAACCTTAGATATTGTCCATCCGGATACCCTTTTCCAGACTCTTAAGATCCGGGGAATACACGTGTGGCTGTTCGGAACCTTTCAATCCCTATAATCCCTCCCAATCTCTCTCTCTTTTTTTTGGGGGGGGGTCCCTTAGAGATCCGTTAGGTTGCTCATGAGTCCTTGCCATACTTGTCCTTTCTTCCTAACCCTGAGATCTCCAGACTATTCCTGAATTCGTTCCTCCCCCGGTAGCCGTCCACTCCCATCTCTCCCAGCCCCGGGGGAGTGTAACCTTTCCCACCACACAGTTGGGTGGTCTACAAGTTGCTGGAGGAACCAGGCTGTTCCCTGCAAATCCAGTCCCGCACTCCGGCCCCAGCTTGGCGAGGGGAAAAGGAGTTACTGGGGCTTTCACCTGCCTGGGTGGCTTGTCTCCTGGTTTGGGTGTTTTTCCATCTGTCAGTCTAGTACTGTGATGGAGGCTGGCCTTGGGATTCTGATCTGCCCCCCACTTCCAACAATGTGAGGCCACCAAATTGGGCAGAGGTGGGGGAGGGCTGCGGTGGGTTGGGGTAGGTATCTATCAGGTTTCCTCTTCATGGAAATAGGGCTCTAGTGAGGTGCAGCCGTTTTCTCGAGGCCTCCTCTGGAGTGGGAGGCAGCGGGAAGGAGAGGAAATAGCGAATCAAAGGGACTCCAGAGAGGCCCATCTAAACTGACAGAAGCAGCCCAAAAGTAAATCCAGCCCCTGTTAATCCAATCTGATGTCTTGGAATGATGCAAGTTACTGAGACTGCAGCCTCTCTGTAATTTAATTCTCCTACCACTCTGGAGTGTGTGTGAGAGAGTGGGTGCGCGGGCAGGGGGTGGAGGGGGCAACTATTTTCATTCTTCTCACTGTTTTCCAGCCAGTCAGTGTGTCTTTGGATTTGTTTCTGGTGCGCAGGTCAGGACCTGGCTTTTTTCTCCAAATCTATTTATAATTTCCCAGTTGCTATTTTGGGTTCTGCTCAAGGGAAGATTCTGTCCGCCCCAAGGAACGGGTTCCAGGGTGCAGGGTGTGTTTCCTCTTGGGCAGGTGTTGAATTAAGTTCTTCAGATCCCCAAGTAGCTCTTAGGCAGGGGGGATAAAAGCTATTTTAGGGTAGTCACTGAAGTGGAGCTGTTAATCCTCTGTGGGTCTCCCTAGTTAAGAACACTTAGAGATTAACCCTTTCCTTGCTGCAGGAGGGCTAGTTCTCAACAGTGTTTTGAGAGGGTTGGGAGAGAGTGGGGCAGCAGAAGGTGGGAACATGCAACTCAATACAAAGGCAAATAGCTGCCTTTTGTTGGGTATTTACAGCAAGCCGAGCCCTATGCTGAGCTCTTTGCATACCTGACTAACATAATCCTTTCAACAAGCCAGTGAGGTAAGTATTTTTAGCTTTACAGATGAAGAAACAGGCTAATAATGGAGAAAGATCGCAGTTTCTATAGAGATGATGTAACACCATAAAAACTAGTTGCATCAGAAGGCAGCAGGAATTATGGCTCGCAGCAGAGGACAGTCAGACTAGGGAGCAATATGTCTCCTTTCATCTGCCAAAGATGGTCGTCCAGAGTTTTTAGCAAGCATTGTATTTGGGGTATGAGACTTAGTAATAGAAGAGACTCTTAAAGTGAGAGAACTCTGGCCCAGGATGTAGTATTGTAGGAAGGCAAAGGCAGGTTAGAGAGGATGCGTGAGGGTTAATTGTGAGGGGAAAAGGGGAAGGTTGCCTTCTGGGGAGATGTTGGGAAGGGAAGGAAGCTGAGGCCTGAAAAGTAACTTTAAAGGGTGGGGGTTGGGGGGAGAGAAGTACTTCTCAGGCCCCATGTGGAAAAGTGGCGGACACAATTTAGATGTCAGAGATGGCACTGCATGTGTTCACACATTTTCTGTCTCGGATGCTTTCAAGAGTATTATTTCACTTAGTCCTCCATGGGACTATTATAGGTAAGGCCAATAAATCTGTTTTATTTTATTTGAACTTTTGTAAGTGTTTATTTGAGCCAAACTGAGGACAGTGTTGAGAAGCAGGATCTCAAATGCTCCCAGTAAGCCTCTCGTAGCAACTGGTGAAACGGGCTCAGGGAAACAAAATAACCTGCCCAAGGTTTCACAGCCAGTAAGTGGCAGCTCTTTTGAAAACAAGTCCAAGGTTCTTTCCCCGCTGTCTCCCTCTTTAGATCAGGTGCCAGAAGGAATCTTAGGATGAAAATACACCGAGTTACTGGGAAAATACACCAGTAACTGGGAGGGATTGATTGTGTTTGTTTTATGGGAACAGGTTCTGTCAGCTTCTCTGGAGTTAAGGTTAGGCAGTGAGACCAGAAGAGCAGCTTTAAAAGAGAAGCAGAATTCTTTGACAGTTTCGCTGAGGAAGAAGTCTGAAGGCATAGGCCTGCTAATGTGCGAGGAGCCTGGCAGTCTTTCTGGAGGAGCAGAGTTTGCAGACACGGGACAGAAGGAGAGATACTAGATTCCCAAAAGTTTTCCTAAGGTAACAATAGCTGCTTTGGTTGTCCAGTAGCCTTTCAGTGTGACTGTAGGTAAGGACTTCCGCTGTGCCTTTTTACGAAGCGTGGAGGGAATAGGATCTGGGTGTTGGCTGTTTTCCTTTTAAAGCCATAGCCCCATTAAATGCAGATCAAGGCAAGCACATGGCTGCTGCCTTCCTCCTTGGCTTCTGAGTACAGCCTCGTGAGCGCTTCTTAGCCACCACCGGCCTGTTTCCTAGAAGCCCATTACTCACTCTTTCAGTAGCTCATACTGAACTGCTGCGTCTTGTTTGTGCTTGTTCGGGAGAACAGATGAGGTGGACGTGTGGGAGGCGGGGGATGTACTGTTCTCTTTCTGAGTTTGTGCGGAATTTCCAGGGCTAGGCTCCCCTTTCATATTAGCCAGGGATGGAGCTTGCTTCCCTCTGGCTGCCTGCCATTCCCAGCTTTCCAGAAGCTGAGGTGCATGATTTCAGATGATCAAGGGGGGGGGGCAGAATTTGACTTTGAAGGTAGGGGAAATCCCCTTCAAACTCGTGCTTGCTCTCTACCCAATTCCAAGGTTCGTGGTAATCGCTGGTATTATAAACAGGTAATTCCACCTTTGTGAAGGAGGATTCTTAATGAAAGCCAGACGTCAGAGGCCTTTGAGGTTTATAGTGAAGCGGGTAAATATGCTTCGACTGGAAGGCTCAAGTGGGACTAGTTCTACGCCTCATCAGCACGTGACTTAGGTAAAATGTAGCCACCTTTGTGTAGATCTTTCTAGGCAAATCTCCACTCGTGATGGGGAAATGTTTATCATATTACATTGCAATGTTTCTTCAACAAGTGGAATGGTTCCTGAACAGGGCGTAACTCATGTTAATGATGAGCAAAGCTCTCTAGGGTATGAACCGCTGATCCTATCATCTCGTTCACGCCAGTCTGTTGGATGAATGGTCACTAAGCAGCAGGTGCTAATGAGCTGAGCAAGCGTTCTGTAGCCCACAGCTAGTCCGTGTGGTTAGAGCCCTCCCCAGATTCTCGTGGACAGTTCCCAGATATCCCCTTTGCTCTCTTCACATGGTGAACTCTCATGACCACACTTTGGCATGATCTCTTCCACACGAGTCAGTGTGGTAACTCCCATCCTCCTCCACTGAGTTGATGTCAGGAAAGAAGTGTCACCGTGCTCCAGCCATCCTCCTCTCTCCCCTTCTACTCAACCAAGAAAGGACCCGGTGTCAGGATAATAGCTCCACACTTGGGAAGTGCTATAAACCCAGTTTAAACCAGAACAACTTCTTTTTTTAAAGGTTTTATTTATTTATTTTTAGAGAGAGGGGAAGGGAGGGAGAGAGGGAGAGAAACATCAGTGCGTGTTTACCTCTAGTGTGCTCCCTACTGGAGACCTGGCCCGTAACCCAGGCATGTGCCCTGACTGGAAATCGAACTGATGACCCTTTGGTTTGCAGGACAGCACTCAACCCACTGAGCCATACCAGCCAGGGCTAAACCAGAACTTCTTGAGCATAAGTTCAGCCTATGAGAATCAACTTACATCAATGACTAATATATTCATCTAAAAGAAAGTTGAGGGTTCTTTTCTAGATGCTAGGCGTATGGAGATGAAAGAGATATGATCTGAGCCCTCAGAGAAGCAGAGTTCAATGGAAGAGATTAAGTTCTAATGCAAGTGTGTTGTTACCTGCTTCTCATGGAGAAATGTATGTGCACTGTGAATGGCTGTAGGAGGGGCCACGCATCAGCTTAGGGTATTGGACAGGCTTTGCTAAAGAAGCAGAGTCTGGACCTGAGACCAAGAGACTCAGATGGTGGAGGGCAGGGTGGGACCAGAACTGGTTCAGGGGAAATGCTTGGGGTGCTATTGCCTCCTCAGACAGAACCTCTTGATGTTGTGCTGCTAAGAAACACATCTGGCACAGGGGCTGACTTTTCAGGGTGTAAATTTGCTAAGTAAAAGCTTCTTCTTTTCCTCTTTTGCCTTTTGGGCATTTTATTGCTCCTTAGCACCTCCATGAGGAGTAGAATTGTGGAAAATAGTGGGTGAGGGGGAGTTAGGGTAAAGAGAAGGAAGAGGGGTAGAACTGCTATCTCTAAGTTTAATAGAAAGGATCTGAACCAGAAGTTAAAAGAGAAAGTTTGGAGTTTAAGGCTTTTATTTCCTCAGATTATCTTGTTTCCTGTTAGCCTAGGTGGTACTAGTAGTAATGGTTACCACTAAGCACTTATTAGATGCCCAGCCTTCCACTGAATCCTCCATATTCATGATCTCTTTTGATTCTCAAAGCATTCTTACGATTCAGCTTATTGTGTACGTGAGGAAACATCCCAGAGAAGTAATCGGAAGGGCTGGGATTGAAACGGGGCTCTGTGTGCCTCCAGTCTCGGTTTCCGTTGTATTGGACTCCCTAACGCCAGGTGTTCTGACATTTCAGGTGAAGAGATTGTTTTCTGAAGACTGCGTTGGAGGCTGTGACAGAGCAGAGAGCCTGTGTGGAGCCGATGGGGAGGCTTTCTGAGTAGCATGGCCCTTCGCCGTTAGCCTTGCCATGACCACATTTTTCACCAGCGTCCCCCCCTGGATTCAAGATGCAAAGCAGGAGGAGGAAGTGGGCTGGAAACTAGTTCCCAGACCTCGGGGCCGGGAGGCGGAGAGTCAAGTAAAGTGCCAATGTGAAATCTCGGGGACACCCTTCTCAAATGGGGAGAAGCTGAGACCTCACAGCCTCCCTCATCCAGAGCAGAGACCACATAGCTGCCCTCAGCTGCACTGTGGCAAGGCTTTTGCCTCCAAGTATAAGCTGTATAGGTAGGTGGCACGCCCATACCTCTTCCTGTCCTGAGGTTCCAGGAGGACAAAGCCAGAGCGACTCCACTGAGTGTGGCAGAAGAGCAGAGGTTAATTCATCCCATAAGTATGTCCCGAATGCCAACCATTAGGGGTCACACAGTAAAAAATAATGGGGGTGGGTTTTTGTTTTTGTTTTTGTTTTTAATCCTCACCTGAGGAGGACATTTTTTTCATTGCTTTTATAGAGGGAGGAAGGGGGAGAAAGAGAGAAACATCGATGTGGGAGACATTGATCAAGTTGCCTCCTGGTACATGCCCCAGCTGGGGACGGAACCCACAACCTGAGTATGTGCTCTGACTGGGAATTGAACCCATGACGTTTTGGTCTACGGGACAGCACTCTAACTAACTGAGCCACACTGTCCAGGGCAGTGGTGGTGATTTTTATTCAAACACTAGAATATGATGGGTACCATATTACATAGCCATGAACAAACTAGATTGAACATTTGTTTTCTATACTACTTTCCCCACTGCTGTAAGGTAATGGTGAAAATCTTGGCTAGAAATTAGGAATCGATCTTAGACCTTCAGAAGGAAAGGGAGACACTGTGGTCCTATCTATAAATTTTAAAGTGGAGGCTCAGAGTGGGGAAGTAACTTACTGAAGGTAACATAGCTTCTTAGGTCCTGTAGTGCCTCTTCTACTGAACCAGCCTGTCACATAGATAACACTTCTGTGTCTGTAGAGCCCCTGGTGTCCTCTGGCTCAGTGGCCTTCATGAAACTTGCAAGACCAAGAACCTTGCTGAAGTGAAATGGAATGCGAAAGCCCTGGCGTAGAGCAGATATGGCAGAGCAGCTCTGAACGGGGGGTGCCTGCTTAAAGGCAGTTGTGATTTTATCCTTGCTTTTCCATCAGAGGAGCACGCACCGCCCTTTATAATGGAGGTAGACTGCCCGATGCCGTCTTTCATCCATCACGCTGGGACACGTTGAGCTCCCCCTACATGCTGTGCACCTGTAGCTGGGAGTGCTGGCCCTCTTTGAGTTCGCCGTCTTAATAGTGTAGACTGACAGCAAACAAGTAATGTGAACAAGATGACCAACCACAGAAAGCCTCAGTTCCTTGTCTGGAAAACAGTTTCTGGAAAGGAACTGAACCAGGTAGCAGGGCGTGTGACCCAGGACTGCCCTCGGAACAGTTCTGTGGTCCTCAGGAATGCTTTGAATCTGCGTGCTCCTGTGTCTTAGCTGGACTCCATTTGCGTCTGTCCTCTTAGACCATCTTTTTCTTTTTTTGAGAATTTTTGTGTGTTTATTTGAGTCCAGCTGATGATAAATGCTGGAGGGCATGCTCTTAGACAACCTTAGCGACAGTCTGGGTGTCCATGAGAGGCTGCAAGAAAGGTCCTAGTCCAGGAGGCAGGACCCCGACTGCACCCACAGTCATTGTGTGACCTTAGGTGAGTTACCGAACCTCTTTGGGCTTTCATTTCTTCACCTGCAAAACGAGGGAAGTGGACTGTGGATCACTTGGCAGTTCCCTGTCACACACTACCCTGCCAGTTACGCCTCAGGAGGTCAGTAGTAACCTCATAGGTGTGAGCACCAGAGTAGCGTGAGAGGAATGGCGTGTTTGATGCCTTCAGACAGAAAGGCTCACCGGGTGCTGTACCAGAGACAGTGGTGGCACACCTAAGTGAACCCGGTTCTCAAGGTCGGTGATTAAATTTAGCTTCTGCCACTTACTGACTGCTGTATGGGACTGCTCTGTGCTTCAGCCTCTTACGGAGAACAAGGCTTGAGTGCAGGACCTGGCGAATGGTGGGCCCCAAAGTCTTGCGGAATCAATTGTGAATGTATTATGGAGCTCTGGGTTGTAATCCTAGACTCGGAGCTGCTTTCCAGCCAGATGGGAGCACGTAAACCAAGGGACGCTGAGGTGCCACATCATGAAAACGTTTTGGGGTTGGTTTTTTTTAAAAGATTTTATTTATTTATTTTAAGAGAGAGAGGAAGGGTGGGAGAAAGAGAGGCTATGTGTGGTTGCCTATCATACTCCTCCAACTGGGGACCTGGCCTGCAACCCAGCCATGTGCCCTGACTGGGAGTCAAACTGGTGACCTTTTGGTTTGTAGGCCTGCACTCAACCCACTGCACCACACCAGCCAGAGCAAATGAAAACGTTTCTTAAATGTTGCTAGTTTACATGGCAAACAGTTTAAATGGTAAAAATGAGCATGCAGTGAAAAATGAATTGTTCTCACACTTGAAGTCGCTGTTCTCCCCAAAGGCAGCCGGGCGGAGGGTGGGGTGCGAGTTTCTTGTGTGTCCTTGTGAGACATTCAAACATGTATTCCCTTTTTATTCTCACAAGGGAGTATGTTACATACACTACACTGAACTTCCTTTTCTGACTCAGCCCCAGATCAGGAAGTTTAGATGTATTTCACTTTCCCTTTATTTTGTCATTCAAAATATTTAAAATACAATTTATTGAAAAGGAAATACATTCACATAATTTAAAATTTAAAAGGTACCAAAAGATATACAATGAAAATGCTCCCATCACACCCATAAGCTGCGTATTTCTTCTCCCCAAATGCAAACAATGTTGTCAGTTTCTTTTATATCCTTCTAGAAATATTTTAAGCACGTACAAGCAAATTTACATGTATTTCCCTCTCTTTATATGCATAGTACCAGTGTACACGCGCTCTTCTATCTCACTGCTGTTTCACACTTACTGTGTTTTAGGAGCTTGTTCCCTGTAGATACAGAGAAAGCTGCCTTTTTTTAAAGACTTATTTATTTTTAGAGAGAAGGGAAGGGAGGGAGAAAAATGGAGAAAAACATTGATGTGAGAGAGAAACATCGATTGGTTGCCTCTCATACACCCCCACCAGGGACCAAACTTGCAACCCAGGCATGTGCCCTGACCAGGAGTCGAACTGGCAGCCTTTCGCTTTGCGGGATGACACCCAACCAACTGAGCCACACTGGTGAGGGCTACCTTTTTTTTTTTTTTAAGTTGAATCATAAAATAAGACCCTTAAGAAAAATTGAGTTATTTATGAGTTTATCATAATTTATTTAACCAGTCTCCTCTTGGTGCACATTGAGATTGTTCCCGATGTTTTGCTGTGGCACACAATGCTGCAGAAAATAGCAGTACATGCAGGGTGGGGCACAGGGAGGTTCACAGGCGTGACTACACGCAACAGTTTACCCTGTATTCTTATGTATTAATTATTAGATTGTTTTTCCTACAAACAACTGTGAACCATCTTTTGCACCACCCTATATGTGACTCTGCAGGTGGGCAAGGATATCTAGAATATAGTTGGCATGCTATTCCATCCATCCCATTGCATGGCCCTACCATAGTTTTTATACCCAGTTCCCTGCGAATAGTTACCTCAGTTGTCTGGTCAGCCCTTGGGATCTCATCTTTCTCCTCTGTCTTCCATCTCTACCCCAGGCACATGGCCACCCATTCAGCCCAGAAACCACACCAGTGCATGTACTGTGATAAGATGTTTCACCGCAAGGACCATCTCCGGAACCACCTGCAGACCCATGACCCCAACAAAGAGGCTCTCCACTGTTCCGAGTGCGGTAAGAATTACAATACGAAGCTGGGCTACCGGCGTCATCTGGCCATGCATGCCGCCAGCAGTGGTGACCTCAGCTGTAAAGTGTGCCTGCAGACCTTTGAGAGTACCCAGGCACTGTTAGAGCACCTAAAGGCCCATTCACGCCGGGTAGCAGGGGGTGCCAAGGAGAAGAAGCACCCCTGTGACCACTGTGACCGGCGGTTCTATACTCGTAAGGATGTGCGGCGGCACCTGGTAGTGCACACAGGCCGGAAGGACTTCCTGTGCCAGTACTGTGCCCAGCGGTTTGGCCGTAAGGACCACCTGACACGGCATGTCAAGAAGAGCCACTCGCAGGAGCTGCTCAAGATTAAGACAGAGCCAGTGGACATGTTAGGCCTTCTCAGCTGCAACTCCACAGTCAGCGTGAAGGAAGAGCTGAGCCCTGTGCTTTGCATGGCCTCTCGGGACATGATGGGGGCCAAGGCCTTCCCTAGCATGCTACCCATGGGCATGTATGGCACCCACATCCCTACCATGCCCAGCGCGGGCATGCCACACTCCTTGGTGCACAACACGCTGCCCATGGGTATGAGCTACCCTCTGGAATCCTCACCTATCTCTTCTCCAGCTCAGCTTCCTCCAAAATACCAACTTGGATCTACCTCATACTTGCCCGACAAATTGCCCAAAGTGGAGGTGGATAGTTTTCTGGCGGAGCTTCCTGGAAGCCTGTCTCTCTCGTCCGCTGAACCCCAGCCCGCCTCACCTCAGCCGGCGGCAGCTGCGGCCCTCCTAGATGAAGCACTGCTCACCAAGAGCCCCGCCAACCTCTCTGAGGCCCTCTGCGCTGCTAACGTGGACTTCTCCCACTTACTGGGCTTTCTTCCTCTCAACCTGCCCTCGTGTAACCCACCCGGGGCCACGGGGGGCCTGGTCATGGGCTACTCCCAGGCTGAAGCACAGCCCCTGCTCACCACATTGCAAGCTCAGCCTCAAGATTCCCCGGGAGCTGGGGGACCTCTGAACTTTGGGCCCCTGCACTCCTTGCCTCCTGTCTTCACCTCTGGCCTGAGCACCACCACCCTGCCTCGTTTCCACCAGGCATTCCAGTAGCCCCCCAAGGAGGCCTCAGCTCAGTCCCGGACTCTGTCAGGGAGCTTCAGTACCCATCCCGTCTGCATCCCCGGTAAACGCAGCTGAGCTTTCAGAGCTGGTTCAAACAGAAAAGATTCCAGTATCTGTATGGAGCACTTGGTTTGGGGGCTCAGGCTCCAGCATCAGTTCCAGGAGGAGCCTTGAGCCCCAGCCCCATGAAAAGATCCCGTACTATAGGACTTCAGGTATTTTTACTTTTTTTTTTTTAATCTGAATCGTGAGCCACACTTAGTTCTCTCTTTCTCCAAAGTGTCAGAACCTGCTCCTCTCTGGAGACTGGGGAGACCTGTTGGAGACAGAGAGTTTCACTTTGGATGACCTCGAGAAAAATAGCTGAAGAAGCCCGCCTTCTGGTCCCAACCTGCAGACTCCACAGCAGTCGGTCAGGCCCTGCTGCGGAGGGTCACGTGGCTCCATTGCCTGCTTCCAACCGATGGGCAGGAGAGAGGGCCTCTGCTCTTCCTCACCACCCCCACCCCTCCACCAGCACCTACATTTTCAGTCAGTGTTGTCCAGCAACGGTACTGTTTACACAATCGCTTCAGACACACCATTTCACCTCTCTTGCCGAGCTGTTAGCCTTAGAATGATTGCAGTGAACATTGTTTACACACCGTGAATTCATTCCCACCAGTCCATTCCAGTTGGCACCAGCTGGAACCTTTTGGTACCTGGTGTTAACGGGAGCCCTGTTTACAAGGCGGAGTCGGGTCTCGCTGACTTCTCTTCACTTGAGGTCCTATTTTTCCCCTGTGGGGAAATAAACTGACTTTGGACTGCTTCAGTCTCTGCCATCTTCCGTGACTGTGTCGTCCCTGCCTTCCTCAGCAGTGTCTGCAGAAGACAGGCAAGAAGATTGGAGCAGTTTCTCACAGGTCTGCAGTTCTGTTTTCTCCAAGTATATATCATGACCCCCTCATCCTACTTTTGAACTGGGGAGGGGGAGAAATGAAAGACATGCCCACTTCCGCCTCCTCCCCCCTCCCTAATTCCCACCCTGAACATCATGAGCTGTTATCATTAGTCTTAGGAGGGACTGGGGTTCTAGGCCTGTGTGAATAGCAGAGGAGAGGGGGTGAACCCTTCCTTTGTGTGTCCTACCTGTCCGTGTTCCCGGAAGTTGTGGAATTGCAGGAAGAAGAGTTTCAGGAAGTTAGGGCTGAGCAGAGAGATCCTTGAGTCCTAATCCGTGGGTGTATCATTGCCTCCCACTCTAAACTTCTCTTGCCCACAACATCCTTCTCTCCTCCACTTTGCAGTTCCCTTGGACTCAGGGCCACTGTACATAGGCTTTTCTGCTCTCCATCAAAGAACTTCCACTTTCCAGCTGTGGCCTCCCTCAGTTTTGCCCCCAGTACTCAGCAAGGTTTCTTGCAACAAATGATTCGTTTGACTTGTGGGGCTCTGCACTGCCCCTGCCCAGCTGAACCCCATCCTTGCTTCATTTCAGTTCTGCATGGGCACTCTTCCCATTCATGGAAGGGAGGTAGCTCAGGGACCACCAGTGTGGGACCCCTTTGGGATACCTCCACTCTGATTCAGAAACACACTTCTACCTCTTTACTGTTAACTCCTACAGATGCAGCCAGCAGACTCTGGGCACTTCTTTCAGTGGGTGCCTCCTGCTGGCTTCTCCACTAGGATTTCAGGACAAACTACTGAGGAACTGCCTCAGCCTCCTCCCAGCCCTCCCCCTCTCATCCTTCTGTCTAGGAGTAACTTCCGTCTATTGTCGGAAACTGAGCAGGTGCGAGACCCAGGCTTCTGCTTCAGACCAGGCCAGTACTCTTTGAGGTGAAAGCCTTAATACGTAGCTCCCTAGCCCTTGATTGGAAGGAATGTGGAGTGAATAAGCATGTTTTTGATTTAGGCAGGGTAGCTTGGGATACCTTTAAAAAACAAAACCAGATATAAAAATGTCTGGCAAGGTAGAATCAGACTAGGTGATTTGCTTCTGAATAGTTTTCAGTGAGTCCCAGGGACTGATTAAGGTTTATTTTTAAAAGCGTCCGCCTTGGTACGCAGCCACCTCCTGCATGCTGTGCATGTTACTGGGACTCGTATTACAGGAAATGGTATGTGAGGATCCAAGCAGGACTCGGTGCTGCCATTCTCCTTGTCTGGTCTTCATCCCTAGACCCAGCAATCCTCCCCTCCCTGTCCCGTCCCTGCACCCTTTGTTTACAGAGGCAAATAGGCCTCTGGCCACAGAATACAGCGGATAGAGGAGACCCCTCCTGTCTGCCTTCTCTTTCCTCTCCCTTCCTTGAATCCTCTATCCCAGTTAGTGATGCTGGGAAACGCATAGGACAGGCAAAGCAGCTATTTAAAACCTTGTAACTGGAGTCTTGCCCCTCCTCTCCCCTTCTTCCTTCCACCCTGCCCCATTGCTCTTCCTCCAGGGCCCTTACCACCCACAAGGAGTTTCCCTATCACTGTGAACTTCCCTGGCACAGAGGAGCGTCAGCCTTCACCTTTTTCTTTTTTTCCGGATCATAGCCACCCAGCTGTTTCTTAGACCTCCCTTTCCATAATTAAAAAAAGAGAGAGAGAAGCCTTATTGGCCTGGTTGTTTGAAAGATAAGAATAGCTTTATCCCACACTCAGTAGCAAACCCATGCAGCATCCTTACGGAGGCCGCGGGAACCTGAGTACCGGCATCTGCCCAGGACAGGAGCCGTGGCATGTGGCAGAGACCAAATAAGGAACAGGAAAAAGGGGTGCGATGTCCCCTTCCCCACCATCTCTTCTAACTAACCTCAGTCAGCGAGGAGCTGCCCTGAATGGGGGCAGGCACCTCCCGCCCCGCAAGGTAGCTGGTCACAGTTGAGCTCAGTCCCGAGGCCAGGGACAGGGCCCAGCTCTGTTAGCACAAAGGACCTGTGCACATCTCAGAGGTAGAAGGTTGGGAAAGAAGCACCAATGAGTTTTTTTCCCCAACCTTTTACAAATGGCATTTTGTTCATGAAAATCCGGAAAGCAGGTGTGATTACCTTTTTGCTCGTACATATTGTCCTACATTGAAATTCTCCCATTGCCCTCACCTTTCCTCTAGTAGCCCTTTAAATCCTCCCTCCCTTCTGTTTGGTAGCTGTTTTTTTCCACTCCCCTTTCCACCACCTCCCTCCTTACCTAGGAGCTATCTGTAAGCACGCAATTTTTTTAACAGTTTATATTGTACAGGATCAATATTTTGCTTTTTAACAAGGATATTTATGTAATAAACTTTGCCTTAGGCAGGTGTTGGCCAGAAAAATCCAGATTCCTCTGGGACCCCACCCTGGCCTCTCCTGGAGCTCTGAACCTGCTGTGGAAGGAATTGGCTGTGACCTTCACCCCTGGAGAGTAGGGTCTGTGGGTAGGGAATGGGTGTTCTAGTCCTGACAGGAGAAAGGTTCGCCGTGATAACGCAGTGCCTCTGTGGAGGGCTTTGGAGGAAGCGTGGAGGAAGAATGCCAGTCCCGTTTCTCCGGTGCAGGCTGACTTCCTTAGCCAATCCTCCCCACACGCACCTCTCCGCCTCCGAATGGTCGGCACTAGGGCTCCCAAAACACCACCACACCCCCCAGTGGTAAAGGCTTTGGAGCCTCCCTTTCAAAACACCAGATTATTTAAAGAGAAAGATACAAGACAAAACCTTCTAGCACTTTGTAAACACAGTGGATAACCTCTTGGGGTATTTTTGGCTTTATATAAAACAAGGTTTTTAATTGTAAAGTTTAAGTGCCATTAGAAAATGCACAGGGCATATCTTTGTTAAAGTAGATTTTTCAATGTTTTACAGAATTACATTTTCAAAAAAAAGTTTTTATAATGAAGTTGTTTATTAAAAACTTCTGAATGATGTGTTTGGGAGTTGTGAGCCTATCTGATTGGGGAAGGGGTGGAGAGAGCTTCGGGAAGAACCGGAGTCTTACTAACATCTTCAGCGTCGAAGGGGATAGATAGTGTAGGGACAGATGGTAACAACCTACACATCAGCACCTGGAAACTTTGCACTTTGAAATAAAAGAACTTAACAGGATGCCTTTGAGGTAAGTGGCACCATACTATCACTTAATCGTGGCTGCAGAGATCAGAAAAATCAAATCGACTTAATGAAGTTTCGTGTGACTGAAAATGCCAGGTGTTGGTTTAGTCTCTAGGTCAGCGTTGATCCAGCAATTAAATGGTTGGCGTTAGCATTCTGAGTTCTCCCTGCCTCGTCTCCTGCAGTTGCGACTTCATCCTCAGGGCCGACAAAGTGGCTTGTCCCTTTGTGTAGTAGAATGCTGCCATGACCCCAGAGTTGTCCTCACAGTGCTGACCAGGGAGAAAAGGGACCTTTACAGGCTCTTGGGAGAGAGCAGCCCTTTTATTCACAGAAGCCCCAGTAAGTATCTCCTGTCTCATCAGTCTTAATGGGGTTCTGTGCTATTCCCAAACCAGTCACTATACGCCAGTGACGACAGGGTTGAGATGGGAAAACTGGCTTCTCAAAGGAAACTCGGGTACTACTGGGAAGAGGAACAGATGCTGAAATGTTGTCCACTGCCCACCATGTGACAGAGCCAGGCCCTGACCTTGCCCAGGCTTGTGCCTATCCACTGGTTTCAGACAAACTGCTGAGAGGTGGACAGGGCCTGGACAGTCTCTCATAGAGGTAGTTCTCACCATCCTGGGCCCATTCCCTTGTGCTGAGATCTTCCCACCCAGGGCTCAGGCTGAGCTTGATTTCCAGTGGTCTGGAGCCAGTGTCCAGTACAACTCTGGAGTCCAGCCCAGGAACCCATGGGGCATTAACAAGTGTTAATGTAACAGGCGTTTTGTGTTAAAACAAAACAAAACAGTGGGCAGGCCTTTCATCTCTCTGGCCTTCCATTTTCTCAACTAATGTTCACTGTCCATTCCAATGGGTCAGATCTCTGGGTAGGGGCCCAAGGGAATCAATCCACCTTGGCCTCTAGAGGGTACATGCCCCCTGATGGGTCTGGGGGCTCAGAGCGCTCTCATCCATTGAGCCAGAGGGAGCCAAAGGCTTTCTGGAGGAAGTGGCAAGGATTTCCTGGCAGAACAGGGGCCTAGGGGTATTGACGCCCACAGGCCACAAGTTTAGAAGCTAAGACCTCAGGGATGAAGGCGATTTGTAGAATCCCAGCTGCAAGGGCTGGTCCCTCTGGTCTCTCACCTGTCCAAGCACAGACGGACTGTGCACCTCAGATTTGACATTTGTAAAAGCCAGGGGGAGGCTGTTGGGCCTAGGGCAAAGTGTCTACCTTTCAGCCTGCCAGCCCAGAAGGACCCAGCTGGTTTGGGGGAAACCAGGGGATGCCTTTGCTTCCTGGTTGGCAGTATTTGAAACCTTCCCTTGTTCCCAGATCATTACTCTGGCCTTGTTTCTCCTTTTTTCACGTTTTGAGCACCTCCGTGTGCCTGTTAATTACCATCAACTGCGGCTCCCAGTTGGAGTCTGGTTAGTCTGCAAGGGATACCCCTCCAGCCCCTGTGCATATGCCTACTTTACCTAGAGCAAAGCTGCAGCTGTCCCAAAGCCGCAGACGACTGTGGGCACCGGCCGACTCCCACCGGCCCACCGCAGATGTGGGAACAGTGATCGCCTGGCATGGGAGTTGTGATGGTTCTGTCTGTGACCCGGGTTGGGTCTGATCATCCCCGGTGCCTGCTCTGAGCTGCTCCTTGCCTGGTACACCCCTGCACTTAACTGCCAGTGCCCTATTAATCTGGAGGCAGTTCTGCCGGGCTCCCCGCCGGGAAGCTCCCAGCCCCTCCGACAGACCTCCGGGCCCCTCGCCTCCCGAAGCCAAGCGACCCTAGTGAATCACATCCGGAATGAGGGGGCACGAGGGGCGGAGCGCGCCCCGGAGGAGACTGCCTCCCCGCCTCGCACTCACGGCGCCACCGCCGCCAGCTGCAGAGCCGCCCCTCTCACGGAACTCTCCGTGTCTCCCGCGCCCCCCGAGTCCCTTCAGGCCAGAGGCTTCGCAAGGTGATGGCTGACGAGGGTGAGGGGGTCCTGGAAACTGCCGCGCGCCTGCCAGGGGGCCTTGCACGGAAGGGGGGCTCGCGCCCGGCCCCGGAGGCTCGGGCTCGAGAAGCCGGGGGATGCGGGCACCCCGACCCCTCAGATGGCCCGAGGACCGCCCCGCCTGTCCTCGGGCTCCGGGGAGCGTCCTCTGTGGCGACTCATCCTGCCCTGGAAAACGGCCTTGTCGGGGGCGAGGCCCCAGAAACCTGTGGCGCAGTGGGGTCGGGGGCCCAGGCTGAAGCCCGCGAGAAGGCCGAGGAAATGACGATTGAGGAGGGCGCCATCTTCTCGGAGGAGGCGGAGGGGGAGGTGCAAAAGCAGCAGGTGGGCGAGGAGATGGAGGTGGCTGAGAAGCTGGTCGAGGAGGAGAAGCTGGAGGTGGGAGCGGAGGCGCAGGAGGGTCCTGGACCCCTACACCTTGATGGCCCAGTTGTGGACCCACTGGAGGCCATCCAGTGGGAGCTGGAGGCTGTGAGTGCCCAGGCAGACAGGGCCTACCTGCAGCTGGAGCGGAGGTTTGGGCGCATGCACCGCTTGCACTTAGCCCGTAGGAGCTTCATCATTCAGAATATTCCTGGCTTCTGGGTCACCGCCTTCCTGAACCACCCGCAGCTGTCAGCCCTGATCAGCCCCCGAGATGAAGACATGCTCTACTACCTGATGAATTTGGAGGTGAGGGAACTCAGGCATGCCAGGACCGGCTGCAAGTTCAAGTTCCGCTTTTGGAGCAATCCTTACTTCCGGAACAAGGTGATCGTGAAGGAGTATGAATGCAGATCCTCAGGCCGGGTGGTGTCTATCGCAACTCGTATCCGATGGCACCGGGGTCAGGAGCCCCCTGCTCTGGTACACAGGAACCGAGAGACTGTCCGCAGCTTCTTCAGCTGGTTCTCACAGCACAGCCTC
Organism: Sturnira hondurensis; assembly: GCF_014824575.4. NCBI lineage: Eukaryota > Metazoa > Chordata > Mammalia > Chiroptera > Phyllostomidae > Sturnira > Sturnira hondurensis. Next base: position 18,438,761 of record NW_028076767.1, on the reverse strand, counting down.
CCAGAGGCTGACATGGTTGCCCAGATCATTAAAGAGGACCTGTGGCCCAACCCCCTGCAGTACTACCTGCTGGGGGATAGGCCCCACAGAGCCAGGAGAGGCCTAGCACGGTGGCCCACAGAGCCCCCCTCAAGGCCCTATGGGTTCCAGTCTGGCTAAGCCCTGCCCTGGAACCTGGCCCCTACCTATGTAAGACTCCCTTCTACTTCCTGTGGACCTCCGCTTAGGCCAGCAGTGGCACTCTGTCGTCTACTTTCTCCTCCATGCACTCTGACCCCTCTGGACATTCAGTGGACACAGCTCAAGTTGAGGACTTCATGACGAAGTTATTCTGTTTTCATATGGCCTTCGTGCGTCACAGGAGTCACAGGCCACAGTGTCCATCCCCAGCACCCAGGGCTGCAGAAACATACAGCCGTCATCTTCGGGCCCACCTTTGATCATGGCCTTCCCACCCATTTCTGAGATGGTGCCCACGAGTCATTGCTGGAAGGACCAGTGCCTCTTCAAGGCCACAATATGCTGTGCTTCATATTTATGTTGGCTCTACACACGGGCTCTGGCCAGCTGGGTCTCATCACCCACGATGAAATGGGTACACTGTGCTGGCTGTCAACTGCACTTGGACATTCTAGGGCTTCAGAGCTTCAGGATGACCAGCCAGGCTACCCCAGGCTACTGGACTGTGGGACATCCTGTAAAATGGGCACACAGACAGCAGATGGCTGTTGCGCATGGGTGAGGTCAAGGACGTGAGGCAGTAGGCAACACATTCTTTGTGCTCCACCTTACCGATGTCTGGCTATCACCCTTGTCATGAGTTTGGCTGAGGTTGCGCCCTTTTGCCTGCTCCAAGGTCTGTAAGGACCTCAAGAACTGCCAGTGGTCCCAGGTTGGCCACCTGTAAATGCACAAGACCCCCCAAGCCACCGGGAACTCTGCTGTGTTGGCATTTCTGGGCATGGGCTTAAGGCGGGGGCAATGACTGCGTCTCTTCCAGAAGCCCCCCTTCTTGAGCCCTGGTCACTGGACTCCTACAGAGCCTATCTCCCCCTGTTCTTAGGCCCCCAGTTTGGAGGTGCTGGGGAGGGGGTGTTTCTGGTCTAGGGGCATACACCTTCCCAGAACTCACATCTCTTCATTTTCTTTAAAGTGACAGCCCAGAAATAACTGAAGAGGCAAAGTTTTTTATAAACAGTTGAGGAGACAGGCTTTTTTGTTTAATTTGCCTCTCTTTATCCCCTCTGCTCCCATGCCCTTCCCCTTTCAGCAAGGTCTAGAATCTTCAAAGGGGAACAGTGCAGGGCTACTCAACAGGGAGACCAGGAGATAAGGCCCCCAGGGGTAGGGGTAGTTCACTGTTTTGTTTCTGCTGTGTCCTTTTAGACTGACTTTGGCCCGACTCTATTCTACTGGGTCCAGGGCCCCTCCCAGGATCCTGTAGGTACAAGGGCTTAGTTGTGCTGCTCTCTGCAACCCGGTTCTCCTTCCTAGGCTTTCGTGGCTGTTTCCATCTTATTTTAGGGACGACAATACCCAGTCCCCTTCCCATGAAAAGCCTTGTCTTCTCCTTCGTACTTGGGGAGACCTTGAAACAAACTAATGGGGGATTTGCTCCTGGCCAGGGAGAAGCCAGAGTCAGCTGGCAAGGTGGGGATGCCCGAAGGAAGAGAGCGGAAGGAAGAGAGGCCTGACTCTTCCTACCTTTACTCATTCACCAGTACGTGTTTTAAGAACTATTAACAGAACACTGCATCTTTACAGATTCTCTCCATCCAGGTAAAAAGCTTGTGTTTGTGGAAAGTTAGTGTTGTTTTTCATTTCACTGCTTATAAGCAAGAAGAACCTGTGTAGCCCCTTCTCCATTTCTGCTGGGGAAATTGAGTGGACAAGGCCTGCTTGTTGCTTTGAGTTGAGAACATTTACAAGAATGTCCTAATTTTTTGATGCCATTTGGACGCTTACATGGCTATTTATGATTGTTTACCAAATTGTTGTGGCCCAATACCATAACCCTGTACTTAGAAATAGTTTGAATATGGTGGTTTATATTGTCACTGTGTTGTGAGGGTAACCTCCCAAAGGAAACCTGTAACTCGGGTGCTTTTGACGATTCTGTGCTCCAGTTGCCATGTTGTAGCCAACGTCACTGTATCGATATCTCTGCTTCTAAACAAATACTCGTGATGTGGCTTTGTCCAATCAGAATAGGGTTCATGGCACTTTTGTCCTCTGTATGCATGGTGAAAAAATAAAACCCTTTCAGTCTGGGGAAAAAAACTAACTCAGATCATGTTACTCCCTCTCCAAAGCCCTCCAATGGAAAAAGAGAAAAATTCTAATTCCTCATCGTGGCTGACAAAGCTCAGTGCTTTCTGGTCCTTGTCAACACTGCCCATCAATGGCCTCTCCACCCCCAACACTTGCCTCTCTGCTCCTTAAATGATACCAAGCCTGTTCCAGCCTCGGCGTTTTGCACTTGCATTTCTCTCTGGAACTTGCTGCAGATATTCTCTGACTCCCTCAGTCCTTCCAGGCCCCAGACACTGCAGAACCCCCACCCCCCCAGGCTGTCTGATGTCATCCTCTTCCCCTTTTCTTCTCTTCTCCCCTTCCCTATCAGTCTGTCGATTTTCCCCACGTGCACCTCAAAATCACTGGGCGTGAATGACTATTCACCAGAGCATTGTGCTGGGCTGACAACATGGCTCCCTCCCACGGGGTTCAGCTGGACAGAGAAGGGTGGGGGTGATGAAGGGTGACCTTATAATTTGTCATCTAGCAGGAACACAACTGTGAGTGAAAGGGGACACTCATAATTACACCGGGACAAGAGGCGTCACTGGCATATAATGGTTGCCCCGAAGAGACAGAACCCACCCAAGTCCAGCTGGGCATGCAGCTCATCCCAGCTGGGCATGGTGCGTGTGATCAGAGGGTGGGAAGTTCTGTGAAGCTGGGCGCTGAGGCTGGGCTTTGAAGAATGGGCAGTAAGTAGTTTAGAAAGAAAATGGGGCTGGAGAAGGGAGTTCCCGACAGTCAACCGCATGACCAAGGCCGTGAGATAGCCGATGCCTGATGTGTTCAGGGCACAGTGTGTACCCTGGGTGTGGCTGTTTGGGAGAGGCAAGGCTGGGTGGGTAGTTGAAGTCCACTTTCTGGAAATGGAAACTGAATGCAAACTAAGGCTAATGGTGGGGAGGATTGAGTGGCTCAGAGGTGGGAGAGTGCTCAGGGCAGTTGGAGGCCCTGGGAGATGATGCCAGCTCTGTAGTGGCTTCAGTTTGAATCCTGCCGAGCTTCCAGGAGGCCCTCCTTGATTGCCCTAACCCGCGATCATCTCTGCCACCTCCTAAGTACAGCCTAGAACCTGAATTTTGGACACCAGTACCTGAGGGGCTGTACCCTCTGCATTTCTCGTGTGCCAAACATCTGTTCTTGGTGGTCCTAGGGGGATCAGGTTGAGCCTCAGAGCATCCTGGTGGTCCTGGAAGTTGCTGCCCCATGTGGTTTGCCTGCCCTGTAACTACCTGGTGGTTGGCAGGTGCACTTTGGCTCCTGCATTGCAAATACAGGCCAAGCTGCATCCTACCTGTCCTTAGGCCCAGGACAATAGTGCTCACCGAAACAGGCGCTCACCTGATCTTTCTGCGGCATGACCAGGGGCCTGCTTCCTTCGCACTGACTGACCTCCGCAAGGGTACAGTGCAGCCATGCATCTGGAGCATGAGTCACTCATGTTTATCTGCACATCTTAGTGCCCCCTCTGTACGAAGCACTGGGGATGCAGGATGACCCTATTCAGGTGTCTGCCCACAGCGAGCTCAAGAGTTCCACGAGGCTGAACACAGTGATAGTAACTGCTGACGTTTAGTGAGCAGGCCCTCTGAGCCAGGGGCTTACAAGGATACAGCAGCCGGAGAGGCTCTCTAAATCTGTCTGGCCACGGCCCTCCTCGGCTCCCAACCCTCCAACGGGTCTGATGGTGAGTGAGAGGAAAAGAGAGTGCTCCTCGTGGCCTGCAAGACCCTGGCCCTTGTCGCCTGACTTCGTCATCTCTCCGATGCCTCTCCTTCCACTGGCACCTGCCTTCTGCTGGTCTTCAAATCTGTGCCAAGACCTTGCTCGCTCTTCCCTCCACTTGGAACCTTTTCTACGTGTTTGCATGGCTGGCTTCTCGATTCAGTAAGTTCTAAGCTCATCTGTTGCAATTTCATCTCTTCAGGGAAGCCTTTCCTGACCACTCTTTCTAAAAAACACCCTGTCACACTCCTTAAGCCCTTTCCCTGATCTGGATTTTGTTCTAGCACTTACAATCATCTGACACAATATTGTGTATTTAGTTATCCGCCTGTTTCTCTACACTCATGGGGACTTTGTTTTGTTCACTGCAGAACGCCTCTCCCCTAGCATAGCACCCGGCACAGTGCAGGGCTCAGCAGCTGTGGAATGAATGAACGCTTTGCATCCTCGAGGTTCAGGAGGGTCTTCCAGGTGGGCAAGGAGAAGACTGTCCCTAATGAGAGGAACTCTGTGTGGCCCAAGGCAGCTCTTTTCCAGGCAGTCTCTGGGGTTGCAGCAATGTCGTTGGGCCCACTCCCAGTCCCTTCTACTGAGATGGCCATTGGGCTTACATGCTCACAGAACGGAGGAAGGCCAGGGTGAGGAGGGCCTCCCTGCCCTGGTGTGGAGAGCAAACTCGTCAAGCCTTGAGGTCAGGGTTTTTCTCACCTCTGCTCTAAGAGGTCTGTCCTGTTGGCCCAGGGAGGACTTTTGGACAAGTTCTTTTCAATAAGAAAAACAGACAGCAATTAGTTGTTACCTGTGACTGTGCTGATTACAGCTTGGGGAACTTTGGTATTTTCCTCCATGGACATGATTTTAGCACAAAAATTAAAGGAATTCCCTGGTATCTGCTTGCCCTGGCTCAGCAGAGGACTAAACACTGATTTGGGCTGGTGGTCTTTGAGGCCCCCGGCATCAGAGCTGACTCGTGATCTCAGGGGCACGGGGCTGTGGTGGAACAGGCACTGGCGGAGAGGCTGACAGGCCTGCGTGCTCCCAGCTCCCCATGGTGGGACCTTGGCCATATCTTCTGACAGCTCTCAGCCCGTTTCTCCCCTAAAGAACTTGGAATTCCCTAGCAGGAGGCAAATGTCCTTTTAAGATGTCTTCTGCTCCACGCAGCCCCCCAGCCCTCCAGCTGGCTGGCTCAGTGACGATACTTTTGATTTTCCAATTGCATCTCACAGAAACTTGGACTTAAATAAGAAATTTCTTTTTCCTTCCTTCTTTTCTTTCTCCTCTTTTTTTTTTATTTTTTATGTGGACATCCAGGTGAGATGGGTTATGGGGCAGTTTGATTCAGCAGCTCAACGATGTCTTCGAGAACTTGGGTCTTCTCTAATCTGCATCCTTCCTGTTCTCCACCCTTCGGTGGTGCCAAGATGGCGGCAGTAGCCCCAAGAGTCACTGTAGGACATGGCAACTCCAGAGAAGCCCCGCTGTGCCTTCCCACGACACCCTGAAAGTGGAGGAAACCCTTCCTGAAGCCACTTGAGACTTGCAGCGTCCTGCATCTACTTGGCTAGAATGGGGTAACGTGTCCACTTGGGGAACACGGGACCATGACTGGCTCGGACCAAGCCTCAGGGGTGAAAGGGATGTCTGCCCACAACGTCTAGTGCGGTAACTGACACCGTCATCTCTGGGAGCTGACAGGCACGATTCAACCCTTCTATGGGACCCCCAAGATGGCACTTTCATGCTGCGATGGTCCTCAGGGTCAGAGGGTACTGACTTGGGGGCTAGCGTAGGTCCAACGGCAAGGTTTCTGGTCTCGGAGAGTTCCTTAAATCCAGACACGTCACTGGCAAACTAAGATTCTCAGGCATCAGGCCCTTTAGACTTCCCTTCGGTGGGTGAGGAGGGAATAACTGATTGAGCACCTACTGTGCGAGCGACCTTTTCACTTAACAGAACTCACACAGTCCTTCACAGAGGCCTTATGAACGAACAGGTAAAAGAGCTGGCAGCAGAGGCTGCTGCTTTCAACCAAGATGGAATTACGGGGATCATATTCATCCACCTGAAGCAAACAGAAAAGCAACCAGACAAGCAACCAGCCCAGACACAGGAAACAGTGTTTTTCAAGGCTCTGGACATTGACCAGTAAAGGCCAGTGATCCCAGAGAGACAGGAAACAAGCAAGGGGAGCGCTGGGGTTGCCCCAGCCTCCTGCCCTGGGGAGTTTTCGGGCTGCAGCACGAGGAGGGAGGATGGCAGTGAGCCCAGGGTGCTGAGCTGCGGACGGTGACGAGTCTGGGCAGACCAACTCCTAGGGGGTGAGTTCCTAGGACAGAACGCTAGGGAATGAGAGCTGCACAGAGGGAAACCCCTGGAGATCCGTGGAGGGTCCCCTTGAGTATTCATCAGAAAACTGGTCGGCATAAGCCTGTGGGGAAACTCTCTGAGGGCAGGCAGAGAACCATCAGGAAGGATTAAAGTGACTAGAATAGTGTCTCTCCCCACCAGCCGTGGCACTGGGGGCAGCATCGTGGGGTACTGAGAATACGTAGATCTTGCTTCAGTAGTGGCTAGTGATCAGCCCTAGGATGAGCACTGCGCTGGAACTGCCTAAGAAAATCTATGAGCAAGGTCCAGTAACATTAAACTGTTTCCAGTAACTTAACTGTCCCAGAAAAAAGCTCAAGAAGATTTCCAGGATTACAAACACACTCAGCATCTAACAAGGCAAAACTCATGTCTGGCGTCCAATCAAAGACTTATAAAGTCAGAATAAGCAACATAATCCACAATGAGGAAAACAAGCAGTCAAAACCAGAGGTAACAATCAGCAGATAAGAACATTCAAGATTATAATTGTATTCCACAGCTTTAAAAAGCCTCATATGTATGGTCAAATGATTTTTGACAAAGGTGCCAGAACCAATGGGGAAAGGACAGACTTTTCAACAAACCATGCTGGGAAAACTGCATTTCTAAATAGAAAAGAATAAACTCAACTTTGGCTGGACGGCTGTGTTGGTCAGAGAGTTGTCCCACTTCTCCAAGGTTGTGGGTTTGATCCCCGATCAGGGCACAGACGAGAGTTAACCAATGAATACAACAATAAGTGGAACAACAAATCGATGTTTCCCTCTCTCTACCCCCTCCTTTCTTTTCTCTTTAAAATCAATGAATAAAAAAGAAAAGAATAAAGTCGAACCCTTACCTTATACTATATACAAAAGTAAGATCAAAGACTTAAATGTAATACCTAAAACTATAAAAATCTTGGAAGAAAACATGGAAAGAGCTTCATGGCATTGGCTTGGCAATGACTTATCAGATATAACAGCAAAGCGTAGGCAACAAAATAAATAGAAATGGGAGTCATCAAAATTTCACCAAAGGACATTGACAGAATGAACAGGCAACCCACAGAATGGAATAAAATACTGCAAATCTTATATCTGATAAGGAATTAATATCCGGAATATATAAAGAACTTCTATAACTCAGTAACAAAAACAAAAACTAAAAACCTTCAATTTATAAAAGGGCGAAGGACTGGTACAGACATTACTCCAAGGAAGACATACAAATGGCCAATACCCACATGGAAAGACGCTCAACAGCACTAGTCACTAATACAAATCCAGAACACAAGATACCACTTTCCATTTACTAGAATGGGTATTATTTAAAAAGAACAAAACACCAGAAAACAGTATTTTAAAAAAATATCTTATTTATTTTTAGAGGGGGGGGAAGGGAAGGAGAAAGAGAGGGAAAGAAACATCAATGTGTGGTTGCCTTTCATGCACCCCCAACTGGGGGCCTGGCCTGCAACCCAGACATGCACCCTGACTGGGAATCAAACTGACGGCCCTTTGGTTGATAGGTCCACACTCAATCCACTGACCTACACCAGCTAGGGATATTTATTTACTTTTAGAGAGCAGGGAAGGGGGTGAAAAAGAGAGGAAGAGTAACATGTGAGAGATAAATTGATTGGTTGCCTCACACATGCCCCTAACTTGGAACCTGGCCCACAACCCAGGAATGTGTTCTAACTGGGAATCGAACCAGCAACCTTTTGATTGTCAGGCTGGCACTTAAGCCACTGAACCACAGCAGCTTTCGTGCATTGCTGGTAGGAATGCAAAATGGCACAGCCACTCTATAAACCAGTATGAAGGTTCCTCAAAAAATTAAACATAGAATTTCCACACGACCCAGCAACTTCACACCGAGGCGTGCACCCAAAATAACTGACAGCAGAGACTTGAACAGAGATTTCTACGCCAATGTTCATAGCAGCATCACCCACAACAGCCAAAAGGTGGGAACGACCCGCATGTCCACGGGTGGATGCACAAACAAAATGTGGTATACACATATGATGGAACAGTAAGCCTTAAAAAGGAGTAAAATTTCGACACGTTACAACGTGATTCAACCGTGAAGACGTTATGCTAACTAAAATAAGCCAGACACAAAGGACAAGTGCTGTATGATCCCGCTAGAGCAAAGTCAAAGTCACAGAGACAGCAAGTGTAGTAGTGGGGGCTGCCAGAGGCTGGGGGACGGGGAAGAGTTACACCGAGCACTGAGTGCCAGTCTGGGATAAAGGGAAGTTCTGGAGGTGGCTCGTTGTAATGGTCATGCCACACTGTGCATGTACACAATGCCACTGAGCTGTACCCTTAAAAATGGTAAATTTTGTGTGTATTTTACCCAATAAAAAGTTCAGTAGAGATGGGAGGATATGGAAAAAAAAAGACCCAGTGGGGCTCAGTGGGTTGCGTGCCAGCCTGCGAGCTGAAAGGCCACCCGTTCACTTCCCAGTCGGGGCACATGCCTGGGTGCGGGCCAGCTGGGGGCCTGTGAAAGACAACTGGTGGATGTTTCTCTCCCTCTCTTTCTCCCTCCCTTCTCCTCTCTCTAAAAAATAAATAGAATCTTAAAGAAAAAAAAAAGACCTAAATGAAATTTCTAGGGATGCGAAAGACAATGTCTGAGATGAAGACCACACTGGACGTGATGAGAGGCAGAGTACATATGGTAGAAACTAGTGTATTTAAAGGCATAGTAATAGAAACTATTCAAAATGAAACACAGAAACAGTAAATTTTAATTTTTTTTCCCTATAAAGCCATTTATTTGTGAGCTGTACATCAAGGAACCAAGAGTCTATTGACAACAAAGCTATTTTGGAGAAAGTTTGTCTCCCAATAGAAATAAATGCATCTAAAACAGCTATTGACCAGGTTCCTGCCATTTAGTAAACCTCTGAGTTTGGTTTCTGGAAGTGCATTTATAAATGGCCTGTAGCTTTCTTTCTATTAGCTATTAACGATGAGGGATATAAACATCTCAAATAAAGCACCTGTGTTAGCAAGTCTGCGCTGGGCCTCCTAGTGGTGGGTGCTTCTGCCTTCCCGCCCTGTGCAGCACAGATTCCAGAAGACTGCAGGAGAGGCCAGCCAGCACCAGACTCCTGACCTCCCAAGGGCCCCCTCCGGAGCAGAGGTCTTTAATGAAGCCAGAGCAGGAAAGCCTGGGGCGTGCAATGGAATCACAAGTACAGAGGCACAACTTCGAATGGAGCCTAGCCTTTCAAAAGTATTATTGCAGGGATGGGGAGGTGCGGGGGGCGTGGGCAGGCTCCCCCTCCACAACACAACTGGGGACACATGAGACACCTGGAATCAATTACGCATCCCCGTGGTGGAAACCTGTGTCAGGAAGGAAAGCAACTGCCTTCCTGCCGCAGTCTGGCGCAGCTTATCTAAGGGTCCCTCAGGTGAGAGTAGGCGTCGGTGCTGGGTAACAGGCAACTACACAGCTCAAAGGCAGGTGAAGCACTGTTCCGTTTATTGCAAGTACAAGCTGATTTTTTATATTTTCATTTTTGGCATAGATTAACATTTACAGGTGTACAGCATGATCAGTTAAGCAGAAAAAATCAATACAAAGGTAACCAGGAAAAGTACGAAAGTTCCCATAGTTTCAGTTATGTTAAACAAAAGTTATTTTGACCAGGAAAACCATTAATCAGACAATTTGAAATAGTTCTATGTATACAGTTTGAATGTCTTATTGTTTATTAAAGTTCTCAGAAATTGTCATGGGCAACAGGTACGCTTAGACCGAGCAGAGGTTAGGAAATTCATTATAAGCCTTTGTAATGTCTAACTTAGCTATCTACCTTGCTGTCTAAAATGTTTTTTGTATACTGAGGACTCTAACTCCTTGGTAGTTGTTTCTAAGTACTTAGTTTGTAATAGCTAACCAGCTCCTTCTGTTTTTATGCCTGTCTAATTCTAATTGATATATATTCCTATTCAAGGTAAAGGAGGGGCTGTTACTCTAACAACTCTTTGACAATCAGGGGCTATTTTCTAAAGGGGTTTTTGCTATTCTATGAGGCAGTTCTGTGGGAATACATATTTTTCCCTGAACTGTTCTTTCTTGGGTGGCTTTCACAGGAACAAATAAGTAAAGTACGATGCCTTAATTCAGCCAGGGTGATATTGCTTAGGACTTGAGCCAACTGTTGTTTTTTCTCTGAGAGTGGTCATTAATTCTAGGAGATTCCAAATTATCAGAAGTGTAAAGGTTAGAATACTAAGAAACAGTAAGAATAAAAGCAACACCATATATCCACTAATGCCACATCCGTCCTGCTGGAAAACGCTTCTGTGAAGCCGTCATCTCCAAGTCGTGACTGTGTCAACCGACATGGTTAGAAAATGCTTCTGTGAAGCCTTTGTCCCCAAGGCGTGACTGTGTCAGCCGACCTGGTTAGCCCTGGACGTGGCACCTTCCCACCTTAGGTCTGTGTGCTGGATTGGGCCAGAGGCAGAGCTCCCTGAAGGAACTCCATCCTGGGGGTAGGAAGCCCTCACCTGGTGTTCAGTCACGTGGCACAGTTAGATAGGATATCAGAGCCATTAAAATGCACGCTCAGAAGAACACAGGTGTTTGATGTCAGCCCCAAGTCAGATGAATTTTGACTCCGGCCCTTTCTAGCTATAGGGTCTGCTCAATTCTCTGTGTCTTCATTTCCTTAAATGAAAACAGAGATAACAATGTCCATCTCAGCAGCATGCTGTAGTAAATGGGCTAATTTGTATAGAAACACCTAATTCATCTCTGTAATACCAATAGATACTCAATATTAGTTTATTTTTAAAACAAGTCATGTAACAACATGAAAAAGACTTACATATTAGGTTGGAAAAGCAAAACAGCAACCCCAGTTCAGCTCTGGGCTCTTGAGCAAACAAATGTACGATACTAAACTGAGTGGGAGGAAATGCACTAGACTGGTGGCCGTTCTACCTTTGTGTGGAAGTCAGGTTGTCATATAGTTTCTTCTCCCTTTCCCAATTTTCTTTAAGGAGAAAATTATACTTGTATAATGGCAAAATTTTATTGTTTTAGAAAAAGGTGGTTATTAAACCTGAGTGTTCTTGAAAGAGCCAGTTGGTGTGAAGGTGGATGGTTGTTACAGCAGGGGTCTGGGTAAGGCCCGTGTCCCGGGAGTCGAGAAACGCTGTCACAGCAGGAGTATTGGGGCTGCCCCTGTGGTCAGGCTGACCCCCGCAGGAGTCCACGGAGTGTTCCAGAGAAGGCGAAGCAGAAGTCACTGTCCCTGGCTTCTCCTAAAGAGGAAGCACAGCAGCTCGTGGGCCCCTTCAGATGCTGGAGGCAGCAGGGGCAGAGCACCCTCTGGCAGCCACCTTCCACTGGGGGCCGTTCTCAACAACAAGCACAAAAGCCATTCGATGAGCCAGGGCCCCGCCACTGCCTTGGGACCAGCCAGAAACAGGTGAACGGCATCAACTACAGACACTGATCTGGTTGCATCGCTGCTTCTTCCTGAGTAATGTGCTGCTCCAGCCAGCACTCCGCATGCTGGGTCCTCCCTGGGGACGTGGAGCCCAGAGGTGCCGCAGCAGGCCCACACCAATGGCGGCTGGCACTGGTATGCTCTTTGCCGTCTTTCCTGCCGTGGGAATCCTCACCTGGGACTGGCAGCTGGATCTTCCTGCTCGACACATAACATGATGTCAGGCAGCGATAACTTCAGGATGCAGGCCATGACGCTCTGCCGACCCTCCTGCCAACGAGCGCCTGAGTCAGGGGCAGTCCCGGCGACAGGCTGGAGGCTGGTACCACGACAGAAGCGCTTCATCCCACATTCCCGCAGATCCAAATCAGAAACAGTAAATTTTTAAAAAAGAAAATTAGAAAAGAGCCCCAGTGGATGGGACATCAGTGGTGGAACAACTTCAAGCAGCCTAATTAACATCCAAGTAATCAGAATGGCTGAAAGGAGAGAGATGGGAGAACAAGAAATATTTGAAGAGATAATGGCCTGAGACTTTCCAAATTCACTGCAAACAATAAACACACAGTTCCAAGAAGCTCAATGTCCTTTAAACACAAGAAATGGGAAGAAAACTATGGCAAGGCGTCCACAATCAATAGCTCAAAACTGGCAGCATGGAGCAAGCAGTCAAGAAGAGACTTGCTCCAGACGGAGCGCGTGAAGAGGGGACATCAGCTCTGCTGCTGGAAGCAGTTCCAGTGATAATAGAGTGACATCTTTAAAGTACCAGGAGAGAAAAACTTGTCAACCTAGAATTCTATACCCAGCCCCCCACCCAATCTTTCACTAACGAAGGTAAAACGGAGATGTTTTAGGCATATAGAAACTGAAAGAATTCATCAACAGCAGATCTTCACTACAAGAAATGTTTAAAAATGTCTTTCAGGCAGATGGACAAGGACACCAGATGGAAAGCGGACCTACACCCAAAGGAATGAAGACCAGTGGGAACGGTGCCTACCTGAGCGCATGTATGTAAGACTTGTTCTTTTTTTTTTTTTAAGATTTTATTTATTTATTTTTAGAGAGAGAAAGGGAAGGAGAAAGAGAGGGAGAGAAACATCAGTGTGTGCTTACCTCTCACATGCCCCCCCCCCCACTGAGGACCTGGCCTGCAACCCAGGCATGTGCCCTGACTGGGAATCGAACTGGCAACCCTTTGGTTCCCAGCCACGCTCAATCCACTGAGCTACACCAGCCAGGGTGAGACTTGTTCTTATTATTTAAATTCTTCTAAGGAAATTCTTTAAATAAAAATAGCAAAAGTATATTGTGATGTTTACAGCATATATAAAAGTTTAAAAAAAGACAACCATATTACAAAGGTTGGGAAGGTACTGTAGAAATGGAAGCATATTGTTGTACAACCTAAATTAATCCCTAAAATATCCAAAAAGTTATAGACAATAAACCAAAAGGATTAAAATGCAAAGTGTCCTTGATTTATCCAAAAGAAGGCAGGAAAAGAGGAAAAAGCAAACAACAGATAGGACAAATAGGAAATAACTGGCGAGATTACAGACATAACCCTACCCAAATCAACACTCCTATTAAATGTCAATGTTCTAAACAGTCCAGTTAAAAAGCAGAGATTATAAAATTGGATTAAAAGGCAAAGCCAAACTTTACACTGCTGTAAGAAACACGTTTTAAATATAAAAATGCAAATAGGCTAAAAGAGAAAGGACGGAAAAAGAGATTCTGTGCCAGCATCCACCAGAAGCACGTGGGACTGGCCGCACTAACACCAAAGTGGGTTTCAGAGCACAGACTATTACTAGGGATAAACTGATCCAAAAAATAGTATGTACCTAACAGAGTTCCAAAGGACATCAAGCAAAAACAAAACTGCAATGAGAAACACACAAATCTACCATTACGGTCAAAGATTTCAACACCCTACCTTCAAGCACTTGCATAACAAGCATGCACAAAAATGAGCAAAGGTGTACCAGACTCGAACAGCACTACTGACCAACCTGGCCTGACACTTACAGAATTCTCCACTCCACGCAGCAGGATCTCCATTCTCTCCATGTGTACACCGACCACTTACCCAGACAGACCATATTCTGGGCCACAAAAAAAAGTCTCCATAAGTTCAAAAGGTTTAAGACATACTGTACAATACAAAGTCTTGGCCCAAATTCTATTATGAATCAGTAACAGAAAGATCCATGAAAATAAAATCCGCCAATACTTAGAAAGTAAATAACACATGAATTTTTTAAAAAATCAGGTATTAGGAAGTATCTTGAACTGAATGTCAGTGAAACACAACATACCAGCATGTCTGGCATGTCGCTACAGCAATACTTAGGAAGCAATTTATAGCACGGAGTACCTATATTAGGGGAAAAAGGCCTCACACACACGACCTTAGCTTCTACCTTAAGAAACTGGAATAGAGCAATTTAACCAAGGCACTGGAGTTGGACGTGATGGAGTGTGATAGACAGCTGTTGTTTTGTTGCCTTACACCCCCTCACTATGGGAAGTTGTCCGTCACCACCCATTCCAAGGGATTCTGGGGGGACTCAGATTCACCATAGCCAATATCTTGGAGTATGAAGCCCATAATAGTATTCTATTCCCCTGAATTTAGTGACTGGTCCAAGATGTGCCAACAGTAATCCAGGCTGGGGCCCCAGAGACCTTTCCTGGGATTTATCTATATTTTAAATATACTCAAGTCAGGAAGATGTCTTTTTTCCCAGGATTTCCAAACCAGCTAACGTTTAAGTCTAAAGCAACGTGTGCCGGATCCCTGCTACCTCTCGCACAGGAAGACTCCAGACCACGGGACGGACGGGCCAGAGAGCAGCAGAGGGGAAGAAGGGAGAACCTGAAGGCTATCCTCTGAGCCCCTGGATCTACGCAGGCGTGAAGCCAAACTGTTCCTCTTCTTCTGGTGACCTAAGGAGCCAATCAGGTCCTCTTCAGGCTTAAGCCAATTTGACCTGTTTCTACTGCTTGCAGTTAAAGGAGTCTTGCATGACAGAGAAGTGGAGTGAACTGGTAGTAAAACATTGGAGATGGTGGGCATCTAAAACCAGGTCTCACTGCTACCGAAGCTCCCAGTTAAATACGATTTCCTACTTGTGGGGTCAGAGGGACAGAGGCTTGTGATTCAGAACGCAGGGGCTGAGCAGATGGGAGTGGCTGTGAACTTGCACCAGGCAGGGCAACAGCAGTGGCTTTGACACCAGGAAGCCTGACATGAGATGCCTTTGAGAGAAACCACTCAGCTCCGCCTGTTTGCAGAAGCAGCCTCACCTCAGACCCCCAACCCTTGCAAAAGACCCAAGAAACATGACAACAGGACAATGGCATATTTATTTACATTTGGACCAAAAAAGGCTTACAGGCGTTTTTTAATTAAAAATAATGACGATGATTTAAAAAGTAAGAAAAACCAATGATGCGTAAATCCTTTACTAGAAGTCCAATTCCTTATTCCCCCCCAAAAGAGACTCTCTTAGGGAAAAAAGAAATCCAAGATTTGAAGAAACAAGATTTCATTATCATTCTCTACTGCTTGGGCTCCCTTTTCTGCAACCTGATTCTTCGTGGCTGCCACGGGGCACAGGGGCGTCACTGTGAGTCAAGGTTGAGAAGTTCACTGGTGGGGCTGGAAGGGACTGCTGGAGGGATCTGGGTGGGTGGGGGGGAAGAGTGTGTTCCTAGCTTAACCAGCATCCTGACCTTTGTCTTGCAGTGGGGGTCCCAAAGGGGAGGGAGCAAGGGTGAGTGACTGTTACTTAGTCCCTAATCCCTGGATGGGTTTGGTCTCTTACAATTTAAGAGCAAGTGTGACATGAACAGAGTGGGTGGGGGGTTTAGCCCCAAGAGTGTTGACAAAGGAGCCAGACCTGCCATGTTGGCGTCCTTTAACTTGGGGAAACCGGGCTCCTCGCCTATTCCCAGGAACCGGGGAAGAAATGACAGAACTTACCTTCCATCTCTATTCTCACCAGCAGTTTTCTGGGTGTCCCCCAAAGGAGGCAAGGACTCAGATGGGGGTGGGGGTGATGGGTTTGGCTAAAAGAGCTGTGCATGGGCACTGAGGCTGGGGGATGTCAGGCAGCCAAGGCCTCTTCCCAGCCACCTATAAGAAGAGGTCTGAGGTCCAGGCCTTGTTCTGCCCTGGAAGTGGGGGAGGAGAGGCCCTGCCACCAGCACACCTTGCAAAGAACAGCAGCCCCCCAGGAAGGGGCTGCCAGAGCAACCCTGAGGGGTGAAGACCCTCAGCCTGGACAGACACATGGGTACTTGGCTTGGCTCTGGAAATACCTGGCCCTAGATCCAGGGTTTCTTGGCACAAAAACAGTTCAAGTCTCTTCTCTGGTCCAGCAAATTCCTGCTGCTCCCCAGTACTTCCGGGGATCTCCGTGTAGCCACCAAGACTGGGCTTGCTCCTGGTGATAAGATGACCCAGAGGCCTGGCTGGCAGCCCTGCCGGGGGCAGCCCTGGGAAGAGGCTGGGGAGGCGAGGAGAGGGAGGAGAGTGGCTGGTGGAGGCAGGATGGCACTGAGGACGTGTGTCCGGCTAGAGCTGTGCTTGTAGCGGCGGCATCAGTGGTGCGGATGGGCGGTGAGAAGCTCGGGGACCTCACTGGTGCCCCCGCAGGCCCAGCACTCCTCTTCCAGTTGGTTGTGGGATGGCCAACAGCCCTGAGAAACTGAGGTGAAGACAGTGACCAAAACCCAGTGTCTCGGTGCATTTATCCATGCTGGATCCATTGTTAAAAAAAAGAACTAAGGAAAAAATCCCTAACCCCAAATAAACCTGAACAGGTCCGAGAGTTCCTGCTGGAGGGAACTTTCTTAGCACTGAAGAAAACACCGCCCACAAAAAACCTTATCCCCCACAGAACTGGAATAAGATGATGAGGAAAAATGCAAGACATATCTACAGGCCCTCCCGCCCCCACGCAGCCAGCCCCGGGATCCAGGAATGCTGTGCCAGGAGTTACATTCCAAACGAGCAGGCGTTACTTTATTTTGCATGCCTGCAGCTCCCCACGCAGGGTGGCCTCCTGTCCGTGGACGGAGCGGGCCTGGCCGTGGCCTGCCCTCATCAGTCTATCTTCACTGCTGCGTAGATCTTGCGGACGAACATGTAGGCTGCATAGAAGCCAATGGTGCCCGTGAGGAGCCAGAAGGACAGGACCATGAGGGCAGTGTAGCCAAAGTAGAGGAGGGAGGGAATGAACTCAACGATGTCCAGCTGAGGCACGAGTGGGAGAGAGAAAAGAAGGGTGGACGCTTAGTGCCAGCCTGCCATGGCCAACTGCCCCCCCCCTCCGTATCAATCTCATGGTGAGGCTGAAGCCTGGTAGAAGAGGGGCTTGCTCCAGGTGGGCAATGAGGGGTGGTGGGGCCCGCAGCCACAGCGAAACTTTCTCAGTACCGGGGCCCACACATTGCCTTGGCTTCTCACAACCACCATGGTAGGTTATCAGTCCGTGTTACACAAGGGCACATGGAGGTTAAACACCCATGGTCATACAGCTGGAAGTAGAAAGAGCTGGGATTTGAATCTGGGGATCAGAGGGCTGGGAGTCAAAGGCTCAATTCATCCGATCTGGGCCATTTCTGGCTAGAGTAAGAGGGGGAAGGAGTCTTTCCAGGGAAGGGCCCATGAGCTCACTGCAAGACAGGTATAGCCTCAGAGGTGAGGGCCAGAGTGCAGCAGGTGGGAACAACCACAGCTGTGCCATCTCTTCACCCTCCACGGTCCCCAGTACAGTGCAGTGACACTCCTGGAAGGCTGGAGCGGCAGACAGGGAATGCAGGACGAGAGAGGTGTTTAAGATGCCAGGCTTAAGGACCAGAGAGTCACCATACGCCTGCGCCAGCCTACAGTTCTCTCTTCCTTAATCGCTTCTGTCACTTTTTGTTAACATTTCACTGGGATCCCACCTTAGGGCACTCTGTAGAGTGCAGACGCCTGGGCGGGGAGGCCCAACATCTGTGCTGTGGTGGAACCTTGGTATCGAGACCTGCCCAGCACACACGGGCCTGAGTGGGGCCCGTTCCAGGGCGCGTGGGCGGACACATGGTCACAAAGTGCCAAGAGCCCAGAAGGAAACAACAAACATCACTGTTTTGAGACTTTCTCCCCGAGGTCAAACAGTCTCAGACTTGGGTGAAGCCCATGTTTTAGGGTCAACCCCCCATCTCTCCTTTTGTAAGCTTTCTGGCGGCTGGAAATAAAGTGTGGGTGACGGCGGTGGGTGTAGGGGACAGGGCAGTTGTGTATCCAGTGGTAAAACCAGAACGGGATGAGGCAGAAAGGCAGTGGTGGAAAGGCCCCTTGAATCCAGACAGGCCAAGGAAGGCAATGGGGATGGAGGAGGTTTTTAGAACAGAGGACTGGGCAGAGGAATGTGAATCCCAGGGACCGGGCAGGGGCTGTTAGGACTTGTTTGCCTGCACCGTCTCCCATCTCCCTCCCGCCCAGTGTTCGGGAGCACCCACTCGCCACTTTGTGGGGCTGCCGGTCCTAGGACAAAACTTGAGCTAGTCAGCCAGAGTGCCCCATCCTACTGGACCCGAGAAACAGTGAGGGATGGCACAGAGCCCGGGCCAATACAGTCTTCCCTGGGACTGATATATGATGGTACCAGACAGATGTTCCTTTCATTCCCGGGCTGCCGGGGGCCAACTTTCCACTTTGTGGAAAGATCCTGCCTGCTAACTGAAGCCGAGAAAACGCACACAGAACTGGGGCGTGGACACAGCACCCCGCCCTTCTTAAGCTTTGCAGTTATACCAGCCAATATATTCCCTTTTCACTCAAGCCAAATGGAATTGGCTTTTGGTCACTTTCTACTCAAAACAGTTCTGATTCATGAGCTATAAAGGTGGGAAATTACCCGTATTTCACCGTGTATAATGTTTTGCCCAAATTTTTGAGGGAAAAATAAGGATGTGCATTATACTTTAGTACCTGAAATACCTTGTATCTGATACCTTGTATCTGTGGTTGTGCTTTGTGATTATTTGTTACATAAAACTTTTTGTGCCATAATCTGTTTAAAAATAAATGACAAAATTCCTTTATAATACAAAAACAAGCACCCAACTATAAATAAACAAATAAGTGAGTGAGTGAACTAAAAGTTAAAATGAAAGATTATTTTCCTGAAAGTTTGGGCCAAAAACACGGGCAGGCATTATACACAGCAAAATATGGTAGATTTGTTCTGGAAGATTCCAGGAATTCTATGGTCTGAAGACAGAAGTTACAAGGAGGCAGGTGGCAGTGCACATCAAGAAAAACTCCAATAATGACAGGAGCTGCCCAAAAAGAAAACGGGAGTGTCGAGGGTGGGGCATTTCTTCTGTCACTGGATTTGCTAGGGCAGGGGTCCGCAAACTTTTTCTTAAAGGGCCAGATTATAAATAGTTTAGGTTTTGCAGGCCATATCATTTCTGCTGAGCTACTCAACTCCGCCATAGTGGTGTGAAACCAGCCGTTACATAAATGAAAGAGCATGGCTGGTTCCAAAAAAATTTTATAAAAATGGGCCCCTGGGTTACAGTTTACTGACCCCTGAGCTAGTGATTACTTGTTGGAATCACTGGAAAAGGGGGCACAGTCAGCACACTGGAAGCAGGGGTGCAGCACCGCACTAAGTGATTCCTAGAGCCCTTTCCAACCTGATCTGTTTGGGGAAGAACATTCCCAGCTTCAACCAACTGACCTATGACCCTTGTTTGGGAACACACCCTGGTTGCAAGTGGAGGACCGTCTGCTTTTGAGTTCTGAGGACCCAGAGCGCAGCTGGCGAGACCAAGTCTGCTGTGTTAGCCTCAGAGCGGAGGGCCCGCCGGAGCGCCCAGCCTCCTCTCAGTGGCCCACTTTGTTGGTGCCATGCTCATTCTACCAAAGCTGTTGTGGGCTGTTTGTACTTGCACTCGGGGCCACTTGGGAGACAGAAAGCTCTGGGAATGTGTCCGAGTTGGGTTAGCTAAGCTCCCTTTCATGCGCCCACGTTACCTATGTGGTCACACAGTATGGACGACCCGAGAGGCTGGTGAAGCCCTGGCCTGCCCTGTCCTTACTGCGGGGGCCTGAACGGAGCTGGAATGCACAAGGGAAGGGGCATCCGAGACAGGGTGCCTGAGGTCCCAAGTTCGGCTGTTTCATCATCTTTGTTAACTCTTCTTATTTACCTTCTTTACCCTCTCATGTTCTTTTTTCCTAGTTTCTTGAGGTATTATCAGTGTCTCTTATTTTCTATTAAAAGCAGTCTAAGGTATTTTTTTTCCTTTAAGTATTCCTTTGGCTATATCTCACAGGTTTTGCATGCAACATTCTTATGGGTATATATTCTGAAGGCTCCTGGCTCCCAAATACACAGAACACAGATTCTCTTTCCCTAAAAAGACGCATGTTCCAGAACAGAGACAGCTCTACTGTCACTGGTCCCCACAATGATGAGAAAGAAAGATCCAGGTACTCGAGTTTCCTCTCCCCCACCCTTCCCTGGAAGGGCCAAGAAGGCTTGTGAACAAAATAAGGGCGGTACCTTGTTAACAAAATAGAAGATGGCATAGACCAGGACATAGAATGCAGATCCCCCGGAGACCAGGAAATTCCTCCACCACCAGCGGTAATCCTGAGGAGGAAACAAAAGGGTCAGAACCTCCTCCCCAAGTTTTGAAGATGCCCTAGGGGCTAAAGACGCTGGGGTGATGGGAATGTTTTATATCTGGACTGTAACCGGTGGTTTTACAACTGTATGTATTTTAGAAAACACACTAGAAGGGTCACCTTTACTGTTTATAAAATATACCTCAGTTAAAAAAATTGACAACAAAAGAACAGCAGTAACAACTAACACGTAAGCAAACGCTCCCCCACGTGCCAGGCGCCATTCCAAGTTCTGTACGTGAGTCAGGCCAGTTCCACCGCGGCTGCAGCCCTCCCAGCCGGGTCCCACTGCTGTCCTCACCACGTGGGGACAGCACAGGCGTTAAGCAACTGTCAACCAAAGCTCCTAATGACTGAATAAATGGAGGCTCAGACAGAGGAAGTGACCTCAAGACCTCATGGCCAGAAGGAGACCACACGGCAACTCAGACAGCTTCACTGACCCATCAGTGTTGGACCCAGGCCCCCACCCCCAACTCCTGGCCCCATCCCCCTTACCTCTGCACACAGCTGAAAGTACACCATGACGATGCTGATCTGCGAGCAGGACACCACCAGGATGATGAAGACGAGGAACAGGAAGCCAAAGAGGTAATAGAACTGATTCTCCCAGATTGCCTGTGGACACATCACAGCTGGCCTTCAGCTAACCTGCCTCTACCCAGTGGCCCTGTCTCCTGGCATACCCTGCCTGGCCTCAGGACACCATCATGATGCCACTGGGGCCTGTGGGCCTGGCATGTGGCTCTGACTGGTCCCTCCTCCCTGGAGCAGAGGGTGAGCCAGGCTTAGAAAGTGGCTGGGGCATGGCTGACCCTGTGATGGGTGGGCCCCAGACTCAACACAGCAGCTTGTAGAAAGTGACAAACCCCACCCCCATCCAAATGACATAGCAGCCACCACCACCCAGGGGCAGCTTACCACATGCCAAGCAAGCCACATACTTCATGGATATCTCCACATGTGAATCTCTGAAAGTGTGGACTTTTATAGCTGAACAAGTCAAGGCTCAATTTGGCTGGTGACCAGCCCAGGGTCACACAAAGAGAGTTGAGGTGGCTTTCCTGGGGGGCAGCCAATCCATCCTTTGACCCTTTTCCTCGGCAGGGTTGGGTGGGCGAGGGGATCTCAGCAAGGAGGGGCTGGGCCACTCCAGAGCAGTGAATACTTGTCCAGCACTGACCTGGTGCCAGGCACTCTCTGTGCTGGGCACTGAGTTAGGTCAGAGAGACTCCAATGGCTGGGAGGAACCCTTCTGCCAATTTTCACCTCTGCAGGTCTGGCACCGGAACAGTCACTATCCCAACAGAGCCGTGATTTGTTTTTTTTAAGCTCAGTGGAGGACACTTTTTCCTTGCTTTTAGAGACGGAGTGAGAGAAGGAAGGGAAAGAAATATCGATGCAAGAGAAGCATCAATCGGTTGCCTCCTGTACATACCTGGACCAGGGATCATACATGCCTGGACCAGAGACTGAGCCTGCAACTTAGGTATGTGCCCTGACTGGGAATGGAACCCACAATCCTTTGGCTACAGATGATGCTCCGACCAACTGAGCCATAGCAGCCAGGGCCACAACTACAACTTAACAAGCATTTTCTGAATTTCACCAGGTACTATGCCTTTATAGACATTATCACATTCCAACCTCACAATGGTCCTGACAAGTAGGCCTCATTCCGCACCACTTTCCTGGGAGTTTTGAGTAACTCAAGTAAAGATGTGGACGAACTTGGAAATCAAAGCAGATGCAACAACACTGACAGCAGTGGTGACCGAGTGCAGTATTACTGAGGCAGCTTCTCTGCACTGAGCCCTCCCATGCCAGGCCCTGCACATACACCCTATCTCATCCGCCCGTCCAAGCCGTTCCGAGAGGCAGGACTATGACCCCATGTCAGAGGGGAAATGGGGGCTTCAAGAAGTTAAACAGCCCACTGAAATCTCACAGGCAGTAAGAGGCAGAGCCCCTAAGTGAAGGGGCAGGGAGCGGGCCCACAAGAATGAAGGCTGGAGGGGGGGAGGGCGGGGAGCAGAGAGCACTACTCACGCTGAAGATGAAGAAGAGCTCGATGAACATGGCTCCGAAGGGCAGGATCCCAGCCATGAGAACGCTGCGGCAGGACAGGGGGGTGACGGTGAGAGGCTCGGCCACAGGACGCCCAAGGCTCCCTCCCCGGCCAGCCTGACTGAGAAGGCGTGCGTGGTGTGGTGCTTCTAATGCTTCCAGAATGCTTTTGTACCATGACAGCCTCTTGAGAGGTAAGCATCGTTCTCTCCATTTTATAGATGGGGAAACTGAGGCATAGATGGGTGAGGTGACTCCCCTGTCCTGGTTGCTGGGCCACCACCAAATCTGGCAATAACTCAGACCCCTTTATCATGAAGTCTGTTGGAGCCAGCTGCGCTGCAGAACACCAGCCACAGCGTCCTCAGGCGGCGGGGCGGGCGACCTTCTCCCATGTCTTCCTAAGGAGACGGCTCAGAGCAGTGTGGGCCTCACCCACTCCAGAAGGGCCCCGCTGGAGACTCACCCCACAAATCGGTTCATGTACCACCGCTGTTCAGGGATCTGCCGGGGAATCTGGTTGGTGCGCACGGGGTTGTCATACGGCTGCTTGCGGAAGCCAAAGTAGTAGCCCAGGTAGACGAGGGGCAGGGAGATCCCGAACCACATGCACAGCAGCGCCACCATGGTGGGAAAGGGCACCTGCGGGGGCACAGCACCAGGAGGGACCATGAGGCCCTGATGCCCAGGCTGGCGGCTGTGCAGGGGGCCAGGGGACCTTCTGGGCTCCCAGGGAAGGAGGGGCACAGCAGGGCCACCATGGTGGGGAAGGTCCTGCAGACACGCCCCCACAGGGTTCCTGGCCGGCACTCCTGGAGCTGACAGCAGCCTCGGGGAAAGGTGGAATGCACACAGTGGGCCCCCTAGGCTGTGAAGGTGGAACTTCCGTGTCCCAGAGGCTGTCACCCAGGGAGGGAGTGGGAAAAGGACAGGGAAGGGGGGAACTGAGAGCACAAGAGGAGAGAGAGGCCAAAATGAAGGGACATTATGTGTCTGGTATGTTAGGTGAAGAAATAAAGGGCCCCTGCAGTAACAGTGTGCTGCCCATTTTGTTAAAATAAAACCCCATAGTGTACCACCAGGTAATGAAGCAGGTTATAAACTGTGTGTCTGGAACTCCGTTTCAATAAAAACACCAGTATTTATATGTGTAAGTGACTAGAATGACCTATGCCAGAAAGTTGACAGTATTTTCCCAGCTGAGATACAGAAGATTAGAACTGATTTTTCATTTCCTTTTTTAAATGCACTTATTTCTTTTTTAATTTTTTTTATTTATTTACTTATTTTTAGACAGAGGAGAAGAAAGGGAGAGAAACGTCAATGTGCAGTTGCCTCTTGCACTCCCCACACTGGGGAACCTGGCCTGCAACCCAGGCATGTGCCCTGACTGGGAATCGAACCAGCGACCCTCTGCTTTGCAGCCCAGTGCTCAATCCACTGAGCCACACCAGCCAGGGCTCATTTTCTTTTTCACTCTTTCTCTAAAGTATTATGCTTTCATAAGAAACATGCAAAAAAGAAATGAATTCATATATGTCAAGTATTTAAAATAGGACTTATTCCAAAGTAAGCACCATATAAATGTTTGCTATTCTTTTGTAATTTTAAATTACATAATTTTATTTTTTATTTTCCCCCCCAATTTTTTATTTAATTATTTTTCAAGTACAGTTTTCTATTTGATTTTAAATAAATCTTAAAAAAAAAAAGGAAACAACTGAAAAACCACAGAGTAAAGATCTGCATAGCATTTATCCCTGGGTGGTTGGATTATGGGTTATTTCTGACTTCTTTCTTAACTGCTCTGTACTTTCCAAAATTTCTACAAGTGTTTTGTAATGAGCAGTTGGTAGCTGGGAGAGAAATGTTGAAAGAGAGCAGGAACACAGGTACAAAAAAGGAAGTGAGAGGAAGAGCACCAGCCGGTTTTCCCGAAGCACCTTCCAGGACTACCGGGAAGAACTGGGCCTCGGGCAGCCTGGACTGGAGCCTCAGCCGCACCTTCAGCGAGCACCTGTGGGTCCAGGGGAGGCGGCTCTACCTGCTGTGGCTGGAAAGGCCAAACACCTGCCCCTCCTCTACCACGGCCTTACTAATGGGTCAAGACCCCCTCTCTCCTGACCCTCACCTGAGTTTGCAGCCCTACTCAGTGAGTCCTGGGCAGTGCTAACAAGGATGGGCTGGCAGGATTTTCCTCTGAGGGCAGGACAACCCGCAGGGGCTGGTGCTGAAGCACAGGGACTCGTGGAGGTCAGCCCCGTTTGGGGTACTGACCTAATAAACTCACACCAGGCAGCTTTCCTTGGCTGGGACAAGGGGAAACCCCCCGGTTGGCCCCTGGCTGTGGAAACCTCCCTACAGAGAAGTAAGCTTCAGCGAGCTAACTGAAAAAGCCCACAGGAAGGCCAGGGCTCGGGCCAAAAGACAGGCAGGGCAGGGGAAACCCCGGCTAGCCCTCAGCTCCTAGGGCTGGAAAGAGAACTCTGAAGGCCGAGAAGAGAGGGGAACAGCAGGAAGTGAGCTGCGGGAGTGGGGCTGCGCACAGCAGGCCCTTCCTCACCGGGGAGGGCACTTACCGCTCCTGATGAATGCTTTCCCCAGATGAAGCAATTCAGTATGAAGCAAATGCCGAAAACCACACCAGGGTACAGCGTCGCTGTCTGGAAGCAAGAAGGGCCAAGTTGGGGAGCTTCATTTAGGGAGCTCCCACCTGTCTCAGTGGGGCCCCCACACTACGGGTTCTCCACCCACCCCTCCTTCTCCTCCAGGACTCAAGAGTCATTCCCCCCAGAAAGCAATCCCTGATCCCCACACCAGGCAGGGCTCCTGTTCTCTGCCCTCTCAGATCAATGAACTGCCCCTTTCTTGCCCTCATTCTGCTCTGTAATTACCTATCATTGTTAGCTAACCAATGTCTGCCTGCCCCAGACAGGGGGAGAGTGTGCCCCCTGTTCACTGATGTATTCCCAGACTTAGAATGCAGCAGCTGCTCCATAAATATTTATTGAACAAGGAGTGAATTAATACAACTTTTTTTAATAGAGAGGGGAAGGGAGAGACAGAAACATTGATTGGCTGCCTCTCATATTCACCCCAACCAGGGACCAAACCTGCAACCCAGGCACGTGTCGTGACCGGGCATCAACCCGGCAACCTTTCGCTTTGCAGGACGATGCCCAACCAACGGAGCCACACAGATCAGGACCGAGTGGGTATAATTTCTACAAATCATTTATGTCTGGGTCCCAACCCAAACCACCTAGACTGGTGGTTAAGCTTCAGTCGAGTCTTAGGGCCAGCAGGTGCTGAGCTGTACTTGTACCATGTCACTTAGTCCTCACTATAGGCCTAGATGGGGACTGAGGACAAGAGGACATGGAGGCCCAACGATGTTAAATACAAACCCCCCCAGTCGGTTAAGGACGGAACAGGTTCAAACCCAGGCAATCTGACTCTAGAGCCCCTGCTCCTGATGCCTGTGGTGCATTCTATTCAGCTAGAATCTCTTGGGCTGGAGCCCTGGCACATAGAACCAAAGTCCCGGAACTACAGTCAAGCCTCCTTTGCCACTGTGGCTGCCTCAGCATCCGGGGGATGGGGTGGGGGTGGCGCACTGACCATGATGCCTGAGCACCTCTGCAATCTGGTGCTCAACCCCCGTGCCAGTGCCAGAGCCTCCCCACCCAGAGACTGGTCACTGCCCTGGCACGCTCCTGGGTCTGTGTGTGTAGAGTTGTCAACCCCTCAGGGTCTCCGCCTCCTGAGTGCTAATGCTGTACCAGGAACCTTTTTTGCTCGGTCTCTTTACATCTGCACAGCCATGCCCAGAGGCAGGTGCAACCATCCTCCATGGGAGAGACGGGAAAACTGAGGCTCAGAGGGCTGTTTGAGGTTACCAACCAAGGAAAGAACAGACCCAAGACTGGGTTCTAGGAGAGCCTGGAACCTGAGAATTCCCTGTGGCCACTTTCATCAATTTGAAACCCTTAGGCTGCATGCGGGGGATTTTACTGCATGCGGGGGATGTGGCAGCCAGAGCTGAGATGGTGTGACCTTAAACTCCGCCCCCCAGGCTTTCTAAATGATTTCAAAACGCTGGGACTGAAGGCTTCTCCGAGTTTGGCGCCAAGGGACTCCCTGGTCCTCTGAAGGCCTCACTTGCTCTGGGAGAAGGGGCTCAGGGCTCCCTGGGAGGTAGGGTCAGCTCCTGGCGTCCTTTGATTTCTATGGCCTGACGGGGGATAGAGAGAGCAGCATTCCCGCCCCTCAGGACACACTCTTCCCTGTCCATCATGCTGCTGCTCGGCCCCTGGACCGAGAACTCTCCCAGGGCCTGCCGACACTGCTCCCGAGGCGCCCAGGGAGAAGCTGCTCAGCACCTCACCAGCACTGGGAGGAGGCTGAGGGCACTTACACAGAAGGCTCCTTTCTTCCACCGATGGCCTTTTAGAGTACGGTACAGACGGCCAGCAGAAAATCCACCGAAAACCCTGTGGGAAATGGCAGGGACCCACACCAAGGGACCTGGTTAGCTGTAGCGCAGCTGGTGTGCGCCAGCCCCCGGAGCCTGCCCAGACACACCTACCCCATGAACATGAAGAGGAAGCAGGCTGTGGTCATGAGAGCTCCCCGGCTGGAGGGCGACAGCATCCCGAGCATGGCCACAACTATGGAGGGAGGGGAGAGAGAAAGTTGGGATGGCTGATCATTGCAGGCACAGTCCCCCATCCCAGTTGGCTGACATGACCCTGGGCAGATGGGACAAAATAAGTACACTCGCCCTCTCTACAGGAGAAGACTGGGTCTTAGCTGGGGTTCAGAGGGCGCAGCAGCTGCTGGGCCTTGGCTGGCTGCATCTTAACTGCAGCTTCCAGCCCACAGGGCACTTGCGACCAACCAGGCATTGAGCTGAGAGCTTTACGAACACCAGCTCACTGAATCCACCTTATCGACCCTGAGGTGGAGGTTAATTTCCCCATTTCTTCGATGGGAAAACTGATACTCAAAGAAGTTAAGGTCACAAAGCTTGGAGTTGAGATACAAACTTAGGCAAATTAGTTGCTACGAGCTTAGATCTTAACATCTCATCACACACGCACACACAAATTGGAACTATGTGAGGTGGCAGATGTTAACTGAAATTATTGCAGACTGACCTCAGAACTGTTTGTAACTGCTATAGTTTTTGGAGGGCTGTTTTTGAGAAAAAAAGATCTGATTCCAGCCCTCATCCTGGTGCTGACTTGGTAAATCACTTAAGGCCTGATGGCAAAAGGAAGCCAGCCTCACAGCACTGACGAGTGGCCTCACCAACAGAGTGGACACAGTGGGCTATCAACAGCTGGGAAGCTCGTTAGATTGGACTGCCAGGGCCCAGGATGAGAGGACCGACTCTGCCGGGACAGACAGCCAGAGATGCGGACATGACCCCTTTCTCCGGGAAGAAAAGCCCGCCCTCCCCAGACAGAGGGCCCCGGTGACAGCCTCCCACGCTGAGCCCGCCAGGCCCACTCACAGATGACGATGAGGACCATACAGAAGAGCTGAATGCCTGACCCCAGCAGGGAGCTGAGGATCATGGGGTACTGGGGGGGCCTGAAGACGTCGCCATGCACCAGCTTCCACCCAGACTCTTCCATGGTGTCTTCCTACAGCAAAGGGCCAGAAAGTGAGGCTGCTGCTTTGGCTCTGGAGAAGTTAGCTCCCGTGAGGACCACCCAAGGACGCACTCTAACTAGGGTGGAGGGTCCCTCAGGTGTCAGCTCTGCTCTGACACAGAAGTGTTAAGTGACACAATGAAGACAATAAAGTGCTTCCCAGAGAGCTGTCACATGGGACAAGGGGGGTACAAACATGAAACTTACAGCTACATAAAGAGAAAATCTCCTCCCCAAAATCTAATGCATGGAAAAATAATGTAAACATCAACATACTAAATGCTAACTACGATAATTTTGGGGTGGTGAGATTCAGAAGCAATTTTATTTATTTTCCTGACCTGAGGACATGTTTTCATTGTTTGTTTAGAAAGAGAGGAAGGGACGAAGGTAGAGAGGGAGACATTGATGTGAGAGAGAAACATTAGTTGGTTCCTTTTGTATGCTCCCCGACTAGGTACTGAACCCACAACCCCGGCATGTGCCCGGACTGGGAATCAAAACCATGACCTTCAGTCTGTGGGATGATGCCCAAGCAACTTAGCCACACTGGCCAAGGTGAAGCAATTTGTATTTTTAGTGATTATAAAAACAATATGTGCTATAATTGTATAATAAAAAAGTTTTTAAAAATCAGTATATGGCATGATATTTAAATGATCAAAAAGTAATAGATGTTTACTCTAGAAATTTTTTAAAAATCTAGGAATACTGCCTTGGCTGGATCCACTGCAGTGGATTGAGTGCTGGCCTGGGAACCAAAGGGTTGCCGGTTTGATTCCCAGTCAGGGCACATGCCTGGGTTGTGGGCCAGGTCCCCAGTTGGGGGTGAGCAAGAGGCAACCAATCGATGTTTCTTTCCCTCTCTTGCTGCCTTCTCTCCTCTCTAAAAATAAATAAATAAAATCTTTAGAAGTATCTAGAAAAACTGAACAAGATATAAAATGCATAAATACTGAAAGAGTTCAAAGATACACAGAAAATTGAATGATTCATATACAATGATAGCACTGTTTTATTTCCTTTAGTCCTTTATGTATCTATACATGTACATGTATATATAACTCATAAACAACGAAATTGGGATATTTACTATGCACTTGTTATTTCCAGTTGATGTTTGATGTGAACATTTCCTCATGCCAATAAACACTCCTTAGAAATACTATTTTAATGTTTGTACACTTTTCCATTGTGCACCATACCATAATATAATCAATCATCATTATAAAATATTAGACAATATCCAGCATACTTAAAATTATAAGTAAAGCTGCAATAAATATATCTAGACCAGGTCTTTGCATTTCTGATGCTTTCCTTAGGAAAATTCTAAAAGCATTACCAGGTCAAAACGAGCTGACTATTACAGTATGTGCTGTAGTATAGGTACTGCCAATTATTACTGTTCAGGAAACTACCACTTTACACCTGCGTGGGTGGCAGAGAGGGTGCTCATCACTCGGCAACTCGCCCAAAACTAGCTCCACACGAAGACAAAAATCTGTGCTATCCTGAAGGTCCAAAACTGCCTTCTCTTAACTTTTCGAATCTGCAATTTTGGGGGTTATCTCTGAGGTAAAAGTGGTTTTTCATGTTTACTAGCCGTATACAGTTCCTGCTCTGTAAATTCTTTGTTCATTACCATAGTACAGATTGTAGATGGAAAAATAGATTTTATACCAATTCTTTTAACTGTATAATCTTTTATCATAGTTTTAAAATATTTAATGTCAAATTCATCAAATCTTTTTTTCTGTGATTTCTTTCATAGTTTTATGCTTAAAAAGTAGAAAGCTTATCTTCATCCTTCTGGGTCATTAAACATTTTTTTTCCTGTTAAACATTTTTAAGGTTTACTCTATAAATGATAACACACACACACACCCCTTCTGGTCTGGCAGGCCTACAGCCCCACAGCCCCACTGCCCTCCTCCTCCAAGCCCATCCCTCCCCAGCCAAGACCTCTTACAATGTCATCCTCTTTGTTATAGTTGGCGATGTCCTTTCGGAGGGTCCGAATGATAATCATGCTCAGGATGCCTGAAATGAACAGGAGTGGCAGAGTCACTGGCACTGCCCACCCAGTCTTCTGTGCTGCACTCCCTCTGGGGACTGGGGTCTCACTGAGAGATGACTGATGTGTGTCTCCCTCCAGTGAGAACTGGCTGTGCAGTCTCTGATCCACTCCTGGGCATAGCTCTACTCCAGCTACTCCGGCAGGGGTGCACTAAGGGCTACCCCCAGGCAGGCAAAATGCTGCTGGAATTGGCATAGGCAGCCAGAGGACACTGCTTTTTACTCCAGGGAGAACAGCATCCCAGCTACTCCATGGCCTGGTCCTACCAGCTTCCCCAGCCTCCCCTCCTCCCAGACTCCCCTCCTCTCCCTCGCCCCCGATTCTTTGCTGCTCTTGTTATCTGTTCCCAGCTGCATCGCTCTCTCACCTCCATGCCTTTACCCAGGCTCTCCTTTGCCTGGAATGCCCCACTCTGCCCTGACTGACTCCTACTCAAGCCTTAAGGCTCACCCCAGGCATCTTTGCCTTTCAACACCCCAACCAGTTCAGAGGCGCCCCCACTTGGATTTCCACAGCACCATTTACCTCTTTAGGCAGCACAGGGTAGTGGTTACGACAATGGGTTGTGTAACTTCGAACTAATCTAACTGATGGGACTTCAAAGACTGACATGCTTGTAAAGTGCTTATTAGCACAGCAGCTGGGCCTGGGTTAAATGTTTTCTATATTAAACAGTAACCAGTATTATCTTTACTTCTCATATGATACTGCACGGCCAGTCTCATTTCGCCTCTGCTCACCACCCTCCCGCCGTCCTGCTGCAGGGCAGTGACAGGCCCTCGCTGGGCCCATATTTCCCTGGTTCTTCACAGGGTGGCTCCCCCTCAGAGCAGTGCTCTCTAAAGTGGCCTTCACCTTTTCCTCACGGCTGTGTAGCTGGTCACCCTGCTTACCTGCTTCATAGCACTGATCACCATTTCTTTGCTTTTCTCCTCTCCCCCACCAGCAGAATACAGACTCTGAGGGCAGCAACTGGGCTGCGTTTACTCACCACCACATCCCCAGCGTGTGGCACGGCGCCCTCAGAGAATGTGCAGCAACAAAGTCTTGCTGACTGACTGTGTGTAGGAGAGGTGTCCACGTCCCCTAGGAGCTCTCCAGAGTCATGGCCAAATATTATTCGCCTTTTGTGTATCTGATGCTTAGCACAGAGCCCTGAGGGCTGTTCTTGACCATGTGTGGCCCCGAGAACCACTGAGAAGTCCCCCATAAGTGATGTGACACCTCAGCCCCTTATCCCTCGTCCCCTTGTCCTCTCCACCCTCCAACTCAGTCTCTCACCTGATAGGAAGAAGACCACGACTACGGAGTTAATGATGGAAAACCAGTGGATCTGCACGTCACTCATGGTCAGGTAGGTGTCCCAGCGAGAGGCCCACTTGATGTCACTTTCCTGGTGGGGGGGACAAGCACTTAAGAGCCCTGCTAGACTGCTCCTGCCCAGACCAGAACCCTCCTCCCCTGCTGGGGGCTTCAGCCCTTTCTCACCTCCCAGTGTACAGAGTAGGTGAAGTACAGCTGATTCTCCTTGTTGGGGTCAATTTCTTGGGGTGAGGAGCTGGTACCCTCAGGCAGAGTGCATGAACTCTTCTCATCTATTTTGAGGTCTGTGAGAGACAGAGACTCAGTGTGTTCCTGTGGGGCCACTGCTGCTACCCCGGGGCTGTTCTGCAGAGCACCTTCGGAAGTGGCCTGAGGGGAAGGCATGCTGCTGGGCCTCGGGGTCTGAGTGGAGGCTGGGAGAACCGCTCCCCAGAGTCCTGACCTTCCAAAGGGCCTTAGGGGCTGCAGAGATGCGTGGGGTGGGGGGTGAGGGAGTGGGTCTGAGCCCCTCATTTAATCAACCCATCTTTTTTCACTCAATTCAAACATTCATCTCCCATTTCACCAGTCCCGCTCAACATGCAGAAAAACAGACTCATCCTAGGGATGTTCACTCATTCCCCGAGTCTCCAAAGTTCTGGCTCTTTAGTCATCCACTCACTCTGATGCCGCCTTCACTCATCCTGTTATCCGCCCATTTGTTCAACCAAAAAACATACCATAAGCACCTACTCTGTCCCACATACTGTGCTAGAGATAAAATGATGGGAAAGGCAAAGTGTCCAACCTCAAAGAGCCAGTGGGGGAGAGACAATGACAAAAGCATCACACAGGAGCTGTAAAGCTGTGCTCGTGACACTCACAGAGGAGTGGCAGTGTGAGGCTCTGAAAGCAGAGGATGTTTTACACGAGACTTCTATGATTTTGTTTGAAAACTAGGTTCCACAGCTCCAAAACAAACCAAGAACCCCACGCCCTGAAACCCACAACTACTGTGGACAAAGCGCCAGGCCCCCTAAATCCAAGCGTGCCCTGTAGTAAGCAAGTGCTGACAGGGGAGGTCGGACCGGACCAGGCCTGCTGACCCTGGGCCAGTTCCGGTGTACACCACACACGCACGCAGAGGGTGAGAAACACAGAAGCTGGCTGCCTGAGAACTGTCTGTGTGCTGCCCCATTTTCTTCAAACAAGGGGGAGATGGCCTGTTCTTATGAGAGGCCCAGGCAAGCCTCCAGTGGCTGTTTGGTCTTGGCCAAGCCAGCAACCTCTTGGAGCCTCTGCTTCCTCATCTATAATCACTAATACATCAGGGGCTGCCAGAGGCCGTAAACTGGTAAGGCGCCAGGCCAGGACACAGGAGATGTCAGTTCTCCCCCTGTCCCCGGCTTCTCTAATGGCAATGCAGAGAGACCCTACCTCGGCTGGCTCCATCTGCCTCAGTGGGGCCGATCAGCCATTTGAGGAATCAGGTGTGAGAAGACCCTGGGTGTGAAAGCCCAGGCCCATCCGCCAGCCCTGCCCCTCTGGTCACACCTCCCCACTCACCCTCCAGCCTGATGCTCTGGGGAATCACCTCGAAGCGGACGACGCGGTATGTGTGCTCCTGGTCCTCCTCCAGGTCCTCTCGGTGGTAGTACAGGATGAAGGACAGGTGGTTGTGCAGGTAGATCTAAAACCGAGCGACAGAGAAACCAAGATAACTCGGAGCCGAGAAACCACCAGAAACCCACCCTAGGGTGTCGAGGCACTCCCCTTGTCCAACAGCCCGGCTGTCCTAACCGTCCAAAAGCAAAGCTCTCACAGCTGCCTGTCCTTGGACGCCTGCCAGGGCTCCCTAGGGTTTTCCAGGCAACAGTCCATCTCCAGGCCTGGCATTCAGGGCCTTCCATCAACTGCCTGTCATCACCTTCTAAGACACACTGGGTCACCCTGTCTTCCCGAGCTGCTCCCTGCCCCATGAACAGTCCCCACACTGCAGCCCTGTTCACGGCATTCACTCCCATCCGAGTGCTGCCCTGACTTTGCTGAGCTCAGGCCCACCTGTTTGTAAGGCCCACGTCCTGGGAGGAAGCCTGAACGCAGGTCGAGCTCCCTCTGAACTGCACTGGCGCTGGGAGTGATATGGGCCTTAAGGGGCAGGGTCTCACACTGGCAGTTCTCTTCCTAAATAGGACAGAAGCCCTCCGAGGACAGGAGCTATACCTCACTAGGAGCTATACCTCACTAGAGATGTTTTTGTTCCTGGGTATTTTTGGAGGGTTTAGTCTTACACATCGGAATCTGAGTTTTTAGGGACTGTGCCTTCCGCCTGCCAGAGCCTCGCCCAAGAGGGCCTAGGGGAACCTGCTTCAGCCAGCCCCAACTTTTCTACTGGTATTATATGCCTAGAGCTAAATATACTTCCCTCTACTTTGTGGTTTCGACCGCTCGTGACTTTGGGGTGCGGCTTCCCCGGCCCTCTGAGCATCCCCAGATCCTCTACCTTGTTGCCATCTGTGAAGCCAAGCCGGTAGCCATGTTCAAACTGCACATCTTTTTCCTTCTTCTTGTCGTCACCGTCGCGGCTGGAATAGAGCTCCAGCCGGGTGGCCACAGGCAGGTTGTCGGCAATGCTGGAGGACCCAGGAGCTCACTCAGTCCTCTGAACCACCTCCCCCATCAGGGCCCTCCCCAGTGGGGACCCGAGGCTGGCAGGGGGAAGAGGACGACTCACAGATGGACATAGTAGTCCTCCGTGACCCGCTCTGCCACAAGCCGGCTCTTTTCCCGGTTCAGCGTCACTGGCTTGTTGGACTCGCTGCACAGAACCTCACACTTCTTTTCGCTGTTCATGAGAACCTGGAAAGGGGTGTTGACAATCCGGTCCCCTCTCAGCACCTCTCCTGCCGTAAGAGAGACAGATGGAGCTCAGAGCTTTAGCCCTGAGGTTGCTGAAGTCAGCAGAGCCACGGAGACCCAGGGCTGACTTGCAGGGCCATCACCACCCGTTCGGGCTCAGCTGGGCCTTTGACTCCCACCCGTTGGCCTCTCCTTCCTTTCTGTGCCCTGGCACCACCAGACTCTCTCATCAAACATGTCATTTCACTCCCCGCATCTGGTTGCTTCCTCTGCCTCGGAGTGCCACTGCCTGCCCCTGGTTTCTGAGAAGCTCCTCCTCACGTGTCCAGCTCAGCGTCTTTCACCCCGGGAAGCCTGTCCTGACTTCTTCAGGACAGAGCTCATCGCTCCCTCCTCTGACTTCCCTCTGCACTGAGGAAGCATCAGAGAGAC
This sequence comes from Sturnira hondurensis, assembly GCF_014824575.4. Taxonomy (NCBI): domain Eukaryota; kingdom Metazoa; phylum Chordata; class Mammalia; order Chiroptera; family Phyllostomidae; genus Sturnira; species Sturnira hondurensis. Next base: position 18,403,791 of record NW_028076767.1, on the reverse strand, counting down.
GGCCCTGCCACCTAGGTGGTAGGTACGTCATTTAACCTCACTGAGCCCCGATGTCCTCATCTGTAAAATGAGGATAATAGCACCCACCTCGCCAGATTACAGTGGGAAATAAAGTGCCAGTCACAGAGTAGGCAGGCAACAAACACTATTTTTTAAAAATACTTTATTAATTTATTTTTAGAGAGAGGGGAAGAGAGGTGGAAAGAGAGAAGCATTGATGTGAGAGATAAACATCAATCGGTTGACTCATACGCACCCCAACCAGGAATCACACCAGTGGCCTCTTGCTTTGCAGAATGACACCCAGACAACTGAGCCACACCGGTCAGGGCAACAAATATTTGCATCATCAGCATCGTCTCTGTGCCTTTTCTGATGTCAATAATGTGACTCTGCACGCTGTTACTACATTAAGTTTCCGTCTCCCCTACCTGACTATGAGTTTTTCCAAAGGGAGACAGTGTTTCTTATTTATCTCTGTGTCTTTAGATCCTGATTCAGGCAAGAAAGGAAGTGGGGCAAAACCAGTACCTGAGATTTTCAGCTAAAGCATCTATCTACTTAATGAACTGGCATGGCCACTGCATGCCTGCTTCTGAGGAACCTGCTGCCAGATGTCATGCTCACAGGCACCAGGCAGTTGGGGATTGTCAGCCGAACCCAATGGTGTTTTTGTTCTGAGTCATTCTAACAATGCTGTTGTGATGATATGCAACGGGACAAGCCAAAGGAGACTGACTGAAAAAAGCCAATGGGCGGGACTAACACTTGCCTACCAGCGTGGACCTCGTTGACGTGGCTCTCTCCACCTAGTCACTTACATGCTCGTTCATTTCCAAACAGGCACTGGGTACTGGCTACGTCCTAGGCCATAAAGATAGAATACTGAACAGACATACACATGAGGCTTATGGTCTCATGGGAAGAAGAACTTTAATGAAATATTCAGAAGAACGAGAACATATTGTACAAGAGGAACTTGCTCTAGACGTGGGGGCATGGGTCTAGGAAAGTTTCTCTGAGGAAGTGATGCTTGAAATGAACTATAAATGAAGAGAAGCATTAACTAGGTGAAGAGATAAGGGAAGAGCATTCTAGACAAATGGAACGGAATGTGCAAAGGCCCCTTGAGGGGGGGGGAAGCCAGGTAAAATCGAGAGGCCTGGGTGGCTGCCATGCAGAGAGCAACGTGAGGCAAGCTGGAGAGGTGGGCTGGAACTGGGTCTCAGGGGCTGGGGGCCACACCGGAAGTTGGGCCATACCCAGAGAGCAACAGAAGCCAATGAAAGGTTTCTAGCAGAGCTGGGGAAAAACACTGATTCTGGTTACAGAAAATTCTCTCTGGACGTTTCGTGAAGAAAACACAGGAAATGCAAGGGATGATGGGAGTCTGTCATGCAAGTGAGCAACGCCGGTGGCTGGACGGGAGGGTGCGATGAGGGTGCCGTCAAGTACACAGACCCAGAGCTACCGAGGGGGCGGAATCTGGGGGCCTGTCCTGACTGACGAGTGAGGAGTGGTACACATTGGGAAGACTGGGGTTTCTTTTTTTTTAAAAAAATATTTTATTTATTTATCTTTAGAGGGGAAGGGAAGGAGAGAAGGAGAGAAGTATCAATGTATGGTTGCCTCTCATGAGTCCCCTGCTGGGAACTGGCCTGCAACCCAGGCATGTGCCCTGACTGGGAATTGAACTGCGATCGTGTGGTTCGCAGGCCCACACTCAATCCACTGAGCTATGCTAGCCAGGGCAAGACTAGGGTTTCTACAGCCATGCGCTAGGTGGGAAGACAGGAAAGACAGCAAATCTAGACTGAGGCAGTTTTTCAGTTTGTCAAGCCTGACCTCATGTATCGGAATGTAGGTAGATACCCAGACAGAAGGCTCAGAGAGGTCAGCGCTGATGGAAACTCTGGGTGGTTATATATAGATGGCAGGGTCACAAGCTCAGGAAGAACATACAGAGAGAGGAACAGGGCTGCAGTCCAAGTACAATGGGTATCACTTCTTGATATTTAGAAATTAAATTTAAACCAAGAAAGAGAACACACTGGTCAGGAATGGCTCATTTCTAATACGGAAGTATTCCTTTTAACTTTAAAACTGTGAGCAGGTAGCCAGCCAGGCTAAATGCGCAACAAGCTGTGGACCCTCCAAGAGAGTGTGAGCTGGTCCTTCAGCACACCTGCGGCAGACGCTCCAACACGACCCCCGCCCCACTCCCCCAGAAATGAAGCTCCATCAGTGAGAAGACGGTCACGAGCAGAGCTCTCAGACCACCCAGTCACGCCTTTCTGGGAAGGCAGCCTGGGACAACAGAAAGAATCTGGCTTTAGAGTTTAAAAACAACAACAACATGGGCTGATACCTCAATTTCTCTACCAACCGGACACATCACCCTGAGCAAGTCTTTCTGACCCTGAAAGCTACCATTCCCTTTCCAATGACACAGGGCAATTACACTGGGTTTTGCAGAGTTACCATAGGAATCAACTAAGATAATGTGCAGAGTAAAGTGCTTAAGGCTATGGCCCGAGCTCCTGCATTCTGTCAGTGCTAGGTGAGTGCCCTGGGGCAAGTAACTTCACCTCCTGCTGCCTCAGTCTCCTTATCTGTGATTCCGGGACAGTAAGAGTAGCTCGGTGATAGGTCTGTTGTGAGAATTAACTATGTTAAAGCACAGGCGTGTTTAGAAGAGTGCCTGACTCAGAGGGAAAGCCCGATAAGTATTAACGGTGATGATGATGATAATGTCCAGAGTTCAAGGCTTACAATGCAACAGGCATTCAATTAAGGATGTTTCTGCTCCACTCATTAGGACACTGATACTGAATGTCTACTGTGTGTTAGGCACTGGGTCAGAGGGGCAGAGAGAGGGGGGAGATATAAGATATGATCCCTCTGCTCAGAGAGCCCCTAGGCCATGAAAGGAGGCACTACACAAAGACAGAATGAGATAATATACGGCAGGATAACTTCTGTACACAGAAGTTTCTATTCCTAGCCGGCAGGACCATTTCCCCAGCTTCATGGAAAATGCGGCAGAGGCTCAGAAAGGTTAAGGGTCACCTGGTATCACACTGAAGTGTGTCCAACTGCAGAGCCTTGGGCTGCCAACGAATCCACACCAGCTCACAGGGGAAGGGAGGGGCTGCTGTGAGGGGTCTGGTGTCAGGAAGCCTGGCGATCCAGCTCGTCAGGAGTCCCAGACAGACAAGCAAGGTGGCCAGAGCACGATATGGCGTGGAGAGAAAAGCCAAGAGCTAGTGGCAGGCAGGAGGAGGAGCCCAGACGGTCTGTGGAAGTCAGCCTAGGCCCCAAGACCAATTTCTGTTCAACAGTATAAGGCAAGACTTTGAGACGGGCGGTGCTGCCTGCTTTGGTTAAACTGGCTCCAAGGCCTGCCCCACACTCTGCTGGGGCTCCTAAAACCTGGCAGTAGACACACTTGTCAGTGAGGGGTTCTGGAAACATCTGAGCCATGGGTGGCCCTGATGGAGAAGGCAGTCCTTTCCCGGTCCTGCTCATAGCAGTCTCTCCCTTCTCCTTTCTGAGGTGGAAGAGTAGAGTTAAGTCTGAAGTTCTTTGAAGTCAGGGAGAGCATCTTTCTGTATTTTCATCTCCAGGCCTCAACACCAAGACAGGCACAGAAATAAGAACTAATGGGTGTGGCCTGAATAGATGCCGCCACATATCCTTTCCTTTAAGCCTGAAATTCTGACAAATAGTTGTTTTAACTAGAATAAAACAGCTGCTACGTATGGAACACTTATGCCAGATGTTGCCCTGGGTGCCTCACACACCACCTGCGGTGAGTCTTGCACAGTGTAACAGAAACTATGGCGATGTCTCCTGCTTCCTTTAGGGCCAGGAGCGATCACTCCCTCTTTTAATTAAAAGTAGAGCGGGTTACGGAAACGAGAGAGAGAGAAAGGTATGATATTCAGCAATCAAGGGAGAACCAAGGGTTCCAAGTCTGAAGCCCAACTACCTGATGCCAAGGCTAGCTCACACATCGGTTCACGGTATAACCAGAGAAAAGTCACTTCACCTACAAAATGGGAATAAAAATAACAGCTACCCCCCTAGGGCTGTTCTGAGGGCTAAATAAACTATTATGTATGTAAACTATGCGGAACGTATCCAACACATAGTAAGTGTCACACAGAGGTTAACTGTCATCATCATCAGGAAAAGGTCCAGGTTTCCACTGGGACAGGCTGACAGCAGCGAGCGAGAAGAACTTACCCAGATTCTCCGCCTTGTAGGTTATTTTTAAGGGCTGGCAGAAGGGCAGCGAGTAGTACTCATAAGGTAGCTGGGTTCGAGAGCTGGTGAGCTTCACCGCCTGGTGGGAGAAAAGAGGCCATTACTCCGCAATCCAGACTGTTTTAGTAATCCTCCCTGGTACCCACACATCTTGGGCACACTAAGTAATATTATCTAAGGGGCAAATGAACTGCCACAGACACGACTGTAGCATACTATATTCTCTACTGCCCACAATGCTGAATTATTTCACATTTCATTAGGTTTATTAGACTACATTACAGACTCCGTTTAAAACCACAAACAAATTCAATATACACTAAGGGTTTTCAACATGCTGATATCCTTTGACCCTATTCTTTTCCCTTCTGGGTATCTTTCCTACAGAAATGACTCCAAATGAGGAACACGTTTGGGAACAAAGATGGTCACTCCTGTTCATAATCACAGCAGTCTCTGGCTCCCAGTCCTGTGAGCCCATCAGGTGGCTTGTAAATGATGCCCCAAATAAGCGTGATGTGTGGCCATCTGAAATTCTGATAATGCCTAAAATTTGGTGGCAAACAAAGGGACACAGACATGTGAAGGCCTGTCACGTGGATGGCCCTTCGTGACTTTGTCTCCTGCTTCTCCTTTTCAATGCTATGACACTCAGAACAGAATAAAAACCCGATTTTCACACAATCTCACTGCTTTACCTTTGCACAGAGCAGCAAAGATGTGGTTCACATCAACATGGTAACAAAGCAAGAAATACATTTATTTTAGGAGCAAAATTTATTTTAACTTTATAAGTTCTGCTAGCTCTTTTTATAGCATCACTAAGAATATGTACAATGACTCAAAAATTTCAACTATACATTATTTTGTCTATGGGGTCTAATGGGGGTGTGAGAATGCCTACACTGTAAACACTACACAGAAAAAAAGACTAACACACCGAAGTATTAAGAATATGTACTTGGGAGATTGTAGAGGGGAGTCCCTTCAGGGGGAACCTGTGTACAAGGCTCCACCCCTCCCCTGGTGGCAGTCCGTCCCCAATGTCTGGTTCACGAGGACAGAGAGAGCCGGTCCTCTTGCCTCCATTTGGAGCCACTCTGAGCCATTCCAGCTCCAGAAAGTCTCACAGGCCTCAGCGGTACCACAGCCCGGCGTCTCCTGCGTCCAGTCCCACGTCCCTCACTCTCACCAAGCTGCTGACCCCGAGAGTCTCCCCAATACATCTCTCACACCAAATCTCCACCTTCGAGTTTGTTTCCTAGGAAACGAGATCCAAGAAGATCTGCTACCAACCCCCAGCCCTGTCTGGGGCTCTGAGAATGCCACTAACAGTCCACGGTTTCAAAGACATGATCATGAAGCCAGCCTGCCCACTGCCCCAGGTCAATCATTTTTCCAGTGACTCCCTTCTGATCCCCACCCCCACCCCAGCCAACGGACCCATACACGGGCATCTAGGCTGACAAGGGGAGGAGGCCCGGTCGGGAGGCCTCTCTCTGGATTCTGGCTGAAGGCAATGCTTCTTCTATCTGCATCGTTCGTGCACCAACTTGCCCTACCTACTTATCGTTTATTCTACTATTTACTTGGATCTGACTCATTTTTCAGCAAATATGTTTAAGAAGCAAACACTGTATCAGTACTAAGATAGAAAATCAACAATGACAGCCGTGAAATTATGAGTTGAAGTACTAGCTATATTTTCTAATGTACATTAAAAAATAGATATTAAAATAAATTTGTTGACCACTTAAAATCATCCCATATACACCACCCAGATACGCAGTACAGAGTTTGCAGATCATGAAATGAAGAACCTAACTGGTGGCAGAAGCTAAAATTGAAAAAAGAGGTCAGAATAGGCTGTATATGTACGGATGACATAAGTTATGCAGGGAAGGCTGGTAAGAAAGGAAAGGGAGCGGATGAAAGAGGAAGGCGGAGATGTCAGAGAGGAAGCAGGCTGAGATGGACACAGAAAGAAACAGAGATGGGGTGGGGTGGGGGGAAGAAAACACGTGACGGTGAAAGTGAGAGAAAAACAGAGACACAGAAATGAAGACAGAGCCAGAGCGAGAGGGAGGGACACAGAGAGGACTCTCTCACACAGGCGGAGATGCCCGGCTCCTGAGGGACTAGACTTCCAGCCTGTGTAGCACGGGCTGAGCCCTCTTCACCCTAATGCCCAGTCTAACTGGCACTGGTCCTTATCCTCTGCAGCCACAGGAGGGATATGACCAGCTCACTATGGTCCTCCAGCTACACTGTCCAGCATAGAGGCTCTGGCAGTCCAGAGGAACACTTACCTTGATTTCTACAGGGTCGTTCTGGTGGAAGTTCATTGGCGCGACCCCAGGGACATAGAAGGCTCTTGTTTCACATGTGAGGGAGAAAAGTAGCAGGGACCACGGAAACCAATCCTGCTTGGAAAAAGAGATGCTAAGGTTGGAACGAGGGAAAGAAGTGGACATGCCCCTGGGGGGCAGACCAAGTTAAAGCACCTTTCTGTCTACTTTACCTGACCCAGCCTCGTCCCCACTCTGGGAAGTCCAAGGCTCTCCTGAGTGCTGCCTCCTAACCCCATCAACAGTGCTACAGGAACCAATTCTGCACTTCCAGACATAGCAATACAGTAAGTGAAGTAATGAACTGGGGCGGAAGAGAAGACTGTAATACAGGAGCCACGTTTCTGCACTTCTGGATCAATGTTCTTTCTTAAACTTCTTTTTTCTTAAAGGTTCATTTATTTTTAGAGTGAGGGGAACGGAAAGGAGAGAAACATCACTGTGTGGTTGCCTCTTGAGTGCCCCCCACTGGAGACCAGGCCTGCAACCCAGCCATGTGCCCGGATTGGGAATCAAACCCACGACCCTTTGGTTCACTGGCTGGCACTCAATCCACTGAGCCACACCAGCCAGGGCTGGATCAGTGTTCTCTTAACCATTTCATATTGTATAACTCTCCTGTAGGGCTGGCTCCAGTGTTCCACTGATTCTCATTTCTCTGTATAGTAACAGGCTTGCTTTGCCAGGAAGCCCCTCCGTTACCAATATATTTTCCTATGAGCTTTCTTCAAAGTTGCTAACCTCATCACTTCCCACTCTCCTCCTCACTCAGCTACAGCTGCCCTGGCCTTGGCGTCTCCTGACAGCAAGCCTTCTACACCCCTCGGGGCCATCGCCTTCCCTGCTCCCTCGGCCAGAAGCCCCTTCCCCCAAACACCTCCATGGCTCGTCTCATTCCCAGTTCATTCGAATCTCCTCAAATGTAACTTCCTCAAAGAAGCCTTTATTGACGATCCTAACTAAAACAGCAATCCCCATTTCTCTATCTCCTTACTCCACTTCTCTTCATGGACTTGTCTGTTTGACTCATACAGTATGTGATTGTTTATTGTGTATCATCTGTCCCCCTCCATTTGAATGTCATCTCTGTGGGAGCAGAGGGACTGTGTCTCCAGTACCTGGCATGGCGGAGGCACTGATTTATTACCAGTAAATAATCTGCATGCAGGACAAGTCACCTGGAGATCAAAGGCAAGATAGATCAGGCCTCAGGAAATTCACCCAGTCAAAGAATTCTTCTCCCCCTTGAGGAACTAGAAGAGCTTCCTACTTCTCTCTGCCTGGTCTGAACAAGGAACTTTTGTCATCCACACTTGGATCACCAACTCAATCTTTTTCTTCTTCTTCCTTTTTCTTGGTGTCTGTAACCAAATTTATCCCTGAGGCCCAGCAGAGGCCATCAGGGCCCATGAGTCACAGTGTTTCTATGGCAGCCTTCTGGGCCAGTGCCAACCATGGGTGGGGCAGGCACCGAATTTGACATGGCTGCAGGCCACTTCAACCTTGTTTCTGCACCTGCCTCCTCTCTCCCCCTCGTAGCTGCAGCAGCGTTTCAGACCTTCGCTTCCTCCTGCCTGAACGCTGGCCACAGCCCCCTGGTCACTTGCCTCAGCAGCCCCTCCATCCTTCAAGTCACCCCTGACCCCCCAACCCACACACATGCAGATGACTCTTTCTGAAACTTAGGAAGCAGAATCCCTCAGGGGCTTGACAAACATATAGACTTGTCTGCATTTTTACCAGGATCTCAAGTTGGGAAAAGTGGCTTTAATTAAAAGTCTAAGGTTCGGAGCTCAGTACACCTTTTTCTTTTTAAACAGATACCCAGATTGGTCCAAGTCTTAAAAACAATATATCCATAGAACGTTTTACCCCTGACGTGTTGTGAGCATTGTATGTATCTGCCAACTGTTTTTAAAAAAAATATTTTTATTTATTTATTTATTTTTAGAGGGAAAGGGAAGGAGAGGGGGAGAGAAATATCAATGTATGGTTGCTTCTCGTGGGTCCCCTGCTGGGAACTGGCCTGCAACCTAGGCATGTACCCTGACTGGGACTCGAACTGCAATCCTTTGGTTCGCAGGCCCGCACTCAATCCACTGAGCCACACCAGCCAGGGCTGTATCTGCTAACTAACGTTCATTATTAAATATGAAATAATAGTTTGACCCCAGTAAAAACAGTGAAAAATGGCTAAGAAAGCTATATTGTATTTGATAGTTAGAAGGTCAACAGAATTAGGGATGAGAGGAGGAAAATCTTTAAAGGAAATGATGAGACTAGAAGGTAGAAAATTGCCTAACGGGGCAGGATTCCATATAGAAACACAGTATTCCCCAATCCCACCCCTATCCTTAAAAAAAATCTATTTTTAAATAAGTTCAAATTCACAGGAGAGCTGCAAAGGTACAATGATAGTTCCCATGCACCCTTCCCCCAGTCTCCTCTGATGCGAACATCTGACACAGTCATGAGTAAAGGGGCTTTTAAAAAATAACTATCTTTAAAAAGTTTTGAACACTGGCCAGTGTGGCTCAGTTGGTTGGAGCATCCTCCCATAATCGAAGGGCTGTGGGTCTGATTCCCGGTCTGGGCAGGTACCTACCTAGGTTGCGAGTTCAATCCCCAGTCCAGGTCACAGTCGTGTGTGACCCCCCCGGTCCAGACACGGACAATCCCGGTCTGGGCACGTATGGGAGGCAACCAACTGATGCTTCTCTCTTGCATCGGTGTTTCTCTCTCTCCCTTCCTCACTCTCTAAAACTAATAAAAAATGTCCTCAGGTGAGGATTGAAAAAAAAAAGCTTTGAAAATGTAAAACACCTACAGTAAATAATTCGAACAGTAGAAGCGGTATACCATGAAAAAGAAACTCTCCTCCCACTTCGGGTCCCCACAGACAACTGCTCTCACCAGCTGTCTCACCCGAAAACCCCTCGAGACGCTCTGTGCACGCACAGGGGGAACGGCTTAGTGCGTGGGTTTGTCTCGGGCACAACAACAAACAGATCTTTATTCTTTCTTTCTGTGGTGGAGCCTTCTGACTGCAGCTGGTCGCAGCATCTGATTTCCTCTTGACCAGAGGATTTCCTCCACTTGACCCGTCCCCAAAAGATTTGGGCCTCCCTCTTTGGAGCCCTTTTTGCTGGGCCTCATGGGTCAGTCCTTAGAATATAAGTGCTTCCTTCCCGTGAGAGCAATAAACCCCGTTCTCTTTTCTTCCTCTAACTCCTCTTTGTACTTGAATTCCAGTTAAATAAAATGCAAGGAAGACAAATCCTAGGGTACTGGCATAAACTGTCATTCAAAAGTTGTTTAATTGATTGATTTGAGAGAGAGAGAGATGTCAGTCTGTTGTTCCAGTTAGCTGTGCTTTCATTGGTTGCTTCTTGTATGTGTCCCGACCACAGATCAACCCCGCAACCACGGCGTATCAGGACAATGCTCTAACCAACTGAGCTATTCCACCAAAGCTCAAAAGTTGTTTTAAAATAAAAATAACCCAACGCTGCATTTTTGAAAAAAGATGCAGAAAACAGACAACCCTGACTGGTGTAGCGCAGCGGGTTGGGCATCGCACAGCAAAGTGAAAGCTCAAGGGGTGGGGGGTTTCAGTGCCAGTCGGGGCACACGCCCGAGTTGTGGGTTCAGTCCCCAGTCGGACACATACAAGGGGCAACTGATGTTTCTCTCTCACAACCATGTTTCTCTCCCTCTCTTCCCCTCGCTCTAAAAATAAATAAATAAAATATTAATAAAAAAAAACAAACCCTGCACACAGAAACATACCAACAAATCTCAAATCAGTTTATCTTAGAGGACAGACCAACAGATAAAAAAAGGCAAATATTTTCATAATATGCTTGATTCTTTGAATATAAATTGGTAACCAAGAGCAATTTAGAAGTTCACATTAAAATTAATGATTGCACCAAGATGACACTGTCGGTTTTATTTTATTTTTAAAAGATTTTATTTATTTACTTTTAGAGAAAGAAGAAGAAAGAGAGGGAGAGAAACAACAATGTGCAAGAGATACATTGATTGGTTCCCTCTCCCACGCCCCCAACCAGGTGACATGGCCCGCAACCCAGGCATGTCCCCTGACTGGGAAGTGAACTGACGACCCTTTGACCTGCAGGCTGGCACTCAGTCCACAGAGCCACACCAGCCCTAAACCAACACTGTCAGTTTTGGATACCAAATTGTCATTTAAAAAATATTTTTTTTATTTATTTTTAGAAAGAGGGGGAGGGACAGTGAAACAGAGAAAGAAACACCGATGTGAGAGAAAAACACTGACCAGCTGCCTCTCATATGCACCCCAACACACAACCCAGGCATGTGCCCTCAGGGAATCGAACCAGCAACCTTCCTGTTTTAGGGATGACACCCAACCAACTGAGCCACATCGGTCAGGGCTAAACGTCACTGTCCTGGTACTCTCACACGCTGGAAGGATTACAAACAAGAACGTGTCTAAGGAGCAGTTTAGCACTCTGTACCCAAGTCCCCCCAAAGTGCACCTTCCCTGTTGAATACAGTCACGTAAGCATCTGCCCTCTCTCCAGCTGCACCGATCGATTGGCTTTGTTGGCAGGGGTACTCAATAAATTCTTACTGAACAAATTAATGAGCACAAACCAACTCCTGATCTACAAAACTATCCACTTACATAACGGCTGAATACTGTGTTTCTTAATCTTTGCCATATGCCTCTAGAATCTATCTTTTTAAGTCTCGAATTTAAGGAGTTTTTAACACTTTCCACCATTCCACCTCTCCAAGGACCTACTGTTTTTGCCATGTATAATGCACACTTTTTTGTGCAAATTTTTGAGAGAAAAATAAGGGTGCGCATTTATACATGGGAATAATCATTCCATCCCCTGGTATAATAATGGGCATAATAATCTCACTTCACTGTGCATGCACATTATACATGGCAAAATACAGTAGTTTAAGAATCCCTAAGGATATCTATTATGCCTACACCCTATCTGTATGTAAAGAGTGATTCTCAGTGCTGATGGTATTAGAAGAATCTGAGGAGTAAATGGATTAAATTCCCAATCAAAAGTCATAGTGGCTGAAAAACAAAAAACCCACCAAGACCCAGAGATATGCTGTATGTGAGACTCACTTTAGATCTAAAGACACACATAAGGTTGAAAGTAAAGGTACAGAAAAAGATATTCTACGTAAATGGTAACAACAAAAAGCAGAGATGTTTAGTATACATAATAGATATTCAGTAAAAAAAACTGCCTAGGGACAAAGATCATTATATATAATGACAAAGGGGTCGATTCGATAGGAAGATGTAACAATTAAAGATACAGATGCACCTCACATCAGAGCACCTAAATATATAAAGCAAATATGGACAGATCTGAAGGGAGAAATTGAAAGCAATACAATAATAGTGGGGACTTCGATATTTTATTTACAGTAATGGGTAGAATAGCCACACAGAAAAATGAGTAAGAGCTGACTGGAACAACACGACAAACAAAAGGGACCTAGCAAATAAAATAAAACCCCACCCAACCAATAGAGGGTATATTTCTTCAAGAGCACATGGAACGTGCTCCAGGAGAGGTCACATGTCAGGTTACCAAACAAGCCTTAAATTTAAGACTGAAATCATTCCATGAATCTTTCCTGACCACAGTGTAATGAAACTAGAAACCAGGAACCGCAAAAAACAGGAAAATCCACAAATATGTGAAAATTAAACAATACACTTTGGAACAGCCATTGGGTCAAAGAGGAAGAAAAATGAGAATTTTAAAAGTACTTCAGACAAAAGAAAATGAAAATACAACATACCAAAACTTATAGGGTACAATAAAGGCAGTACTGAGAGGGGAATTTACCAACAAAGCAAAGACCAGGGTCAAATGGCTTCACAGGTGCATTCTACCAAACATTCAAAGAATTAATACCAATATTTAAACTCTTCTAAAGAGCAGAAGAGGGAACATTTTCAAACTTATTTTATGAGATCAGTACCATACCAATACCAAAACAAAGATACTATGAGAAAACAACAGGTCAATATCCTTGATGAATATAAATAGAAAATTCCTTGATTATAAATAGAAAAATCTTCGATAAAATACTAGCAAACCAAATTTAGCAATACACAGATTGGTACAACCATTATGGAAAACAGTATGGAATTTTCTCAGAAAACTAAAATTGGACCTGCCTTTTGACCCAGCAATTCCACTGCTAGGATTGTATCCTAAGAACCCTAAAACGCCAATCCCAAAGAACATATGCACCCCAATGTTCATAGCAGCACAATTTACAATAGCCAAGAGTTGGAAGCAACCTAGGTGCCCGTCAGTAAATGAATGGATCAAAAAACTATGGCACATATACACAATGGAATTATATGCCACAGAAAGAAAGGAGCTCCTACCTTTTGCAACAACATGGATGGAACTGGAAAGCATTATGCTGAGTGAAATAAGCCAGGTATTGAAGGACAAATACCATATGATCTCACCTTTAACAGGAAGCTAAACAACACAACAAACAAGCAAGCAAAATATAACCAAAGACACTGAAATAGAGAACAGGCTGACAGTGACCAGAGGGAAGAGGGGAGGGAATTTCGGGGGAAATAGGGGAGGGATTTAGAGGAACATATATAAAGGATACATGGACGACAACTGAGAAGGGTGGAAATGGGAGGGAGGGAGGAACACGGGGAGTGGGATGGGATGGGAGTAATAAACAGAAAACAGTACTTGAAAAATAATTAAAAAAAAACAAAAAACAAAACAGCCCTGGCTGGTGTAGCTCAGTGGATTGCGTGCGGTCTGTGAACCAAATGGTCGCTGGTTCGATTCCCAGTCGGGGCACATGCCTGGGTTGCAGGCCAGGTCCCCCAGTGGGGGCCATGTGAGAGGCGGCCACACATTGATGTTTCTCTCCCTTTCTCCCTTTCTCTCTCTCTCTAAGAATAAATAAATTTAAAAAAAAAACCAAAAAACAAAACAAATTTAGCAATACATTAAAAGGATCATACACCAAAGTCAAGTGGGCTTTATCCATGGGATGCAAAGATGGTTCAACATATAAAAATCAATGTGATACACCACCTTAAGTGAGAAAAACCCCCAAATGATCATTTCAACATAAAAAAACATGACAAAGTTCAACGTCTTTTCACAATTAAAATTCTCAACAAAATACGTATAAAAGGACCTTACCTCAACACAGTAAAGGCCATATATGAAAACTATACAGCTAACATTATTTTCTAAATTTATTGCATTTATTGGGATGTCAGTAGTTAATATTAACATTATTACATCTTGCTAATCAAAAACTTATGTGTTCCAAATTTCCCCTCCTAGGAAGCCATATACCACACTTTTATATGTATAACCTTATCTGATATATGAGTTGAAACCAGGACGGAGGAGTACAATCTCCTGGATTATCAAGCCAATTAAATCTAAGAAGTCACCCCAGCTCTACCTTCTTTTGAAACCAGAGTCCTCCAATCTTGGCAGAGAGAAACACCACCCTTAGGAACCCAGGGGCTTCCTGAGAGCTCAGGTTGTGCTGCAGAGGAATAAAAAGCAAATCTTCAAAGATGTCAATTCGCTCCCATCCCAAAGTCTCAAACCATGGAGCATGTACACACAGACACAGACACACACACACACACACTCACAGCATCCTGAACAATCTTTAAAACCGAGGATATGATTTATCCATTTCCTATCTGAAGTATCTCAAACCATGGAGCATGTACACACACACAAAACAAAAACAAACAAAAGGACACAACAATGAGGGTAATACCCTGGTGGAAAACAACACTGAAAAAGCAACAGGAAGCCACAGAATCACTGAGCACCTACAAAGTAAGTACAAGACACTATGGTAGACACAGTACCTTCCTTTCTTTCAGTCTGTCCTTGCTTTGTGCTAAGCACTTCAAAAATACCAATTTGTGCTATCCTCATGACTACAACTACGTGGGGATTGTGGGGATTTCTGTCATCATTTCAGATGATTGCTGGTTAATTCAAGACCCAGAGATGAAATAACTTGCCCAAGGTCAGAATGTAGAAAAACAGCCCTGGCTAGTGTTGCTCAGGCTGGACTGCCAACCAAAGGGTCAGTGGTTTGGTTCCTAGTCTAGGGCATATGCCTGCGTTGCAGGCCAGGCCCCCAGTAGGGGGCGCCTAAGAGGCAACCTCATACTGATTTTTCTCCCCCTCTCCCTCCCATCCCTTCTAAAAATAAATAAATAAAAATTAAAAAAAAGAACGTAGAGAAACAGGTATGCTCTTTTTAGGCAGGTGAACTGCATTAAAAGATGATGAGCATGCAATGATGATACTGCTAAAAGCTGCAGCTAGTATGTACTGAACGTTGACGCCTGGCCCAGCAGTTCTAGGTTCTTTTCATGCAATAACCCAATTAATTTTCACAACAACAATCCTGTGAAGTAGAGACTCATTATTCTCATTTCACAGATCAGGAAACTGGGGCTCAGAGGCGACATAACAGTGGCTGAGTCAGGACTTAAACCCAGGCAGTCTGATCCCATAGTTCACTATTTACTGAGCACCTACTATTTGGCAGGCACTGTGCCAGCTTCACAGAATGTATGCCCATTAGGAGTCTTCAGCCAGCTGGCCGACAGAGAAGTCATGGGCTAACCACAATGCTAAGTTCCAGATACTATGGAGGAGTAAGAAGCTAAGGACAGTATGTTGGGGAGCACACAGGGGTGCAGATCTAAGAATTCAAGTCTTCTCAAAGGTCAAAGGGAAAGAAGAGGGAAGGGAGACGTGTTCCAGAAAGAGCAAACCTCAAGCACAAAACCCTGCGGGAAACCATAAGGAGGTTTTGGCAAGTGAAGTGTAGGCTGGTGCTTCTCAAACTTTAATGTGCATATATTTATCACCTACAGACCTTACCAAAATGCGGATTCTGATTAGGCAGGTCTGGGGTGGGTACTGACACCCTGAATTTCTAACAAGCTCCCAGATGATGATGACTCTCTGGTCCTTGGACCACCTGTTGAATAGCAAGCATGAACAAGTCTGCGTAGGCAGGAGGCTGGAAAACAGGTAAGGGACACATCCCACAAAGGCCACATTGAGGAGTCTGAGCTTGGTCCTTAGTGCAGGGAGGAGATACTTCAGATAGGAAATGGATAAACCATATCCTCGGTTTTAAAGATTGTTCAGGATGCTGTGAGTGTGTGTGTGTGTGTCTGTGTGTGTGTTTGGGGGGAGAGGCCATGCGCAGCCCATTTCTACCCTGGAGACATAGTCATTTCCAGTTCTAAATTTGACATCTATTAAGTATAAATGAAATAACCTAAAAACTCTTGGTCAGATGCAAAAAGCAGCAGCAGCCAGGTGGGGAAGCAGAATGACACACAGTGGCTCTGTAATTTGAGCATGCAAGAAAATCACCACAAGAACTTACTTAAAACAGACTTCTGAGTCAGCCCCTGACAGCATCTTCTTTAGTAGGTCTACAGCAGGGCCTGAAATTTTACATGTCTGGCCAGTTTCCAGGAAATACTAATCCTGCTGGTCTGGTCTTGGGTTCACACTTTGAGAACCACTGGGGCAGCAGGAAAAGCACAGGCTTTGAGGACCACACAGACATGAATGTGAAACCTAGACCCACCACTTTCTAGATGTGTGACTTTGGGCAAGATTTTTCTTTTTAAACTCTGAGTTTTGGGTTTATTTGTAAAATAGGAATATAATACTTAACTCATGGCAGGGTAGTAAATGGTGGTAAGGATCAAATAAAGTATCCGTAAGGTACCTGGCACAGAGCAGGTGCTTGATAAGGCACAGGGGCCTCGTCCTGGGTGCAATGGAAGGCAGGACCAACGAACACACTGAAAGGAGGAAGACACAGGCTCAGCCTAAGGGACCTTCAGACAAGAGAGTGAGGTCCAGCCAAGGAAAAGGCCATTACCATATGCGAATCAGACCACGGAAGGAAGTGAAAGATCCTCTTACCCTAGTGAGAAAGGTGAACCAGAAGCCTACAATGACCACCTTTGAAACTCAAGAAATTCATGGTTTCCTCGAAAATATGGGACATTGTATCAACCCTAGCAGCCTAAAGGTAGAACAAAACAAGGGCAAAGTTCTACCTGGAGTTGGTTTGATGAAGACGTTTTTTTAAAAACCTCAGGGGTCAAGTAGTCCAGGAGTCCAGAAAGAGGAAGTGACACTACCTGTGGTCACACAGCAAGTTATCTGCAGTGAAGAAAGGCCAGCTGCCCCAGACCTGACACAGCAGGATGACCAGAGGTTTGCCAACAGAGTGTGAGCTAGGGACACCGGGGCAGTCTGCGGTCATGATTAGAGGTGTCCAAAGAAAAACTGTGTGCCACAGATTGAGTGTTTTTTGTCTGCCTTTACTTGCCCTAATTCTTATTCTTTTAAAAAAATTGTTGTTTCTCCTCTGATTCTTTGTCGGCCTTGTCCCTCCCCCAATTCAATGCTTTTCTACTAATAAACAAACCACTGTAGTCAGCCTGGTATTTATCCTGTACTTCAGGATTACTTTGAAAAGAACAGCGAAAGTAGACCAGTTCTACTAAATATTAAAAACACAGTTCAGAGCTATCCAAATTGTTTGGTACCGGAGAGTGTAGACAAGACTTTAACGTAAAAACTGAAATAGAAGTTGTATTGGAAGAAAATATTAATATACATATACTTTTAAACAATCTTGACATGGAAAGTTTTCTAAGAATGAAACAAGCATGTACAAAAGTCAGAAAAATACATAAAAAGAAAAGGAAACTACAAATATTGTTAATTAACACAATTTTGAAAAATCCTTAACAAAACACTAGCAAATCCAGAAACATATTAAAAAGTGACCAAGTAGGGTTTTTCCCAGAAATGCAAGGTTGGCTTAATATCTAAAAATCCATTAATTTAACAGACCATGTAAGTAGAAAAAAGGGGGGAAAATCACACAATTATCACAACCAAGTGCTTGGCAAAGTCCAACACACATTCATGATAAAAACTCTCAACAAACTAGAAACAGAAAGCAATCAGAAAAAGGCAACTACAAAAAACTCACACCCAACATCACGCTTAGTGGTGAAAGACTGAATGTTTCTGCCTAAGAAGAAAAACAAAGCAAGGGTGTCCATTCTTACCATTTCTATCCAACATTGTTTATAAATGCAACTAATGTGTACTAAAGCAAATTAATTAATTAAAGGCATCCAGATTAAAAAGAAGTAAAAGTGCTTTTATTTGCAGATCACATATATTGTATCTAGGAAAGACTAAGGAATCCGCAAAACAATTACCAGAACTAATAAGTTGAGCAAGGTCATAGATTACAAGAGCAATATATAAAAATTAATTGTATTTCTACATACTAACAACAAACAACAAAAAATAAAATTAAGAAAACAGTTCCACTTATAATAGTTTCAAAAGGAATAAAACATTTAGAAATAAAAATTTTAAAGGACTTGTATACTAAAAATTACCAAACATTTCTAAGAGAAATGAAAGGCCACCTAAACTGGAGAGACAGTCTATGTTTATGGATTGGAAAACTTGGTATTTAGGACAGCGATTCTCCCCAACCTGATCTGCAGCTTCAATGCAATCCCTATTAAAATCCCAGCAGGCTTTTTTGTAGAAACTTACAAGTTGACTCTAAAATTTGTATGTAAATCCAAAGGGTCTGGAACATCCAAAACACCTCTTAAAAAAGAACAAAACTGGCCCTGGCTGGTGGAGCTCAGTGGATTGAGCGCAGGCTGCAAACTAAATGGTAACCGGTTTGATGCCCAGTCAGGGGCACACGAGAGGCAACCACGCATTGATGTTTCTCTTCTTCCCTTCCCATTCTCTAAAAATAAATACATAAATAAAATCTTAAAAAAACAAACAAACAACAACAACAACAACAACAAAAAACCCACCAACAAAAAACCCAAAGCAAAATCAGAGGATTTATACTTTCCAATTTCTAAGCTTATTATAAAGCTACAGTAATCAAGACAGTGTGGTAAGGATAAGCACAAAGATCAGTGAAACAGAATTGAAGTCCAGAAGTCTTTACTTTTAGAATAAACTGACTTTCAACAAAGTTACCAAGGCAATTCAACAGGGAAAAGATAGTCTTCTCAACAAATGGCACTTGGACAGCGGAGTAGCCATATGCAAAAGGAACCTCACACCATACAGGAAAATGAACTCAAAATGGATCACAGACCTAAACAGAAAAGTTAAAACCGTAAAACTTTTACCCTGGCTGGTGTGGCTCAGTGGACTGAGCACCAGCCTGTGAACCAAAGGGTCACTGGTTCCATCCCCAGTCACGGCACAGGCTTAGGTTGCAGGCCAGGTCCCCAGCTCGGGCACACAAGAGGCAACCACAAATTGATGTTTCTCTCCCTCGCTTTCCCTTTCTCTAAAAATAAATAAATAAAATCTTAACAAAAACAACTATAAAACTTCTAGAAGAAAAGCTAGGAGAAAATCTTTACAACCTTCGCCTGGCTGGTGTAGCTCAGTGGATTGAGTGCAGGCCTGCGAACCAGACTGTCGCGGTTCGATTCCCAGTCAGGGCACATGCTTGGGTTGCAGGCCAGTTTCCGGCAGGGGCCAGTTCTCTGCAGGGGATGCACGAGAAGCAACCATACATTGATGTTTCCTTCCTCTCTCAAGATAAATAAATAAAATGTTTAAAAAAGTCTTTACAACCTTGGGTTAGGTAAAGATTTCTTAGATACAATACCAAAAGCACAATCTACATTTTAACAATTGATAAATAGGATTTCATCACAATTTAGAACTTTACACTTCAAAAGATAGTAAGAAAATGAAAGACAGGCCAGAGAATAGGAGAAAAATCTTTGTAATTACATATCTGGATAGGAGACTTGTATCCAGAACATACACACACTCTTACAACACAATAGCAAGACAAACAATCCACTTTTTAAAATGGATTGTTAAAATTGTCTGTACAGACATTTCACCAAAGGTATAGGAATGGCTAATAAGCACATGAGAAGATATTCAGTACCTTCTGTCACAGGGCAATGCAAACCAAAACCACACGAAGTATTGCCACACACCCACTAGAATGGCTAACCTCAAAAACAGACAACGAGTGTGGATGAAGATGTGGAGAAATCAAACACCCTCACGTATTTGGGGGAATGTAAAATGGTATAGCCACTTTGGAAAGTTTGGCAGTATCTTTAAAAAGTCAGACAAGAACTTACCACACTACCCAGCATGTCCAATCTTAGGCATTTACCCAAGAGAAAAGGACATACATGTCCGTACAAAGGGCTGTACGTGAGTGTTCCTAACAACTTTGATCACACCAGTCCAAAACTGGAAACAATCTGAACACCATCAGTTGGTGAATGGCTACACAAAATGCAGTAGAATCATAGAATGAAACTCTATTTAGCAATAAAAAAGGAGTAAACTACCAACTCACCTTACAACACAATGACCTTAACTAAAAGTCAGATGCAAAAGTCTACATACTGTATGATTCCATTTACGTGAAATGTCGAGAAAAGGCCAATCTATAGAGATATAAAGTGGATCAGTGGTTGGCTGGCTGTGGGAGAAGGGACAGTCCCCAGTGTCAACCCCCTGACTACAAGGGAACTTGCTGGGGTGGTGACAGAAACGTTGTAAAACTCTGTCATTGTGATCATGGTTGAATAAATCTATGTACTTACTAAAAATTATTCTACTACACATGTGAAATGGTAATTCCATGGTGTTAAATAATGCTTCACAAACCTAAAGAAAAAAAAGAACTGCTGAGGGAGGTACAGATGAAACAAGTTTGGCAATACAATGGTAATTCCTGAGGTCGGGCAGTGGGTCAGGGCTTAACTATACTATTTCTTCTACTTTTGTGTATGTTAGAACTTTTTACAATTTTTAACAGGCATTTTTATGCACATAAAAATGTTCTGGAGAAATAGTTTTTACAAAATCAAAATTACCTCTGCTGAATGAATTGGGGATAGCTGAGTGACTTTCTTTTCATTTATAGCTTTTTTATACTAGCTTTTGCATGTACATGGATCACCCATATTCAGAATATTTACATTTTAAGGTGAAAAAAATGGGTTGCCTCTGGAAACATTTCAGGAAAGATATACAGAAAATGGGAGTTACAAGGTAGAACAATGCAGAGGGGATTCTGCAAGCAGGTGTGTGGGTAACGAGATCAGATCAGCAACTCTTCACCTCAGATAGGGTGTTGCAAACCCCACTGACAAGCTTGTAAAATCCACAGAGCTTGCTTCCAAGAAAAATGCTACAAAATGCAGAATCTAGTGTACAAGTCCAGGAGGACTGAGGACTTATAAGTTCATGGGCCCCTGCTAACACCCCTGTACTGGATACCATTTCAGCTTTTTGTAATTCTTTTTTAAAAAGATGCTTATTTATTTATTTATTTATTTATTTAATTTCTTTTGCGAGGGGAAAGGAGGGAGAGAAACATCAATGTGTGAGAGATACTTCAAGTGGTTGCCTCTCGCATGGCCCCAACTAGGCACCCAGCCGGCAACCCAGGCAAGTGCCCAGACTGGGAATCGAACTGGCAACCCTTCAGTTCACAGAATGGCATTCAATGCACTGAGCCGCACCAGCCAGGGCAACTTTTTGTAATTCTTTACCTTTGCAGCCTAGTAGATGATGTCTGATTCATTTCTGTATGGAAGTTAGGGAGTTAGGGAGTAGCAAAGTACCTGCTTCTTGAGAAATTCTATTGCATTAACCTTTCATTTTTAATTGATCGCCACAGGAACACTCATGTGAGGTTCAGTCTGAAAAGTCAGTAAGTATTGAGCAAACATCTTTTGTATGTTCAGAGCCCTAACAGATGTGAACAAGTCCATTCAACATTATTTTGCTTCGCTCGGTTCCCAAGTTACAAGATGGAAGAGGCAGTATGGCAGGGAATAGGTGACGGGGATCTAGAAGCCCTTTGTGCTGTAACCTAACATCCCACTACCGGGAAAGATACGGTGACCTGAAAACTTATAAAGTTCAAGAGACCCAAGAATCAAGGTTCTGCCTTCCTTATCTATTTTATTCTCAGGAGCCAAGCAGGCAAAAACAAAAACAAACAAACAAACAAAAAAACTCTCCTAAACAGACCAGTGAATGAGTGTTAGGAATGAAGAGTACCCCTCACTCACCAAATTTGCACCACCGAGTTGGAAAGGTGTGAACCATTAACTTCTTCCAAAGAAAATAGGAAGTTTCCCCTGAGAACTGAAAATTATTTCATTCACTCACATTTCTCTGTGGCTAGAAGTTGACCTTTCCTTCTCTGTAGCCCTCTGCCCTGCAGCCTCCTTTCCCATAAAGAGCATTACCTGGAGATAGTCTGGCCACTCTGAACGGCTTTCCTGGGTCCTATTCCATGCCATTCCTGGGGCAAAAGCAGTGCCTCCCTTCACAGTGAGCTAGATGCTTTTTTCTTCTCAAAGATATAGTCGCCATTTTGAGGTCACTCAGTAATTGCTCCCCAGGTTAAGGGGGAAAAACACAAAGTAGAAGGCTTTGGGGCACAGTTTGCCAACAGTTAACTGAAATCAATTATCCAAACAGCTAAAGCTCCCTAAGAATTCAACCACACGCGCTGGATAGTTAATGACAACTAAAGAACACTTACCAAGCAGCCCCACGGAGCTAAAGAACTCACAGGAAAAAGAAAAACAGAATTAAATTAGCCACAGGAGAGTCTGAAAATGTAGCCTTTGTTTCGGAGCCCACAGACACAGAGGAGCTGTGAGAAGATACATAAAAGACTCAAAACTGTTCTTTGGGGGTAGGGAAAAACCTGCAGCAGGCTGTGGAAATCCAATAAAGAAATGACTACCCTCACCAAGCAACAGACAACCAGACCTAAACCTTGAGGCTGGAAAGTACAAAAAGAAAACTTAAGAAATGCATTGACCTTCTCTCTTTGCCTTGAGTATTTATAAAAGAAATTCTCAGTCCAAGCAACAGGCTTAAATGGTTCACCTCTCAAAAGCATTCAAATGTTGGAGTAGAAAAGTTAGCTCTCTTTGTGCTAGGCGGTTTCATCTCATATTTCATTTAATCATCACAGTAACTCTTTGAGGAGAGTATCATCCTCATTGTAAAAATAAGAAAACTTCGATTCCCAGTCAGGGCACATGCCTGGGTTGCAGGCCAGTTCCCTGCAGGCCAGCTCCCAGCAGGGGACGCACGAAAGGCAACCATACATTGATGTTTCTCTCCCTCTCTCCTTCCCTTCCCCTCTAAAGATAAATAAATAAAATATTTAAAAAAAATAAGAAAACTTCCTGGACAGTTAGCTCGGTTGGTTAGAGCACAATACCAATACACCAAGGTTGCAGATTCGATTCCCAGTCAGGGCACATATAAGAATCAACAAATGAATGCATACATAAGTGGAAAAATAAACTGATGTCTCTCTCAAAGCACTCAATAAATAAAATTTTAGAAAAAAATTAAAAAGATAAAAATAAGGAAACTGATTCAATAAAGGATGATAAAAGTCCTGAAGCTGGATGGGTGTGTTGGCTACACAACAGTGTGAGGGTATTCGATGGCACTGACCTGTATATATAAAATAGTTAAAAATGGTAATTTTATGTACTGTATATTTTACAATTAGAAAAAAGATTTTTTAAAAGGGTAACTGAGGTTTAAAGAGGCAAACTGTTTGCTGGAAGTCATAAAATCAATCGGTGTCAAATCCTAGGCCAGGTCCTCAGCCCGAGCCATAGTCTCTTCTGCGAAATGGACTTGCGTAAGACGGAAGAATGGACGGTGGGCATATGGCTCATCGACGGACGTGTACTGTGCGAAGAGAAAGTTTTTCCTCAAATCCAAGCAACACAGGGGATTACCACCAACTTTTAATAGCTTTTGAATTAGAATGTGAGAGTAAGAAAAACTTTATATGGAGACCACCTCATTTGGGGGCTGCCAATCCAATCACCTAAACAGAGGGGTCACGCGAGTGACGAACATGAAGCGGCTCAGGAGTAGGACCAGAGGGAATCGAGAAGACAACGCGCTGGGTCCTGCGTGCGGGACGCTGCTGATGGGGAATCTCGACCCAGATTTTCAAGAGAAAGGAAAATCTAGAACTGTGAAATCTCCCCATCATTAAACACTGACAACTCACCTGAAAACTTCTAAAAGGCTGTGCCAGCCCAGCCCACTGCTCCGATGAAGTCCACATGAAGGTGTGCTGCATGCATGGCCACTTTGCAGCGTTTGACCTACTTCAGGTAGAAACAGGCCCGGAGAGGTTACGGGCACCTGGCCTCCCTTCTGAACAGCCTGAAGAATTCAGTTCCAACTGGTGATTTGATTTTTTAACATCAACTTATGTTTTTTATGTCTAGTTGGTATATAATCTTATATTGGTTATATTAGCTTCAGGTGTACAATATAGTGACTCAAAGTTTTTGTGCCTTACCCTCTGATGAGTCCACTCATTCTAGTCACTGCTAGTAAGTAGCATTTAATGTACTTCCTGAGTACAACACCTCAGGATTTCAAACCCTCAGAGGTCTGTCAGCTTAATGCTCAGGCACAGGTGAGACACCGTGGTAGGAAAGCAGAAAAGGAAGCAATGACGAGGAATGAGACAGAATTGAGAAGTCCTGGGTGTCCTAACCATGCCCCATTTGGGGAACACCAGTGTCAGCAAATGGTTCAGTGATCAAAGCAGGTCTGGGGATGGTAGGTGGCTCCTATAGGGTGGACTGTGGCCAGATGGCCCTGTTCATCCTGGGTCCTTCCCACCTTCCTGTCAGCGCCGGAGATCAAACTCAACTTTCTCAAGCATTCTGTGACCTGCATCTTTAATGATGAGATCAAAGGGGAACTTGTGTCAAGCTGTAAAAGAAACCAGGAGACAACTTAATGCGATCTCTGCCTCTTCTGTGCTTCCTGCGGGGACTAAGGGCACACTCCTTTAAAGGGACTCCTCAGAGAAACACGCCAGACCCGAGGCCTGGTGTCTGCACCAGCTGTAGAGACACAATGACACAATGGCTCCCACAGAATACGTGCAGGTGGAGCAACTCAAGAGATGGGATGGACAACACAAGCGACAAGAGACAAAAGCTTAGAAAGATCACAGGAACTATTATGATGGGGGAAGAAAACCAAAACCCACCTGATTTTATAGGCATATTGGCAAAAGTCACCTTAAATGTAAGTATTCTAAACCACAAAAATTCTCAACCTGGAACTGAAAAATCATCGAGTCCAAACTTTGGGTGGTGATTGTAGGTACGATGGGGGATGGGTAGAGATGGAAGAGGGCACAACGGTAACGAGAAAAAATACAATAAGAAATAAACTACAAAAAGAAGTAAAATTGAAAGGTTTTGAAAGAAAGTCCAAACCTTAATCTCACGAGACCTATGTGGAAACAAACCAATAAAGCCAAACCGGTTTGCCCCACGGTGGGTCAGCGGCAGCGTTAGGACTAGGCACAGGCTGCTGACCCCTTCCTCTCTGGGCTGATGCCCGCCCCACACATGAGGCCCAGAGGAGACAGTAATTTTCCACACACGGGACTGGTGGCAGAGTCCAGGCCTCCTGTCTCTGTTCTAGGACTCTACCATCCAGGTTCTACCACTAACAACAGTTCCCACGCTTCCGACTGAGCTGGGGGGACAGGCTAGCACCGCCACCATCTGCTCAAAGGAACCCTGAGGTCACTCAGTCCATTTCCCCACCACCGAACTGGGTCACACCCAAGGAACTCAAAACAGTGTGACTTGATGCAGCAATTCCACTTCTAGGTATAAACCCAAGAAAACTGAAAAACAAAAACTTGCAAATGAGTGTTCATAGCCATGCTACTTATAATAGCAAAAAAGTGGAAACAATCACATCAACTGATAAAACAAAGAAAAGGTGGTCTCTTTATATAATGAAATATTATTTGGCCATAAAAAGAAATGGATACTAATAAATGCTACATTACCTACCTTTGAAAACATTATGCTACGTAAAAAAAAAGAAAAAAGAAAAAGAAAGCCAGCCCTGGCTGGTGTGGCTCAGTGGATTGAGCGCCAGCCTGCAAACCAAAGGGTCACTGGTTCAATTTTCAGTCTAGGGCACGTGCCTGGGTTGCAGGCCAGGTCCCCAGTTGGGGGCATTCAAGAGGCAACTGATCGATGTATCTCTCACACATTGCTGTTTCTCCCTTCCTTCCCCCTCTCTAAAAACAAACAAACAAACAAATAAATCTTTGAAAGAAAGAAAGAAAGCAAGAAAGCAAGCCAGCCAGCCAGCCAGCCCTGGCTGGTGTAGCTCAGTGGATTAGACTGAGCGCCGGCCTGCAATCTAAAGGGTTGCAGTTCCTATTCCCAGTCAGGGCGCATGTCTAGGTTGCAGGCCGAGTCCCTGACGGGAGGCACACAAAAGACCATCACACATTGATGCTTCTCTCCATCTTTCTCTCTCCCTTCCTTTCTCTCTAAAAATAAAATCAAATCTAAAAAAAAAAAAGAAAGCCATATACTAAACACCACATAGCATACGATTCCATTTACATAAAATGTCCAGAATAGGCAAATCTATACAGACAGAAAGTAAATTAGTGGTTGTGGGGGGCGGGAGAGGGGGCGTGTGGGAAGAGACTGATAATGGGTTTCTTTTTTGGGGTGAACATGTTCTGGAAGAAGATAGTGGTGGAGGTTGCACAACTCTGTGACTATACCAAAACCCACCAAATGGTATACTTTAAAAGGGCCAATTTTATGGTATCCAAATGATATCCAATAAAAAAAAAAGGAAAAAAAGACAAAACCCAAAACAGTATGAACAATGATGTGTGAGAGAAGTACACAGAATTTTATTCTCCAAATGGAGGTTTCTAAACTCCTGAGATGTCTACAAATATACTCAATGGACATTTCCCAAGTTCCACCCCAATAATAGTCCCCAAAGCATATTCCATATGCTCGGTATTTCCATAAAGAGTGAGATATGAGCCTGCCTCTCACCTCTGGCTCAGTTAGATCAATTTGGTATCCTGGAACTTTATAGAGTCCTCTAAACCCAGCACAGGAGGAAGGCAGGAAAACCAGAGAGAACTTCAGTTATACCAACTCCAGACCTGCAGGTTCAAGAAAACACCCACTGTGCTAACACAGGTGGCAGCCCAACCCTTGGGGAAGGAGAGCCGATCTCTAAAAAGGGAGAGGAAAAAGCCCACACACTACAACTTGAAACTTGCACCCACACCCCGACTTTCAAAACAAAAGAACAAACCCCAAACCAAGCCTGTTCCCACGGTCACTGAGTCCACTAGCTCAGTTCCGCTTTGGTTGTATGACTTGCCTCAGAAACCCACACCCCAAAGCAGACCCACACACATGCTTACATCCTCAATGGTTGTGAAACAGCCCATATATAAGAGGGTGTGGGGACTGCTCTGACTTCCGTGTAATAGTTCCGTGACACAGATCAAATTCCAGTCTATCTGTAGCCCCACTCGGCCTGTTACACATATTCCCCTGTAATAAACTTGCTTCCCCACCTTTTCACTACTGCATGCAGTTTTTTGTGTGCACTCTTTACACTGACCTCTGTGGGTCACTGTGTGTATTACATCTTCAGTTTCTTGAAACCAATTCCTATATTCACAGCACTTACTCACTGACATTATCTTGTTAATATATTTGTTTACTTGTTCTCTCTCCCCTCAGACTAGAAAAGCTCCACAAGGGTGGACTTTGACCCTCTAATTCACAACTACATCCCTAGGCCTTGGCACAGACCAGCACACAAATAGTTGTTGATTATATAAATGTGTTCCAGAAATATGTGTTGCTAACTCATTACTTCTTTAAAACCCCTGAACAGGGCAGGAATTTCCCAGTGCAATTCTATCAATGCCACTTGACAGAACTTTTTCCCCATGGCAAGAGAGGGTGTGCCCTTTCCTAGGTTCTTGCACCATCCTTGTTCTGAATGTGGTTTCAACATGCCACTTGTGGGATTTTCCTCCATTCATGGTTCAGACTGGCCTGACAGCAGAAAAATCAGGCAAGGCTGTGAAATCTCTTTTACCTAACCCTGTTCTAAATAAGGAAGCCCTCATTAAACAAAAAGGATAAGTCATCAGGTGGTTAAAAGGAGGAGGGAAACTCATTATCAGCCAATACCCTACCCTTGTTTGGAGAAAATCAACACCAAAAAATTAAAAAAAAATTTCCTTCGTTACAGACACATGTCACTTCCTTTTCTGTGTCTTCCTTTGCATTCACTCCCAGGATAAAATTATCAGCTAAGGAAGCAACTTATAGGAAGACCTAGAAAATCACTCTCCATTAAAAGACTTCAATTTACTCTGGCTGGTGTGGCTCAGTGGATTGAGTGCCAGCCTACAAACCAGAGGGTCAGCAGTTCGATTCCCAGTCAGGTCAGATGCCTGGGCTGTGGGGCCAGGTCCCCAGTAGGGGGCGCACGAGGGGCAATATACATTGATGTTTCCCTCCCCTTCCCCCCTGCTAAAAATAAACAAACAAAATCTTTAAAAAAACCTACATGACTTCAATTTTTACAAGCAGAATTGGTTTGAATTCTGCTTTTATGAGCAGAATGAAGTTCTGGATGAAAGGCCATTCTTTCAGAGATCTACTTCCAGGGTTTTGTACAAGAAGCCAGCAAGTTCTGACCCACTTTCCAGGCACACCACACCCTTACCCACACACGGGCTTCATCCTAAAGAGCTCCGTGCTAATAAACGTTCATCCCTTACAGCCTATGTGGCCCTGCAGGGGCATGAAAAGGGGAGACAGCCGGAGGGGGTAATATAATGTTTTTAAAAACGTAGTGCAGACCACCTCCATTATAAAACTGCGGATTCCTGGGCATCATCTAGCCCTAAGAAATTAGAATCTTTACGAGTGGGGCTCAGGAAACTGCATTTTCAACACGCCTATCCTCCTCCCTAGCCTTATGAAATTTTAGAACCAGCGGAGAGGCAGGGAGTTGATGAAGTGGAGACAGGAAAAATAGAGAAAGGTCTGGGGATAGAAGATGCGGTAAGGGTGGATTAGGCTCCGGGATAATGGCAGTCGAGACTGGTGCACGGTGGGAACAGGTGAGGGTGGAGGTGAGTAAGGGGCTCGGGAAAGGATCTGAGATACGGCTTGGGGTTGGGAGGCTGGTCAGGGGTGAGGTCGCATTCATGGACTCGTCGGGATAGTGGGGAGGCGGAGAAAGCAGGGTCTGGACGTGAGAGGGAGGAGCGAGGGCGGTAAAAATAGGGGCCTCCTCGTAGGGGATAGGGTTGGGAAATGAAAACTGTTAAATAGAGGTCACAGAAGGCGGAGACCAAAGAAGGAATGGGAACCGGCTGAGGCAGTGGCCGAGACCTTTTCTCAGACCCAGTTTCTGCCTCCCCTAAAACTCCAGGCCTTGACAAGCTTGAGTGGGGACCAATGCCGCAGAGGGGAATTTTAGGAGAGACATGCCCAGTCAGGGACGTCCCTCAGGCCTCATCTAGGGGTTCCGGCGGTGGCTCGGGGCAGGCATGCGGTACCGGAAGGTCCTGAGATACCCGGGAGAACTCCGCTCCAGCTACGGATCCCGGAGTCTCCTTCACTCACCATCGCAGCCGCCATCTTGGATCCACGTGTCGCCGTGATTACGTCGGCGGAAGTGGTGTTTCCCTAGTTACGGACTTAAACACCGAAAGGTGCCGCCGGACTTCAGCAGCTCCTGTAGTTGCGGTCGGGAGGGGCAAAGTACACCTAGCTCCTCATCCGTATCCTGGTCTAGGCAGTCAATTGCTAGTAAGGGGAAGAGAGGATAGTGTAACTATGGGAGCCATATTAGCTCCTGGCAGAGACTGCTCCTCCCCTTCCCTCACTGCATTGTGGGTAATGAGGGTTGTGCGTAAACGCGCTTGTTCTTTGGGCGCCATCTTTATTATTGGCCAGAGAACCCGTTGCCAGGGTTACCTGAGGCCTTGATTTAAGAAAGTGGGATGGGTAACAGCGCTCCAATAGCACCCGACTCCTAGAATAATTTGTAACTACGTATATAATTACTTGCTTGACTCTTCTACACCCTCTCCAATAGAATGTGATACCTATTAAGATAGGATTCTGTTTTTTATTATACCTCGTTCTGCTTCATTTTCATCCGAAAAATGGGGAGGGGATTATTATAATATCTCAATCGTAGTGTTCTGATGAGGATCCAATGACATAATGTTACCCAGATGTCACTATACTCATGTATACTCCTTCGGGCATATGGTAATTGCCCAATACAATGCACTATTTGTTAAATGAATGAATGAAAAGCAGCCTATTTGGTGGAGAAAGACATCTTTGAATGTGAACTTCACCATGTGCTAGTTAGGTAAGTGTGTGAGTTGAGCCAAGTCACTCAACATTCCTAAGCCTCATTTTCCACTGTCTGCTATGAACATGGGTATACAAATAATTTGTTTCAGTCTGTCTCTTTCAGTTCTTTGGGGCATATACCCAGAAATAGAATCGCTGAATAATGTGGTAATTTTATGTTTAACTTCTTGAGGAATTTCCATACTATATTCCACAGGGGCTGCACCATTTTACATTCCCACCAGCGGTGCACAAGGGTTCCAATTTCTCCACCAGCACTTATTTTCTGTTGTTTTTCATAATAACCATCCTAACAGGTGTGAAGTTTTTAAAACTCTCTAGACCTCAAGTTCCTCATCGATAGAGCAGGTATCATAAAAGACCTAGTAGGATGGCTATGTGGACTGAGTAAGTTAATATATGCCAAAAGTTTAGAATAGTTCCTATCACATAATAAGTGCTATGTTGTATACATGTTTAATATTATTATTATTATTTTGAGGTCAGCAGGACAGTCCTTCTTAACTTTGGAATGATGGAAACATTAAGATAGATGTTGAAGAAGATGGACAAGGTAACCCAACAAGTGAGAAGGGGGTTAAAGCTTGACTCAAATCCATTGAGTTGCATCCATGCCTCTGCTGTACAAACAGGCAG
The DNA here is from genome assembly GCF_014824575.4 of Sturnira hondurensis. Lineage (NCBI taxonomy): Eukaryota > Metazoa > Chordata > Mammalia > Chiroptera > Phyllostomidae > Sturnira > Sturnira hondurensis. Next base: position 18,373,095 of record NW_028076767.1, on the reverse strand, counting down.
ACAAAACCAATTTTAAAACAAAGGGTGTTATAGTGACATTGGGCCATGTAGTTTCAGGTACCTGGAGAATGAGAGAGCGGAACTGGGCTTAGAGGAAGCAAATCTAAACCTTAGATGCCTCCAAGGAGAAGGGTAGAATGTACCTTTCTGTGGTAGGATTACCACAGAAAGGTAATCTGTGTCTTTCTCACACTGGTTTCAGTTATCTGTTGCTGCATAACACACCACCCTAAAACTCAGTAGCTCAAAACAATGATTTATAATTTCTCTTGCTTGTGTGGGTGGGCATTCTGGACCATTTCAATGGTCTCATTTGGAATCTCTCATGCATTCTCATCTAATGGCTCAACCAGAGCTGGAGGGTACAAGGTAGCCTCCTGTGTCTACATGGTTGGTGCTGGTTATCAGATAGGCCTCCCTCTCTACATGCTCTCTAGTCCTTAAAGGGGATAGATAGCCTAGGCTTCTTCTCGTTGTGGCCTCAGGGGTTCTGTGAAGGTAAGAGGGGAAGTGGCAAGGCTCTTCCTGAGGCCTAAGCTCAGAGTCCCATAACATCAGTTCTGCCCCATTCTATTGGTCAAAACAAATCACAAGGTCAGTCCAGAGTCAAAGTGGGAGGGAACCAAGCAAGGGCATGAGTTTAAGGAGGTATGATTCATTGGGGGTTATTTTGTAACAATTCACTGTGCCATCCTTGCCCACACCACCCTCCTCTCTCTCACGTAGGCCTCCGTGGCAGCCTTCTACCTGGTTTTCCTACATTACTCTTGTCAGCTCTAATCTCTATTGTACATTTAACAGCCAAAGCAGTCTTTCAAAAACAAGAATCAGATTGTATTTCTCCCCTTTTAAAACTCCCAAGGGCTTCCCGTTGTGATTCATAGAAAATCCTAAGTCCTCACCATGACCTGCCAGGCATTGCATGATTTGGCCTTATCTCCCCCCTACTGGAGTGGATCACCACACAGACCTCCTCAGAACCTGACAAGCTCATCTCCGCTTCAGGGCACTTGCAGTTCCTCCTGTCTGGAATCCTCTTTTCTCAAATTGTGTGTGGTTAGCTCCTTCTCGTGTTTAGCGCCCAGCTCAACTGCCACCTCCGCTGAGAGGGAATCCCTGGCCACACATGCAGATATAGGTATAATTTGGTTATTCATTATTGCCCATCTCCCATAAAGGCCCGGGTTGGGTCTATATTGTTCCCAACTGTGTCCCTTTATTTATATTTATAAATAGAGTATGTATTTTATGGAAGAAGGTTCCAGCAAGGGCAGAGGTGCCAAAGGGCCGTGAGTGTCATAATGCAGTTCTGGTTGGCAGTTTGAAGTGGCCACGGTGGTACCGTTTACAACACAAAAGTCAGCAAGTGCTAGAAATCAGAACTTGCGTTATTCCTTCGCTAGCAAGGTTTTTCTGTAGAGGGCCACATGGTCAATATTGTAAGCTTTGAAGACCGTGTGATTGGGTCACAAGTACTCGACTCTGCCTTGTGGCACCAACAACGGCTACAGACAACAAGTAATGGCATGGCTGTGTTCCAGTAAAATGCGGTTTGCCATGGTTTGCCAAATCCAAGTCCAGGCTTACACTAATGGAACAAATGTTAACAATGCAAGTGAAACTTGAAGTGTGTTGTGTCTATAGCTGTTGCATTATGATTAGCACAAAATTGTGCTGGAAACTCTTCCCTTATTCAGCAGAGAAGTTACTCATGTCATCTACTAGTGAGTGAAGACATACATACTTATTTCATTTTCTTCTTACTTATGACTACCAATGACACTCTCAAGTGACATTCACGTTGGAACTGTACTTGAGAAAGGTATGTCATCAAGCAAGTTACCTCTGTGGGTAATTGAAGCTTAATCCTGTGGGGAAATCCTGGGAATCAATGCAAAACACACACCTCACAGTTATCCCAATGCAGAGGCAAGAGAGCTGGGGTATTTATATACCAGCTCCCAAAAATCGTTAGTTGAGGACTGATCCTAGAGGGTGGTAATTCCTTGGCACTTTTGACTTTCTTGCAACACTGGCAGCTGAGTTTTTTGCAGGTTTAGGAAGAGAGCCCTTGGGCACAGTGATGCAGACAATGTCAAAGAGGTACTGACGGTACACGCCACGCCCTCTTACGTAAAAGTCTGGAGGGCCGCCCTAGCTGTACGAGGCTGTGCCTCGGATGTCCTCAGAGACCCATCTATAGAGTTAACTCGTTTTCTGCAAGCTCCTGTATGGGAGTGAGAGCTCCGGCTTTCACATGCACATCCTAGATGCCACGTCAAAGGAAGAGCTGAAAAGTAAGGGGCCAAGGGTTCACATCCATTGTTTTTTGTTTTATTTTTGTTTTTTAGAGAGAGAGAGAGAGAGAAGGGAGAGAGAAATATTGATGTGTATGTGTTGTTCCACTTATTGATGCATTCATTGTTTGTTTTCTGTATGTGCTCTGACTGGGGATCGAACCCACAACCTTGGTGTATCAGGATGATGCTCTAACCTACTGAGTTGCCGATCCAGCACTCACATCAGTTGTCTTTTTTCAAAAAAAGATTTTGTTTATTTGCTTTTAGAGAGGGGAAGGGAAGGAGAAAGAGAGGGAGAGAAACATCGATGTGTGGTTGCTTCTCACACACCCCTCGGGGATCCATCCCCGCAACTCAGGCATGTGCCCTGACTGGGAATTGAACCAGAGACCCTTTGGTTTGCAGGCCAGCATGCAATCCACCGAGCCACACCAGCCAGGGCCACATCAGCTATCTTTTAGGAAAGGATGCTGGAAGGTGCTGTACCACACTTGTACTTACAACCCCTTAATCAGAACTTAATCACACGGTCCCACTTTGCTGCAAAAGGAAATGGGAAGAGTAGCATTCATTCTAGGTAGTCACACGCCCCGATACAAATTCTGTTTCTCTAGAAGAAGGGGGAACGTGGAAATGGGGACAACTAGCAGTCACTGCCAACCTCCAGAAGGGAAGGGATGCAAATGGAATGCAAATTGATATAGTCTTATGTCAGATGTACTGTGATGAGGACACAGACAGGAGAAAATTGAGAGCCTAGGTTGGGGAGTAAGGAGGCAGCTTTATTCCAAATCACAGGGAAACCAGTGCTTTCCCTACATTTAAACTGAAAGCCGCAGCTAGAGATTGAAACAAGTCCTTGACATGGGGGGTTGTGTCCACGCCTTCCTCTGCCACCTTAATGTGGTATAATGTTACAGCTGATGAACCAATATCGATACATTGTTACTAATCAAAGTCCATAGTTTACATTGATCACTCCGTGCTGTACATTCTATGAGTTTTAACAGATGTGTAATGATATGCATCAGCCACTAAAGAGTATCATACAGAATAGTTTCACTGCCCTAAAAATCTGCTGTGCTGTACCTATTCATCCCATCCTCCCTCCCCACCACCTCCCTGGCAATGGCTGATTTTTAACTGTCTCAATCGTTTTCCTTTTCCAGAACGTCATATAGTTGGAATAGTGTGCAGCCTTTTCAGATTGGCTTCTTTCACTCAGCAATATGCACTTAAGTTTCTTCCATGTCTTGATAGCTCATTTCCTTTTATCACTGAGCAATATTGCATTAGATGAATATACCACCATTTGTTTATCCATTCACCTGTTGACATCTTCGTTGCTTCCAAGTTTTGACAATTACAAATAGATCAACTACACACATCAGTGTGTAGTTATTTGTATAGATATAAGTTTTCGACTCATTTCGGTAAATATGAAGAAGTGCATTGCCGAATTATATAGTAAGAGTATTTTTAGTTGTATAAGAAACTGTCAAATATCTTCCCAAGTGGCTACATCAGCAATGAGTGAACGAGAGCTCCTGTTCCTTCACATTTTGCCAGTATTCAGTGCTGTCAGTGTTCTAGGTTTTGGTCATTCCAGGAGGTGGGTAGTGGTATCTCACTGCTGTTTTAATTTGCATTTCTCTAGTGACATGTAATATTGAGCATCTTTTCATATGCTTATTTGCCACCTGCATATTTTCCTTTGTGAGGTGTCTGTTCAGGTCTTTTGCCCATTTTTTAATTGGGTTGTTTTCTTATTGTTGAGTTTTAAGAGGTTTTTGTATATTTTGGACATGTCTTTAGCAGATATGTGTTTTGCAAATATGCTTTCCCATATCAGAGTTTGTCTTTTCCTTCATTTTCATTTCTCTGCCTTTCTCAGAGAAAAGTTTTTAGTTTTAAAGGAGTCCAAAGTATCAGTTGTTTCTTCCATGGATCACACTTTTGGTGTTGGATCTGTCCCCGTGTTTCACCTGTCTTTTCTGTGACCAGGCGGAAAATCAGAGTGTAGAGCAGTGTGAACTGATAGAGCAGGAGGGCATGAATTGACTTCTTGATCTTGTCCACATAGCGATAGGCTCCAATTCTTGAGTTCATGTCTCAGTCAGCTATTTTTATAACAATGCTGCGTAACAGAACACCCCTGAAACTCAAAGACTTATAAGATGAAGCATGCACTCCTCTCTCACATGTCCACAGGTCACCTGGGGTTCAGACTGAGGCTGGGATCAGCTGGGTTTTAACTGCAAGCTGCAGGTTGGGTCCAGATCTTCACCACGTGTCACTCCTCTTTCTGGGACTAAGTTCTTTTCAAGGCAAGAGGCTGGAGGGCAGGCCAACCCCACAAGCACATTTTAAACCTCTGCTTACGTCACATTCTCTAACATCCCATTGGCTAAAGTGAGTCTCATGGCTAAGTTCAACATCAGTGGGGCAGGGAAGTGTATTCCTCCTGTGGATTACTGAACAGCAATTCAGTGTACTGACACCACTATCGTGAGTGCAAGTTCCTATCACGGAGCCCTGTGCTCAGATACCCAACGACACATCTCAAACCAGAAAGCGAGAGAGAAATTCATGTACCCGCTGGGTAAGTTGAAACACTGATAGCTTTCTTTCCCACTATTCTTATACCCAGTTTCTAAGGTTAAGACTCTGTGCTACTCATATAGGGTTCCACGCGACCCCGTGGGTACTGCGATATAGATCCTTTGAGGAGTGCAATGACAGAGAAAGGTGTCGTTTGCTCCCCGTCCCACTGTCACCTCTTCTTCTTGCTCCCCTTACAACAAAAGCTAACTGCCAGGGACTTACAACTGGGACCACATGCCTCCTTGGCTTCTCTGCTTCCTTCCCAGTCTCCCTCCCAGACACCTCTCGGTGGCCACATCTCCAGACCCCAGGATTCCCGCAACCGTGGGTACCATCTTCCAACCACAGTGGCTCCTGGGCCACAGAAAATGCCCCCGGCGCTGGCAGAGACCTGCCAGCTTGTGCAGCAATGTGGCTTGGCAGGAGAGTCAGGGTCCCAGAGTAGGAAAAATCATCCCCGTCTTCTTGGCAGAGCCAGCTCCTTGGAGACAGAAACCCACCCAGAGCCCCCGCGCCAGTGTGAGAAGTGGAATAATGCCCCACCACCCCCAAAAGTCCCTATCCTAATCCCCAGAATGTATGAAGATGTTACCTTCCATGGTAAAGAGGACTTTACATGTTAAGGATCTTGAGACGGAAGATTCATCTGGATTATCCAGGTGGGTCCGGTGTAATCACAGGGTTCTTGACAAGTGAAAGAGGGAGGCAGAAGACTCAGAGAAAGAGGTGTGGTGATGGAAGTAGAGCTCGGAGTAATGAGTGGGAAGGGACCATGCAGCCAGCCTCTAGAAGCTGGAAAAGGGAAGGGAACGCCCATTGGCCTCCAGCGCTGGCAAAAGGCATGGAGCCCTGCCAGCCTATTTCAGACTTCTGATCTCTGGAACTGAAAGATGACAAATTGGTGTTGTTTTAAGCCACCAAGTTGTTACAGCAGCAATAGGAAACTAACAACTATTTTGAAGCAGTTTGAGTATTGAATCCCTTCTCCACACTACTGGTCTCAGGAAGGGGCTTGCCCCATTTTTGACTTGTCTAGCGAAAAGTCAAATAGATATTAAGGAACTGGAAGAACAGCTGACCTGTCAGTAAAGCCTTTAGCATATGTATCTTTTATTTAAATATTTTAAAAAGATTTTATTCATTTATTTTTAGAGAGAGGGGAAGGGAGGGAGAAAGAGGGAAAGAAACATAGATGTGTGAGAGAAACACTGCTCGGCTACCTCTCACACGCCCCCAACTGGGGACCTGGCCTGCAACCCAGGTATGTGCCCTGACTGGGAATCGAACCTGCAACCGTTTGGTTCACAGGCCGGCACCCAGTCCACTGAGCTGTACCAGCCAGGGCACTTTTATTTAAATATTTACTTCATTATTTTAAAAGTTTCCCATTTAAACCACAGCTGTAACTGGAATACAGGTGTCCCAGGCAATAGAAACAGGAACTCGAGGCCTCCTGAGAATAGCAGATTGTGGATTGCTAGAGTCAAAAAGAGATTGTCCAGTCCAACCCACTCACTTGACAGAGGAGGAAACGTGGCCAGAGCAAGCATGGGCGTCTGGGAGTGGGAAGGGCGAGTGGGCATCTGGCCGACGGTGCTGGAGACACCTCCGAGGCATTGCCTCAGTGCCTGGCCCTGCCTTGGTCCCGCCCGTCACGGCTGCTGTTGGTACTGGCTCTCCGTGGCTGTGAAGAAGTCCTCCAGCACACTCTGGATGTATTCGAAGGTGGGCCGCTCCTCGGGGCGGTTCTTCCAGCAGCGAGTCATGATGTCGTAGAGCTCATCCGGGCACTGGTCTGGCCGGGGCATCCGGTATCCTCTCTCCAGGGCCCGGATCACCTCAGGGTTTGACATCCCTGAGGAGGAACCATGGGATTAAAAAGGGAGGGATTGTGGATGGGAGTCCAGGGGTGGCAGACAGACTTGCCTCCTAGGCAGCCATCACTCTCCACCTCCTGTGGAGTTCAGAGACTCCCCTGAGCCAGGACAGAGTCGTGACCCCCAATTCTAGCCAATGAGAGCTGAGGGAGGGTCTCCAGGGAGACTCCCAGGAAAGGTTTTCCGCCTTGATAAAAAGAGACTTCAGAGGATGCACACTTCCTCCTTTCTTCAGACCCCGTGAGACAACGTGACCCTAGCAGCTGCAGCAGCCATCTGACCACGTGAGGAAGCAGTCACAAACCAACACACAGTCCTGAGAGCGGCTGAGTCACTGCACTAACCAGTTGCCAATGCCAGACACAATATGGGGAATAACAACTTACTCTTTAGTCTGTTATTTTGTTACTTGCAGCCTAATGCATCCTAATGGATACAGGGTTTCATAACCCATTGCCTGGTTTTCCCTGGCACACCCTCAAGACAAAACAGTTAGGTGGCCAGACTCAATGTCACCCTATGTATGAGTGGGACCATTTCCTTAGCCTTAAGAACAATAATTTAACTATGATCCCCAACTTTATATTACCAGTCTTGAACTCCAAACTCATATACCCAAGTGCTTCCTTGCACATCTTTACTTGGATGTCTACTGTCACCCAAATTTAACAGGACTAAAACAGAATTCTTGAATTTCTACCCACAGAGCATTACACACCCAGTTCCTCAATTGAAACCAGGAGAAACATCCTTGATTTTTCTCTCTCCCTCACCTTCCACATCAGCAAGTCACATCCTTTCTTCTTTTGAAACATAGCATCAACTCATCTCTGTTGCCATCACCACCTGTGCCTGTGCCACTACTGAGGCTGCCACTGTGTCCCCAGCTCCCAATCCACTCTCCACACTGAGCCAAAGCATCACTTAAACACGGAGATTAGATGACGCCATTTTCCAGCCAAAGATCCTTCACTGGCTTCCATGTACTCATCCTCACAACCACTCACTCTTCATCATGACCACGGACCCTGCTGGATCTGGTCCCTGCCAACCTCACCCTCTACCATCTGTTCTCATTCCTGGTCTCCAGCTACCTGGCTTCCTTGCTGTTCTTCAGGCACACCTCAGGCCCTCGAAACGAGCAGTGCCTTCTACCTGAAATCTTTTCCCTCGGTCATCGCTCAGCTGTTGTTCAGTTCAAATATGAGCTGCCCTGACAGGCGCCCCCTGTCCACAGGAGCCCCACGTCACCCACTCTCAAACACCTCTGCTGCACTTTCTTCTCAGCAGTGATCTCCAGCTGGGGGGCTTTGTCTGTTTAGCTCATTCCTCCAGGCTGGGATGTGAGCTCCTCGACAGCAGGGACCTCGGCTCTTACTGAATCCCTAGTGCATAACACACGGTAGAAATTTGATAAATACTGTGGAAGGAACAGAGTCTGTATCTTTTGTTCTTAATCTTCACAACCACTTCTGCAAGCTAGATACCATCACCTATATTTTTTACAGGGAAAGACCCTGGGGTAGAAGTGAATTTCTCAGAATGTAACAGTTAATGGGGACAGGACTCAAATTCAGGACAGTTTATTAAATTAGCAGAGCCCCTTGATGTCTGCCTGTCCCCCTTTTCCAGTGTTCTGGCCAGAGACACCCCAGGTGACACCCCAGCTGAAAAGGAACAGGAAACAACATTATCCGCTGAGTCCCAGGCCATCTATATGTTGGATATATGTTTGTCTACCCACGCGTCCTACTCAGTGAAGGGTGCTGCCCACAGGCACATGGATAAACTCATCCATTCTACCAGTAGTGCCTGAGCACCCACTGTGTGGTGAGCACAGAGGCAGGCAGTGCGGACACACACACACACCAGTGAGCAATACAGATGTGATTTCTGGCCTCATGGAGCCGAGAGTCTGATGGGGAAAATATTAAACTAAACATCATCATCAATTGTGATGAATGCTGGGAAAAAAACAGTGTAGGGCGTTACGAACGAGAAACACGAGGGACGTGTCTGGGACTCTGGATGACCAGAGGGTGGATGTAGCAGAAAGTAAAGCTGGAGAAGTAGGTGGGGGCTGGGTCATGCCACACCTGTGGGCATACTTAGAAGTTTGGGATTTTGTCCCAATATGATGAGAGACCATGAAAGACTGAGAGGTGGAGAAGCTACAAGATCTGAGTCCAACTCTGGAAAAACTGCTCTGGCTGCAAGCAGAGGATGGCCTATGGCAGAGAGGGGAGAAAGCAAGGTGATGGTGAGGCGGCCCCCGTGCCATCAGGGTGACAGATAGTGTTGACCTGGATGTGGGTGGGGGCTGGGGAGTTAGAGGGGGAAGACTTGAATAGTGTGTTGGAGTCAAATGGCCAGAATCTGTGGCCTGGATGCAGTAAGGAGTGACAGGAAAGGAAGGGCAGAGGAAGGGAAGGGCAGAAGAAGCCCCCAGATTTCAGGCTTAGGAAACCGGGCGGATGGTGGTGCCTTTCACTGGGATGGGGCAGGCGTCACAGGTGAGGATGAAGAACTCAGTCTGAATGGACACACTGACAAGGGGGGAGAGCCAGGCTGGGTCCCGGAAGCAACCCCCCGCTGATGCGGCCTCAGTACCTGGGTATGGGATCCGGCCGTAGGTGACAATCTCCATCAGCAGGACACCAAAGGACCAGACATCTGACTTGATGGTGAAGGAGCCAAAGTTGATGGCTTCGGGAGCTGTCCACTTGATGGGGAACTTGGCCCCTGCGGGGTTGGGAAGAGCAGAGTCAGCGAGAGTCTGGGGAGCAGTCAGGCCTGTCTCCATGAGGGTGAGGGAGCAGGGCGGTGCAGTCGCCCACGTCTGTGCCCTGTGGACCTGCAACTTCCCTAAATCTGGCCTCTGTGAAGCAAGGAACATCCGTGCTGAGGACAGATGGCTAAAGCAGGAGGAGTGGGCGGGGGGGGTCTGGGGTGTGGTGGGGACCTCACTCCCCAGGACCACTTTGTTGATTCAGCTATCATCCCGGTGACCAATGATTCCTTGAGAGCAGAGCTGTAGAGGTAACAGAATATTCCAGGACAGCAGGACTTCAGGGGGCCCCCTGTCCAGGGGGTAGCTAATGCCTCAGCACCCTAACCCCAGGCAATGGGGAAAGGGAAGAGTTTGTCCTTGGCCTCTAAGGTTTCCACCAGTCACTGGTGTCTCCCCTCTATACTCCCCTCCTTCCCCTCTGGTCTGGGATGGGTTCGGTTAACCTCTGGTTACTGATCTCCATCTTAGTCCATGGAGGTTGGTGAAGGTGATCTATAAGGACACACGTCCTCTCGGAGGCATCCCCTACCTTCCCGGGCCGTGTACTCGTTGTCCTCGATGACCCTCGCGAGGCCGAAGTCGGCGATCTTACACACCAGGGATGCAGAGACCAGGATGTTAGCCGCTCGGAGGTCTCGGTGAATGTAGTTCCTCCGCTCGATGAAGGCCATGCCTTCCGCAATCTCCACCCAAAACAGAGAGACCCCCGTCCTCAGATCGGGCCCAGCACCAGATAGGTCCCACCCAAAGGCAGAAGAGGAGGGTCCACGTGTGAGGAAACAGGAAAACGTGTGAGCCGGCTCCCCCTTTTCTGTGGGAGGGTCCTGAGCTCCAGCTGGCATTTCTCTGTCTACCCATCCAGGTGGGGAGGGTCCTCAGGACCTGGGTCAGTGTGGGGGCTCTCTAGAGTTCTGAGACTTCCAGAGAACACTTTGAGAAAAAAGCACTGAACGGTATTATTCTCCAGGACATATACACCCACACCAGGATACGACGAAGATACTGTGAGTTCATCCCCCAGCCCCTTTTTTGGGACAACCTAGGCCAAGATCATGTTCTGTTGTAGCTCTCATATCTTCTTTATCCCCACACCTGGGTAGGAAAAATTCATTTACTCATGAATATCCACTGAGTGCCTTGTGGGTGCCAGACACGTTACTTGCACAGGTTCTGAGCCAGGCAAAGCCCCTGCAGGTGGTAATGAGCACCGTAAAGAAAGGATAAAGAGGGGTAACAGGAAATAAAGACTAGAAACCTTTTGGGGTTGGGCGAGTGGTCAGGGAAGGCTTCGATGAGGAGGTGAACTTTAAGCAAAGATCTCAGTGATGATAAGAAGTGCATCAAGTAAAAGTGTTCCTGGCAGGGAGAACATCCGGTGCAAAGGCCCGGAGGCAGGAATGAACTTGGGTGTCTGTGGACCAGGTGGCTGAGCAGAAGTTGCCACAGGGACAGGGAGCGGAGCTGAGAGGGAGGTGGCTGAGCGTGAAGGACCTTGTAGGCTAGGAGAGGAGGTTGGACTGCATCCTGAGTGTGATGGGAAGATAGCAGAAGGCTTCAAGTAGGAATGTGACATTGTCTGATGTATATTTTAAGGTCACCATGGCTGCTGATTGAATAGTAGGCTGTGTTGGGGATCTTTATTCACAATGGGGCCCTGGACGCCTCCAATGGAGAGATGTGGGATTTTTCCTTAGGGACATTTTTTACTTAGAATGGTTTGTGCATTAACCTTGGTAAAGAAGTTTATCGTTAACTCTCAGGCACCCAGCAAACAGCATTTATAATTCCCAAGCTGGCCTTCGAGCTCCTTGAGTCAGGTGCTCTCACAGTCTCTGTTTTAGAGGGGGACACTTGTCCCAGATCATACCACCAAGAAAATCCTGAATGTCAGACTCAAACCAGTCGTGGGTGTTCAGTCCCAGTGCACCGCTGCCTCTAATTACTGCACAACACCAGTGCTCTGGAGGACTGCAGCTGGGTGTGGTCTGGTGAGATGGTTTGGAGGAGTAGCTCGTCTCTGCCCAGACAGACAGCCGGCTTGAGGAGCGGGTGGTGCACTTACAGAAAGTGGCCAGAAGAGGGCACCTATGACCATCGAAATTGAGGTAGGAGGCGGCAGACTTCCCAACAAAAACTTTAAAATTTTTAATTTTGTTTGGGGAAGCTGACCAGGGGTTAAGGTAGGTCTTGGCCTGAGGTGGGGGGCTGGGGAGGTGAGGATGTATAAGGAGTACTTAGAGGCACAGTCAAGGATTGGTCATTACCTTAATGGCAGACATTGTAGCTTATATATTTAGTTATTATAAGACAGTACTTTGGGGAAGGTACTATTGCTATCAGTCCTATTTCACAGGCAAGAAAGCTAAAGGCCAGGTAAGGACCGGGATTCAAACTCCACCCGCTATGCTCAGGGTCCATACGCTTACCCATTATTCTACCTGGATTTTTGGCCATCGATTTGGCACAGAGCAGGCACTAATGCTGGTAGTTACCATTTTTAGCACCCATTGGCAGACAGTCATGTTACTGATTTTCACCGGAACTCAGGGGGCCAAGCAAGACCAGTCCCACGCAGATCGGAGGCGATAATGCCTAAGTGACTCTGGAGTTGGACCAGCTCAGCCTGAGCCCCCTCTGCTTCAACCTTCTATGCCTCCCTTCACTCTCTGTAAAGTGGGGACAGACCGTTCTGTAGAACAGAGCCTGCTTCTGGGGGGTTATGTGAGGGTTAAGCCTGTCAGCCTCCATCAAGGACTAGGAATAGTAGGCTGTGTCTGGCACGTAAGTACTCACCTCAGTGGTAGCTGCTAGCGCTCCCTGTTGAGGGAAGGGCACTCAGAAAGGTTAACCAACTACCTCAGCGCTTCCCAGGCAGAACTTTGGGATCCAACCCAAAATTCTGTGCAACTCCTAAGCCCGACACACATTCACAGGGTTGCTTCTCAAGGTTTTGTCAACTGAATGAATGAATGGATAGGTTTACGGGGCTCAGGGTGGGTCTAAGAACTGGGGGTGGATCGGGTGGTGAGATTTCATGATCACCAAATGGGCTGCCATGACGTCAGCACCGGAACTCAGGTTTCTCCCAAGAGTATCAGGGAATCACAGAATCAGAGCTGGAAGGAGCTGTAGGAATATTCTGGCTCTTCAAATGGAATCCTACTGATACCTCAAGGTTGTCTAGCGGGGTGGGGGTAGGGGGCAAAAAAGTGCCACATATGAGGCCCTTCCTTTCTATCAGAGCATCTCTATTTTGACCAATTTTAAAACATTCAGTTACTGTATAAGATTTCGTTGACCAACAGAGTTGTGCCAAAAAAACCAAAAAAAACCCCTTCTGAACTTGAAAACCACAAATGTGGTCCATTTCCCTCATTTGACAAATGGAGAGACTGAGATCCAAACAGGTCTGGGGTACCCAGCACTGTGCCAATCTGCCTCTAGGACTGGAGGCAGAGACCAGGTCCCCAGGCTGGCTCCTTCTCATCCCTGGGCCCTGACTTCACCTCTGTTCCTGGACGCACAAGGGCCTGGCAGTTCTTTTCCTCCCTTGGTTTGTTTTCCGATCTGTGAAATGGGGAGAGTGGCCCTTGACCCAGTCGATGACTCTGCCCAGCAAGATTTCTGCCAGTTTGACGGTTATACGTTAGCAACAGACTAGACTATTGTTTCTCTAGAGTCAGGGCCCACTAAAGTTGAAAGACTAGGCCTTGATTTCCATAGGTCTCTGGCATTCCAGGCTCTGAAAGGTTAGACATTTTTTTAAAACTCCGTTGGACTCCCCCCCCACCCCCCCCCCGCCAGGATTTGCATACTCAAATGCACTCTGCCCTAGGCCCTGGTGCAGGCCTCCCTTAACACCCTCCAGGCTGCAAACCACACTCCCTTCATCTTCACCAGCCCCAGGCACTGGCTGGTCAGGCCCAGCTCTGGTCTTTCTCCTTTGGGCTCTGGCACAGGCTGTTTCTTTTGTCTAGAACACCCTTTCCTCTCCTCTTCATCAGACTAACTTCAACTCATTCTTCAGGGCTCGGCCTAGAGGCCACTTCCTCTGGGAAGTCTTCTTGGATTGCTCCAAGGCCAGGCTAAATGTTCCAGCTGTGTGCTCCCAGAGTACCCCTTTCCTACCTGTCTTCCCACAAATAGGAGAGAACGAGAGGGGAGGGAAATAAAAAGCACTCAGACTGAGGGAGAGAGGATCCGCAGCAAGTAAAGGGGAGATGAGAAAGAAAATGGGGCTTTACATGGCGTTTCTGAGACTTATGTCTCAGGACGTAAGTCTTATGCTAGATACTGCAGTCCTTTGACACCGAGTCGGGCCTTTTCGGTCCGAGTCCCCAAAGAGATTCAGCTTTTTAATGTCTGTCTTCCCATCTGGACTATGCACTTTATGAGGACAGCAACACTTTCCAATTTATTCCCTGCTGCATCTCCCAAAATGAGCACAGTAGCTTAGGCAAGCCACTTAATCTCACTGAGCCTCAGTTTCCTCATCCGTACTTATCTTTTTGTCTATGCCTCAAGTTCCTATTATGTGAATGGGGGTGGCACTTTCCTTCCTGCGGCCAGACTGTCACATTGGTGGCTCCCAGTGGACCATGCCCTCTGGGCTCAGGCCCTTGGCCAAGCCCCTCCCACACTGTCTCTGGGCTGGGCCCCGTGATGGGCTTTAGCCAATGGGACATTAGCAAGCATGGTGCAAGTAGAGGCTTCATCAGCACTTGCACATTAGGGCTTGGCTATGGAGCCCCGCTACGACGCCGTGAAGAAGCTCTCTCTGGCTGGACTACTGAGTGATGAGGAGCCGCATGGAGAGAGACCCCGGAGGATGAGGCACCATCGTGGCCATTCTAAACCCAGGCCAGCTCCCAGCAGAATGCAGTCTGTGAGTGACCTCAGCCTTGCCACGTGGAGCAGAAGAACCACCCAGCCAGCTCCAGTCAACCCACAGAATCATGAGAAGTAACAAATGGTTGTTTCCAGCTCATAAGCCCTGGGGTGATTTCTTACTTAAGAATAAACAGCAAAAACTCCATCATAGAACGTTGATGTGAGGACTAAATGGAAGGCACATTCAAAAAGTATACTTTCAGCCCTGGCTGATGTAGCTCAGTGGATTGAGGGCCAGCCTGTGAACTAAATGGTCGCTGGCTTGATTCCCAGTCAGGGCACATGGCTGCGTTGCAGGCCAGGTCCCCAGTGCGGGGCACGTGAGAAGCAACCACACGCTGATGTTTCTCTCCATCTCTTTCTCCCTCCCCTCTCCTCTGTCTAAAAATAAATAAAATCTTTTTAAAAAGTATACTTTCATATGGAACTCTCAAGTGTGAACCGGTACAGCTGCCATTACTATAGCATGTGATCAATAAGAGTGTGCTGAACGGACCATTGAGCTCCCTGTCTCCCCCAGCCTCCCCATCCGCCTCTCACCTGGGCTGAGAAGTCAATGAGTTTCGGCAACGGCAGCTTGCTGCCTTCGCCACTTTTCAGGAAGTCCAGCAGGCTTCCTGCGGGGGAAGGAGAAGCAACACTGACCACCAGGGTTAAAACTGCCCATGGTAACGGGTTGAAATAAAAGTACCACTCCCAGTGTTTGAGAAAAACAATCTGCGTGTTTTTAAATGATGTAAGGATTTTTAGACTGGTTCTTGGAGACACGCTTTTGGAGCCTGGATGACCAAGGCTATGGTTTTCTAAGGCTGGCGTTAACTGTGTATTTAGAAAATGAAAAAAAAAAGTTAAAATGAAAAAAGTTTTGAGATTTTAAATCACACTACATGAGGTTGGAGGAGGTGTTTCTGTTCATCGAAAATGGGCAGAAATTGAAAATGGTTGTGAAATGGTGGTCTATAAAAGAGGATCCCTGAGAGATTGTGGATCATGGGTGAACAGGGACGGGAAGGCCCGGCACAGACGCTCTGTCGAAGCTCTTTTCCAGAGCACAGATGCACGCAGGGAACGTGGCTGCGGGGGAGAGTTGCCCCTGGCCTTTAAGGCTCACCGCAAATCCGTAAGCCTCTTCTCCCATCACCCAGCAGAGTCCTGCCTACTCCCCTCTCCTGGTAGCTTCATGTGCCCCCTTCCCCTGTACCCCCCTCAACATGATTTCACCTCATTAACTGGGGGGGCTGGGCAGTTGCATATTAAGGGGCTCAATGAGAACTTGTGGGAAGACCTCCCGGCCAGACTGGGGGCAACTCGAGGGCAAGAGCCAGGGCAGAGTCACCTCTGAGTCTTCGCTTGACTGGTAGGAGCCACAGCCTACAGCCCCCGCCCCTGAATACAACACCTTTGGCCATGAACTCCGTGATGATGTAAATGGGCTCCTCCGTGACCACTGCGTGCAGCTTCACCAGCTTGTCGTGCTGCAGGGTTTTCATCAGGTTGGCCTCTGCCAGGAAGGCCTCCACAGACATGCTCCCTGGCTTCATCGTCTTCACAGCCACCTTGGTGTGCTTGTTGTAGGTGGCTGGGGTGGGAGAGGAAGCAGGAGGAGAGGCGATCAGAGCCTGCTGCAGACCTGCCTCCTCCAGAAAGCCTTCTGTGCCCACCTCGCCTGCACAGAGGGCTGAGAGGGGTGGACACTGGCTCACGCAGATGTGGGTGGGGAGCTGGTTCACCACTTCCTGGCTGGGTGCCCTTGGGCAAGTCCCTTAACCTCCCTCAACTGCAGCTTCCCCATCTGCAAAGTCAACATGATCAGCACAGCCCTTGAAGGGCTGCTGTTAGGATGAAAGAATAACCTCAAAACATCACTCAGATTTTGTCACTCAGACACACAGACCACCTTTGCTTTTGTCCCTCTCTCACACGCCATCTTTCCTTAAAGTGCTTTCATCTTTACACTGCTCTCAAAATAAATACCAGTCTCACCATAGTTCACGAGACCCAGGATCTGGCCTTGCCCACCCTGCCAGCTTCATCACCCACCAGACCCCCCTGCCTTCTGTGCACCAGTCGGTCTGCACATCCCTCAGCCCCTTGAGCACCCGACCACCTCTCCCATCACAGGAACTTTGCACATCATGTTCCCACACCCCACCCATATCTTGTCAGTGAGCTCATAAATCTCATCATTGTTTATGTTTCTGTTTTTGCCTGGGCTGCCAGGAAGCTCTAATCCAAATCTGAGGTCTTATTGAAAAGTTTAAAGCCATATATTTTCTAACTCATTGCTCAGATCTGTTTTACCTTCTCCCTAATTTTTCCACCACATTCTCTTATTCAGTGCCTGGTATATAGCAGGCTCTCAATAAATATAGTTGAAATATGTGGATTTTAAACATCTTTTCCTGACTAAATTGTTTGTAACTCTGTAAGTTGTCTTCACCCCCATTTGAAACATGGTGGCTGTAAACACCCTGGGGGCGCCCCCGGCCCTGAGCCGAGCAGCACGTCTTCCCCTGAGTTCTGCAGAGCAGGTGCTGCTTTCTCAGGTTAATGGGGCGGGGCCAGCAGGGGTGGGGCATGCCTTCCTGGGGTCCCGCGGTGCCTTGGCATGGTGCCAGGCACACAGCAGGTGCTCAGGGCGGCTTGTTCTTCAGTTGCCAGCATTGAGCTCACCTAGAAACCTCCAAGCTACATCTCCCATTTTTTATTTTCATCACCCTAAGGAGTGTCTGGTAATCTCAACCCCCAACTGGTAGATGGTCCTGGCTCCCTGTCAGGGAGCTGATTCCTCATCCAGGACCCCTCCTCCCCAGAAGGAAAGTTTGACCCCAACTGGCCCGGCCCTCGAGGTAAATCGGTGTTTGCGTGACAGGCAGTTTGGTTTCCTATCAGAGGGCTTGCTCCCTTGTGGTTAATATTCAGATCTCCCCTCTGCCCCAGCGGGCACTCCTGCTTTGCCACGGGCTTTTCCGGGAAGCAACGGCCTCCCTCCCCTCTCCCTCTTGCCACCCTCTGACCCTGGGTCCTTACCCATCCAGACTTCCCCAAACTGCCCGGCCCCAAGCTTTTTCTCCAGCTTGAGGGATTCCCGGGGGATCTCCCAGGCATCTTTCTCCCACGGCTTCTGGGGCTTGGAGGACACGCAGGGCACTGTCAGCTTCTGGCAGAGCCCATCGCTCCCTTCTGTAACAGAACTGCGGGTCAGTCAAGGGCAGCCAGAGGGTTCCCCTCCAAGGCCTCCCTGCCCGGTCCACTGCATCTGGCCGATGCTCCAGTGGGCTGCCATGATGAGGGCCATTCCCAAGACAGCAGAGCACAATGAGATGCCACCTCCTCCCCCTTCTCAGCAGAACTAAGATTTCAGGAGAATCCAAAGCAGCTATTTGTCTGAGGAGGATCAGAAAGGGTCAGAAAGAGCTCAGCAGGCCTCCGAGGGCACCGCACGCCCTTGACAAGGATCCCCAGGAGACAGGTCCACCCTGGGGCCCTGGGCAGGAACTCACTCTTGTAGTGGGCCACCAGCTCCTGCAGGGTGTTGAAGGTGCTTCGTGGGGAGATGTAGTACCCTCCGTTGTCCAGGGTCCGGATCTTGTAATGTTTCACTGCGTCCCTGTGCTGGGGGTCGTAGTCTCGCACGGACAAAGAGTAGCTCCCTGCATTGGCCAGACAGAGACCACTCGGGATTGGGGCCTCGGAGGCCCGCCCGTTCATGTCAGTGCCCTGACGCCCCTTCCCAACGGCCCCGTAAGACCCCTGCCAGCACCATCCTGGTGCCTGGGCTGTGGAGTCAGGCTGCCTGGGTTCTGGTCATGGCTCCTCCACATCCAGCTGTGAGACCTTGGACAAGTGAGTACATCACTCCTCTGTGCCTCAGTCTCCTCACCTGTGAAATGGGGTTGGTCATAAGACCTCCCTATCTCATCACACTGCCTGATGATTAGAAGTAATGCTTCTAAAGTAGTCAGAAGGTGAACACTCCGTAAACGTTGGCTTTCGTTATCATCGTCATTATCCATCTATCTACTATCGAGGGGAGGGCTGGGTCACCTTTGGTGGTCTCGCTGTCCCGGATCATGAAGGAGCCCAGCACATTGCCGGGGGCCAGGAGGTGGCGCTCCGCATCTTTCCGGCTGATGCCCTTGAAGAACCACCTGGTGGAAAGGGGAGGAGACAGATGTGACCCCTCTGGGTAGGTGGCACTGTCCCACTGACAAGAGTACCAGGATACGGAGGGCCAGGCTTCCTGCAGCGTCGATTTTCCTCTGAGATTCTTTTGGGAAAAACAATGATTCTTTCAATATTAAAACAGAGATTTTACCAGGATTGAATCCAGTTTGCTGAGTCGGAAACTCACATGCACTGGGGAGCTTCCTCTGAGAAAAATAACCCAGTGTCACAGACACAAAGTGCCTAGGGTCAAGCCGACACCAGCTGATCGGAGGGGTAGGGCGAGGGACAGGCCGGGCGAGAAGACACAG
Source organism: Sturnira hondurensis (assembly GCF_014824575.4). Taxonomy (NCBI): domain Eukaryota; kingdom Metazoa; phylum Chordata; class Mammalia; order Chiroptera; family Phyllostomidae; genus Sturnira; species Sturnira hondurensis. Next base: position 18,354,155 of record NW_028076767.1, on the reverse strand, counting down.
CCAGCTGCGGTCAAAATTCTACTTCCGCAGGTTTCACAAGAACATGGGACATTCTTCTCGGGGCCTCGAAGGCCCATGCGAGGGGAGGTCTGCGCTTTGTCAGCTTCACAGTGTGTCCTTCTCTGTGCATACAAAGTCATGTATAAAGTTGGCCTGAATTTCTAAGCAAGAATGTGGGATTTCAAATAATTTTATACGTGGGACCATACCCTTGGACCTTTTCTTCATTCTCCCAGAATACTGGGGATATTGAGTGGGGAAGTCCTAGCAGCAGCCCCCAACTCTATCCCCACCCTCAGCAGGGCAGGGCGTGGTTCATGGTCTGTGATGAAAAAAGCCCTAGGCTGGAGGCCAGCCGGCAGGCCCTGCCATCACCTGCTGTGTGGCTTGGAGCAAGTTGCTTTTCCTCTCTGGGCCCCTGTTTCCTTTGTATCAAGTGAGGAGAAAGACAGCTAACATTCATCCACCCAACAACTCCATGGAATTGTTGCTCTTATTATCCTCACTTCATAGGTGGGGAAACTGAGGAACAGAGAGAGAGCAAGCAACTTGCCTGGCGTCATTGAGCTCCCAAGCAGTGGAGCCAGGCTTCAGATCCAGACAGTCTAACTCTAAAGCCCAAGTTCTTGACCTCCACGCTGCACTCTCACTGCCCCTCCTGCCTTCTTTGACTTCATTTTGTAACACGATTCACGCCGTGGTAAAACAGTTGGGCAATGTTACAGGGTGCACACAGTAAGAACTGTCTGCCTGGAATTCCACCCCGAGGAAGTTACCCCACAAATCATGCACAGGGAAGAAATGCTGGTGAACAGGGTTCAGAACGAATGAGAGAGTCACAAAGGGGACGCACTTTATGTGGGGTGGGCAGGGAAGGCTCCCCTGAGGCCTGAAGGATGAGAAGAAGCCCGCTGGGCAAAGAGCCCCAGGAAGAGTGTGCCAGGAAGGGGCGCTGGGGGGTGCAAAGGTCTTGAGGCGGGAACAGTGCTGGCTTGGCTCGTGCTTCCCTCTGGAGGGCAGGAAGAGGGAGTACTTACTCCTCTGTCTCCAGAGAGTTAACGTGGGCGACGTAGTTGCTTGGAATGTAGCCCTCTTTCCGGGTGGCCAGGGACCGTGCCCTCCACCACTCCCCAGACCTAAGAGACAGGAAGGAGCAAAAAAGTCAAGGGCAGAAGGACTCCCCCTGGTCCTCTTGGGCCCCTCAGGCTTGGCCTAGAGTACCCCCTGCATGCACCCCATGATCAGGGTAGGGGTCTTCACAACAGTCTCCACTGTGTATCTGAGGGCCTGAAATCAAGGTCTGTCCCTGCATCCATGGCCCACAGACTTAGGTCTTTGGCTTCACTCTTTCTGCCTGAACTTTCGGCCTTGGCCTTCCTAGTCATATCCAAGATGGGGCCCAGTGCCCATGGCAGACTCATAGGGGTTCACCTGGGGCCAAGAGCCAGAGGGAGGGGCCTCAGGAGTCTGACCAAGAATAACCACTGCCAGCCCTGGCTGGTGTAGCTCAGTGGATTGAGCGCAGGCCTGTGAACCAAAGGATCACGGTTCGATTCCCAGTCAGGGCACATGCCTGGGTTGCAGGCCAGTTCCCAGCAGGGGATGCATGAGAGGCAACCATATATTGATATTTCTCTCCCTCTCTCCTTTCCTTCCCCTCTAAAGATAAATAAATAAAATAATAAAAATTAAAAAAAAAGAATAACCACTGCCATTCTGGGCCCCCACACATACAGGACACCACATCCACTAATGGTGAAGACTGGAGGAGATCAAAGGCAGTAAACTCAGAGATCCAGGGACTTCTGAACACAAAGTCACCACAGCAGGGCCTGGTCCCTGGGTAAGCCTGCAGCTCAGTCATAGGTGCCCGAGGAGGGCTTCTCTGGGAAAGCGCTTTGCTCTGCTCATCCTTGCCCAGATGTGCACCGTTAGTGAGTACACAAGCCCCTTTACTGCAGTTTACACCCAGGTTAACAACCAACCTTTCCCTCCACTATTATGATCAGGTTGTCATCAGTCATTTACACCCTAGTATAAGGGCACCTGCCAGGGTCTTTACTGGAGCACAAAAGAGCACAGCTGAGTGTTGGAGGGGCTGTATTGGAGGTAGGTATGTCTTGGGGGAGGGGAATGGTGACTCACTCCTCCAGGATCACCATCTGGTCTCCCTTCCGGAAACTGAGGTCTTCGCGGTGAATGGCCTCGTAATCGTACAGGGCAACCACAACAGTGTCCTCAGCACCTGCCGGGACAAGAGACACATGGGATAGCAAGGCTTTCTCCGAGCACGCCCACAGCCCTGGGTGTTCCCCACCCTAGCACCCGGCACCCGGCCCTGGACCCACAGACGCGTCCGTCTCTATGCAAGTGAGCACCATGCCCTGCTGTGTGCGTGGTCCTACAGTTCAAGGCTAACATTTTTGTTCGTGTTCTTAAACGGTATTATAGAAACAAAATAGCCTGTACGAAGTACTTTGGGGGTGATTTAGGGGATTTTCAAGGGTGGTTTTGACTGTTTGGGACTTTCACCTCGAGCTCTGAGAACCTAACCTAAGCCTTTACATAACACAAGACCTGGCTGTGCACATTTGCCGGATACTCACTGTCCGGGGGCCCTGGGGTGCTGTCGGTGCCGGTGTCAGGCCGCTGTGGAGGAGAAGCAGAAGGGGGTGAATCCGACAGTGTGCAGGGGCCACAGACAGTCTGTGTCACAAAGGGTGTCCCCAGGCCTCTCAGTGAAGCTCTGGTGTCATGGGAAGAGGCTGGGGGGGGGCGCATTCCCGAATGGCACATTTGGGGCACAGTCACAACAAGGATCCATGTTTTCCACGGTATGTGTGAAGAAACCCCGGGTCCACCAGCACATTTGGTGACTGAAGGCTCCACGATGCACGTGAAAGAACCTACATGTCTACCCCAAGGGGACTGGCACCCACACTGTGGGGCCCTCCACAGCCCCTGTAGGGAAGGTCGAGCTCCACTCTCCACTCAACTGGACCTCAAAGACATGTTGTTGAGTGGACAAAGCTAGTTCTTCAGAATGGGATACATTCACATAAAATGCACACGCACACAGCCTAAACACCTTCTGTGGACACATGCTACATGTGTGTGTGTCCGTGCCAAAGGTTTGCAGGGGTCCTCCCCAAACTGACAACAAGCAGTGCCTCTGGGGAGGCGGGATGAGAACTCTGGGGAGAGGTCATTGGTTAGAAGAAACTGTAGCTTTATCTGTAATTTGTGACTTTTCAAGGGAGTGTATTTGTGTATCATATCTCAAATAAGCAGCGGTTTAAGGAAACAGGTTTGGAAAACACTGAGAAGCACTTTTTTTTCTGGGAGAACCACAAACCCATCACAAAGATTCATAAAGGCTCTGGGTGGTTCTGCAGGGAAGGAGCCTGTCTTGCCCAGAGTTTCGCAGACCGGTTTGACCTGGGGATCCTTTTTCTGAGGAGTGCGTACTATCTGACCCCCGAACCGGGGTCCTGCAGAAGGGGGACAGTGAACGGCTGAATATAGAATTCCCTCAACCGTGATGCTCAGAGAGGACAACCAAAAATCAGTGGGAGAAGCCCCTCTACCTCCCAAGCGAGAGGCAACAACCTAAAGGGCCTCAGAGAACCTGGGGACTTGGGTCCTTGGCCTTAGAAAGGGCCCAGGGTCATGCAGGTTCAGAGAGAAGCAGAGCCAGGAGTGGCTGAGGGTTTAGGATGTCCGCTCAGGACACCACCAGTGTGAGAGGCTCATGTAATCTCAGGCCAAACTGAAAGAGGTAAAGCGTCAGAGGGGGGCAGGTGACTATTCTTTCCCTCTCCCACTTCCAGGATTAGCTCTGCTCCAGACATCGTGCCCAGAGAAGGGCAAAGGGGATGGAGAGGGGGGAACCCGTGTTTTGAGTGAGATGATTTGGAAGAAATACGTAGTTTGGGATAAGATCTTTGCCTTCAACCTCTACCGGCTGGCACGGGGCAAAGGGTGTGGATGTATTTGCCGCGGGTTAAGGGGTAGGTTTGGGAACAAGGGTTATGGGGTAAGAGGCCATCCTTCAGTACAAGGAAGACCTTTCTAGGGGGCGCCAGGAATATCTGCCTCGGGAGGCAGCAAGCAGGCGCCCTGCTTCCTCGGACCCCCTCAGATAAGGCGATGGATCCAAGGACCTCAGAAAGGAGAGAGAACCCAGCCTTGCGGACAGAAGGACCTGGCTCTACCTCTTCCCAGCTGTGTGACCCCTGGGAGCCAATCAGTCGCGTCAAGCCTTAGTCACCCTGGCTGTAAAGTGGCAGAACTCCTTCCTTGCAACTTTCGGTGAGGATTACTGATGTAGAAACACCTCACTCCAGTGCCTGGAACATAGTAGGTGCTTTAAAAATGGTATCGATTATTACTGTTATTGCTGTCATCGCCATCACTAGCACTGTTACTGTCACCACCACAATCGCTACGGTGACTGCGCTCTATCACTGTCCTGGCCCCACGACTGGTGGTGCTCTTCCTCCAACTCTTCCTCCACTGGTTCCACCTCTATCACCACGGCTGCTGCTGCTCCAGCCGTGGGTGCTCAGCCTCGGCCTCTGTGACTCTCGCTCCTACGCTCCTACGCCTGCTGCTTTGGAATCTGCACTCCTGAGTTTGAATCCTGGCTCCGCCCTTTACTAACCAGATGGCGTTTGCCAACTTGTTTCATCCGTGTCTCATCTGTAAATGGGTGCAATAAAAATTGTGGCTGATGATAAAGCTATTGTGGGGGGTTAATGGTGTTATAACCAGAAAGTGCTCAGGAGGATGCTTGGTTCATCGTAATTGAGTAAATTACACTTCTCTCTTTTCTAAAAAAAAGAGTTTATGAATTTATTTTTAACGAGTGGAAATGGAGGGGGAGAGAGAGAGAAACATCAATGTGCGAGAGAAACATCGGTTGGTTGCCTCTCGTGGGTGCTCAGGGCAGGGACCAAACCCACAACCCCAGCATGCGCCCTGAAGGGAATCAAACCAGTGACCTTTTGCTGTGCAGGACGACACCCAGCCAAGGAGCCACGCCTCTCAGGGACATGATTTCACTTCTCTCATTGCTGCTGCGCTCCCACGGGTGTTGCTGTTGCTGTCAGTCCTACCGTTGTTGTTACAGTCACTGCGATGACCCTGACAGTTTCACCATCACTGCCATCATGCCGGTGGCGGCTGTCACTCATCTAGTCACGCCCTGTGCTCAACACCCCTCCTGCTACTGCCCAGGCCTGAGACCTGCCACGCTCAGTGGGACCTCATCCCTGGACCCCCGGCTGATGGGCAAAGGCCCGGGAGGCAGGACAAAGAGAAGTGACATCCTTGTCCTGGGGGTGCAGTGCAGATGTGTGCTGAAGGGTTAGGATGCTGCTGGTGACTAGTCAGCTCCATTTCGCCGCAAACACACCTGCTCACCTTTGGGAAAGCAGGAGGCTGTTAGGGCAATGTGGGGCAGCCTGGGGCAGCCTGGGGCAGCCACCATTCCTCCCCCGCTTCTCCCACTGCCCCCTTTGACCCCACTCACCCGCTTGCCTGAGGACGTGGGATCCGGCACATACACGGGGCTGTGCGGGCTGGCACTGGGCTCGGATTTTGAGACCTTGCCTCTGTCCTGGAGGAACTTAGACCTCACGCACCCCATCCTGTGGCAGAGAGAAGGGGGGTGAGCCCTCCTGGCCCTGAGCCCCACGCAGGGGAGTCTCTGACATGTGCTCCAGCCACACTGGCCCCCCCGGCAGGCTCTCCCTCACCTTTCCATCTTACCTCCCCCATCGGTGCCACTCCCCACCCCTGCCACTCGGAGCTTACTCTGTCCGTGCCCACTCTGGGCTTCCCCCGTCCACGTGAACCAGCACCAGCACAGAGCTCACAGACTGCTGCAGTCATGTTACCAAGACCCACGCCATGGGGAATTCATTCAGAGAGTCAGTCACGAGGGTCATGGATTGCCCAGAGCATCCCGGGAGAGCGGCGGTGGGCACAGCGGGCCCAGAGGTCAGAAAGGCTGAGCTGACGCTTGGCCACCCCATCCTTCCCTCACCTCACTCATCTCTCCCCTGCTCCCCAGTCTCAGTTCCTCATCAGCAAAGGGGGGGCGACAGTACAACTGACATCACAGGGCATTGGAAAGATGAGAGAAATCATGTGGGTGGGGAGATAGCACAGTGTCAGGCTCAGAGCAAGCAGCGCAATAAAACTGTACTATTATTAGCTGACACACTACCTAATACATCTGCCGTTTTTACAGCAAATGACAAAAACAAGGTCACAGAATGTGGCTCAGACAATCTAGCTAAATAATAAAGGCATCATATTCCCCCTATCGTTTTATAATTGCTTTATTATAGCTTCCTCTCTCTCTCTTTTTTTTCCTTCTTTGGATCATTTATTTGATCCTTCATTCATTTACTCAGCAAACATTTACTGAGCGCTTTTTTTCTTTTAACATTTTAATATGGGAATTATCAAATATATGCACAAAAGCAGTATCAAGCACTTTTTTACATCATGAGTAAGACAGGTAAGTTTATGCCCTTATGGCGAATGGAGATGAATGGGAGACACAGGCAATAAACAGGCAAATCAATAACAAGACAGACTTAGTTACTGAGAAATGTTAGGACAGTAAAAGAGGCTATGCCAGGGAACATCTCCGTGGAAGACAGGGTGGCTGGGGATGGCCTCTCTGAGGAGGTGATGCCGGACCTGGAGCCTGGAGGACCCACAGGAGCCGGCCGTGTGACATTCTGAGGAAACAGCGCTCCAGGCAGAGGAAACAGCAGGTGCAGAGGTCCTGAGCCTGGAACGAGCTTCGAGAGAACGAGGCACTGGAAGGAAGCCAGAGCAGCTGGCGATCACAGGAAGGGGGGACGGTGGCACTACAGCCAGTGAGGGGTTTGGATTTTATTCTACAGGTGATGGGGAACCATGGGAAGTTTTAGGCCGGAGAAGGATGGGACTGAATTTAAATGATCCCAGGGGCTGCTGGGTTGAGGATGGACTGCAGGGAGCAGGGCAGGGAAACCAGTCCACTGCAGTTGCTCAGGCAAGGCAGCATGGTGGCCCCGGCCTGGTGGTGGCTGCTGAGCTGAGAAGCAGATTCAGGCCACTTTGGAGGGAGAGCGAACAGACTGTGCTGAGGGGCTTACTGATTCATTTAAAGAAAACACATTTACCTGATTGGAGTCTGACTGCACTGTAAAAGTGGCAGAAATATTTCACTCTGTTCTCAAAATGCACACAAGCTTTTGCTGAGGAGAAAGGCTGTGAGTAGCCACATAAAGAAGTAGTTGTTTTTCTCAGTCCTGGCTGGCATAGCTCAGTGGATTGAATGCGGGCCTGTGAACCAAAAGATCACGGTTCGGTTCCCAGTCAGGGCACATGCCTGGGTTTCGGGCCAGTTACCAGCAGGGGATGCACAAGAGGCAACCATACATTGATATTTCTCTCCCTCTCTCCTTCCCTTCCCCTCAGAAGATAAATAAATAAAATCTTAAAGAAAAAAGAAGTAATTGTTTTTCTTTTCTCTGCACAGTTGAAATTTTCTCCTAAAACAGTTAGAATTCACTTATACTTATCTTGTTAAAATAAACATGTGGTTGTGGTTTAAGAGAAAAAATCCAAATCCTTAGGATTAGGGGAATTATTTGAAAAAAAAAATTTTATTTACGAGGATGTTTTTGCCTATCCTTGTGCAAACTGGGGACAACTTACCCCCTCAGGATTTAAGTGGTTTGTGCTGCATTTGCCTTTTTGTGAATAAAATAAGGAATTCCCACTCCAATAGTGTGGGACCATTGACTTGGAGGATTATTACCATTAATTACTGCTTTGTGATGTACTTGTATGCATTTAAAATAGAAACCCAACAACACCTCTTTGATTTGTGATAAATACCACATTTCTGGAAAATAAAACAGCATATTGTGTGGTTTGGGGTGGCATAACATTCTACTGCATTTCCTATTTTTTGATTAACAAGAGGACATTCAGGGAAGAGCACTGCTGTGTGACACAGTAGCTCCACCTCCCTCTCTGGGCTCCTAGTAAATTATTAGTTATGTCATGATTTGCATATTCATGATGGCCCCTGGGTCCTAGAGAGGCCCTGAGCTCAGCATGATCCAAGGCCACCTCTGAGAAAGCATGGTGTGGTTTTACCTCAGAGGATGCTAGAGAGCATGGAGTGAGTTGTATGTGTAAAGGTGTGTGGCACACAGTAGTTGCTCAGAAATGTTAACCATAATCATCTCTGTTTATTAGCATCGTGACCCTGCCCTGGAGCAAAATTAAGCACAGATCGAAATCCTTTTGGCCCATAAGCTCAGCTATACCGCAACACTCAACTTTTAAAACAAGAATTCCCATTAGTTCAGTTTTTGCACCATCAACTGTGATTTTTTTTAAAGTACCAGCAGAATGCGATTATCCCCATAACCCAGGAGAACTCACTCCACTGCCCGGAGTGGGGTGGCCTCAGGAACACTCATTTTCACGACCGCCACACCTAGAAAGGCAGTGTGAGCAACGTATATCATGTAAAATCTTCTGCAGCCACATTCTTCAAAGTTAAAAAAAAGTCAATGAATTTTTAGATATGTTTATTTTTCTCAACATGTCAGAATTCTTATTAACATCTAACTCAATATAAAAAAATAGCAGTGGGTAACTTTATATTCCTTTTTTCATGTTAAGACTTCGCTTCCCATTGTGTATTTTCCACGAACAGCACAACTCTGAGATCTTGCCCCGTTTCAGGTGCTCACATGCTGCCTGTGGCTAAGGCTACTGTATTCAGCAGCGCAAATACAGAATGTTTCCACCCTTGCACACAGCATATGTTGACCTTGCCCACTCACGTCTGTGTTCCTCAGCACTTAGCTCAGCGCCCTCCCCCGCCCCAGCACACGGTGGGAGCATGCAGTGTGGTGAGTGAGTAAATGCATGCCCAGAGCCCGGGCTCTGTGTAGTCAGCCCGACATGAAGTTGTCAGTCAGGACGAGGGTTCTGGTCCAGGGACCGAGTCAAGAAGGGAAGACTGGACAGAGAGAACTACATTCCAAAGCCATGTGCAAAGAAGCTGGTAAGGATTGGCAAAGACAGGCAGAGCGATACAAAGATTGCTAAGATACTTAGTGAGCCACAAAGCATACCTGGAAAACATACATACTATCAAGCCATTTTTGTGAATGTATTTATACTCTGGCTCTGCCACTAACATGTATATATTAGTATATAGAAAAAGCAACCTGTTTATAATAATGGAGGAGCAGGATAAGGACAAGCTGGGTTTTGAAGATTGTGGAGGGTTTCAATAAAGATTTGGAGAAAGTCAAAAATGTTCCAAAGAAGCACTGACTTCCAAAAAGGATTTGAGAGAACTTACAACATCTATCAAACCATATACAGAGCACCACTTCAGCCTTCACAAAGAGTTAGGCTACACCATTTAGAAAGGAAAGATTACTGAACCAAAAGCCTAGGGTGCGGCCACTACTGCCACTGGGTACTAGATTGACCTCTGAGCTTCCCAGTGGCCAAGGTAAAAATGGGAACTCGTACATTGCCACCATGAAATCTCAGGAAGCGTGGCAATTTGTTGACAGAAATAAGTATTTCTGAGCACTAATTCAAAAGTGACTTTATTATGTGGGTCTTCATATAAAGGTCACAAGACGAAACAGGAGACAGTTTCTCCAATGGTGACTTGGCAGAAGAGTCTGCATATGTTGATGAATGGTAGCCAAATAGATGGCACTGATGTTTGGGTACATTGGGAACCATGGGATGGAGTGCAGGTGGGAGGAGAAGAGGAAAGAGGTTTACATAGTCCAGGACCTCTCTGTAGGGTGGGGACCACAAAAACCCTATGGTAGGGTGGCTTGAAGTGAATTTAGAGATGGGACAGAGTGCCCAGCTACTCTGAGTGTGGCCAGCATGAAGACCAGCAGCCTTACCATTCGGAAGCCATTAGAAACCCAGAATCACAGGCCCCACCTCCCAAATCAGAGTGTGTGTTTTAACAAGGCCCAGGTGATTCGTGTGCATTCTAGCTGAAAAGCACTTGCATAGGGAGAATCTTTTTGCATTTGCTTCTTCAGCATCCATCCCTCTTCTGATAACTGCACCTAGATTTTCCTTTGAAAACCAGCCCTCTTCCTTTCAATGCATAGGGTGTCGGGGGCTAATTCCACGCTTATATTTAGGAATTGGCAACCAATTGGCCCATCAGGGAATTCCATGTCTCCCTGGCAACCAACAGTGGTTGGTTTGACTATTGGCCTGTATATGAACCTAACTGAGGCCATCAGAATCTGCCCTGGGAGTTTGTTGGATCAATTAGGGGAAAGGCACTCTCTTTCTATAAGGGTAGATGTAGATGTAGAAACCTGGAGCTCTTGGGACCCATCCGACATCATGAAGGCAGGGTCTGCCTTAGAGTGAAGACACCACAGAAGACAGAAAACTGAGCAATGGAGACAAACCAATTCTTAATCACGTTTGAACACCTGGATCAAGCTATACCTGAAGCTTTTCAACCTCAGGATTTTTCCAGTTCATGAGCAAAAAAATTTTCAATTTTGCCTCAGCCAGTTTGAGTTGGGTTCCTGCCACTCACGCCTAAACAGTCCTCCCTGATTCTTGAACATTCCCAGGCCACACTGGATAGGATGAACCAGAGACTCTGGAAATGAGGGCTTAGAACCTGTATTTCTAACAATTTTTCAGAAGATTCTTGTGCACTAAAACTTCAGATCCCCCAATGGGGTGAAATGAGGACTGAACTTGGGGTCAGACTGAGATTTTGGCCCTGGTTCTTACATTGACTGGTTATATGACCTTGGGTAAGTCACTTCCCCGTTCTAAGCCTCATTTTCTTTCCTATAAAACAGAAGGCACTTGTTTCTCAGGCTTGGCCTGAGGTCCTGTGTGACAGGGATGTGAAAGGCCTTTTAAAGCCCCTGAGAACACACATGTTCTTAACAAGCGTGGTTCAAAACCAGGCTGTAAGAGCAGAAGTGGCTCCGTTGGCCCCGGTCTAGTTTAGAACTGCTGACCTTCAGCAAAGACACTTCCTCAAGTCACTGTTGAACTCCTGGAACCTGAAACCCGTTCTTCACCCTCTCAGCTGCTGCTGCTGCTGCTGCTGCTGCATGGGAAGGAAATGAGAGAGGTCAGCTTTGGTGCCCCAGCTCCTTCCCTCGGCCACCAGGCTGGCTGCGTGGGCTCAGACTCCTCCTGCGCTCTCCGAGTCAAGCCCAAGGGGCAGAGAGCAGAGCCCTGCCTGAGCATCCTGTGGAGTGGGCAGCAGATGGTCTTGCGGGAACTTTTAGGTGTAAGCAGAGGCTGAGAGGACTGGGGGTAAGGAGCCCTAGGTTCTGGTCGCACTTCTGCCACAAGCGTGCTGTGTGACCTCAGGCAAGTCCCAACCTCTCTGGGCCCCAGTTTCTCCAAATATGAAGTGAGATGTTTGGTGATTAAGTTCTCTGAAGGGGGCAGTTGCAGTTTTTTCCTGCATAGTATGTTTCCCTTTATTTTGACAATAGCTTCCCAAGTTTCCTTTAGGAACTATCTCTCCCTCATTTTCAATTCATGGACTGGGGTAGAATTGACTTCAATCCTTGGCAGTAGGGGGTGGGCCTGTGACTGAGTCTGCCCTATCAGAATTGCAGTTAACAGAAGCAGGGGTGGGCATATGGCTCAGCCAGGGCCAATGAGAGTTCTACATTGGCTTTTGGCTGGAAAAGAGTCTTGTAGTTGCAAAGCAGAGCCAAGAAATGGAGAAATACAGATTCTCAAGCCCTGGGATCCAGCCCTGCCTGAAGCTGATGTGACTTTCCAATAACCTTTTTCCTCTGCTGGAGTCAGTTCGAATTGTGTTTTTGTCCCCTTAAACCTCAGAGTCCTGCCTGGTATAGAGGAAATTCTTACAAAGGATTGTAATTCATGCTCAAGGGTAAATAGCTTATGGCAAAGACTTCCTTTTTAAATATATTTTTTAAATTTATTGATTTGAGAGAGAAACAGAGACAGAGAGAAACATCTATTTGCTAGTCCACTTATGGATGCATTCATTGGTTGATTGTTCTATGTGCCCTGACCAGGGAGCAAGCCCCACAACCTTGTCATATCAGGACGACACTCTAACCCACTGGGCTATCTGAGCAGGGCGTGGCAAAGACTTCCTTGATAGTGTGTTCTGATAGAAGAGAAGTAGAGGGTACAGGAGCCATTAGAGTCGGTGAGGATGTATGGAATATGAGCCTCAGAAAGCAGATGGCCCTGAAGCCATAGCCAAAAAGTGCCTGGCATGTATTAGGTCCTCCATGTACATTTGTGGAGTGAATGTATTATGTTCAACCCTCTATAAGCCTTACCATACGTGGCTGAAGTCATGACGACCAGAATTATGAGCCCATTTTTCAGATGGGGAAACGGAGGCCCATGCAGAAAGAGTTCCCAGGTGGTTAGCAGGAGGTAGAATGAGAACCCAGTTCTCCTGCCTCTCATCTCCCACTGGGGTCAGCCTCAGAGGCTGCAGGGCAGTGAGGTGGGGAGGGAAGTGTGGGATGAGGAACCCAAAGAGGAAGCTCAGAAAGGCAGACTGCTAGAGAGGCCCAGAGCTCAAGACCGTCGAGTTAGAGGAACTTCATCTTCTCAGAATAGCTCAGTCCTGGGGGTGGGGGTGAGTCTTCCCCCATCAAGGGCCAAATTCCTGAGGAGTTCCCAGGCGTTTAGAGTCCTATAGCTCCCTCTCTTCAGGTTCTCTGTGTTCTGAATGAACCCCCCAAACCCCCAAGTGACTGTTGTCCCTAGTGGACATTTGGGGTTCCCCCTGCCTTCCTTCTCTCTCCCCTTTTCTGACCCTCAGCTTCTTTCTGATCGAAGAGCTGAAAACTTTGACTCTGCAAACAGGAAGGGGCTGGAGACACCTCCATTACTCAGGTGGGAGTGGCAGTCCCAGAGAGGGGGAGTGATGCCATACTGTGTGTGACAATAGCAAGTGACAGCAATACCCTGAAGAGGAACTCGCGGCCTCTGGGCCTTTGCCTGACTCCACTGGAGGGTTAGCTCCAAGATGTCCATGTCCCAGTGACTTGTTTCAAACATGTAGTAAATTCTTAGCATGGTCCATGTTACCTCCAGGTCGCCTGGCCAACTCCAGAATTCAAGGACAGTTGTGAACTTCCTGAGAAATCAGCAAGAAAGTTCAAGAACAAATGTAGAATGGGATCTGAAGTCAGAAACACTGGGTTTGGATCCTCATTCTGCCTTTTGCAGAGAAGCAAGTAAGCCTTTTCAAGTAAACCGGGTCACATCCCTCCCCCGTTCAAAACCTCCTGGGGTTCCCGTCTCCCTTGGAATAAAAGCCAAGGGAGGTGAGGCTCAACCTCACCGTCCTGTCTCCTTCCGGCCCTCTCTTGATCCTCCCACTCCAGCCACACTAGCCTTTCACTATCCTTCGACTCACCAACCACACTCTCACCCCAGGACCATCGCACTTGCTGCTTTCTGCAGTGTTCTCCACCCAGGTCTCTTCACAGACCTCAGTCTCTCCGAGAGGTCTTCCCTCATCGCCCTGGCTGAGACAGGAGCACCCACCCACAGCCTCTTTCACTTTCTAGCCTCTCCCCAGCTGTATCCTTCTTGGCTTTAACTACCACCTAACATGGTGACCACCAGGATGGGCCTCTCTGGTCTCACCTGCTTCTGCAGAGTGGAACTGACCAGTGGCCCCAGCTGCCATGCTGTGAAGTCCAGCACTGGGCTGCTCCCAGCCGATGGCCGAGTGTCGCAGGGATACTGAGGCAGGCCCGGGCCAGGGGGACCTGTGACTGGAGACTTTGGCTAAGGGCTCCTTGGCAGCCTTCTCAGGCTTTCCTTAGAACTGCACTGCAGTCTAAGACTCTTCCACCTTCCCTTTCTTCTTCCTGTGGAGTCAGACATGCCTGGCCACGTGACAGCTCTCCCAGCCTCTCCTCGTTTCTCTCACAGGCATCTCCTCTAGTAAACTTCTTGTATATTTAATATCTCTGAGAGTCTGCCTCTCAAAGGGCCTGAACTAATGTACCTAATCTATGACCTATAGATTTGTTTATCATCTCTCCTTCCGCCATAGATTGTGAGATAGATGGGGGTAATGGCTTGTTTTCTACACTGCTGTATCCCAGTCTTTCTGAGATACAGTCTTACTAGGGTATAGTAGATGCTCAATAAATTCTTGAATAATTGAATGAAGCCTCCTTAGCTTCCTGGGGCCCCAGTTTTCCCTGTTTAAACTGAGAACAGCTGTCTGCATTTGTTCCTCTGTCCTTGGAGAAGAACAAAGTCTTTCCCTGACTTGATCTGCATGGAGGTTGTCCCCTGCAGACAGGACATGGTGGCCAGTTTTCCCCCGGGGCAACTTTTCACTCTAATCTCCCTCCATGCTCCAAGGCCAACTGTCCCCCAATCTGTCCTCCTGCCAAGGGAAACCTCATAGCCACAATAGCACATGCTCGGACCCTTTTTTAATAGTTGAAAAGTAATAAAGCCTCAATTTCTTTTATTGTTTGGAGAGCACGCATTGTTTTTAAAGTTAGCTTTCATCCCCTAGTAGACACAGCCCATCATCCTTGTTAACAATGAAAACATTACAGATAAACCTAGGGCACCCTTGGATTCCTCCCGGCACAGGCCTCCATGGCCACGCTCTCCCCCTCCAGGCAGCCTGTGCCCTGCACTTCCATACCAGCTTACGGAAGCAGACACTGCCACTCTGCCCTTTCCTGTTTGGACCACTCTCACTGGACTCCCAGCTGCCAGGACCTGTATCTCTTTGCCTGGGAGACTTCTCTGTGGCCACTGGTACCCGCCGTGCCCAGGAGTTTGGCAAGCTGAAGTGCTGGAGAAATATTACCCCTACCCCCAGGGAAGAGCCCTCAACCAGTGATTGACAGGAGCCATTCCTTCACCTCTTGGGCTTGTTCACAGCCTCGCAGGGCTCCTAGTGGAACTCAGCCCCAGGTACCCACAGGGGTGACTGTCCTGATAACACGCCACTCTGTAGGCTGCCTTCTCTCTCTGTCTTGCTTCCCCATTCCCCTACCAGGGTTTTCTAGGATCAGCTCCCAAATAAACTAAATGGTAAGCACATTTGAAGTCTTTGCTAGGCTCTGCTTCTGGGGAAATGCAAGCTTAGACATATATAGCCATGGAAACAATGGAGTGTGTTTTTCTGCGTACTAATATCAAAGGGATTGTACTGCATGGATTGTGAGGTAGTGCCCTCCTGTTCCCATCTTTCAAGGGAGAAAACTGAGACTCAGAGAGGGAAGGAATTTGCCCAGCTCATCGCAACTTGTGTGAGGCAACACGGGCACTCAAACTCGAGTCTCCTGCGCTCTGTCTACTCTTCTCCAATGTCCCGGTAGCGATGGGGGGAGGGCCTCCTATCCCCTCGGCTGGACCTAAGTCTCCTGGGCCAAAGGACTTCAGGGTGCTGGTGGGAGTGCGGGCAGGTGTCCTAGGGCAGAACTGGGAATGCAAGTGCCATCCGGAGGGTGCAGTGACATGCAGAGGGTGCAGCATGTGTGGCCACAGACGCTGGCCCAGAACAAAGGCACACTTTACATTCAAGCAAGGGTATCTTCTGCATCATTACCCGGCTTCTGAGAATCCACTGGACCTTTCAGTCCTGGGGTGGAGAAAACTGGAGAAATGGGGTGAAGATCAAAGTATTGTGGGGGTTTGCAGAGAAAGATGGAGGCTAAGAGAGATTGTATCACTAACTAGCTGTGCGGCTTTGGGAAAGTTGCTTACCCTCTCTGGGCATGATGTTCCTTTTCTATAAAAAGGGAAGCCTTGAGCTGACTGGTGTGACTCAGTTGGCTGGGCATCAGCCTATGAGGCAAAAGGTTGCTGGTTTGATTCCCGGTCAGGGAGCACGCCTGGGTTGGTTGGGGGTTCAGTCCCCAGACAGAGTACACGTGGGAGGCAACCAATAGATGTTTCTCACACTGATGTTTCTCCCCTTCTCTTTCTCCCTCCCTTCCCCTCTCTCTATTAACTAACTAACTAATCAACTAGCAAATTAAATAAATAAATAAACACTTTTGGGGAAAAAAAGGGAAGCCTCCTTATGACTGGGGGACAGAGCTTAAAGATCCGAATGGCTGTGGGAGCCCACAGGACTGTCCACTTGAAGAGAGTGGTCCAGGCAAGGGCCAGGAAAACTGGGCAGCACAGGGACCACTTGGGGCAGCCCCCACTCAGCTTCACCAGCACTGCCGTGAGGAAATAACAGAGAAGCACGGGCAACAGAGGTCTCAGTTCCAGGACTGCTAACCTTTCCAGGTTTCCAAGAGAAGACAGAAAGCCAGGTTTATGTCTGCTATCTTCACTTCAAATGTTAGTAACTCTTTAAAAAGAATTGCTGTGTACCTGGCTGGTGTAGCTCAGTGGATTGAGCACAGGCCTGTGAACCAAAGGATCACGGTTCGATTCCCAGTCAGGGCACATGCCTGGGTTGCAGGCCAGTTCCCAGGAGGGGACACACAAGAGGCAACCCTACATTGATATTTCTCTCCCTCTCTCCTTCCCTTCCCCTCTAAAGATAAATAAATAAAATCTTTTAAAAATAAAGAATTGCTGTGTAGGGTTGGATGAAATACACCTCTCAGGCAAGGGATGAGAGAGGTTGTTTAAAATTGCTACACTCGACATTTTTGAGGCCCCACTCTCTGCCGGGAGCCACGTGTTAAAGACACAGTGGGTCGGGGGGCTGCATATCTGTGCCCAGGTGGTACTTACTTCCTAGAAGAAAGTAGCCCAGCCCTGGCCAGCCCCCTGAATGAAAATAACTTTCTCCTCTATCTCTAGGGCAATGGCTCCAAACAGCAGCCTGCCTGGTTGGGATGAGATTCAGGGTTATGCTTCCCACTCCCACTGGGTGGCCTATAATGAGAATGGTGATGATGTTTTTAAAAGGAAAATAGTGAGTGTTGGCGAGGATGTGGAGAACCTGGAACCCTTCTATACTGCTGATGAGACTGTAAAATGGTGGGAAACAATCTGGAGATTCCTCAGGAAATTAAACATGCAATTACTATATGATCCAGCGATTCCAGTCCTAGGATTCCACCCAAGGGAACTGAAACAGGTGCTTAACCAAACACAGGTACGTGCATGTTTACGGCAGCGTCGTTCACAGCAGCCAAAAGGTGGGAAGGAGGCAAACCTCCATCTCCAGATGAATGGAGAAACAAAATGTGCCCTACACGTGCAATGAAATGGTATTCAGCCACAAAATGAAATGAAATATTGATACATGCTACAGTGTGGCTGAACTTTGAAAATGTTATGTCAAGTGAAAGAAGCCAGACCCCAAAGGTCACGTTTGTCTAATACCATTTATACGAAGTGCCCAAAAGACATCAATGCATAGACACTAAAAGCAGGTTGGTAGTTGCCAAGAGCTGGGACTGGAAGACCTGGGAGTAACCGCTCTGTGGGCATGGTGTCTCGTTTGCGGGGGATGAAGATGTTTTGGAACTACGTAAATGTGGTGGTTGTATAACATGGTGGATGTACAAAATGCCACTGATTTGTCCACCTTGAAAAACAGGGGTACCTCAGTACTCGTTAATTTGTTTAGGAACTTGTGACAGCGCTGGAACTGATGAGTCCTAAACGATGAAGCATTTTCTCTTGTGGGGCAGCGTTGTGACTCACAAAGTTCTAGCAAGCGCCACAAGTCCCGAGCAAGCGCCGGGTGCTGAAACATTGCTTTCTCATCAAAATGGGACGAGTACAGGGTCTGACAAGTCCTGAAGACAAGGAGTACCGAGGTATGGCTGTAGTTAAGTTTATGTTATGTAAGTTTTACTTTAAAATGTTACTACATAAAAGTGCTTTGCTAGGATGGTTAAACAAAAGGTGCTACACCCAAACAGTGGAATATTGTGCAACCCTAAAAATTCAAGGATGTTTTAATAACATGGAAAAATGCTTACAATATAGTGCTAAGTGAGCAAGTAGGAGAAAAATTGTACATGCAGCATTTTGCTAATTATGTTAAAATAGACGTGCACAGAAAAGAAGATTACATAAAAATAAACTGTTATCCAAATTTAAAAACTATCACGCTTCCATGGTTTGAGCGTCCTCTGAGTGTCAAGCACAACAGAGGCAGATGAAGACCTTTGTCCTCCTTCAGCGGAGAACAGGAGACTGGTACGGTGGCCCTGGGTCTAGAGGGAGCTGGGAGGCCAGCAGAGCTAGAGTCTCCTCCCTTCTCTGCCCCAGACCCCCTGGGTGACCCTTCCAGGTCTCAGTCCTCCTCTCCCACGAAAGGAGAGGGCTACAGGTCCCCTTTCTGGAGAACCATCCGGCTCTTGGTGTTTTCCCCAAGAAACACCTGCCCACGTGCCCGAGGACGCACATCCAGGATGGTCCCGGCGGCTTTGTTCATTGTAGCAAACCCTTGGGACAATCTGAACATTTATCAACAGGGGAAGATGCGTAAGGAAGGGTGGTCACCTGCTGGGACACCCCACTTAGGAGGAATGAACTAGACCTCTCTTTTTCATCCTGGCAACTTAATGATAAGAAGGTGGGTGAAAAAGAAAATTGCAGTAGAATCTCAGTTAGCGTTTATGTAGCTCTTTAAGCTACAGAAAGCAATTGTATGTGTTGTTTATGCACCCATGTATATGCAATACATTTACAAAGGAAAAGACGGGAAGAATTGTACTTCCTGACTGTGGCTGCCTCTAGGGAGCGAGAGAAACAGAATTGAGAGGGATACGAACAAGGTGGAGAGGCTTCAATTTTATCTATTACTTTCAGTAGTTTTAGTTTTTAAAAAACTGAAGCAAACATGGCAAAATGCTACCATTTGTTAATTCTGGCTGGTGGGTCCCTGGGATATTTAGTCTATTATTCTGTTCACTTTTCTGTATTTTAAGCCCCTTACCCCTGCACCAAAAAACAAAACAAAACAAAAAAACAGTAAAGAGAAAGCCATGGGAAAAGGGAACTGGTATTTATTGAGTCCTTTCTCTGCGTGGCCCACAGGTTACACCAGCGGTTCTCAGAGTGTGGTCCCTGCACCAGCAGCATCAGTGTGTGTATGGGGGTGGGGGTGGGGGTGGGGCGTATTAGAAATGCGAATTCTCAGGGTCCTACTCCAGGTCTACTGAATGAGAACCCCTGGGGTCAGGGCCCAGAAATCTGTGTTTTAACAAGCCTTCCAGGTGATTCTGATGTACCGCTAAACTTGAGAACCACAGGACTACACCCTAGTAGCTATGCCGGTGCGGTAGTTCACATGTATTAACCATGAACACTTGTCAGGCAGCGCTCTAAGAACTTTCCTTCAGTAACTGAGTTATTGAATCTTCAAAACCGCGCCGTGAGGGAGAGCCACTATTATCATCATTCCCGTCCCACAGTTCTGGAAATGGAGGCACTGGAAAGCCAACCCCCCCCCCCCCGCCCCAAGTCCCACAGGCAGGTTGCTCCCAGAAGCCCCCTTCCTTAACCAGGACACAAAACTGTCACCTCCAGGACCTCTGACAGACTAGCTCGCTGCAGCCTTGGAAGAGAGAATCAATAGCCCCATTTGACAGATGAGGACACTGGAATTCAGAGAAGAGAGCACTGCCCACTGTTTCACGCAAAGTGAAGAGGCAGGTCACCTTTCGGTCAGGGCAGTCCATGAGGTTTTGGGGTTTGACCCAGACCTGGGAGGGATGGGGCACCGCGGAGGAGGAGAAGGGAGCGCAGCGAGGGTTCTCAGCTGCAGCCCCGCCTGGGTGTGGCTGGGGTGTCACGCCTACGACCAGCTGCCCCTTCCCTAGGACCGCTGCCAACCCGCTGTGACTCGTCCCCAACCCCCACCAGGAACCTGTAAGGGCTTCCCCTCCCAGGCTTCGTGAAGCCTCATCCCTTCCTTCTCGTTTTTTTTTCTCCCCCTTCTTCTTTTGCAGAAGGGGAACCTGGACGGCCCAGAGAAGCTGCAGCTCCAGCAGGAAGGCGCTCGGGGCCAGAGCGGACCCTGCGCTCCCGCGTTCCCAGGGTGGCGGCTGAGCAAAGCCGCCCCTCAGCTGGGTGCTTGCTTCCCGGATCCGCCCCTCATCCCGCGGCCTGTCCGCCGCTCTCCCGACGGTCCCCCCGCCCGCTGCACCGCAGCCTGCCCTGCCACAGCCCGGAGACCCTCAGGCCGACCTCGCAGGCCGGCGTCCCGGGTCTCTCCGTCCGCGACACTCACCTGGGCGCCCGCTCCCCGTCCCGCGGGCTGCCCGGGTCCTCGCAGCTGGAGCGCCCCCCCAGCTCAGCAGCCCCCGGAGTGCCGGGGCGCCGGTACCTGGAGGAAAACGGACTGATTTTGAAGAAGCGGCTAGGGCGGCCCTCCGAGGGGCTTCCGTGCCGCGAGTCTCTTAAAGCTTCTCGAGCTGATCCGTCCGAGCCCCGCTCCCGCTGGCCTCTGTGCCTGAGCGGTCCGCCCGGGCTAGAACCTGGGACGCCACAGGCCAGCTGGGCGCCTCGGCCGCGCCGGGCGGGACGCTAACCCCGCCTCGAATCTTGTAACCCCGCCCCCGAGAGGTTCTAACCCCGCCCCCCCAGGACCCTAATCCCGCCACCTAAGGATTGAACACCGAACTACCCGAGGCTTCTAACCCAGTCCCCGAGGATTTGCCCCATAGTCCCTGATGGCTGACCCCGCCCCCAAGAACTTTAACCACTCTCCCAAAGATCCCAACACCTCTCCTAACGAATTCTAATTCCTCTAACCTTATCCCCAAAGGGGCTAAACCCCAATCCCTGGGTTCTAACCCCACCCCCAGCTCCCCCGCCGCAAGAACCCTAATGCCCCCACCTCCTCCTCCCAAGATCCTAACTCTGCCCCAAGTGATTTTGAATCCCACATTCTAGGGGTCTTTAACCTCGCCCACCGGAGGTTTCTAATCCTGCCGCAAGGATTCTAATCCAGCCAAGGGAAGGATCCTAGCCCGCTCCTCCAGGGACTTTAACCGCCCTCAAGATTTGTAAACGCAGCTCCGGAATTCCAGACGCACTTCTCAGGGATCCCGGCCTCGCTCCCAGAGGATCTGAGTCCGGGCCTCCCGATTCTACCCGGGTCCATCCACGGATTCCAGCCCAGCCCTCCAGGGACCCTACCCGCCCCACTCCAGCCGTCGAAGGATTCCATCCCAGGAGTGACTGGACTCCAGTCGCCCCGCCCCCCGCACTCTGATCCGCCCCCGCCCCTACCAAAGTCCTTTCTGGCCCCGCCCCTTCCCAGGGCCCCGCCCCTCCAAAACCCTCTGCGTCCTTCAGTTTCTGCTCCGGAGCCAGAGCCATTCAAACCCCATGCAAAGTTCCTCATCGCAGGAACCGCTCCGACTCGTTCCTGGCAGGTTTCCCGACAGCTCAGAGGACTTCGAAAGTGCGAGAAGTCCGGCCACCAGAAAGAGAGATGATGGTTCTGGGCACATGAGAGGGTCAGCGTCAGCGTCAGCTCTATCTTTTTCCACAAGTTTGCCGTCGTGGTGGCAAAGGACCACATTATTCTGTTAACAGCCATCACCTCCTCTCGCCTTTTTTGTTTGTTTGTTTGCTATTAACGTAATGCTGCAATATATATCCTTGTACATGTTCCAAAAGTTCCGATCAGTTTTAATGTGGAATGCTTTTATAAATAAAATGCACCATTATAAATATTCAGCTTGATGAGTTTGGGCAAATATATACCCTTGTGTAAACCACCATCATGTATTTTAATTGTATCAAAATATTTATACAATTATCAATTTTTAAAGATTTTATTTATTTATCTTTAAAGGGGAAGGGAAGGAGAGAGGGAGAGAAATATCAATGTATGGTTGCCTCTCATGTGTCCCCTGCTGGGAACTGGCCTGCAACCCAAGCATGTGCCCTGACTGGGAATCGAACCTCGATCCTTTTGTTCACAGGCCCACGCTCAATCCACTGAGCTACACCAGCTAGGGCTATACAATTAACAATTTTATCCTAAAACACTGCCTTACCAGTATTTGGGGTGGCAAACACTTTGCTCATTCATTCATTCATTCATTCATTGTCATGGGGAATATGGCTGATCACTAGAAGTGGTGCTGAATGCTGAATCTTTGGAGTCACACTAGAGTTGGAACCGTGGCACTACCATGTGTCAGCTGAGTGATCTTACATAAATCATGTCACCTCTCTGACTTCAGCTTCCTCGTTTGTCAAATGGAATTAACAATAGTGTTAACCTCAGTGAGTCATTGTGAGAATCACTAACATGTTATGTTCAAGTATGATAAGGATTATAAGAAAAAATAAAGCGGAGCAAGGAGAGAGGGAGTGGGGGTGGGAAGAGAGTGATGGTGTGACTTGAGACAGTCAGGGAAGACCTCCCAAAAGGAGGCATAGGGAAGCAGAGACCTACTGAATTGAGAGAAGTCATGCGATACTCTGAGGGAAGTGTGTTCAAAGCAGAAGGAATAGTAATAGCAAAGGTGCCACTGCACTTGGTTTATTTGAGGAATGTAAGGAGGCCAGTGCAGCTGAAACACAGTGGGTGCTTGGGAGAGTAACGGAGATGATGTTGGAGAGGTAGCGGGGCCAGGTTGGGAGGCCATAAATGTCTTGGTATTGACCATGTGCTTTAATTGACACAAGATGGGAGCCATTGGAGGGTTTTGAGCACAGGAGCAAACCACGCTGGCTTGTGTTTTGGTGGGATCCCTGCTGGCTGGAGAATGGATGGAGGGGCCAGAGGGAAGCAGTGAACCCAGTGAGCAGGCTTAGGCAGTCATCCAAGGTCAAGATGATGGTGGCAGTAACCAGGGTGGTGGCAACTGACAATTGTAGGAGCTCAGAGAGAGAGAAAAGATGAGCATGCTCGAGACTTCATGAGTATGTGCAAGGAGAGGCATTACAGCACTGGTTTTATTACGAAAGGGCTGGATCTAACCTAAATACCTTCACTTGGGGATTGGGAAAGTGACGGCAATACGACGATGGGGCACCGAGCCCTTGTTCAAAACACAAGGGTGTATAAAAACTACTTGTATTTCTAAACACTAGTCGTGAACAATCTGAAAATAAAGTTAAGAAAACAATTTCACCAAAAAGAACAAAATACTTGAGAATAAACGGAACAACTTTGAAATTAAGAACAAACTGACAGTAAACAGAGGGGAGGTGGAAGGGATAATGGGGGGAAAAGGGAGAGGGTTTTCAGGGACATGTATAAAAGACACATGGACAAAACCAGAGGGGGTAGGATCAAGGGTGGGAAGTGGGGATGGCTGGGGTGGGGAGAGGTGGTGGGGGGAAAATGGAGACAACAGTACTTGAACAACAATAAAGAATAAAAAATAAATTAAACAAAAGAAATGCAAGGTACTCTGAAAACTAAACAAGAAACATTCCTGAAAGAAAGTTAGGAAGACCAAAATAAGGTCATCTCATGGGCTGGAAAAGATATCTCATGGAAAAGACATCATCCCTTCATGGGTTGGGAGACTTAATATTGTTCGGATGATGATACTCTCCACAGTGATGGACACAATTTCTATTAAAGCCATATAGATATAGATATAGATACAGATATATAATGAACAAGCACATTCTAAAATTCATATGGAAATGCAAGGAACCAAGAACAGTCAAAGCAATCTTGAAAAAGTAAAATAAAGATATAAAGATGGAGGACTCACACTTCCTAATTTCAAAACTTACTTCAAAGCTACAGTAATCAGCCCTGGCTGGTGTAGCTCAGTGGATTGAGTGCGGGCCTGCGAACCACACGATCTCGGTTTGATTCCCAGTCAGGACACATGCCTGGGTTGCAGGCCAGGTGTCCAGTGGGGGCACGCTATGTGCAACCACACATTGATGTTTCTCTTCCTCTCTTTCTCCTTCCCTTCCCCTCTCTCTAAGAATAAACAAATAAAATATTTTTTAAAAGACTGATAATAATTAGTGTTGATGGGAACAGGAAGAAATTAGAACACTCATACACAGCCGGTGGGAATATAAAAGAGAGCAGCCCACTGGAAAAGTTTGGCAGCTAAACATAGAGTTACTGTACGATCCAGCAATCCCACTCTTGATACCCAAAAGACTTGAAAATATACGTCTACACAAGAATTGGTATGTGTCCCTGACAGGAGGGGCTCACTGGGTTGGGTGTCGCTGTGCAGACCGAAGGTTCACCTGTTTGATTTCTGTTCCCGCGTGTGCCTGAGTTGTGAGCCAGGTCCCTGGTTGGAGGCCTGTGAAAGGCAACCAGTCCATGTTTGTCTCATACACCGATGTTTCTCTCCTTCTCTTTCTCCCTCCCTTCCCCTCTCTCTAAAAAGAAATAAATCTTTAAAAAAATGTGTTGGTAAAAATGTCATAGTACCATTGTTCATTAATGACCAAAAAGTGGAAACAACTCTAATGAATTGTAAATGAATAAGTAAAATATGGCCTATGCATCCAATGGGATATTATTTGACAATAAAGAGTGAAGAAGTACTGATCCAAGCTACAGCATAGATGACCATGAAAAATGTTACGTTAAATGAAGAAAACCAGTCACAAAAGACTACGTATTGTGTGATTCCATGTATGAAATGTCCACAACAGCCAAGTCTACAGAAACAGAAAGCAGATTAGTGGTTGTCTAGGGCGGGGGCTAGGGGGAAATAAGAAGTGGCTGCTGATGGGTGTGAATTTTGGGCAGGGGTGGTGGTAACAAAAATGCCCTAAAATTCCTTGTGGGAGTAGTTGCACAACTCTGTGAATATACTAAGAATCACTTAATTGTACATTTTAAATAACAAATGTATGCTATGTAAATTATAATTCCACAAAAAGGGTTTTTAAAAAGAATGAAGAAACTCCGTATGTACTAACAGGGAACAAGTTTGTAAGTGGGTGCAGGGCAGGGCACACAATAGCTCCTAGTGTATTTTACCATTTGCATAGAACATGTGTGGGAATTTACCAGCACGTGCCTGGGCTGAGTCAGGACGGGCACGCGGAGTGGTCTCCATTGAAGCAGTCCCAATGGAGGGGAACTGTGTAGACAGAGGAGGGAGGAAGACTTACTGGTTCTAGCCTACCCTTTGTACTCTTGAACTTTGAGCCACCTGGACATGCACTATCCAAAAATAAAGACAATTTTTAAAAATCAGAGACTTCATGGACAAGAGAGAATTGAGGCTGGGGAAGATTTTTAGAGAATCCAAAGAGTCAAGGTTCTGGGAGTGCACTTGACCGTGGGCCAGGAGGAACAATGGAAGCAAAGGTACTGAGGCTGCGCTGACTGCCTCTTACTAGCCTCTGCACAATTGCACAAAGAGCTCATGTTATTGTGCCCTCCTATCAGCCCATTTAATCTCTTTGAGACAGGGATGAGTATAAACAGATGGCTCAGAGAGGTAAAACATTTGCCCAACGTTGCATTGCCAGCAAGCAGTAGAACTGGGGTTCAAACCCAGGTCTGTGAGCCTCCAGTTGTCTCCAATGGCCGTGCTTGTAATGACTACACAGATTGTATGTGTGTTCTGGAAAATGAGGGGGAGAGCGATGCTCAGTAAAGGACACAACACAGAGCTCCGTCCCGGAGGGAGGGCAGGCGCTAAGAAGCAAGCAGACTTCACTTTACAGTGGATTAGAGGCTGGCTCCTTCAAAAATACAGGGGTGGGTTTACAGTTGTAATACAAACAAATAATATAGTAATTAAATAATAGCACAAGAATACACACTGTGTTCCCTGTATTTACAACCAGTAAGCCTACTTCTGCTCACCCTGTACATTTTCCTATTTCTAGGAGCATTTGCATTTCATATTTCAAATTCTTTGGGACCACTGTTGATTGTTCTATATTCAAAACAGAATGGAGGATGAGGAAGAGAGCCATGATCACTATTTCAGGGCTCAGATATTTCCCCTTTTATTTGCAAAGCAGCCAGTGTTTATTTCACAGCTTTACCCTTCCAGGCAGGAGGTCACTGCTGGCCTCATTTTCCGAGGGAGACAAATGAAAATCTGAGAAGAGTAACCCTTGAGAAACTCCCAACAGCCCCCAGCAGGTCCCTGGCCCAGCTTCTCAAACAGCTCCTCCATCTTCCATCTTCTCCAGCTCTCCTCCCTGCCTTATTTTAATTCAGAGAAATTGCCACCACCAGGCACTATAGGGCATGTTTACATGTTAATCTGCTTATTGTCTCTCTCCTACATGTTTCAAGTTCCATACAGGTACTATTCACATGGCCGTTTTACAAATGAAGAAAAAACTGAAGCTCAATGTTTACGAACAGCCAGTGAATGATAGTGCTGAGAGCCAAACCCTTCATTTCTTAAGCCGATCCTATTAATGTTCATGAAGGGCCTACTATGTGCATCTCTGCTAGGGGCTGAGAATACACCACCAAGAATAAACAAGATAGTCTTGGGCTTCAAGCAACGTACAATCCAATTAGGGAGACAAAAACTTACACCAGTATCTTAAATTGGGAGTGGAAAATGCTGTGGTATTGTAAGACAATGTAGGACGGACACGGTTCAGCCTGGGGTGCATCAAGGAGGACTTCTCGAAGGAGGTGATCAGTTGAAGTTTAAAGGATGCTAGTAGAAGATCATGGCAAAGGGCATTCTAACCAGAAGAGGCAGCTTAACAAAGTCTTGAGGGAGGAACAGCCTGGCCTGTTGGATGAACCACAAACACTTCTGTGCTTTAGCGCCTGAAGCTGGGGACGCAGGCAGAGGGAAGATGAGGCTGGAGATGGCAGTGACAGCTTGATTAGGAGCTGGGTTTTTCTAGTGTAGGCAACTGGAGGGATCTGCCTACGGGTTTCTCCCAAGCGTACCTACTCAGGTACCATCCTAAAGCCGGCTAACCTACTGCTCAGGGGTGTGGTGAGACTGGGCAGAGATGGGCATGTTGCCGTGCCAGTGAAGTTGTTTTTCTGCCTGCAGCTGCGCGGCCCTCTCCAGCTGACGGGTATCCCCAGGTGGTGGAGCACAGCTCGGTTTCACAACTCCCCTCCCTCCCTCCAGTCTCCCCAGAGGCCAAGAAAAGAGGAAGCGCTTAGAGGACTTCCTCTTGGGTCAGGGTGCCCCAAGCCCAGGCCGGTGGGGGGAGGGGGTTGGAGAGGGCGGGTCAGAGTGGGACCTGCCCAGGGTCGGGCATTCGCCCCCAATAAAAAGGCCTGGGCCGCAGCCCCGCCCCATTCCGCGGAGGCCAAGCGCCAGCAGGGTGCACGAAGGCCTTGGATCTAGAAGAAAGGCATGGAGTCCCAGCAGTTCTGTTACTGTCGGTTCTCCTCATAGCCTTGAGTCCTGAGAGAGAAGGCGCATGCTTACTCAGCAATTTAACACCCAGGCGATGTGCGTGAATTGACATGGAGAGATCCCCAAGCCTAGGTACACAATGGTATAGAGTGTATAGTCATTTTTTAAAATAACATGATTTTATATTTATCTACATCTGTACGTATATACATAGAGAAAAGTCTGAAACCTACACAGCTGACAAGAACAGAGGTTGGCATTGAAGAACAAAGGAACACTGGGAGAAAGGAGAACGACTCAGTGACTTTTTCTCTATTTGTTTAAAAATTTTTAAATGGGACTATATTCATTTTATTTGTGTAATTAAATAATAATAAAGAGGATCATTATATATGGTTATCAAAGGTCCTTTTCCCCAAATATTTTATTATGAAAATTTCCAAACATACAGCAACATTGAAAGACTTTTACAATAAAACCCCATGCTCACCACGTACCTTCTGCCATTAACATATTATTTGCTTTATCACTTTCCTTCTGTCCATCCATCAATTCACCTTTTAAAAATGCATTTCAAAGTGAATTACTTCAGCAAACACATATTATTGATCAGAGTTCAATGTTATTTACAGTATTTCAATGTAAAATTTACATACCACAAAATGCCCAAGATTAAGTGTTCACTTGCTGGATTTTTACAAATGCACATACGTCTATGTAACTTCAACCTCAGTAAGATACACATTTCCATCACTTCAGAAAGTTCCCTCTTGTCCTACAGTGCATTTTAATTGCCAACATTCTACGCGTCAGCATTTAATAGAGGGCCGGGTACATAGTACGTGCTCAGTAAATGTTGGTTGAAGGAATAAATAAGTCTAGGAATGGATGTGCCCAAGGACTGCTTCCCTGAGGGCAGGACCATGGATTTCTCTCTTGCATTCCCTACAGAACTGATACACAATACATGCTTACTAATGATTTATTGATTATATGAGTTATACATTGCTGTATGACAAATCACCCAAAATGTAGCAGCTTAAAACAACAGAAACAGTTATTATCTCACACAGTTTCTGTGGGTTAGGAATCTGGAAGCAGCTTGGATCAGTGGTTCCGGCCTGGAATCTTCATGAGGCTTCAGTCAAGGTCAGCCTGGTCTGCAGTCACCGAAGGACAGATGGGGGTGGGAGGGTCCCTTTCCAAGGTGACTCACACACATTACTGTTGGCTGGAGCCCTTGGGTTCTCACCACGTGAACCTTTCCAGAGGGCTGCTGACCGTGCTCATGACATAGTGGTGGGCTGTCCCCAGAGTGTGTGATCCAGGACAGCTGGGCGAAGCTTCCCATGGGTCACACAGGCCATCCCCACTCAAGATGGGAAGGTCTACGCAAGAGCACCAATACCAGAGGGTAGGACTAACTGGGGGCTTTGTAGAGAAGGTAGTCACTGTGAGTATGTATGTGACTTTCCTGAGAACTTGCTCTGTGCCGGGTGCTGCGTTGGGATCTACGGAGGGTAGGGGTGAGTCAGAACCAGCTCCACGCATTCCTGCCACTAGATGTGTGCATGTGTGTACCTTATGGTGGGGGGAGGTCAGACAGGCATGAAAACCGACGGTGTCATAGGGTGCAAACGGCACTTAAAATTGCTTTTCTGTGATTTATATTCATGGCATGGCATTGAAGACAGATTGTGAAAAGAAGTTTCCTTCTACTCTCATTATACTATACACGCCGGCTCAGAAGCAACAACCATCACTTACTTTGTACGTCCTTCCAGAACTATTCTATGCTTATATACAAAGGCATTCCCCTCTGCCTTTAAACAGAAAAAAGGCACTATCCAAAGTGCATTGTTCTGCACCTTACTTTCTTTTTTCTCTTATTTGATCTTGGAAATAATTTGATATTAGTACATAGAAAGCCAGCTTGTTCTTATTTATGGCTGCATGGTATTCTGTTGTCTGTCTGAGTCACAGTTTATTTAACCCATTCCCTGTCATTGAACATTTTCTTTCTTTCTTTCTTTCTTAATTAATTAATTAATTAAAAAAATAAGCCCTGGCTGGTGTAGCTCAGTGGATTGAGCGCAGGCCTGCGAACCACACGATCGCGGTTCGATTCCCAGTCAGGGCACATGTCTGGGTTGCAGGCTGGTTCCCTGAAGGCCAACTCCCAGCAGGGGACATACGAAAGACAACCATACATTGATGTTTCTCTCCCTCTCTCCTTCCCCTCTAAAGATAAGTAAATAAATAAAATGTTAAAAAATAAGACAAAAATATGAACAGTAAGATGACAACAAACTCATAGCTATTAACAATTGAACATAAAAAATAAAAACAAACTAAGCAATTAATTAGAACAGGAACAGAATCACAGAAATGGACATCACATGGAGGGTTATCAGCAGGGCAGTGGGAGGGGAGAGAGGGGAAAAAGGTACAGAGAATAAGTAGCACAGATGATAGGTACAAAATAAACAGGGGGTGTTAAGAATAGTATAGGAAATGTAGAAGCCAAAGAACTTACATGTATGACCCATGGACATGAACTAAAGGGGGGGAATACAGGTGGGAGGGGGTGTGCAGGGTGGAGGGGAATAAAGGGGGGAAACTGGGACAACTATAATAGCATAATCAATAAAATATATTTAAAATATTTTATGTATTTATTTCTAGAGAGAGAGGAATGGAGGAATAAAGAGAGGGATAGAAACATCAATGTGTGGTTGCCTCACGCATGCCTCCTACTGGGGACCTGGCCCACAACCCAGGCATGTGCCCTGACTGGGAATCAAACAGGTGACCCTTTGGTTCACATGCTGGCACTCAACCCACTAAGCCACACCAGCCGGGGCAACATTTTTTAAATTTTTAATCTCTTGTTATTAGAAACAGAGCCATGATACCCACCATTTCCACTTGCATCAACATAAACGTAGGAGAAATTCCTGGGAGCGGAATTCTTGCATCAAAGGGTCTGTGCATTGAAAATATCGGTAGCTGTTGCTAAATAGGGTTTTACCAACTTACCCTCCCACTGACGATGTGTGAGCATGCCCGTTTCCTGACAACTACA
Source organism: Sturnira hondurensis (assembly GCF_014824575.4). NCBI lineage: Eukaryota > Metazoa > Chordata > Mammalia > Chiroptera > Phyllostomidae > Sturnira > Sturnira hondurensis. The sequence continues at coordinate 18,323,780 of NW_028076767.1, read as the reverse complement.
TGGTAAGTTATCAAACTTTCCCAAGTTTGCCAGTCTAGTCATTGAAAAATGGTTTCTCAACATAGTATTAATTTGCATTTTTCTTACGATGAGTGAGGCTGAACATCTTGTCACATGTTTCAGGGTCATTTGCATTTTCTTTTCTGTGTACTGTACAGTAATTTGCCTATTTTTCTATTGGGCTATGCATCTTTATATTTATTTGAATGTCTTCTTTACACATCAAAGGCACTGTCCCTTTGTCTACATGGTAAATGGCAAAAACAATTTTTAACAAGTTGCTTTTAGACAAAAATGAGAAGTTTTCGCAGGTCAAATCATTTTCTGTGCATCACCGCAGGGCCGCCCGAGGGCCAAGGGAGCAGCTGTGTTGTGTTAGGGTTCTGGATGGCAATGCTAGGGCCTGGCAGTGCGGGTAGGGGATCTGGGGCAGGCAAGGAGGGAGCTGTTAGCTCTTGCTCTCGATGGGAAGGGCTGTCCCAGAAGACAGTGAAGTCCCCATCGCAGGAAGTGGGCAAGACAGACCCTTTGCCCTTCCTCTAAAAGGGCTCAGGATGGACAAGTCAGAAATGAGAGGACCCATCAGCAGGGCTGTCAATTTCTGGTCATTTAGGCCTGTCTGTGTGGCTACTGTACCTGGAAGCACCAAATAAATTATTTAGTTGTATAAACTCCCCAGAATGGAAGTTCCATGAAGTCAGGGTTCAAGTGCAATGCACTTGAAAAACAGTTGTGAACTCTGGCTTGTCTAGCTCAGTGGACTGAGTGCAGGCCTGTGAACCACACAACTGCGGTTCGATTCCCAGTCGGGGCACATGCCTGGGTTGCAGGCCAGTTCCCAGCAGGGGACTCACGAGAGGCAACCACACATTGGTATTTCTCTCCTTCTCTCCTTTCCTTCCTCTCTAAAGGTAGATAAATAAAATCTTAAAAAAAAACACCAGTTGCGAAATGAATGAATGAATGAATGAATGAATCTAATCAAAGGATGGGAGAGGCTGCTGTTTCTGAACCAGGAGGGAGCCCTCTGTTTTCCTCCTTTTCTTTTGGAACTTGCCCTCTCCTCTTCCTTCCTCTTACCCCACCCGAGTCAGGTCTTGGGGTCTCTCATCTGGTTGTCGTCCCGGCCTCCTGCCGCACTCCCCAGCACCCAGGTTCTCCTCCGTCCCCCAGTCAACCCTCCTCTCCAAGCAGCTAGATTCACTTTCGGAAGATGTGAGCCCATGAGGTCACTCCCCGATCATTACTCTTCCTTGTCCCTAAAGGGCCTCCTCAGTCTGCCTACTCCTCTGGTTTCCTCTCTGAAGCCCCTCACCCTGTCCCCCGACCTCACCCACCCCAATGTTCCTCCAGCAATCCTAATGGTCTCACGTGTTGAACAATTACTGTATGTATTTTTACATGGATTATCTTGTTTAAGCCTCACAACCATCGAGGAAGATCTATAAGGGTGATGTTATTATTATTCCCATTTTATAAATGAGAAAACTAAGACCCAGAGACATTTGGGGCCTTACCCAAAGTCACCCAACTAACAGATGTCGGAGTCAGTATTCAAAACTCTCTCAGTCTGCCCCTTGGGGAGGAGCATCCAACCACTGCCCTGGTGCTAACCGGTCACTAGCCTTAGAGTGTGCCCTGCTCCTTCGAGCTCCCTGGCCTTTGCTCACATTGGCCCTGGAAGGCTCCCCCTTGTATTGCCTACCTGCTCCAAACCTTGCTCACCCTTCAAAGTCTTGCTTGTAAGTCACTTTCTCTGCAAAGCCTTTTCCATCTTCCCCAGAAACAGCCGTGTTGTCACTCTCTGATTTTATAGTTGAGAACTTCCTGCTCTGCTGATGTGAGGACTTCCCTCCCTATCAGGCCCAGAGCCCCGCAGCGGGCAGAGGCTGTTCTGTATCTTTCTCCAGTTTTTGGCAGTGTCTGACACAGAGCGAGTGCTCTCTGAATATTTGGTGACCAATGACAGTGGCCCCAGGACTCCTCCCCAATGCACAGTTGTGAAGGACTGCCAGTCCCCAGCTAGAAGCTGGGAGGGAGTAGGGAGTTGCAGGGTCCCGAAATAGGAGGGGCTTAGTGTAGGGGTAAAGACAATTTCACTAATGACATCCCTTGTCTGTGGGGCAGCTCTGTTCCTAGAGCATCCAGCTGGTAGGGAAGTTCCATCCTTACACCACCCCTAGAGGTTTTGGTAACCGGCTGTCCCACACTCAGAGGGTTTTGCCCCTCTTGCAGTGCCAGGAACTGAACCAGGATGGGAAGTGATTCTGGCTGGGTCTCTGGACACCACAGGAGGAAGTGTGGCCAGAGTCCACATGCCCAGAGCCTGGGCTACCCCAGCCAGGGCCCTGGGACTTCAGTAACTACTGGTTACAAGACTTTGGTAACAGGGTGGTTCCGGGACGGTGGGGGTTTCCTCGGGGTGCGAGGGAAATTGCTCCACTGCTGGAGCTGCGGAGTGAGAGCTGTCTCAGTGCCGCTCGGCAGCCCTGTCACTGTGGCCGGCACTGGAATTTCTGAGCTCGATCCTCTTGCAAAGGCCTTAGCCCTTTAAGAGGAAGCTCTAGCTCTTTGGTCCCCATCCCTATGGGGATTGCCTTGCTCAGGAACTTACTGAGGCTCCCCACAGCCTCTGCTGCAAATGCCCGAGTCTGAGATCACTGCATTCCGAAGTCTGGTAGACGGGACAGCTAGGCAACTAGGAACAGGAGCTCTGGGTTAGCCAGATGGGGGCCCACATCTCTGTGAGCTCAGGTCATTCTCTTCCCTTTCCTGAGCTCCAGTTCCCCCAAACAGAAAATAAGGATAAATAGACTTGGAAACATCAAAATGAAGGATTTGTTCCATGGAACAACTGTGGTCCAAGGAAAGCACCCCAGACCAGTGGGTCTCCAAGTGTGATGCCCAAACCAACAGTGTCACCTGCACACTTGTTAAACATGCAAATTCTGGCCTCGCCCTGCTCTGTTGAGCCAGAACCTCAGGGTGGGGTATAGCTATCTATGTTTTAGCGGGCCTTCCAGGAGATTCTGATGCTTGTTGAAGTGTGAGAACCGCAGCCCTAGATGAACTTGATAGACGGGTGATACATTGGGAGGGGACATCCAGAACATCAACAGACAACAAGGGGTTAATATTGAAAATTTATAAGCTACTCCTGCAAATCAATAAGAAAAAAGACAAGAAACCTAATCAATAGTGGACAAAAGATCTGGATAGGCAATTCACTGAAGAGGAAGCCCAAATGCCCGACAAGTACAGGAGGAGGTTCTGAATATCAGGACTAATAGAGAAATGCAAGTTAAAATGAGATGTCACCTCACCACCCAAGCTGTAGGCAAAATTACAAAGTCAGATACTGTAAAAGCTGATGAAAGTGTGGGGAGGCAGCATCCTTCACTGGTTGCTAGTGGAGCCATTTTAGCAGAATTTAGTCACATTTAAAACCCATATGCCCTGTGATCTAGTAATTCTACCTGAGTCTAGAGACCAAAGAAATTTTCATGTAGCCCCATAAAGGTCATGTGCAAAGATGTTCATTTGTGGTAAGAGGGGGTTGGAAACCACATGAGTGTCCACTGCTGGGGGAATGGATGCATGAAACATAAAACAATGGATGCTCAGCTTGAAATATATATATATATTTGTGTGGGAGAGAAACATTGATCAGTTGCCACCTGCATGTGCCCTGACCGGGAATCGAACCTGCCACCCTTCAGTTTACTAGACAATACCCCAATCAACTGAGCCACACTGGCCAGGGCTCAGCCTGCAATATTTTGTAATCAGCTAGATTTTTTCAAACAGCAAGAGGGTAGAGCTTAAAAACATATTATGAAGTGAAAAAGAAGCAACAAAATGAGATCCTTACCCAATACCACTTATGCATGTGTGCAGTATAACCATGCACACAAAGCAACACATGTTTTATGTGCAGAGACATCTATCAACACACAGGAGTGGGTGCTATGGTGGGGGATGTGGGGAATGTGTAGATGCAAGGGGAAAATAAAACTAAGCAAAATATCGGAAGGGCCTTGCATAGACCAAGTGGTCACTTGCCACGAACTGAGTGAATTATGAGATTCTCTGGGCCTGAAGCCCTAATAAGAATAATATTACTTTAAAATGGGTGATAATAGCCCTGGCTGGGTAGTTCAGTTGGTTAGAGTGTTGTCCTGATATGCAAAGGTTGTGGGTTTGAGCCCTGGTCAGGCCACATGCAAGAATCAACCAATGAATGGATAAGTAAGTGGAACTACAAAAATTAATGTTTCTCTCTTGTGCGCATGCTCTTTCTCTAAAAAAAAAAGAAAGTGATAATAGTACCTACCTGACGGTAAGTGCCATGGGTGTGGCCATGGAGGGCTCTGTAATGTTTTACAAATAGACTTGCCTTGTTCTTCTGGGCCAGTCTCTGGCCTCCCCTCAGCCTCCTTCCCTTTACCCTCCACGCCTTTCCTTGGGCTGTGCAGGGTGCTTTCTGCTTTCCTTGTGCTGACCTCTCTCTCCAAACCCGCCTTTAGATTTCTTTAGCCACCCAAGACTGCTGAGGGCTCTGTGGAGTGTTAGGGACTCTTCTTTTCCCACTCGAGCACGAAGCCAGGCTGTATCCCAGCTGCGAGGGGCAAGTCCTATTTCCTCTTTCCAAATTGTGCTCCCCAAGGGTCTTCTTACATCTCGCCCCCACCTCAGTTCCCACCTCATTGTACACAGGGTAAAGACAGGCAAACCCAGTCAGAAAGTGCTAGATGGGGAAGGGAATAGTATTTATTGAGCGCCTATCACGAGGCAGACTGCATCCCTCCCCCTGCCCCCAGCTAAGGTCTTGACCTTTGCTAATCCCCATGTCCACCCTGTGAGGGAGGTGGGGCCCACCTCCTCCAAATCCAAGATCTGAACAAGCAACTTGTTTGGAGTCTTAGGACCAGGACTGGGATCAAGATCACCCTCCTCTGAGCCAACTCTCAGTAGAGAAAAAGCCCTCTTCATACTGTTGATCCAATTGAGGGCGGTGTGAGAAGGAAAGAGATTTTGCCATTTAGAGCCTTAAAAAGACTCTCCACGATGTAGTACGGTCGATTTGAGGGAATGTCTCAGGAGAATCAGAAGAATCCCTCAAGTCCCTTTCCCTCTTTTAAACCTCGGTTTCTTGTAGGACAAACTCGGGGAATTCTTTTCTCAGTCCGCCAGCAGGGGGAGCCCACGCACCACCCCTCCCTTCCCCTCCAGGTAGTCGTGCAGTCCAGGGAGGGGGTGTCCTGGTGTAGGGCACTGGGGCTAGGCAGACAAAGGATGACTCTGCCTACCGTCGCAGAGGAGTCAGCTGAGCCCCAAGCGACTGCCCTAGACTTTAGGGCCCCGGACCATCTGAGACTCAGAATGTAGGCCTCGGGTTGGGAGTGAGGAGGGGCCCCAGGGACCAGCACCCCCCACCCCCACTAGAGTGAGTGAGATTCAAAAAACGAGGTGGCAGGGCCACCCCTTCCCTGCCTTCCGTCAGGGCGGTGGTGGCAGGCTACAGGTAGTTGTCTTCGGTGGCCTCGTTTCCACCTGGGGAGCCCCGGGCCTCTTCATCCGTGCTGTCATCGTCGGGGGCCAGCGCCTCGATGTCGTGCGTGATGTCCGCCAGCAGCCGGTGGAAGGTCTGTTCCTCCGGCCGCTGAGCTGCGCCGTCGTAGCTGCGCACCGCGGATGCTGACGTGGAGCTCATGCTGCGCTTGATCCGGCCAAAGCTGTCGGTGAGGATGCCCCCCTCACGGATACCCACGCCCTCCAGGAAGCCCTCGAAGTAGCCAATGTCCTGGTCCAAGATGAAGGGCCGCATCCCTGCAGGCCAAGAGGCAGATGAGTGCCCAGGGTTCAGCCCTTTCCCTTCCCACCAAGGTATCACCTTCGTTGGAGATCTGAGTTCAAATCCCTGCCCTGCCATTCATTGGCTGTGGGGCCTTGCACAAGCTCCTTGACTCTGAGCCAGAGAATGATGACATTCTCTCGGAACACAGCACATGCTCATTATGTTAGCTTATTATTGTTATTATTATTATCACAATTGTTACATTCCCACTATGTGTGTGTGATTCTCATTAAATAACTACTTTGTGCCTTATTTTCCTCCTGTGTAAAATTGAGATAATTACACGTCTTTTCTCGGTAGGGATATGAAGATTAAATAAGGTACTTAGCCCACACCAAGTGCCCCATAAAAGTTAGCTCATATCAAGGTTTGATATGTTGCTACTTATATGTAACTTCAGTACTTTGCTTCTCTGAGCCTCAATTTCCTCATCAGCAAAATGGGGGCAAATAACCACCTCTACTTCCCAGAATTTAGGCCATTCAGCCAGATGGTACTTGGTACACAGTAACAGTCAAATACATGTTAACTTATCCAGATTGTCATTCCTATTGCTGTTTTACTAGTTCTCCTTACTAGCTGTGGGACCTCAAATAAATTCCGGGGCCTCTCTGAGCCTCAATTTCCTTGTGGGGTAAGATGGGAAGAATCATCCCCTCTCCCAGCTTTGCTGCAAAGAAGAAATGGCTATATGAGTGCTCTGTTCTTATCGACTCTGTGCCTGCAGGCAAGTCCCAAGTCTCTGCACCTTGGTCTCTTCATATGCTCCATGGATCTCATGAACTTGGCTTTATCGGTGGGGGAGAGATCAGGAATAAAACACGCTCCCAGCCGGGAGACTGACCAGGAATGTCACGGACTATGTTGTGGCCTTGGTTGACCGCTGGGGGGCGGGGCAGGGGGCTCACCGAGGAGGAAGAACTTGCGCCGGTCTCCATAGAGCTTCAGCAGCCCTGAGCAATAGTCCTGGATGGGCAACCCCAACCTATACTCCCGCAACAGCAACGCAAACTGCTGGATCTCCAGAGGCCCCAGCTTACTCCGCAGCTATGGGGACACATCATTCAGCATCAATCCCAGGTAGCAACCTCCATCCAATCCCCACCTGAAAGGCCCAGGGCCCTCCTCTGAAAACGCTGGCTGACATTAGCTTAGGCCTTTGAACAAGCTGGCCTCAGCAAAGCTCATGTCCCTAACCTCATACCCCACCCTGACCTCTGGGGTCTTATACTTAAGTCCCACCCAGGATCATTCATGATTCCTGAAACACCCTGTGTTTTTTTCCGATTTCCAGGCCGTTGCTTGTGCTGTTTGCATTGGTCCCCAAGCTTACCGTGACCATGTAATCCTGCAACTGCTCGAAGCCCAGGCCACTGTGGTCACTGCCGCTGCAGTGGGAGTCGTGGAAAGAGGGTGTGGACGTGCCACTGTAACACGCTTCAAATGTGTCCTGGGAGCCGTTGCTGCAGGGACAGACAGAAAGGGGCTCTCACTCACCTCTCTCCAGTTCCCCCACCCTGTGGCAGGTGGAACCTGAGAGGGCATGGCTACCAGTGCTCTGGGCCTGAGGCTTCATCCCATGTCCCATTTTCTCCTTCAAGGCCCTGCATTGTCGGCTCTACATGATCTGGCCCCTGGCTGCCTCTCAAACCTTTTCTCGCCTTTGCTGTTTGTGCTCAGGCCACCCTGCCTTCTCTCTTTTTTTCTAGTCCTCCAAGTACCTCTTCACCTCCGGGCCTTTGCACGTGCTGTTCCCTCAGCTTCAACTGTCCCTCTCCCCCTATCTTTGGCTCGGCTAACTTTTATTCATTCTTGGATTTTAAATGTCACCTTCTCAGGAAAATTTCCCCTGATTCTCCCAGACTGGGTTAAACCCTCTGTCAAATGTGGTCACAGAGTCCTTAAGTCTGCTCATGACAGGCAAAGACTTCCCAGGTCTCTCCAGCAAACACCCTCCCTGACCACTCTCTCCCTCACAGCCTCTGCTGCAGTCCCGGTGGCCTCCTGGCTGATCGTCAGACACACCCAGCTCCATCCTGCTTCAGAGCCCTCGCACCTGCTCTTCCCTCTTCCCAGAGAGCTCCTTCTCCAGCGCCCAGTTCAAGTGCCATCACCTCTGAGAGGCCTTCCTGACTCCCACAGCCCCTCTCTCGACACTCCGAACTGCTCTGAGTGTGTAGTATCATCAGTGCTCATGCCCAAACTAAAGTGAACCAACATATTTTTTNCCCGGTGGCCTCCTGGCTGATCGTCAGACACACCCAGCTCCATCCTGCTTCAAAGCCCTCGCACCTGCTCTTCCCTCTTCCCAGAGAGCTCCTTCTCCAGCGCCCAGTTCAAGTGCCATCACCTCTGAGAGGCCTTCCTGACTCCCACAGCCCCTCTCTCGACACTCCGAACTGCTCTGAGTGCGTAGTATCATCAGTGCTCATGCTACTAAACAATGACTTCACTGTCACCTGTGCTGGGCCGTGAGCCATGCAAGAGCGGGGGCCTTGGTTTTCTTCATTTGTTGTTTACCTGCCACATGTTCAGCACGGGCCACATCCCTGTCTTGCTCCCCACTGTGACCCTAGCACACAGCACAGTGCCTGGCGTGGGGTAAGCACTCAATAAATATTGCTTAATAAGAAGTCCACCTGCCTCCTGGTCTCTACACTGTCCCACAACCATTTCCCAGGGACACGGTGTAGTTTAGTGGTGAGATTCTTTTTTCAAAAAATTCAATCCTAGCCCTGGCTGGCGTAGCTCAGTGGATTGAGCGCGGGCCTGCGAACCAGAGGATCGAGGTTCGATTCCCAGTCAGGGCACATTCCTAGGTTGCAGGCCGGTTCCCTGCAGGCCAACTCCCAGCAGGGGACGCACGAAAGGCAACCATACATTGATGTTTAAAAAAAAAAAAAAAAATTCAATCCTACATTCTCCAGCCTTGCCAGTTGCGGCCATGTAATAAGTTCTGGCCAGTGAGATGTAAGCAAAAGTTGTCCGTGGGAATTCCAGCAGAGCCCTTTAAAGAGGCCCCTGGCATGCTACCCCGATGGCTGCAGTGACAACCACTATCTTGGGGCAGGAAGTGATCTTGAGGTTGGAAGCCAGTGCTGAGGGGGGAGGGAAAGAGAAGCCCAGGCCGCTAGCAACCAGGAGACCACATGTGAACTCCCAGTCTCTGTATTTTATGTAGGAGACATGAAAAAAAGTTCCATCTTATTTAAGAAACTCTTCTTTAGGGTTTTCTACTATACAGAGCCCAAACTAAAGTGAACCAACATATTTTTTTGGCATTAGCTTTTGGACTCCACAGGGCACTGTGTCTGGATGGCTGGGAGAGAACCCCAGGCCCACGTGGGCCCACTTCTGGGTTTCGGTTGCACCCTAGGTCTCTCAGGGGCATGGATCCCATGAGCTCATCGGAGCTCAGTTTACCTCCCACCCCTGACGCCCAGTGTCTCAGCACCAATCAAAGTGGGGTCACTTTCTCCCACAGGGGCCTTAAGAATGCCTAGAAGAGCAAGCCTGTTTATGCACAGGTGGGGGGTGAGAATGGGGTCCCCAGTAAACAGGTACCCACAAGGAACTGCAGCAGCTGAAGTCGGCGTCATAGGCGTAAGTCCCATCGGTTCGGCAGCTCTCACCTGCGACCAGCAGACAGAGGGCCTATCAGAGGAAGCAAAGCAGGGACCAGCACCCCTGGCTCCTGAGGTCGTGACCTCAGTGCCACCCTGAGGTTGGGATGGTGCCTAGAACACAGAAGGCCTTATAAGCCATCATCAGGATGTTAGTTTTTACTTGGAAATGGGCAGCTATTGGAAGCTTCTGATCAGGATTCCTGCCTCCCCCAGCTGCCGCACCGACACACAGCCAACCTTGGGCAACTCCCCTCCATCTCCTGGCCCTCAACCTCCCCAACATTGGGACACCACCTTCCTGTCTACCTTAGGGGGGTCTTGGGTGTAACAGATTCGGGAACAGGTGAGGGAGTGTTTGTTAACTGCAATGGCTTGAGGTGAGACCAAAAAGAACCCTGAGAGGGAAGGAACTCCAAATCTTGAGAGGAAAGAAGCACCATTTACAGAGAATTTGCTCTGCTCCTAGCCCTGTTGTCTCATGGAATCCAGGTACTGGTCTCGCCTTCCGATCTTGGCTCATTCAATGTCACTTCCTCGGGACACTCCCCTGACTCCCCAGGCTAGGCTGGCTCCTCGTTATATGTTCTCATTGCACAGCACGTGGTCACACTGTAATTTTATAACCATCCAATCCCTGTCACACTACCTCGGCCATGCAAGCCTCCTGAGGGCGGAGCCCTCTGGTGTTCCTCAGCAATGTCCTGGTGATCAGCAGGTTCCAACACATAGTAGGTGCCCAGTAAGTGTTTTCTGAATGCATGAATTTCTTGAAATGTTTGTTGCATTATCTCATTTACTTGCCTGTCATTCCTGTGACAGGTAGTGAATTACCCCAGCTTCCCCACGCCACTGTTCCCATAGACGGGAGTCCCTCCAGAAGTAAACAGCCAGCTCTTTGTTGCTGGAATGGTACAGACAGGAGCCACGCTGAGTGGGCTGTGACTGAGGAAATTCACGAAGTGGCCTTGAAGGCAGCACGGCGAGTGACGCTGTCGCAGATAGAAGCTTTAGAATCAGACCCACCTGGGTGTGAAGCCTGACTCTGACACTTACTGGCTGTGTGTACTTGAGTAATGCATTGACTACTCTGAGCCTTAATGTCCTCATCTGTAAAACTGGAATCGTTAAGGCCTCAGGAAGTCCTTTCACCCGTTCAAAAATAACTTCTTGAACATCTGTGGTGTCCCTGGCCCCATGCTAGACGCACGGGGTGCAGTGGCAAACAGGACAGACAAGGTGGCTACAGGGATTAAATAAGACTTGGCATGTTGATCCCGAGCTTGGCACATAGTTGGTGGCCGGGAAACGCCTCTGGGGGTCTCGTTTTCATTCCAGCCCTGACTGAATTCAAGGGCTGGTCAGCAACTCTTGATTTTGACCTACTGTGCTAGGTGGGCTAGTAAACAGACAATGCGCAATCTTAGGTTTCTGGGAAAGCAGGGGTACCACAAACAAAAGGGAGAGCCCTGGCTGGTGAGGCTCAGGTGGGTGGGCATTGTCCCCCAAAGCAAAAGGGTGCCGGATGGTTTCTGGTCAGGGCACATGCGGAGGTTGTGGGTTTGGTCCCCACTCCAGGTGCATACGAGAAGCACCCTATCAATGTTTCTCTCCCTCTCTCTCCCTCCCTTCCCTCTCTCTAAAATCAATAAGCATGTCCTCGGGTGAGGATGAAAAACAACAGCAAACCACAACCCCTCCCCGAACAAAACAAAAACACAAAAGAGAGAGAGAGACAAGTTCAGTTGTGAGGGGCTTGTTCTGAATCTGATAACCAGAACATCTATGAAAAAGCTAGGTTTGGGGTCATCGTGAAAACTGACATTTTTCAAAACTCCGTATCAGGGGTACGCTGTAATTGCAATAGAGATCAGAAGAACCCCTAATGGCTTTCATTGTCCCCCAGTCTTGGGGCATCCCCGGCCCATGGCTTTTTGGGGTGTTTCACAGGAGGGGAGTACTCACTGCGGCTGCAGAGCCACGGTCGTTCGGGCGTGGACGTGTAGTGGTAGCCAGCCCGGTCCACGCACTCGATGCTCTGGTCCCCGTAGATGATTTGGAAGACCTGACAGATGAGCGCGCAGGACTCCTCGGCAGCATCCTGGCCCGGGGTGGGGGTGGGGGGGGGACAGCTCAGGCTCTCTCCTGGGACCAGGATGCCCTGCTTCCTCAGTGTGAGGGGCTCACAGAGGCACATAGACACCTACGAAGGCCTTTAATAAATCAGCTTTGAGGATATTTCCCACCAAAGTTATTTCCCATCAAAATGGCGACTCTCTGGGTCTTGGACCCCTTTAAAGAATACAGTGATGATTCTAACCCTCCTGCCCTGAAAAATGCATACATGGATCCCCACTTTCCGGGGAAATTCAAGGACTTTCCTGAAACTTGCCTGAAATAAACCTTAATTTGTTTCAGTTTACAGGGAGGAAGCAGAAACCCAGACAGGTACAATGATCAGCCAGGACTAGAACCCAGGTTTCCTAATACCTAGCTGAAGGAGGAGGAATTAAGTGTATAACAATTTTAGGATCGACATAGTTACTACACTACCAGATGCCATATTTAGATATGAGCTCCCTGGTACCCAGGGCAAAAACGGAAGGAGGATGGCTACAACAAGTTCAGTCTCTGGTAGAAGGAAGGAGTGGACGTTCTTCAGTGAAATTTTCTAAGAGACTGCAAATCTGAAGAATTTGCTTCTTTAATCAACCTCTTGATGTCTTCAAGCAAGAGACACAGAAAGACCATAAATGATGAAAAGATCATCTCCACGAAGGCATTTCCAATTTTGTGTCTCAAAAAAAAAAGCTCAAGTGTAAATTAAAATGTAACCTGGAGAGGCATTTTGGGACTGAGAGTGTACTAATCATTAAACCAGGATCGAGCCCTCCAATAACCCTGCAAAATGAACAGGGAAGAGAGGATCCTTATTTTACCATTGGAGACACCGAGGATTAGACTGGCTAAACGCCTGGCCCAGGCTCGCACAGCAGGCTCAGGGCACTGGTTATATCAGCACACAGGTTTCTGGACTCTAACTCCTGTGCCCTTCTCGGGACCACAGTGCTTCGGACAGGAGGGGGAGACTCAGATATCCCTCAAACACGACTTCTCATTTATTTATTCATTCTACAAATTCTCATTTAGTCCAATTGTGTGGCAGGTACTGGGTCAGGCTCGGGGGTCTCAGAGGAGAAGGAGATGAAATCTGTACCCTAAAACCCTCACCGTCCGCTAAGATAAATAGGGCACAAACTCACTTTCCTCCCTAATTATCACTGTAACCTGTATATTTTCTTGCTGGTCCCTATCACAAGGTATAATAATATTATATGATTTAACTGGTCCATTCATTCAACATGTATTGAGTACCTATTATGTGCCAGGCACTATTCTAGGAGCTGGAGACACCACAGTGAGCCACCCAGAACCCACAGGTCTCTTGCACTCTACAAGGAGGCCAGTCTTTCTAGAGCAGAGTAAATAAAGGAGGAGGGTAGAAGGAAATGAGGCCAGAGAGGAAATGGGGGTGGTGGCTGGAGCCACTTTCACAAGGTAGATGGCCTTCTCAGCCGTTGTAAGAGCATTAGCTTTTATTCTGAGTGAAATGGGGAGTCACTGAAAGATTTTGAGCATTGACATCATGTGATTTAAGTGTTACTAGAACTGCTCTGACTGCGGGGTGGCGGGAGACAGACTGCAAGCAAGGGCCAAACGCGTGAGAGGTGACAGCATCATTCAGATTACAGATGGGGCATGAGCCCGGGTGGAGACAGTGGAGGGTGGGGAGAAATAGATGGGTTTGGGTTATATTTTAAAAATAGGGTCAAGAGGATTTGTTGGCAGAGTGGATGCGGGTTGTGGGAAAGAGAGTGAGGAGCCAAGAATCACTGTAAAGTTTTGGTATGAGCAACAGAGCTGCCATGAATCAAGACAGGGAGACCCAGGCTGGAGCGGGTTTAGGAGAAACGACTCGGGGCTCAGCTTTGGATGTCACAGACCTTCAAAGGAAGCAGCAGGGTGGAAAAACGTGTTGGGATATACAGTGATGAGAGAGAAACTTCAGGGAGTTCTCAGAGTCCTAGGAAGGAAGTCCCAGGGAGTCCTTAAATGCCCCAGGGCCAGAGGAGACCACCTAGAAATGGGTGTCAGAGAGACATGGATCAAGGACTGAGCCCAGAGCACTCTAAACTTAAAGAGACTGAAGAGAGGAGGAGGAAGCCGCTCTCGAGGAGGAGCAGCCCGGGGTGTAGGAGGAAAACCAGGAGAATGAGGAAGAGCTGGAAGCCAAGTGAGAAAGTGTTTCAGGGAAGAGCTAGTCAGCTCCGGAGTCCAGGTTTACTGACTATTATCCACGTGTCCCACCGTGTGTGTTGCTCACCACGGTTCATATACAGAGGGAGCTGGGGACCTGCGTCAGAGAAAACGTGGAAGCCCAAGGGTTTGAAGGTGTCTGCTAGACTGTGAGCTCCTTAAGGGGGACACCAACTATGTCTCGCTTATCTCTGTATCTACAGCACCTAGCCCAATACCTCGCACAAGCTGGAGCCCAATAAATACGGTCCAATGAATAAAGAAAGGCAAGGGTGAACGTGGAGGATGGGCGGAGGGAAAATAGGTGAGGAAAGGGTGGCAGAAAGGCTTTTTGCCTTGGCTGGCCAACTAGTCACCAAGACCATAGGCTCTGAACATCCTGGGTTCCAGTGCTGAAATCACCACCTGCTTCCTGTGTGACATCGCACAAGTTAGCCTCTGGGCCGCGGTTTCCTTCTTTATGGAATGGGGATGATCGAAATATTTGCCTCTACCTTACTGTTAGAATGACGTAAGTTAATGCTCGTTCTGTGTCTGGCATGGGTTGGCTACTCGATTCATGCCAGTGATTAGTGTCCTTCTGATTGTTACTGAGGTAGTGGGGACATTGACGATATCGGACCAAAAGCAGGGTTGGAGGGGGGATTAGATCAAGTCCATTTGGGCCATTTTGAGTTTTCATTCCCTTGGGACATGGAATGGGGTGTGTCCTGGAGGGGTCTGGGCTTTGGAAGCCTTTTGGCGTCATATGCACTCGGGTATACCCGAAATCTTAGGCAGGGCTGAATGAGGGAGAAGGCAAGAGGCCAGGATAGAGCCCAGCAACCTGGTGATTGGGCAGGGGTGCTGGTGAGGAGCGGCGCCCTCCCATCCTGACGAGCCCCGGAGGCAGAGCGCCCCGGCGCGGCGTGCCCTCGGGCTCACCCTGTTGGCCACAGCCAGGATGACAAGATTGCAGTAGGCGTCGGGGCTGGGATCCTGCGGGTCCAGAGGGTTGGAGCCCGGGTGGCGCCGCTCCCAGCTGCCGCCGCCGCCGCCGCCCGCCTGCCTCCGCTCCCAGCTGCCACCTAGCTTGCCAGCGCCGCCGCCACCGCCACCGTGCCGCCGCTCCCAGCTGCCGCTGAACGTCTGCCGCCGCTCCCAGCTGCCGGACGCCCGCGCCCCGGCGCGTTGGCGCTCTAGGCTGCCGCCGCCGCCGCCCGCGGCCCGGGCTTCCGCGCCCGCGCCCCCGCCCCACGCCATCCGCCAGTCCAGGCTGCAGATGGTGTGACGCCGCTCCGTGGTGCCCACCCGCCGCTTCTCGGGAGCAGCGCCCGGCGGGCCAGTGTCGCGACCGGCCCCGCCGGGGCTGGCGTCTACACCGGCTGGCACCGGATCCACACCCAGACCTGGAGGAGAACGACTGTCAGCCGCAGGAGACTGGGCTAAGAGCGCCCTCCAGAGGCCACCCGTGGGGCCTGAGGGTGCCGCCTGTTATCCAGCCGCGCCTGGCCCCGCCCCTGGCCTCAGGCCCCACCCCCGGTTTTGGCTCTGCCGGGGATTCACACCTACTACACCCCACCTCCGCGCCCCTAGCATCAGATCTTGCCATAGGGCCTAAGGGTGGTCGGGCTGTCCCTTCCTCAGACTCACTGGTTCCCTTAACTCAGACTCACTGGTTCCAGGATCCCCTCCTTAGATTTGGGCCCGCCCTCCACGGCGCCACTGACCTCAGGCCCTGCGCCCAAACTGGGGAGATGTGACACCTCCCAAAGGCTACCTTAGGTTCGAACTCCCTGAGTTTGGTCCCGCCTCTACGTCAGACTCCTCCCCTCGCCCAAAGCTCCACCCCATGCTTGGAGCGCCGAGGCCACGCCCCTCGCCACGCCCTTTAACTTTTTGCCCTTTCCCGGCGGCAGGGTTCTGGCTTCTCTATCCTTCCCTGGCTTCAACATTTGGCCTCAGGGTGGTGAGTTAGGCCACCCACTCTTCAACCTCAACCTTGGGCTCGGTCTTCCTGTGTATGGCCATGGCCTGACCCTAGTAGTAGGTTAGGGTGGTCAGGCCTTTTCCATCATCTCATCATCCAGCCTCAAGCCTCAATCCCTCCCTACGTCACACACATTCCCAAAATAAGACGTTAAAACTTTTCTCTCCCCTTCACCTCGTAGCCCCATCCCTTTGCAGCCTCCACCCACTGTACCTGTCTTAAGCACCAGCAAGTGCAGCGCGTCGTCCTGCAGGTAGGAGGCGGCGGCAATCTCGTGCGTGGGGATACGCAGGATGAGTTCCTCGTTGTCGCGCCAGGTGAGCAACAGGCAGCGAGCCGAGAGGCTCAGGATGCTGTCCTGCTCCGGTGTAGTCTTCAGTGGCAGCTCCTTCAGCTGCTGTGGGGCGGGGCGAATCTCCTGAGTCCCCAGGGCCCTTGGGTGGGAGAGGGAGAAGGGGACAGCCCCTGCCCGCTCCCCTCACCAGAGGCTCACCCTGGCGGTGTCCAGCAGCTGCAGGAGCTCATCCCGGCTGGAGGGGTTCAGTGAGGAGTTTACCCAGGTGAGGTGGCCCAGGAACTGGATGGCAAACCGGGATGGGGTGGGGAGAGTGGTGGGAGAGGGGCAGAAAGAGGTCGCTCTGAAGCCTTGGAGGACCCTGACCTCCTCACTAACATAGGGAGATAGACTGAGATAGAAATACCTGAATGAACAATAAGAACCTGACAAGAGCTGTTACTGAGCCAGTCATAGAAGCCAGACATAGTCCTGAGAGCTCTGTGCACATTTGCTCATTATCCTCACTTTGAGGGTGAGAAAACTAAGGCAAGCAAAGGTAAGTAACACGCCCAATCTATATCACTAGAAACGGCAGAACGACTCCACACACCAGAGCCCACACTCGCACTGCTAGCTTTTATTGCCTGAACACAGTTATTCGGCTATGGTGAAATCAAAAGTCACTGGAATCGCTTGAAAGAACTGACCACCTATGAATTCCTGCTTGGCCTGAGTGGCTCTGTCTACCCCAAGCACTGGGATTGACTGACTGCAAGTCACTCACCCTCTTTGTGATCTTGTTGCAAAAGTCAAATGAAAAGGAATGAATGTTGTATCAAGGTAGTGTATAATTTTGCCAGAAAAATGATGCCCCGAATCAATAAATGGATTCTTCATTCATTCTTCAAAATAACTTAAAGCTCTCATTTAACTTATATGTTATTTCATCCACATAAGAATGAACTTTTTTCATTATTTTTAGTTTTATTCTTTTAGGTGAATCTCACGAATCAAATGTTTTCTTTTTATTCTGCATGAACTTTCAGTCCCCACATTTTAAATGGATTTGTTTGTTAGCATTTCCCTTCACATGGGATTTTTGGATGAAATACAAGATGCCGATTAAATTGGAATTTCACATAAACAACAAATATGTTTTAAAACTGCTCCCCCAGCCCCATGTAGTATTTGGGACATAGATTAATACTAAAAAAGTATTCAGCTCTGACTGGTGTGGCTCAGTGGGTTGGGTGTCATCCTGGGAACCGAAAGTTCAGCAGTTTGATTCCGGGTCAGGACACGTGCTGGGGTTATGGGCCAGGTTCCTGGTTGGGGGCTTATGAGAGGCAACCGATTGATGCTTCTCTCACACAGGAATGTTTCTCTCCTCTCGTTTCTCCCTCCCTTCCCCTCTCTCGAAGAATAAATAAATAAAAATCTTTTTAAAAACAAGTATTTCACTGCTTGCCTGAAATTCAAATTTAACTGTTTTTGCTAAATCTGACACTTAATCCCATATCAACCTTCCTTGGGTAGTGAGGATTCTTCATTGCTCCTTCATTGTCTTCATGAAATAGAAGCCCTTGATCCCATCAGGGCACATCCAAGAAGCAGCCCATAAATACATAAATAAGTGGAACAACAAACCAATGTTGTTCTTTCTCTCAAATCAGTAAACAAAAGTGGATGGATGGATGGAAGGAAGGAAGGAAGGAAAGAAGAGAAAGAAAGAAAAGAAAAGAAAAGAAAAGAAAAGAAAAGAAAAGAAAAGAAAGAGAAAGAAAAGCCCTTGAGTTGTTAAGTCCCCTGTGGTTTGCTAAGCTGAGTTGGTTCCTTTAACCTGGACACAGAGGAGCAACAATACCACCGCAGTGAAATCTCACAGGGAGGTGTGGCTTTTTAGCACACAGGGCTCTCTCCCATTGGCGTTATCCTGGGAGTAGGTTCTGAGCCCCACGTTCAGCTGGAAACACTGAGACTGAGCATGTGGAGGTCATTGCTGAGGGCCCACAGCATAAGACAGGGGCAAGGCTGCCCAGACCTTTCCCCACTGAGTCTCCTTTGTATGAGAGGGGGCTGGTCAAGGATAGGTAATGAAGGAGAGGTACGGTCTTTCTTGATGGGATTCAGGATGTGCTACCTTCAAATACAGCACCTTATTAAGAGTAACTGAGCCGTGGCTGGTGTAGCTCAGTGGATTGAGCGTGGGCCTGCGAACCACACAATCTCGGTTCGATTCCCAGGCAGGGCAAATGCCTGGGTTGCAGGCCAGTTCCCAGCAGGGGACCCATGAGAGGCAACCACACATTAATGTTTCTCTCATTCTCTAACCCTTTCCATCTAAAGATAAATGAATAAAAATTGAAAAAAAAGAGTAACTGAAGCTGAAGGAGTTCAAGAAAAGCACTCTGACCTCTCTGCTAACTTTCTCCTGAAAGCAGGAGATAAAGCAGGAGACGAATCTGTGTGAAAGTTCCCTTCTTTGTACCAGGAAGAAGGAGCCAGACATCCTTATTACCAGTTTTAGGCCTGAGAAGACTACATAAACAAACCTGGTTACTTCTTCACCCTTTACTAGTCTTAGCCCAAACCCCTCTCCCTTGTCATTTTTTTCACACATTTATTGCTTCTCTGTCTAAAAAGGTATCGGAGCTTCCTGCTTCGGTCACTTCTTGGGCTTTTTCCTTCTCTTGTAAAACTTGAATAAAATCTGTATGCTTGTCTCCCGTGAATCCCAGCCAGGGACCCTAAGAGGGTCCGGGAAAGCTTTTTCCTCCCCTCCATCCCTCACTCCAAGATTGGACCCTTCTCCTCATTCTGAACGCACCTTGACCTCTTTCTCCAGGTAGTCACACAGCAGAATCTGGGGGTCGATGAGGTAGTCGGGGGGGTAGAGGGGCATCGAGTGCAGGGGCCGGTGGCTCACACTGCTCCGACCTGCTGCTCGGCGCCCAGCCTTTGGGAACATAAGCCTTAGGAGCGGGCCCTGTGTAAAGACGGGGAGGGCCGGGCTAGACTGAAACCCAGCAGGGGGGCAGGTAGGCGTCTCCAGCCTGGATCCCAAGCCTTATAGCACAGAATTGCTCTGGCTGAGGCCCTTCTGCCTTGGCGGGTAGGGAGCAGGGGAGCAGACCTATCGTGCTGGTGTCTGTCTGGCCCTCGGTCAGAGAAGCTGCAGGAGAAATTCCCCCAGGGATACCTGGGAAGGAGGTTGGGACTATCTCCCAAACCAATCTGGCTGGGCTTCCCTGGAAGGTCCTGTCCTCTGTATATTCCAGGGATGGCGGAGGCCACTGAGAATGGGGAGGGCGGGTTGGGGAGTTTGGAGCTCAGCTGTCTGCCTGCCCAAGGGTGGGGAGGAAGGTCCTTCCAAATGAGAAGAAAGGCCCTCACTCCCACCCCAGGCTTCCCACTTCGCCAGCTCCGGGGACAGTTCTCTGCTCCCCACCTCTCCCAGCCTCCCACCTACCTTTTTCCCTTTCTTGACTTCATATTCCATGGTGAAGCGTTCTACTCCCGCTGCCCTCCTGGCCACCCCCTCCAGCCTCTCCCCCCATGCAGTTCCTTTGTTCTTTTTCCTGCCTGGTCGGAAACTCCACCAGCCCTGCAGTTCCTGCCCCTCCTGTGTGATAGTGAGCAGAAGTGGAGGGGGTGGGATGCAGCCCTGGGACCCCTCAGCTCTATGGTGGGAGCCCAGCCAGGGGAACTGACCTGCGGAGACAGCTTCATGGTCTCCAGCCAGAGCTGGCTGTGGAGGGGGCTTAGGAGTTGAGTGAGGCTGGAGAAGGAAGGGTCTCCTGAATTTGGAGTCAGAAAACCCCAGATTCCACCCCCACTTCTACCACTGACCTTAGTAAAGCAAGTTACTTCCCCCTTTCATAGCCTCAGTTTCCCCCTCCCTGCTTTAAATTGGGGGTAAATATTGCCTTCCTCTCTGGGCTGCTGTGGTGAGAACTAAATGAAAGAATGGGCCAGAAAATGCTTCATAAACTGTAGAATAATGTGTCAAAAAAGCTATAATTTTAAAAGTGAATCATTTCTATTAAAGGGAAGCAGTACTGCATGGGCTTCAGAGACAGGCTGCCTGAATTGGAATCGGGCTTTGCCACTTACTAGGGTTATGACCTCGGGCAAGTCCCTTAACCTCGTGTGCTTCGTTTTTTCCCCATCTGTAAAATGGGCGTATACCAGTCTGACCTCATAGTGCCCTTGAGAGGATTAAATGCACTTGGAAGAGCTCCTGGCACACATGAAGTGCTCAATAAATAGTAACTATTTACTTACCTGTGTGTCTGTATGTGCTGGGCTATCTTACCGTCTCTTGGGAGACAGTAGAAGCCTCCCTTTGTGGGTCTGTGCTGAACACTTCACCTGTTTCATCTCACTTGTTCCTCACAATATTGGGTTGCATTATTATACTCACTATACAGATTTTTTTTAAGGCTCAACTGCAGAGGTTGACTCAGGGAGGTCACACTGACTGAGAGGAGGACCTGGGATTTCTGCCTGGTCTGGATCTGAAGTCTCGTTCCTTACCTCTAGGGCCTATGGACCCTGCATGCCCCACCCAGGGCAATGGGAAAGGTTCCGATTGGCCCATTCTCCCCTGGCCATGGCACTTGGGTTCTGGAGACCCGGCTCTGGAAGTGATTTGCTGTACGATCCAGGGTAGGTTGCTTATTATAAACTCTCTGGCCCTCAGCTTCCTCATCTTTCCAATGGGAACAATAATCCCAAAGCCCTGGCCTGCAGTCAGAGATGTAGCAGAGATGTACCAGGCCTTGGATGAGAAAGTGATTGGAAATTGTGAGTGCAGGGGCCAAGCAATGCATAGGACAGTTTCGAAAGATTTTCTGAAAGCATGGGTGTGCCAGGCCAGTGCCCATCCCAGAGAAGTCCAGAGCTCCCACTGCCTCTGTGTCTGAAGGCCACAGGAGACTGCCAGCTACCAGCCTTCCCCTTTACCTTCCTGCCCCTTTCCAGGGATGGGAAATGGCCCAGGCTGCTTAGTGCAAGCTCACACAGCCACACCCTCCTTCTCCCCTACATCCTGCCACCTCCCAGCAGCAGGAAGAAAGATCTCCATTAGCCTGCCGGCCAACAGGAAGAGGCTGGGCTGTGTAACCCAATCCCCGTCGGTTCCTGACATCAACACTCCCACTTAACCTCTTGAGCAAGTCCTGAATTCCCGCCCTCCAAGTTGCAGCAGGGAATGCAAGGTGGTTTCTTGATCTAGCACCTCTGTGGCTGAGTTCAGCAAATCCTTCCCTCTCTCTGCGCCTCAGTTTCACCTGTCTGTAGAATGGGGACATCTATGATTCCTGGACTGAGTGCAACCATCACCGAACTGCTGGGGCTCTCCACTAGGATGAGACCTGTTCTGAGTGCCACTAGAAACAGCAAGCTATCTATGTCTTATTCCCTGCAGTGCCCACCTCAAGGCCATAAACAGATCAAGTGCTTAGAAAATGTCAGCGGAAGTAGGTGGAGACAGGTGAGCCTTAGGGGTTTACATGTCTTATGACCTTGAGAAGGTAGTTTAGTCCATCTCTCGGAGCCCAGAATCCTCATGTGTCAAAAGCAGGCTAAGGCTGGTGTCTGCCTCAGAAGACTGTGAAAGGATTAAACAGAAACAGAAGAACACAATGATAACATTTACCACTCAAGTTAGCTTGTGAATCATAAAAGAAATGAGTAAAACAAAGTCCCTGCTCTCAAAGACTTAGCAGTCCTGGCGAATAGTATTCATCTCTTTTGAACTGCCTCCAGCTGATGGGCAGGGGCTGCCCAGAGCTGTGCGTAGAGGATTATAAACACCAGATCCACTCCCAGCGTGAAAAGGGGATTGATTATCAATGCCCGCCAAGGGACAGGAGCGGGGAATGTGGCATCTGGTGTTCAGTGTGTTTGCTGACCCTGCTCTGGTTAGAGAGACACACACGTAGGTAAAGAATATAAAGCAAGTGACTAGTTCGGGGAAGGCAGAATCAGGAGCTGTTCAACACACCCATGGCATTGAGGACCTGGGGGCCATACGGAAGGAGGTCACTCTAGACAGAGGAAACAGCTTGAACACACACACAGTGCCTGGATTGCGACGCTTTGGGCTGCAAAAAAAAAAAAAAAGACTATTCTATCAAAGGNTTGATTATCAATGCCCGCCAAGGGACAGGAGCGGGGAATGTGGCATCTGGTGTTCAGTGTGTTTGCTGACCCTGCTCTGGTTAGAGAGACACACACGTAGGTAAAGAATATAAAGCAAGTGACTAGTTCGGGGAAGGCAGAATCAGGAGCTGTTCAACACACCCATGGCATTGAGGACCTGGAGGCCATACGGAAGGAGGTCACTCTAGACAGAGGGAACAGCTTGAACACACACACAGTGCCTGGATTGCGACGCTTTGGGCTGCAAAAAAAAAAAAAAAAAGACTATTCTATCAAAGGTGGTTTAGACAATAAGGACAGGAAGTTCCCTGGTGATTTCAGGGCTGGTTATTGAGCAGCTCAAAAACAGCAGCGAGTTCCTTAGATTTGCTCTTTGCCGGTATTATGGGCTGGATTGTGTCTTCCAAATTTGTATGTTGAAGCACCGACACCCAGTGCCTCTGAATGTGACTGTTTCTGAAGATCAGTTAAAATGAGGCTGGCGAGCAGTCTCTAATCTAATCTGACTGGTGTTACTGTAACAGGAGGATGTTTGTCACACAGAGAGACACCAGGGATAGGCACACACAGAGGAAAGACACCACGAGAAGGTGGCCATCTGCAAGCCCACGTGAGAGGTCTCAGAAGAAGCCAGTCCTGCTGAGACCTCGGCGTTAGATTTCTAGCCCCCAGAATTACAAGAAAATGAATTTCTGCTGTTGAAGTCACCCGGCATGTGGTAATTTGTTTTGGCAGCCCTAGCAAACTCATACAGCTGGCAAGATGGCTGTGTGGCTTTAGGATTATTACTGTTAGGCTTTTGATGCCATCCACCCTTGATGAGGCCAAGGGTGTTTCCTTTTGGTGTGTTTTTATCATGAGGGAAAACCTTTCTCAGAGTCGTTCTCAAATTCTTCAAAAGACTTCTCTTAGGAATCTAAGGCGAGATAGATTAGCCAGAACACATTTCGGCTGCTACAAAGACCTAAATAACAGTGGCTTAGACATGATAGACACTTATCTCTTCTACCACAAAAGTATCCAGAGCAGGTGCAGGAGCCCCGTGGACGCAAGACCCAGGGGCTACCTAGCTCGCTGCCTGCTACTAGGGTTTTGCTCTGGGCTTCAAGACAGCTCTCCCCACAGCGGCAGCCCAGCTGGTAGAAGGGTAAACAGAGCCAGGAGAAGCCCAGCCCCCCGGCTTTGAAGGGATGATCTGAAAGGAGCCCCAAGTTCTACTGCTAGTATCCCATTGGCCAGAACTTGTTTTTGTGGCAGCGCATATTGCAAAGGAGCCTGGGAAATGTAGCGTGGATGGATATGCCCCACTAAAAATTCCTTTATAGAAAAAAGGGCGGATCCTGGGGGACACATAGTGGTCTCTGCCTCACAGAATTGGGTCATGTGCCCCTAATCCCACCAATCCTCTGTCATGGGGATTATCTTGGTTCTCAAACTTGAGTGTGCATCAAAATCACCTATAAAGCTTATAAAAGCGCGTGGCTCCCTACCCCACAGTGGCTGATTCGGTGGGTCTGGGGTGGGGCCTGAGAAGTAGCATTTCTAACAAGTTCCCTGGTGCTGTTGGTCTGGGAACCACACTCTGAGAATGACTGTCTTAGGCCAATGGTGACCTTCTTTTGGGGGCCAGGTAGGTGAGAAGATATTCCCTGAATGCTTGGGATGGGGCCCTCCAGGAAAGTGGGGCTGTACCTGCGTGAAAGAATGCTGAGCGAGGCCGTTGGTGGCAACCAGGAGAGTCCCACAGAAACGGAAAGATGGGTGATTTGGAGAGGCTTTTGGGGTCGGGGGGGCCTGGCAGGGTAATGTTGGAGATGAAGTGCAAGAGGTAATTTGGGCTCAGCCTGTGAGAAAGTCATCAGGCTTTGACCTTCATTCTGAGAGCCCTGGGGAGCCACGGGAGGTGCTAAAGCAAGGAGAGGTCACGATCAGATCTGTAGGAGGGTGCGTTAAAGCAGCGGCCCTCCAAGTCAGGTCCTCAGACCCCTTGCCCCAGGATCTTCTAAATGCAGGTTCCCAGGCAGGCTCTATCCACTTGCTGCTTATGGAGATCAAAATCGGCCCCTCTACCCCGAGGGATCCTGATGTATTCTGGAGTTTGAGAGCAACGGGATTACAGAATGAAAACCCCGAGGCAGGGAGACCTTACGGAAGGGCGGTAATGGCAGAGACCACATCCGGTTTAGTTTTCCCTTCACTGTGCCTGAAAGAGTGCCTGGCATACAGTCGGTACTCAATAAAGATTTGGGTTTTGGGCCTTAGAAACCTCAGTCTGGATCCTAATTTTGTCATGGACTCATTCTCTAACCTCTGGCAAGTCAGCTCCCACCCCATTCCCCGCCCCCCTTATTTGTAAAATGAAGAGTTTGAAAATAATTCCTAAAACTTTTGCGGAACCCCTGTCCTTTCTGGTCGATTGATTGAGCCTCTGTCCAATCAACAGGGAGTTTGTGTAACAACCTAACCTCTCCCCACCGAACGTGTTCGTGGCCGTGGATATCCTTCCTTCCCACTGCCACCTCCCCTGTCTCCTTTCTCTGGCCCAGGACAGCAAAGCAATAGGACACAGGCAACATGTACTGAAATGACTTTTAATATCTCATGTCGCAGTAAAATTAAAAATATACAAAAAGTTTGTGGTGTACAAAAAAGTCTCAGTACAGAAGCCCCAGCTCGGGGCCCCTCCCCCTCCTGGGGGAAGCGCAGAGGCGTGATGGGGGGGAGGACTGAGGATGGCACGGATGTAGTAAATACTAGGAGGTCGGACAGGACTGGAGAACAGAAACGGGCAGGGGTGGGGGCCCGTTTGGGAGGGAAGAGAGAATCTGGAGGGGCGAATCACCGAATCACCGGGAGTTGTGCTGAAGGAGGGGACTCGGCCCCTCAGGCATGGCTAGTGGTTCCTGCAGTGGGGGTTGGGGTGCAGGGGCTAGGGGGTGCCCCAGTGGCGGCACTCTGAAACACCCTGCCTGCCACGAACTCACTGTGTGCCCTTGGGCTGGTTGCCTCTCGGGGGCCTTCCCTTTCAGGAAAGCAGGATGCTGGGCGATTAAACCGTTGATTCCCACCTCGGAGCCCCAGGTCTTGGTCTGTGGAGGCAGAAATGGGGGCCCACTCGTGCCCTTGAGAATTGTGTCAACACCCCAACAGAACATAGCTCCTCCGCAGCCATCAAGCCCTAGAAGCTAACTTGAGGTCTTGGCAGCATTTATCTGCAATCAGAAGCTCAGCTTGAGTTAATTTAATATGGGAAAATTAATGATTCTTCAAGAATTGAGGCTTGTTTGGAAGAAAGAAGAAACTCCCAAACTCTAGGATGTCAGGGGTGCAAATAATAAGAGGGGGCCCTGGGAATCGTTCCAGTCCCGTGCAGCTGTTTATGACTGGTTCCAGAAACCCAGGGGTGGGGGGCTTTTGTTTATGAGCCCCCCTAAGTTTGATGGTCTGGGCCAATGGAGGCTGGCCTGGCTGGGAGTCTGAGACTCCGTGGCAGAGGGAGATGGAGGAGTATCCGTGTCCTGTCGGGTGCCTTTCTCTTCCCCTTTGTCTCAGCTATCCTCCATCCTGGGATTATTGCAGGTGCCTCGGGGCCCTCACCCCTTCATCCTGGCCTGGGGTGCCCTTACAGTGATTGTGCATAGAATAAAGACCAGGATTGCCGGGGGAGGGCAGCCCCCTCCTCACAGCGAGGAGGGAAGGGTGTAGAGGGCCAGGCACAGAGGACCGCTCCTCTCTCCCAGGGGAATTTTCTGCTTCCAGGCCATCCCAGAAGGAGCCTTCGTCTTCCACTCTCACAATGCCTTGCTCTTCCTCCCCCTGCCTCTCCTGGAGCAGCGAGGAACCCACAAATGTCCTAGCTCCTCCCCAAACAGAAGGGCACATACAGTTCCTTTCCCCTCCAGCTCCAGAAGCCCCTCTGGCGGGAAGAGGTACTCTGGCCCCATCTCCACTGCTGCCCTAGTGGCTTGGCACTCAGTCCCTTTCATGCAAATCACAAAGCACATTGGTACAGAAATCGATAGCTCTGCCCCCTGCAGGCCCAAGCTCTAGCTTTACGTGGGCGGGAGGCAGGGGCCAAAGGTGGCAGGGGACCAGCACAGGATGGGAGCAGATGGATTCCGGCTTTCAGCCTCATCCCGTGGACTTCCCTCGACCCAGCGCAGATTCACCCAACCAGAGGTCCCCCCATTAGGGAAGACCTAACCCCTAAACTAGCCTGCTCAGTCACTGGAGGGGTCTGTAGCCCTTATTAGATGGTGGTCCCTAAATCAGAGACCCAGGAACTCCCTAACCCCCCTTGCCTTTTCAACTCAGCGGGCAGTGGGGCCAAACCTCAGGTGGCCGGAGTGGTGAGAGTTTAGGGTTGGACTAGAGAAGTCTCAGAGGGAGCCAGGGCCTCTGTCCTTAACTTCCCCAGAGGGGTGTCTAGACTCTGTAGGGCTCCGCAAAATGTTCTGGTTTTGAACCAGAAGTTTCAAACTGGTGGCCCATGGCCCGAATATCGGGTGTTTAGTTTGGCCAGCACTGGCTTTTTCAAAAATTGGAACTTCACTGCCTGTAGGCGGGATACACACTGTTTTGTTTGCCACATTCTCATTTTCACTCCCCAGAGGCCCTGGAATGTGCAACCTACCCTGGAAACCTCCCCCGACTGAGGTTTCTGTCACCTCCAAGGCCAGGTGAGCTCCAAGGGGAGGACCTGCGGAACACTGGCCCTGAGAAGGGCACTGGGGCTGCCAGGCAAGACCTTCCCTGGATACTCCCAGCCGCCTTGACCTTCACCCTGAGACCTGGACATTCCCCAGGCCTTGCCTTCCCCGCCCTCTTCCTCCTCCAGCTCTCACGGGTGACACACCCCTGTGGGACACAAGCAGAGTGGGGAGCTAGCTAGGGCAAAGGCAGATTTGGGGGATGAGGCAGATGAGAGGAGAGAACCAAAAAGCCTTTTCCTGTTGGAGTGGGTGGAGGTCTGTGCTGTTTAACCGGGGTGGCGGTTACAAGGCACGTGGTGCGTCAGTGTGTGGAGGTACGAGGAGTGTGTGGCGCCTGGAGAGGCCCAGGGAGCATAGTCGGTAGGAGGGATCCGTTCACGAAAACTAAGACGGAAGTCTGTCCTGGGAATGGGGACGCTGCTCTCTTGGGGATGGAGATACTGAGGGCAGAGCAGGGCCTGGCATTCTGGGTACCCAGTGTCCTGTTCTCTTCTGTTCCTGGAAAAATTAAGACAGACCCAACTGTGTCTCGGCTCCAGGAAAAGCCTGACTCTGCCACTGGCTTCATGTGATCTTGGGCAAGCCCCCCGCCCTCTCCGGGCCTCCATTTCCCCTTTACAGTGGAAGTAAAGGGCAGGTGGCTCAGGGGACCCCAAGGGCTCCACTGGACTGTGGTTCCGGAACCTGCTGTCACGTGAGGACGCTGTAGGGATTCTGGGGACGACTGAGCAGCTAGGCTGGGGTAGGGAATATAATATGGGAAGCAGGAGCCAGGGATTCAGGGGACCCAGTTTTGGTGGGGAAGAGACTGGCTGAGGTAGATTGTCACAGAATCAAATGCAAAACAACAGCTCAAATGGGATGGTGCCCTTTTCCATGGCCACTTCTCTAACCCAGTGAAACAAGGGAACTGGCAGGGGCCAGATGAAGTGGAGGACAGGCTGGTGAAGAGGGACCTCAGGCCTGGAAGGGATGGGGGCCCGAGTCCCTGAGGGGTGGAGGGTTGGGGAGCTCTTAAGGGGCTAAACTTTTTCCTGAGGGTGAGAAGCAGGAGGAGGTGCCCGCAGCCCTCTCCGAGGGCCATTTCTGCCGCTCTGATGTCCTAGCATGCAGAGGTTCTGAGGGAAGGTTTTGTGGGATTGACGAGATGAGGGGGCTGGGGATGGAGTAAGGTCCCAAAATGTGGCCATGGCTTCTCTGAGAAGCCATGCCTCAGCACTGCCAGCTCAAGTCTTAGCCCTGTTCTCTGGTGTCTCCTGGAGCCGGAAGAGCTCCCAGCTCCCAGGAAAGATATTTTTGAACTTTCCCTTTTAGGGTGCTGGAGAATGGGGCAGCCGGAGGGGCCATCCCAGGACACTGGGGAGTAAAATAACTTGCCAGGGGTGACACTCAGGCCACATCCCTGAGCCTCGGTTTCCTCCTCTGTAAGATGGGTGGAGAGCACCTCTTGTAGAGGGAAGCTGACAGCAGTGGGAAGTTTAAGGGAAACCAGATGGGGTGGAAACTCCCAGCACAGTCAGTCCCGGGGAAACAGGTGGATCTGGGTCCGAGTTGCGCATGCGCCATCTCACAAAGGGTTTCACCTGGTGTGCAGCTGGTCTCCAGAGACTGATTTGAGCAGATCAAGGGGGCTGGATGGACCCATCGGGAGGGTCTGGGACAGCCTCCGGCTTCCCCCATCACCCGTCACCTTGAGGCCCGGTTCCTAAGGCTTCTTAGGGATCAGGGAAGTGGAAGGAGAGGAAAGCATTCTTTGTGGGGGGGGAGGGATGCACACAGCATCTGAGCGGGAGGGCTGGGGCGTGAGGTGACTTGTGTCACAGGTGTGATGTGTGCTTTATGTGTGTGTGTAATGTGGGTGGTCCTGTCCGCTCTGCCTTTGGGGTCACCCTGCACCCTGAGTGTGGCCCCCTCCCTGCATCCTCAGCCCGCTCCCCATCACCCATCACTATCTGATGGAATGGCCAGGAGCCTGGGACTTAGTGAGACTAGATGCCACTCTGGGCCTCAGTTTCCCATCTATCGCCCCAGGGAGGCCGACCCAGAGAAGGCTGAATGCTCCTCTAATTTGCATAGTCTAGGATTCTCCTGGTCCACCTCACCCCCAGCCCAGGTCTGCAGGTGGCCTTAACATCATCTGCTGTGCCCCTGCCACACCTCAGGTGGCACAGGGAAGTGGGGACAGGGTGGGGGTGTTCTAAGCTCTGCCTAGAGGCTTTGCCCTCCACGCCCCATGGACTGCCTACTCCCACACTCCCCACTCTATCCAAGACTGGCTGTCCCAGGTGAAGAAGAGGGACCCTGGATGAATGATGTCATGGGCACCATGGGGTCTTTGGGACATGGGAGTGGACCACAAGTCCCAGAGGGCTGAGCAAAACAAAACAGTTTCCCAGCTGCTGCCTAAGGGAGCCACATCTAGAGGGTGGCTTGGAGCCAAGATTTATATCACGTCCCCAGAGCTCATTTTTTATATCTGGGAACCAGATGGCAGTTGGAATGTGCCAGGGGTTCCCAAGGACAATTTCCTCTTGGGAAGATGGCTATGGACCAAGGTGGACAGGAGCACGGGACTCCTACAAACCCCAGAAATCTAGAACTGGAGTACCTGTTCCTGGAATACCCCACTCGCATGGGGTCCTCAGGACCCTCCACCACAGTGCCAGGGCCCGGAATTCCCCAGGTACAGCAGCAGGACTCAGGGCGCTCACCTCACAACCGAGCCCAGATCGGCGACTGCCCAAGACAGTGTTCTAGGGCTTCATCCAGAACCAGGAATGTCTCTCTAAGAAGTTCCTCTGCTAAATGTGCTAGGACCTCATCTACGATCGAGCCCAGATGGAGGAGCTTCCTTGACATTTTATCTGTTGCACTCAAGACCTTTTTCTACGAGACATGCTCTGGGTGCTCACCTAGAACAAAGCAAGGCTTCTGGAAACATCTTGCCGCGGGTGTCTGGAGCCCTGACCATGACAGAGCCCACACGGAGGCTGTCTCTGGGGGAAATTCACTCGGGGAACACGCTGTGTGCTCTGGACCAAGGGTTCCCCTTCCCCAAATCTGCTACCCTTCCTGTTTCAGTCAGCCTGGACCCCTCAGATGTCTCAGCGTCCTTCCTCCCCTTCAGCTCTAGTACTCTCTGCCTCCCACCCCCAATTCCCCACCCCACCCCGACTCCCTCCTTTAATTCCTTTCTGACCCGGGCCCCAGACCTTGGACCCACAGGAACGGTACCCAATTTGTTCACCAGACGCTCCCACCTCACCCCATCTTCTGTAGCCTCCTTCACCCTCAGAGACCTCCTCCCACCGCAGAGGCATCCCCCCCAGCACCCATTCAGGAGCACAGGGCCTCGGTCTTGAACCCCAGACAGTGCCCCTTCTCTGACAGGTCCACCACAGGTGACACGTGGGCAACTCCGGGCAGGGGGGAAGGTGTGGGGTCCCCAGCACCGGAGGCGGTATGGAGGCCTTCATGAAAGCAGGGCAGCTCGTGAGGAATGTAGCACCAGTTATTCCCTGGGCCCTGGTCCAAGGGGGGCTTAGGAACTGGGCCACAGGGCTCAAAACATAGCCTAGGGCTGGGGCCTCCACCAGGCTGCCCCTCCCCTGAAAGAACCCAGTGGTGGAGCCACTCTACCCTTGTACCAACAGACCCACGTCCCCACAGCCTAGTGGCCTTGAAACTCCAGGCTCAACACTGTGGTCGATGTGGGATGAGCCAGGCCTACCCCTGTAGCGGGGGACCTGGGGCCTACACACTGGTCTCATACTCCAGCAACTCCTGGCAGGTCCCCGTGCTCCGGTACTGCAACCGGGGTGTGACCGGTGAGGCGTACTCCAGGGCCAGAATGGTCTTCCGGAGCCGGCGGTCAATAAAATGAGCATCCCATGCGGGGTACTTCTTACGAGGCAGGTCAATCCGAATGACAGGCACCTCTGTCCGCAAGGTGCGGGCTACTGGTGTGGGAGGCAAGCCGGGCCGCACCTGGAAGACAGGTGGTGTGGGGGTCCCCGCACGCTCACCCCCCACTGAGGCCCCATCCCGCTCTGCGCCTGTAGTCCTCGGCAGGGACCTTGGGGGACTTGTGACAGCATCGGCTGGTGGGCCACAGGGCTCTGAGGCCTCAGGGCAGATGCAGCCAGGCGCCTGGGGACCCAGCATGGGCCCGTTGGGGTGCAGGAGGCAGTAATAGACGCACATGAAGAATATGCCCAGAGCGAAGCTGGAGGCCACCACGCAGACGAGGATGAGCGAATGGAAGTCAGTGGAGAAGTTGCGGCTTGAGTACCAGAAGCCCGTGAGTGCTGCGTTCTCCAGCAAGACAATGCAGTAGTAGAGAGTCATGCGGCGGCGGCTGCGGCCCTCCTTGACATTGAACCAGCAGAAGATATAGATGATGCCCACTACCATGTTGTAAATGATCTCCTCCCACTTGGACATGCAGAAGTCCGTCTCACCCTGGATGACCCAGAAGGTCATGATGCACCAGTGGGCCACGATGAAGATGCCAAAGTAGAGCTTGTAGACGCTGGCGAAGAGCGCAAAGGCCAGGCTGCGGGCCGCAATGGTGAATAGGTGCCACAGCACCTGGGCCACTGCACCCTTGTACGACAGTGGCCGCTTGTCATCTCGGGAGTCCCGCAGCACCTTCTGGTAGGAGGCCAGTGTCCAGGCCAGGGACAGGAGAGAGGCGGAGGTGGAGAGGGCTGTGGAGACAGGGTGGGGGCGGGGTGGGCTGGGTTAGGGGTGGGTCTGGGTTGGGGGCTGGGTAAAGGGGAGGGTTCTGGGTCAGGAGCTGGGTTCCGAGGCCTGCGAGGGAAGGGCCTATTAATCAGGCAGGGTATGGGAGGGTCTTATGGGTGGTCTTCAAGACTGATGATGCAGGGGAGGGGTGGGTGGAACTGGGTACTTCTGTAGGGGTAGGACCATCAAGGTAAAGTAAGGTGGGTGATTTGGGGCTCCATAGGGTCAGGCCCAGGTTGCTAGTAGGGGTCCGTTAGGATTCAGAGGCTTGGTGGAAAGGTGGGAAATTAGGGTGCAGGACTCTGGGAGTGGGAAAGGAGGTACAAAGTTGGAGGGGTCACAGTTAGGATGTGGAGGAGCCAGGAGGGGACTGTTAAAAGCTGTAGGTAACCAAGATGAAATTAGATGGCGAAGAGGGACGGGCACCTGAACGCAGCTGAGGGGATGGGAAGCAAATCTAGGGTGGCGAGAGTTTTGATGGGGGCCCAGTGCCCGAGAGGTGGTGATCGAGTCTTTCAGGACTTTGAGGGTGGGCTGGGTGGAATCTGCGTGGGAGGAGCATGGGGAGTCCCAGAAGACAGGGGGTGTGGCCTTTCTCTGACATAAAAGGCATTTGCCTGTCCTGTTGGAGTGAGGGAAGGGGCAAGGTGGAGGTGAGTGATGGGACCGGAGCCAGACCTGGGAGGGGCTCCCAGGGGCTAAAGAGCAGTGAGAGGGTGGATAGATGGGGGTCCCAGGAGATGTAGGCTGGGACCAGGGAAGTTTGGAGAATGAAGGGGGCAGGAGAGGGCCTGAGGTGTGGTGATGGGGTCAAGGCCCCCTTCAAACTTTGCAGAAATGGGTGGGGTCTGGTCTGCCCTGATAATAGGGAAGGGCGAAAGGGCTGAATGGGGCCTAAGAGGAGGCCAAGAGGTGGAGAGGCCAGGTCTCTTCCAACACTGAGAGTAAGTGGCGCAGCCATTGGAGAGGCCTGGAGGGTGGTGAGAGTAGAAGGGGCAAGACCTGCACAACCTTGACAATGAGCGGGGAGGCGGGAGGGGTTGCTCAGGCCATCCCCAGGGGCCTTGAAGCACGGAGCATTGGCACGTGGGGCTGTCAGAATATCGAATACTGAAGGTGAGTGAGCTCCGGTTGGGGGTCAGGGGCTTCCCGGAGCGAGGAGGGCGCAGCGGGCAGGAAGGGCAGAAGGAGCAGGGCTCACCGGGCAGCAGGTCCGGACGGCCGCCACGGTGCACCAGGAGGCTGAGCTGCAGCACAAGCTGCGGCGCGCTGCGTAGGAAGGTCTCCAGAAGGCGCAGCATGCTCACGTCGGCGCTCTCGAACAGCATCCGCCAGTAGAAGTGGCGCCGGAGCCGTTCCCCGCGCCAGCGGCTCTGCAGCCCCAGGTACATGGTGCGCAGGTACCTGCCGGAGGGACACGGTGCTCATGCTCAGGCACCCACTCCCAACCCGCCCCTTGCCACCCAGCAAGCGCAAAGGGGAAGGGTGGACGTGTGTAGCCCTGGGCAAGTCACTGACTGCGCTGAGCCTATTCCCACAGATGTAAAATGGGCATTTCAAAAGGATCAATGAACTCCTTGGGGATGTTGGGGAGCTCCCAGTGGGCTCCTAAGCTTAAAGCAGTGAGGCAAAGTAAGTGCTTACTTACTACAGCGTTCTCATCAGCATTATTCCTCGGGCACTTTGGGGCCTGCTTTCTTCACAGGATTCCTGGCACCCTGTCATTTTCTAATCCCCACTTTATAGATGAGAAAACTGAGACCCGAGATCACACAGCTAGGAAGCAGTGGAGCCAGCATTCACACCCAGGCAGCCTGGCTTCGGGCTCCCCCTCTAATCGTTAAGCAACTCTGCCTCTCCCTATATGCCAGAAAGACTTCGCCCACACAGGGAACAGTTGCTGGTGCCAGCCCCCAGTTCTGTTGCCCCCAGCAGCTTCCTGGCCTGTTCCCAATGCCATCCCTGAGTGCTCAGTTCTCCCCACAGGGCACGGAGAAGCTGCTTAGAGATCCCCTGGCATCCGAGGCTTTGCTGCCGCTTCTCATGTCACTTCTCCCAGCAAACGCTGTCCCCAGCTGCTCTGCACAGGTCAGATTCCAGCTCACAATGCTCCCCCTCACCACCGGGCTTTTGCAACAGTTGTTCACCTGTCCTGTCCACTCCAGCCCCCAACCTGGATAACTCTTGCTTCCCTCGGCCCCCCCACACAAGGCTCAGTTTATAATAAACGAAACTCCAACCAGAAGTCTCTGCTGACCACCCCCCACCTGGAGTAGGGGCTTCTCCTCCTACACTCCTCCTGGAGTATAGGCATCTATCTCCCCAAGACTGTGAACTCCATGAGAATGATTAGGTCAGCTTGGTAA
Source organism: Sturnira hondurensis (assembly GCF_014824575.4). Taxonomy (NCBI): domain Eukaryota; kingdom Metazoa; phylum Chordata; class Mammalia; order Chiroptera; family Phyllostomidae; genus Sturnira; species Sturnira hondurensis. The sequence goes on along the minus strand of NW_028076767.1, from coordinate 18,289,748 downwards.
CTGCTCATCTTCAATTCTTAGCACACCATCCGTGCTCTCTCAGTCTGTGAGTTGGCTGAATGAACGAATGTGGGAATGATTAAAAGTTTGTTTCACTGCATGAGAACCCAGTAGGGGACATGGAAGGAATCCTGAAGTCTTGAGTTCAGTTTCTGACTTTGCTCTGCAATCTTGAGCAAGAAGACCCTCTCTGAGCCCTAGTTAATCCCTGCCAAAGTGGCTGTGAGGATGTAATGGATGAGAAGACACTTTGCAACTGTAAAGTGCCGTGTGCACTGGGTGACAAGGGACCTGTCCACACAGATCTCTGGGTCTGATTTCCCCTCCCTGCCCTGGCTGTTGCCATCACAGACACTAGCCTCCACAACCCCCAAATTCCCTGATTCATGGGGCAGGCATGCCCTTTGTTGAAACCAAAGAGGGTTCCTCTAGAAGAGATCTCCCCAGAAACCAGGGGAGAAAATCCCAACAGATTCAGTGCCCCTGTGCCCGCATCACAAATTGGGGAAACGGGGATTTCCCAGATACGAAGGGCGGGCATGATCAGAATGTGGTTTGGAGGTCAATGGCGTTCCATTGTGAATTGCCTGCCCGAGGGAGGAACACAGTGCTCCCTGGAATTTGGGGACAGCGGACAGACCCAGAGTTTCCCCAGTGAGTATTCTGGTCTCAGCAATGGTGTGACCATCTCTGGGCCTCAGTTTCTCCATCTGCCAACAAGAGGGCTAGGTTTGATGACTCTGGAGATCCTTTCAGAGGGAACGTTCTGGGATCCAAACTCTCTCCTGAAAATGTGGCTGGGAACATCCCATTCAGGGCTCTCCTCCCCATCCCTGGTCCCCCAGTCCAACTCTCCCATCCAATGCTGAAGTGCCTTCAGCAATTCCCAGCCCCAGGCATTTACACTCTCTGCTTGCGCACTTCCTAGGTAGGCAGTCCCCACCTCCTGGGGCAGGGCCTTCTGCTCCTGGGCAGATCCGCACAGATTGTGTTTCTTTGGTGAGCAGAAATTTGTCTCCTTGTAACTTTCATTCTCTGGGCCCCTACCTATGCCCCACGTAAGGTTCCCTGCAGCCGGCCTCATTTATTTACTTAGCAAATATATCCTGACCACCAGCTCCGTGCCACATCCTGTGCCCTTAAGTGTCTCTCACTCCCATGGGAGGGAGACAAGGTAAGAGCTGAAATAGATGCTCCAAGATGCTGTGGAATCCACAGAAGAGCTGGGAAACTTTAACTGGGGGCTGAGGGGGGTCAGGGAAGACTTCTTGGAGGAAGAAACATTTGGTCTCAGCTTTAAAACATGGGTAGGTGTTGGAAGGCACATGAGAAGTGCAAGGGCATTCCAGGTGGAAGAAGCATTGAGCAAAGGCACAGAGGCATGGAAGAACACGGCCTTTTAGGAGAATGAATGGCCAGTGGTTTGCAGGCCTGGAGGGTAGGGTTTTCATGCACAGGGACGTAAGAAAACTGGAATTGTGAAGGGCATCAAATTCCAGACTGGAGAGTTCATATTTTATTCTAAACTTGAATTCTATCCCAGAATCAGGGGTGATGTGATAAGCTCAGTGGCTTAGAAAGCTTGCTCTGGAGGCTGGCTTGGAGGAAAGCCAGGAGAGGCTGGAGTTTGGTCCAGGCCTGAAATGACAGGGCTGAGCTAAGGCAGGGCACAGAGGAGGGGCAGAGAACAGAACTGGAGACGGCCAGAGGTGGGGGGGGGCCAAGGGAGAGACCCAGATGGCCCCCCAAGCTCCTGAGGGCCCAGGACACAGACCACCGTTCCCAGCCTGCATCTTCCCCCAACCCAGTTCCCTTCCCCATTCCCATGGCTCTGGCTTTGAACAGGAAGGAGAGACCAGCTGGTCCAACGTGAAGGGGCCTGGGGAGTTGGGGGAGGGCGACACCCTGGAAGTTTCGCTCAGGCTGGAAGACCATCTGTTTCCTGGCCCTGGTCAGCATGAGGGAGGCCCCGGCCCAGCCAGCATCCATCACCACCTGACAGGCTGCCTGCCCACCTCCCCGCCCACTCCTGCCAGCTCCCAAAGCCCCACACCCGCTAACCACAGACAAAGGACTCACCCAGCCCAGGACCACAGTGGGCCAGAGCAGGGAAGGGGGAGGGGAAGACAGAAGGCCTCTGAGACCCACAAACGTGGGGTCAGCGGGGAGCGTAGGAAGATCGCGTGGTAGTCTGGGGCTGGAAGGGCTGGGGTTCAACAATACTCCGCCTGCTTTGGCAAGAGCACCCAGATCTGCGGCTGCTCCTGCCAGCCACGCTGCATGCTCACTGCCAAGGCCTGCAAGGCTTTTAGGGGCCTAGAAAAATGTTTGAGGCCTGGAAAACGAAATTGGCTCTAAAACACAGGGAAAAACTGCAGAATCAAAATTAATAAATGTTTCATTAAATGTCTGCAAAACAGAACATGATACCAGGCAGTCAACGGCAATTTGGCTTTTATCTGAGTATAAAGAATATACGTTTGATACGGCTGCATTTTAATGTGCTTGATAGATGTGGAGGTCTTAAAACAGCCTTGCCCAGGACTGTTTCCCCTGAACCCCAGTTTCACTTTCTCTAACAAGGGGTCAGCTCCGCCCTCCTCCCCAACATCACAGCCCCTGCGGCGGCGAGGGTCAGAGGCGAGGGCAATACGGCAATACGCTGAGTTTGTGGGAGCTGCACAGCCCTGCCCTGGATGTTCTGTGGCCTCGGGTACTCTCTCTGCCTCTCTGAGCCTCATTTTCCTCCTTGTAGTGAGCATTTGTAAATTGCAGAAGGATGTGCTCATGGTGGGGGCTGGGGGGGGAGTAGGGGGAGGAGCATATGCTGGATAGAGGCCTCTGGCTCCCTCACCAAGCAGCCTCTTAAAACCTCCTCCAGGAAGCCCACCCATTCCACTCTGTTTGAAAAGGGATTGGAAGAAATTCATCTTTACCGCAAATGGGACTGATACCAGAGAAGGAAGTTCTCTCTCAGGGGAAGGAAGGCAGCCTTGGGGAATGTATTTGCTCTCCCCTAAAATGCATCCCCAGTCCATCCATTCTTTCAGTGCCACCACCCTGGTCCAGGCCACTGTCACTGTCGCCTTCTCGGTGGGCTCCCTACATCCACATGGCAACCAGGAGGGTATTCTGAAAACCCGTCAGGGATGTCATTCCCCTTCTCAAAACCTTCCAAGTGTCACCCATCACACTTGGAACAAAAATCCAAGCGTCTCCCCTTGGCTTGCAGGCCCCAAACCCTCTGGCCCTGCCCATGTCTCCCTTCTCTTCCTAAACCAGTTTCATTTGTTCTCAGTGCTCCAGCCAAACTCCTTCCTGACTCAGGGCCTTTGCACTTGCTACTTGCTCTTCCTGGAACACCCCTTCCCCAGATCCTCCTGTGACTGGCTCCTGAGCAGCTCCCAAGTCACTTTCTCAGAGTGGCCTCCCTGGTCACCAGTCCAATGTTAGCCCCTCTGCTCTCACAGGTCACTCTAGCCTGTCACATTGCCCTCCCTTATTTTCTTAACATGCACTACAAAATAACCTTATGTGTTAATTTACACATTTGTTTTTCTATTTTACCACACACTTTCTATTCTATTTTACTATTAGGGTGGGGACCATTTTTGTCTGGGTCACCACTGTGTCCCCAGCATTAGCACATCCAGTAGGCACTCAATAAATACATGTTGAATGAATAAATGTGTTTGCGTGTGTCTCACTCCTGACCTTGGAGGCCCCAGGGCTGCTCTGCCTGAGTTTGCATAGAGCCAGGACACCTCGCAGGCCACTCCTGTCCTCACTGACTTATTTCTGTCCTTCTTCCTCCAGGAAGCTTTCCCTGACTTTCCTCGGCCTGGGTGGGCTCGGCCAAGTTTGACAGCTCTCAGCCTTATGCTGCCTGAGGCCAGCGTGAGCCAGTCTGACAAACCTAACAGACAGCTTCTACCACTCACCTCACCTCCCGTTTTCCAGGCGAGGAAATAGGGGTGCTAAGAGGCCTATTTGGGATCTAATTTGCTGACTCCCAGCCTTGTGCTCGGAGAAGAAGCATGTTTGGGAGGAAACTGGAAGAACAGATAGTGTGTGTTGTGAAAGGTGGGATTGGTAGCAAATAAAACCAAGTCTAGAGAGGAGAGAAGCCAGCAGTTAGGGTGTGAGATCCCTGCACTCACGGATCCGGAGAGCTGTGCCTTCTGAGCCCCATTGCTTCCGTGAGCAGCCAGCAGGGTCAAGAAATGGACACATCTTACTTTATTCTCCCAGATGTGACCTAGAAATCTCCCAGCATCCCCTATGGCTGGGAGGCTCCTCTCTAATGGGGAAGGAAGAGAGGATCCATATCCCTGAGAAGCCAGGAAGCTTCTGGGCCCAGCGTCTGGGTCACTCTTTCTCTCTCCTCTTCTTTGTTCCTGGGTTGCCCTGAGTCTCTGGTATGAGGTCAGGGTTTCTGGCCAGGGCCTCCATCCCCATGCAGATGGTACACCTGTGTCCAAGCTGGACCTGTCCCTTCATCTGCCCTCAGAGCCTGAGCCACTGTCTCTTCTGTCTGTGGCTCAGTTCAGCCTGTCGTATTCGCCCCTTGAATGCAGGGTCAGCCTATTTATTTATCTGTTCGTTAGTTATTGTCAGTCAGTCAACCTTACCCTGGGACCCGGGGTCAGTCCAATGGTTTGTACCTTGGATTATGGGTCACGCTGTCTCCTAGACACTCTGTCCATTTGTTAGTCGTCTGGCCCAGGATCATGTGTAAGCCTGTCTGTCTGCTCTTAGGGGCTGGGGATATCAGTCTGTCTATCGCTTGAATATCAGGATAGCTTGTCTGTCCGCTTGGATACTGGTCCACTTTCAGTCCATCTTTCTGTCTGTCTCTTGGATACTGAGTCTGCCTGTCGTCTGTCTATCTGTCAGTCTCTTGGCTGCTTGGTCCATCTGCCGGTCTGTTGCTCAGCTCATGGCTTGGCGAGACTGCCAGTTTTCCGGCTGTCCTCCCCTGCCTGCTCATCCTCTCCCCGACTCTGGGTCTCTCTCTGTCTGTCTGCGTCTCTCACATCCTCATCTCCTCCATCTGTCGGGCTCAGTGATTCTGAGTGTGTGTTCTCTCCCCTCTCCACTCCCCCTCATACTCTGGGCCAAAAACACAGCAGCTTCCAGCGGTGCCCCCGCTCCTGCTCCATCCAGGAACGCCCCACCTCCCACCCTGCCTTGGTTAGCTCTTGGCCTCCCCTGTGGGATAGGCCTGCAACCCTCTGGATATGAGCAGGGTGGGGCTGGGAAAGCAGGGCTGATGGGAAGGAGCAGGACACCCTGCACCAGCCGGCGCATCACTGCTTAGGTCTGTAGGGGACAGCGGGCAGGTGTTAATGATACTGTTAATAGCTCCTATTTTTTGAGCACCAACTGCATGACCAGCTATGCTAAGCCTTTCTATACATATTGTTCATTTTTCACAGCAAATCTTTGAAGGGGGTACTATTATTATCCTCACTTAATAGATGAAGAGACTGAGACCTAGAAAGGGACTGGGCTTGTAGAAAGTCACACAGCAGGTTAGTGCCACACCTAGGACGCAGATGTGGCTCTTCATGGGCCCCAGCCCTGGAGAAGGTGCTTCAGTCCCATGGAGGGTGTGCAGTGCCCATATTAGGCAGAGACGCCCAGGAGGACCCGCGTCAGACAGAGGTGGGCCTACAAGCTTTGCTGGGCATCATCAGGGGGTTGGAGAACACTGTGGGAAGTGACAACAGTAATCAGAGTCAGGAGACCCAGGCTCAAGTCGTTTCAGGGGAAGCCCAACCCCTCTGTGGGCCTCAGACCTCCTCTACAGAATGGGCCCAGGTACCCTGATTCTGGCCTCTGCGAGGGATTTCCATCAGGCCCATCTCCCCGCCCATCCAATTCTTATAACCTTAAGGACCAGCATCTGTGTCCTGAACCCAGGTACTTCTCTCCACCCCGATGTCACCACTCTGGTCCCAGCCGGCCAACTCCAAGCAGCGGCAGCCTCCCTTGGCCCCGATGCCCTTCCTCCATTCCTTGCGCTCCTCGAGCTTATTCTTCACACAGCAGCCTGAGGGGTCCTGTAACGTCTCAGATCAGTGCATGCCACTGCCCACTACTCTCAGAACAGAAGTCTTACCGTGGCCGCTGAGGCCAGTGCGATCTAGCCTTTGCCCGCCTCTGGCATCTCTCTGCTCCCGCCCCCTTCCCCCACCTTCCGCCTCCCCTGCTGCACCGGCCTTGCTGCTCCTGAGCACCCCAAGCTCATTCCAGCCTCTGCTCGGAAAGGGCTCCCCCAACCTCTGACAAATTCTCATTCTTCCCACCTCAGCTCAGTGTCATCTCCTCCGAGAGACCCTCCTAGGTCCCCTCCCAAAGCACTCTGCTCACCCTGCTGGCCACTTCCTGACATGCTAAGCTGTTTTTTTTTCTTTAAAAACACATATAACAACTGGAAATGGTCTAATTTACTTGCTCCCACATTTATCATATGTCTGGCCAGTGGTGTAGGGCGCATGGTTCTCCTGTTCTCTGCCATGTCGCTAGTGCCAGGCACATAGCTAATGTCCAACATATATTTGTTTTCTGAGTGAGTCAATGAATGCAGAGTGTGAATATACTTTATAAGCTCCCAAGGAAGGCAGCCAAATGCAGAGGGAAATAACCTGGGCTTGGGGGTCAGGGAGGCCCAGGTTCAGGCGCTGGCTCCGTCACTGTTTGTATAATCTTGGGGAAGTTGCTTCCCTCTCTGAACCCCTCGGCTTATTGCCCACCTTATGGAGTAGGCATGAAGTCAGTAAGTAGTGAATAATGTAACATGCTCAGCCCAGTGCTGGGCAGGCAACCAATGGGAGACCTTAAGGAGTTTTCTGAGTTTGAGGCCCCAGCAGGCAGAGGAGGCCTTCTTGTTTCTAGTTTAGCGTCTGGCACAGCTGCGGGCCATGCGTAGGCCGCCTTCCCCCAGGGCTCGATGAATCTGTCCAGAGGAGAGAGTGGCTCAGAGAAGTCCTTCTGGGGCAAGTTCACAGGGCAGGGTCTTCTTTGGGGTCTTTGTCTTCCCCTGAAAATAACTGCCACTCATCAAAGACCTGCTGAAATCTGCACTGGAGCCCTGTGAGCTCTTGTGGGCATGATCCCCATTTTCCAGATGAGGAAACTGAGTCTCAGAAAAGGGGAGGTTCGTTTGACATTTATCCATCCAGCATCTCTGAGTACCTACCGTGCACCAGGAACTGTGCTAAAATGCTGGTGGACACAATGTTGAACGAGACAGGCCCACCCCATCCATTACTGTCTGTGGGGGAACCTGGACGTTAATTAAATCATCACGGAAACAGGGAACAACAAATATATTCCATGGGTTCCTGCCCTGCTGCAAGCAGGCTTCCATGTTTCAGCACTGAGCAAAGCAGTGCTACTGCAGGAGGGCCTGGCCCAGTTTGGGAAGGGGTAGCAATCCGAGAAGGCTTTCTGAAGGAGGTGGCTAGTAAGCCACGATCTGAAGCAGGCACAGAAGTTCACCAGGTGAAGGCAGGAGGGAAAGAAGTTTCTGGCAGAGGAACAACATGGGCAAAGTTCTTGAGCTGGGAGGAAGCAGTAAGTGGTCAGAATCACTGTAGCTTCGAGGAGCAGGTAAGAAAGCAAGAGATGCGTGGGCCATGATGAAGGATTTGGTCTTTAACTTAAGATTGCTGGGGAGCCACAGGAAGGTTTTAAACAAGAGAGTGACAGGATTAGACAGCATTTCTGGGTGTTAGAGGCAGTACTCGCTGTGGGGGGATAGATTGGAGTGAGGGAGGCAAGGGTGGGAGGTGGAAAACCAGTTCCCAGGTGAGAGGTGAGGATGGCCCCGGAAGGCAATGGACCTCAGAGACATTTAGCAAGCATTTGGAGAAGTGACTTACCCAAAAGCATCAGAGTGGCATCTTAAGGCAGGGTGGCTAACTTCTCCATTTCACCACAGGTACAAATGAAGCTGAGCCAGGCCCTGGGGACCCAGATGCCTGTGGGTCCTCTGTGCTACCCCATCTGCAGGGTGGCCCAGGAAGCTCTTGCAGGGAATGGCTCTGAGACCCCCTGCGCACCTGCTGGCCCCTTGAGGCTGAGCGCTCCTGCATGGATTCAAAATAGGACCTTCCTGGGTTGGCAGCCAAATGAGTCATAAATGCCAGCAAAGAATGTGATTTTACACATTTGGTTCCCATTTCGTGTGGTGGTGGGAGTAGGGCTGTATTTCTCCTCCTTAGCAGCCCCCTGGAGAGTCATAGCACCTCCTTCTGCTGGGCTGAAGCCAAATATTTCTCTGCCACTAAGTTTAGCCTCGGCTGAAGAGCTGAGACCCTGGCCTATCCAACCCACTGCCAGCAGCACCCAGCCAGGGCCCCTCTTTTCGCCCAACAACTAAGCAGGCAGTTCCTCTGCAGCAAAGCCTCTGGGACCAGGTTCCCACCTTACGTCTTTCACTGTACGGCTGCGGCCAGATCTTCTCCCCTCTCTGGCCTCACTTTCCCCACCTGTGAGATGGGTACAGAGCAGATGGGAACCCAGGATCCCATACTCTAGCGCAAGACTCTCAGTCCCTTCTTTCTCTCTTTTCCTCATATTCCTTGCAGAGCTGGGATGTCATGAGCCAGCTGGGGGAGGGGAAGTTAGATTCCACTTCTCTGGTGGCTTTGGTCACCTAGGGGAACTTGTAGTTCAAGGTAGGGAGAAAGTACCTCTTCTATCCGATCTTGGTCTGGGTGTGAGATCCTAGATGACAGGGGGCCAAGCTGATATCATTATGAGGGACTCTGGAGAAGGACTGAGGGGTGCCCAGTCCAAAAAGGCAGCTGCCCCTGAGCTCCAGCTGCTTGTTGCCCTGGGAGAAAGTGAGCCGAGTGGGGCTGGAATTTTAATTTTTCAAGAATAGCTGGAGATTGCCCTGGCTGATGTGGCTCAGTGGATTGAGCACTGGCCTGTGGACCAAAGGGTCACTGGTTCGATTCCCAATAAGGGCACATGGCTGAGTTGCAGGTCAGGTTCTTGGTGCGGGGCACACAGGAGGCAACCACACATTGATATTTCCCTCCTTCTCTTCCCCTCTGTCTAAAACAAAATAAATAAAATCTTTTAAAAAAGAATAGCTGAAAATTAAGACATTTATGCAAAAATGTCATCCCAATTTGGAAATGTTGGCAACTAATTTTAAAAATACCATATGAATTAGGAAATTATTATTCCTTGTTTTAGGTGTGATCATATTAGTTATATTTTTAAAAAGTCTATCTCTTTAGTTTTTCAAGATTTTATTTATTTACTTATTTTTAGAGAGAGGGGAAGGGAGGGAGAAAGATGGAGAGAAACATCAATGTGTGAGAGAAACAAGAATCAGTTGCCTCTTGTGCGCCCCCAACTGAGGATCAGGCCCGGAAAACAGGCATGTACCCTGACTGGGAATTGAACCGGTGACCTTAGGGATGTACTGAAATACATATGAATGCAATGATATGATGTCTGAGATATGCTTAAAAATAAGATGGAAAGAAAAGAAATGGAGGGGAGTCTGGACTTCTGGTCTCCAACACCTGTATGTCCTACGCTAGCCACAGATGATTATTTACATTTACATTACTTAAAGTTAGTTAAAATTCAGAAAGTAGTTCTTCTGCCACATAGGCACGTTTCAATCACTCAGTAGTCATGTAGGGCTAGTGTACTGTAATAGGCAGTGAAAATATCGCCCATTTCCATCACTGCAGAAAGAAGTGGTGGCTGGTGCTGGCCCGGATAAAGCAACACTGGCCAGGGTGGTGGTGCAAGGGGGATCATTATCCTGTTCTCTATACTTTTATACATGTATTTTTCCATAATAACAAGTTTCATTAAACAGTAGTGGGGAAATACTGTGTAGGCCAAACACACCTCGGGCTGGGTTTGTCCGTGGCTACTGATCTGAAGCCCATGGTCTGACTGTCAAGTATCGTAAAGCCCCCAAGTTAGAGCCACAGACTCTTAACCGGTAAGGGGCTTTTAGAGATCATCTGGTTCATCCTCTGGTCCCACCTGGGAGAGATGCTACAGCTTTCCTGCCAAAACCAGCCACTTCTGTCTGCCTGCATCTGTGGTGTGGAGTTCCTGCCCTCGGGAACAGCCGGCTCTGCTTCTGGGCAGCATGATTGTCAGAGTGTTCTGGCCTATTGTCAGGCTATTTAAACAGACTCTACCTCCCTTTGACCTTGGGTCCTCATCTGTCCTCACACTGCCTCTGCCTCCGCTGGGGCCCTGGAGGAAATCTCCTTCCTTAAAGGTAGGGTAGGTAGCAGGGAAAGTTAATGAGCATTAGGATGCCCCATCCCCCTCTCCCACTCCCTACCTTGTTACTAAGCAAGTAGATGGGCTGCAACTTGGGCTAATAATAACAGTAACAGTAATTAACGTTTTCTGAGCATACAGTATGTGATGAGCCCTGCGCATTCATATTATCTCCCGATATCTTTACAAGAATTCTTAGGAGAATCTTCACAATAATGAACGCTATCATTATTCCCACTTCATAGATGGGGCTAGAGCTCTGGCTGGTGAAGTGATTTGCCCCAGGTCACAAAGCTAGGAAGTTGGGGAGCCACGAGCTGCACCAGTGCCCCGGGCCTCAGCGACTCTGCTATCTCGTCGGAGCCCTGGGAAAACTCTTCTAGGATTCTCAAACCTCCAGCAGGACCTTACAGATTGGGTAACTGAGCCCCAGGCAATGACGCATGTTTTGCTCGAGATTCTGATCTCAAAGAATCTATTCAGTCCACACAAACACTCACTGAGCACTTACTGCGTATGAAGAACTTTATTTCTTCCATCTCTAAAGTAGTATTTCTTCCACCTCCATCCTCCTAAAAACTCAGCCCATGGTTGTTCCCTTTACATCTTATACAAGTACAAATGCATTGCCCTTAGCTTGCATTTGTCCACGACAGTTTGAAAGCCTGTGGATGTAGGCCTAGCAGCTCCCAGTACCACGTCCACAGAGGCAAAGGGCTCCCACACTGCCTCAGCACCCCTCCATCGGCCACAGAGGCAAAGCCTGCTTCAACAGGCTTCAAGTACTAAAAACCTGCCAGAACTGGCCGGGTACAAGGCCACCAACAGCAACAGAGGGTCTGTTCTGGGCCAGTCACCATGGGGGCAGGGAGAAGAAAAAACAAGACCTCAACTCCACAGGGGTTTGGAGTCTGGTAGGAGAACCAGGTGGGTGGGCAGATGATCACAACAGAATGTGATCAGGCCTGGGAGCCTGAAGAGGAATGAGTAACTGTGCCTGGGGGGACTTCTGAGGGGAAGGAGCCAGAGTGTTAACAGTGGGTATCTTATATCAAAATCAACATTTAAAACTATTTTTCTGATTGTTTTTCCTCTCCTCAAAGCAATACATGACTAATACACACAACCAGTGGAAGGAGGTATCACCTGGTGGTCACACACGTGGGCTTGGAAGCTGGGCTGCATCGCTGCAGACCCTGGCTTTGCTACGTACTAACTAGGAGGCTGTTAACCTCTCTGTGCCTCGGTTTCCACTAACTCAGTTAGTGTGGGCTAGTATTACTGGCTTATATTACAGATATGGAGAGGATGTTCTATATATTAATTTAATAAGCCTGCACAATGGCCATTTGTATAGCGATGTTATTATCCCATTTCACAGAGGAGGAAACTGAGGCCTAGAGAGGTTAAGTGACCTATTCAAGGCCACACAGCATATAAGCGGCAGAGCCAGAGTTTGGGCTACGCAACCCTTATTCTTGCCCACTGCACTCCCTCCCTGATGCCATTGCTGTGAAGAAGAACAATCTAAGTTCTATAAATGGTAGCTATAATTTTCAGCAATATCTGACTTTTTAAATAACAGGTGCATGTATGCATGTATATTCTGGTTAATTAAAAGCTGGAGTAAAATCTTCAGGCTGTACAAGATCTAATTAGTAAGTGGAAATCTCCCCTAACCTCACCTCCTCACCCCCAGAGACAATGAGCGGAGGGGAGTCTTCTTTAGATCTTGTCTGTGCTGCCTGAGGTTTCAACAGAGGTGCACTGCTCTCTTAGAAACAAAACAGCAAAGCAATTTCCGTTTTTGAAAAAAACAAAACAAAACAACTCTTGCCTGATTGAGGAATGGGAAGTCGGATGACAGTGGGTGGCACATGTTGGGTTTATTCAGGGAAGGCTTCTCAGAAGAGGTGGCATTGAAGGATGTGCAGAATTCCACTGAGAGGAGAACGGGAAAGGGGCTTGCTGGAGGAAGGGCTGCAGGCAGTACTCAGAGCTGGGAGGGAACAGAGGGTGCGAGTTTTTTTTGGAGAGCGTGTGTGTGGAGCGTTCGCTAGAGCAGCAAGGAAAGGAAAGAGCAGGAGGCAAAGGGCCTGAGGCCACGCTAAAGCATTTGGACTAGCCTGAAGGGCAGAGGGGGGCCGTGCCAGCCTTCTGGTTTCAGAAGGGTGGAGTCAGACCTGAGCTTTAGAGCTATCATTCTGATTACCGGTAGCGGTGGGATGGAATGGATTGGGGGGCAGGGATTGGAGGCTGATAGGATTTCCCAGGGGAGGAATTACAAGGCCCTAACACAGGCAGGGCGATGAATGGAGAGGCCAGAGCAGATCCCAACCCATCCTCCTTCCTCTCCCCAGGGACTTTCGCCCTAGCTTTGGGTTCAAAGCCATTTCCTGGCAGCCCTCCCTCCTCCCAGCAAGGCTTCTCCTGTGTGGTCTTTATAGATCAAACAGGGGACGCTGGGCCCAACTGCCGCCACTGTGTCTGTTAGGAGCAGCTCTAATGGCCTGTTGCTGCGGAGGGGCGGGGAGAGGAGGATGGCCGGGGTGGGGTCACAGAGAGGGGGCGCGAAGGAGGTGCTGTGGTGAGGCTGAACTGGAAAAGCCCTGCAAAGTGAGAGCAGGGAGGAACCTTGTGGGGAGTCATGGAGTTCAGGGGGTTGTAAACATGTTTCAGCTGAGGGACTGAACAAAACCTTAGAACAAAACCAACATGTTAAAAACGAGAAACTGAGATACTCGGGTTGAAATGACTGTGAAAGGGCCGTGAAACACAATTTGAAAACCACAATGGGATACAACCCCTGGCCCATTTTATAAATAATAATACAAATAGCAATGGCTGATGAGATTTGAGCACTTTCTGTATTCCAGGCACTGTGCTAAAAACTATAGATACATTATTTAATTTATGACTCCCTCAAGCTGCATGCGGTAGGTGCTGCTATTAGAATGTCTGTCCGTTTCACAGATGAGACAATCAAGGCACACATGTTATGCCATTCGCCCAAAATCACAGAAAGTGGCGACACAGAATATGGTTGATTCCAGAATGGGGGTTCTTCACCATTAACTATCTGGCTGCAATAGGGAAATGGACCAGAGAAGGAAAGATACCACGTCCACTCTGCCCGAAACAGACTCCCTGCCCTGGTTGCTGCTGACATGGCCCATCTTTTCTCATCTGGATCATTGGAAAGCCTCCTCATGGGCCTCCAGGTTTACCCTGGCCTCCCTCCAGCCTATTTTCCATCCAGCAGCCAGAGTCCACATTGGAAAACATAAATCAGGCCCCCTTTCCCCCCCTGCTCATATCCTCTTGGGCTCCCCACTTCATGCATCAGGCCCTGTGTGATCTAACCCCAGCCAACCTGTCCACCATCATCTCCTACACTCTCTGCTTCTGCCACATGGGTCTTCTTGCTCCTCTCCTCCCCTTCACCTGGAACACCCTTCCTGAGACCTCCACACAGCTAGCCCTCACTTCATCCAGCCCTCTGCCCACATACCACCTCCTCCCAGAAGCCTGCCCTGACTACCTCATCTCCAAAAGCCATTCCCTCTTCGCTGAGCTTCTGTAGCCTCCTGCCCTGTTTCAATTTGTTCGTAGCACTTACTGCCATCTGATCCATTATATTTTATATTATGCATACTTAAAATGCCCAAAGTTTTGCCACCCCCAAATATGCATTTTGGAATATTGATTTTAAGAAACAAAAGACTCAAAGAAACTTTGACCCTCCTCCTTACCCACCTAAAGGTGAATTCAGAAAGAAAAACTTGTTTCAAGGAGGGAATTCACCTGAGCACATGTGAATTAAGTGTTGCAGGCAGGGAGAATCAGACAAAAATCTGTTCACTAGATTCCGCTGTGTCCCACTGTTTCTTGGTAGCCCAGTAAGAATCTGTTTACTACGTGCTGCCTCCCTGTGAATCACCTGCTTTTCCTTCGAAACCCCAGACCTCCCTTCTCCTTTGTCCACAGTGGCTTAGAAACCTCAGCTGCCCCGTGGTTTCCCCATCTCCTATCTTACGGCATTCCCACATGTACATCTGTGATAAACTTAGGACATTTTCTCTTGTTAATTGATCAAATCTGATTACTCGCTCAGCTAGAGGAACTTAGGAGGTGGGAGGGAAGTTGTTTTGTTTCACCTGCCTACAACACAATACATATTATATTCTGCTTGTTTATTGTTCTCCCCACTAGACCGTTGAGCTCCATGAGAGCAGGGACTTTGTCTTGTTTGCTACTCTATTCCCAGCATTCAACACAGTGCTTGGTATACAGCAGGTGCTCCATAAATATTTGCTGAATGAATGATTGAAGATTAAATGAACAGCTGCCATGTCCTTATGGCTTCAGGGGCCTTGAAGGCCCTCTTGCTCTCCTGCCCCCTCCCTGGCCACCTGCTCAATGAACAAACCTGCTTCTGCAGAGAACAAAGCCCAGGCTGATGGCACTAATCACTGCCAACGGTTCTGAATACTTAACAATGGGGCCAGCCCTTTGCTAAACCCTTGGCACACATTATCTCGTTAAACCTCCAAACAGCCCAAGGGGTGAACCATTATGATCTCTGGTTTACAAGGGATGAAGCTCAGGGACAGAGATTAAATGGCTTGTCAAGGTCACATATAGGAAGTGAGAGGATCGGGATTTGAACCAAGGATATTTGAATTCAGAGCCCACGTTCTTAACCATTATTCTGAGAAGAGAATATGGCTTCCCACAGGGGAGACACAGAGCTTGACTTTCACACCAAGCAGATCACTAATTCACTTCAGAACTTCTCTTGAGTGCAAGACAAGGTTCCTGAAGAGGCAGAGCGAGCAGTGCTCAGACAGGGCGGGGGGATTAGAGGAAGGTCCTTCAAAGCCCAGTTTGCTTCCCTCCTTCCCTATTCTGAGGTCCCCAGAGCCTCCTGACAGCCTGGGAGGAATTCCACACCAGATCATCTTCCAGTAATTGGCTTAGCAAACCATGCTTATCTGGGCAAAGCTGGAGCCCAGTGAATTCAAGATTAGGAAAAGCAGGATTCAGGGCTTACTGCTCTGCTGCCCACAGGGTCAGAGGAGACAAGGTTAGGACTGTAATTGGCTTAATAGTCCAGAGTGGTTTAACAGCTCAGAGGGCTGGGGGGAGGGGATGAAAACACAGGTCGGTGTCCCGCCAACAGCCTGCTGAACCAAAGGATCTGTGTGCTCTTCTCTAGGGTGTTCAATCTGCCTCCGTCCACGGCCATTGTTCTTTCTAGGAACCCCCAAAGCCGCTGGCGTGGTGGTGCTAGGGATGAAGCTTGGAAGTTGGGCAAAATGGGTTGGAACCTCACCTGTCCCCCACTTTGTTGGTGGGTGATCCTGGACAAATTATGTGACTTCTCCGAGCCTCACTTTTTTGGCTGGTAAATGGGTGCATCAATTGCCGACAGAGGGACAGTCTCAGGGTGAAAAGAGACCCAGTGCTTTTAGCCTTGCATGGGGCCAGCTGGGACACAGCGGGTGCGCGGTGTCCATGAACTCCTTCCCCTCGCGCCCTCCTCAGAGCCCCATTCTGGGTTTGAAATAATAGTACCAAGACCCATTTTGCAGAGTTGTTTGGGGATAGAATAAGAAAAGACCTTATCAATTGTGAAGAGCTAGACCAGAGGTCAGAAAGGAGAGTCCCACAAACGTGTTTCCTTTGGTTGACACTATTTTTAAAAATCTTAATTAGTAGTTGAAAATGGGAAGAATTCACCAAAAAAAAATCCCAATCCATTTCTCTTGAGAAATCAAGACTTGACAATATCAGGTTCACATTTTCTCATGACACCATCAGCTGAAGCCAGGACGCTGCTTCGCCCACAGTGTCCTCATGACTGATATCCACGTGCTGTCACAGGTCTGTGACAAAGGTCTGTGACACAGGTCTGTGGCTTCTCAAAGTATTTAAGCTTTCGATCCAGCATTGTACAAGCATGGGGAGTTGAAAGAGGTCTTTATGGTTGAAATTAGTTTATTCAGAACCAGAGGCGTGAGATCAGGAGGTGAGTGACTGGCCAGTCTCCTGGCTTTGACCCTGGAGAACTCAGACACATGTCTCCTTCCTTAACAACCCGGGTTTCGGGACTCTGAACATCTGCACCAAGTCCTGCCAAACAGTGAGCCTGTTCACTGTGGGAACATTTCATGTAGTAAGCAAGCCTGTTGTGCCAACATTGCTGAATTTCTAGGAATGCCAGCCCTGCCGGCTTCTCTATACTTTGTCTGGGTTTTCCTCCATTTACCTAGACCATCAGCCATTTTAAAAGCCAAAGCGTTTGGGACAGGTGCCCAGAGGTTTTAGCTCTGATAACTAGACCCATAGTCAGAATTACAGAAAAGGGAAGGTTCTTAAGATGATCGAACCTAATATTTTCATTTGACATACAGGGAAACTGAGGCTCAGATGTAGGAAAAACAACATCCAAGGCCACCCAGTAAGCTAGTTGCAAACCTGGAAGGAGACATAAAGCTCTTGATCACTGCCCCCAATCCAGCACTTTCCCCACAATATACACCGTCTCCCCACCCTTGCCCACAGGGGCCAACTCCCTCCTTTCACATTTTTATCTCAGTGCAGCAGAAGCCCCGACTTCTATCATCCTGGAATCTTGGGATCTCAGACTCATCATTCTTTGAGCTTGGGAGACACATTAGTGGCAGAACTACAGGGCGGATGAATTGAACTTGATCTTCGAAGGCAGAGTCCTTCCAAGAGTCCCAGCTCTCCTATTCCCTAGCTGTGTGACCTTGGGCAAGGATATGCCCTTTCTGAATAAAATAATTGTTATAGAACTATAAATGAGGGCTCCTGTGTCCCTAAAGTTTAAGTGAAATGATCCATATGTGAATGGAGCTGGACACATTGGAGCTTATATACCCTGTTTAAATTGTTACAAGCCAGATACTACTAGATGTTTTTTTAATTGTTAAATTTTTATTTTTCAAGAGAAGCTAGGAGTTCTGGATGTTTGAAATACTATGCAAACCAAACCAAACAATTCCAAGGGCCATGAGTTTGCCATCCCAAGCACCTTACTTTAGAAATAGGGGAGAGTGGGAATAGCTAGCCCTTTTACCGGAGAAACCATGGAGCTGAGTAGACCCTTAACTACTTCCAGTCACTCCCCTGAGGTCCTGCCCCCACTCTGTGGTCATTTTTTGCCCTATTTGAGGGAAATTCAGTTTATATTTTGAAAAAAGAAGTATCAGTTTCTTGCAAGTAGATTCTGAAAAGGGGGAAGAGAGGGGCTTGACGTAGTGAGTCAAAGGGCAGTTGGCCCATTTTAGGCTGAAGCGAAAGGGGATGAAGATTTGGCTACCAAGAATAGGAAGTTACCATTTCAGAATCTAAAAATATCTTTCACCATCTGTCCACTCAGGCACAGAATGGTAAATGTAGATTAGTTCCTGGATGTAGACATGAATATTTTTATGTGTCAAGCTAATAATAATAACACTACTTTGTGTGGATACAACTTCGCTCCCCTTTCCTCCCCAGGACAGCTAAATGGAATATACACATTAATCTAGGCAAGGCAGACATGGGGAAACCAAGGCAGGGAGAGCTTTGGCAACACGACAAGGGTGACACAGCAAGTGAGCAGCTGGGACAAACCCTGGGTGTCTTGTTTCCAGCCCTCAGCCCAGATCTAAATCTTCTGAGCGAGGTAGAATGAATTAACAAGTAGCAGAGTAAACACAAGAACAGCAATAATCACCCTTTACATCTCTACTGTGACTTTGGCTTTTTCCCTGCTTTCCCCACATCTATGATCATCAGAGTCATCTATTACATTCCTTAAACACATTGCAGTTTGCATGGCCTTCACATAGACCTTCTCTCACCTGACCACCCACCAGGTAAGAAAAATAGGATGGTAGACACTAAGATGAGGAGGAGGGAGTCTTCCACATTTCACAGGTAAGGACACTTAGTCTTGGAGGGAAGAGGGAGTTTGCCTAAGATCATATTGTAGGCAAGTTCACCCTGTCAGTGCACAGTAGAACCTAAGCTACTAGAGCAATCCTGATTCAAGGGGAACCCTAGGTTCAGAATTCCCCCTTCTCCAATTTCCTCAGCTCAGCTCAGCAGGCGCCCTCAGACTTGGCAGAGGAAGTAGGCTGCTTGTACAAAGCCTCAGCTTTGTCTTACTGTCCTGGTATTAAAGGGCAGTCAGTGGCCATCTAATCTCAGATGCAAGATCCCCAATCCCTTGGCTTTGCTGAGGTGGGGACGGGAGGTAGACACTGGGGGAGTCCTACGAAACAGGAGCCAGTTTCTCAGCTGGGTCCAACACACCCTTTCCCAAAAGTCTAAAAAGTTTGGGCGGGATATTTGTTTGGCCACCTCAAATTCCATGCTTCTCCTGGGAGGCTGGGCACAGATTGCAATTCTGAACTGAGGTCTCTGAGAGCTGGGAAGGACTTCTGAACTCTTTCCTAAACCCAGGCTCAGCATTCAAGCAGAAGGGAATAGGTGAGGGCTGGAGGGAGCCCTGGGGCTCTGTTCCAAGCTTCACATGCATCCTCATCAGCCCAGGGCCCTCCTCATTCACACCCTCCAGAGGATTTCCGTCTCTCTCTCCTTGCTCCATCCCCTCCTCCTCCAAAGGTCAGATTAGAGAGGATGGCACCGGGGTTGGTCGGAGTTTGAGGGCAGAGGTCAGGAAGGAGGCTGGCAGAGAAGAAATCAGAACTGCATTGGGGTGGAGCAGGGCGGGGGTCAGGACAAGAGGGTTGACTAGAGAGGTCAGAGGAGGGCTGGGGTAGGAGGCCCTCCTCACTTTTCCACCCTCACTCCTTGGAATCAGCTCCCTCTGTCTGCGCTTTTCCTACCTCCAGACCTGGCCGAGCTGCAGGAGGTGGACGAGAGTCTGCAGCAGCCAGACGCAGAGGCGGCAGCAGCGGCGGCGGTAGGCGCTGGCCGAGGGGGGCGCGGGCCGGGGACCCAGCTCGGGGCTGCCTCCTTTGGTCCGGAAGGCGGCGACGCTGTCCTTGGTGCTGACAGAGGGCCCGCCGATGCCGCTGTCCTTGGTGCTGACGGCGGGTCCCGGGGCACCCGCGGGCTCCGTGTAGTCGTACACGAACCAGCGGAAGCTGAGCAGCTGCACTACAAGCGAGGGCAGGAGCACGAACAGCAACGTGAGGCCGAAGTAGGTCCGCTGACCCTGCAGGTAGTAGGAGGCCGCCAGCCACAGGTCCGTGGCGCCGTCGGAGAAGAACACGAGCAGTGCGCACAGTACCCAGCAGCAGTCCCGCATCTCGTAGCGCGGCCCGGAGCCTCCCGCCCCGGTCACTCCGGGGCCCCCGGCCGCTGTCGCCGCCTCCCCGCGCCCGGACGCACTGCCCCGGGCTCCCCCGGCCGCCCCCTCCGGCCCCGGGCCGGCCGCGGCCGCCGCTCCATCAGACTTCGCGGCCATGTTGGCGGAGCGGGAGGCGGGGAGCGACTTCCGGGAGGTGGAGGGGGTGGGGTGCGGGGTGGGGAGGACCCTATGCGGGAGGCTCCCGCCTCCTCCTCTTCCTCCTTCTCTTCTTCCTCCTCCCCTCTGCTTCAATTATTCATTACCCTGGGCGCCGCCCTCGCCCCTCCCCCACCCCGTCTGGGCTGTGGCGGGATCGGGGAGCGGCCCCTGGGAAGGGAGATGCAGAGGGGAGAGCATCCCAGGTCGCCCTCTCTTTCCTTCCTCGGAGGTGTGGGGCCCCAGCCACATGTTCTCTGCCTTTCATCCCTCGCCCCACTCCACTTCCTTCCTTTCTCTTTTCTTCTCTGCGCCCCTCTCCATCCACTCCTCTTGCATTTATCTCCTCTGTTTACCTCCAAGGACCTGGGTCTGAGGAGGGTGAGGGACCAGGAACTTGAAAGGGGCTGCTTAGCAGGCACCCCAGTAACTCTTTAGCAATCACGCCGCGCCAACAGGCCACTTCTTGGTTTCCAGAGTGTTCGCACATTGTTTCATCCCCTTCTTTGATCTTGAGAGGTCCCTTTTCTCACTGTCTGTTTCTTACTGTTTTGAAGCTGAGAAAACTGCAGCTCTGAGAGTTTGCTGTCTCTTCCCCACTCTCCCTTCTCCCCGCTCAGGGACCGCCCGCAGCCCTGGAGGCTGGGGGGCGGGGGGGCGGGGCAACATGGAGCTGTCCTTGGTGCTGATGGGAGGGAACGGAGGAGGAAAGAGCGAGCGCGAAGGCCTGAGGGAGGCCTGAGACTGGAAGGCGTATTTTCCAGAAAGTCTGGATCACAGATCCAGGGAAGTGGAAAGCTAAGAAAGATGGAGCTGGAGAGTTCTGAGGGATGAGGTCCTAAAGGGCCAGAAGATACGCTTTATCCAGGAAGCATATGGGGAACCGCTGCAGAATTTGAGCAGAGGGTAATGTGATCAAGTCAGGATTTTGCAAGAAGACCCTGTAGCAGGAGGGGAGAAGTGCTCACAGCGAAGTAGCCTGGGGATGGAGAGGCCAGATGAAGAATGTCACAGTAATCCAGGAGAGGGGGTAGTGTCTCTCATACATCCTGGATAACCCCAGCTCCCCACCCCCTTCGCTCAGAGTGGACATATCAGGGCATTCATTATACAAACACTCATATAGCAGTCTCTTTTTGCTCAGGACTATTCTAAGCACAGTACAATTACTAACTCATTTTATCCTCACCATTTGTGAGATGATTTGCCTTTTTCCTCCCATTTTACAGATGAAGAAACTGAATCACAGAGAGGTTAATTCATTTGTTTGGAGCCAAACAGTAAGTGCTGGAGCTAAATTCAAACACATAATCTGACTCCAGAATAGGTTTTGCTACCTCCCAAGGGGAGGGGGAGAGAGCTAGGTAAAATGGGGAGGAAAGAAGAGGGGAGGAGGGGCGGTCTGAGGACCACCCTGCCTCAGAGTGGCAGAAAAGGGAAGATGAGGGGAGGCAGCTGCCCTGGGTCAGGAAGAAGCGGCTCTTTGCAGCTGTGCAGCCCAGCATCCTGTTCGTGTCCAGGGACTGTTTTGGTTCCAGCAATGCTCTGGAGATTGGCATGCCAGCCGTCACCCAAAGCTGAAAATGGAGGAGAGAAAATGAGGGATTAAGGGGGTTTTCCAGGCTTCATATTTGACCATCCCTATCCAAAGGCATGTGTAGACTAGTGGGAGTTTTTGTGCGTCAGGCTAAAGGGGAGTCTGATTCCTAATGTGATTTAGGCAGGAGCCATCTCCCTTTCCTTTTCTTTCTCTCCTAGAACCCTAGGCAGGGAGCCCTGGGCAGAGGGAAGTTCTGACCCCAGACTCCCTCATGGCCCTAGGTCAGTTCTGCATGTGTCTGGCTCTCCGCCCTCTCACAAGTTCTGGATGGGGCCTGACAGAATTAGGTTCTCACCTCTGCCCCACCCCCACCCCAAAGAGGGAGCCCCTCTACCTCCCATGTTTCTCTACATCCCAGGATTATTCTGTTCAAACAAGCAGCCCAAGACATACTTTTATGCCAGCTGTGCCCTGCTCTGTATCCCTCAGAAAAGTCTCCCTGACACCCCAACACCATTATGAGCTTTTCTTCTTTTCCTTCTTTTTAAAAAAGATTTAATTTCTTTATTTTTAGATAGGGGAAAGGAGGGAAAAAGAGGAGAGAAACATCAATATGTGGTTGTCTCTCATGCACCCGCCCACCGGGCACTTGGCCAGCAACCCAGGCATGTGCCCTAACTGAGAATTGAACCAGTGGCCTTTTGCTTTGTGGGACAACATCCAGCCAACTGAGCCATACCAGTCAGAGTGTCTGAAAGGTTTTATTATTCACAGAGGGAAGGAGGCTCAGTCCTTCTTGACCAGCAGAACATAACTCAGCTCCTCTTTCTTCTTCTTGGTGCAGATGTATGTCCTAACCCTTTTCTTGATGAACTTGAGGGCCTGCTTGTCCTTGGGGATCTTGAGCAGTGCCCTGGCATGCCACTCATACAAAGTGAAGCTACACACCTCTCAGATCATGCTCTGCACAAACCGGGGGTGCTTGGTGAGGTGCCCTTGGCAGTGACGGCTGTGTCTCGACTTGCTCACACTCTTGTTCACCTTGTAGCCCTTGTTGGGGTCCACAGCCATGGGGTACTGTAGAGCCATATCTGCTGTTCTCCAATGGCTGCTACAGTGGAGGGATTGATGTATTTCCTTTTTAAAAAGATTTTATTGACTTATTTTTAGAGAGGGGGGAAGGGAAGGAGAAAGAGAAGGAGAGAAACACCAATGTGTGAGAGAGACCTCTACTGGTTGCTTCTTGCACACCCCCAACCAGGGACCAGGCCCACAACCCAAGTGTGTATCCTGACTGGGAATTGAACCTGTGAATTTTCAGTTCACAGGCCGGCACTCAATCCACTGAGCCACACCGACCAGGATGGATTAATTTATTTTCTTCACCAAGAAATCGCTGAGCACCCAATGCAATGTGTGGTACTCAACAGGTATTCCATAAAAACCATTGAATAAATGCATGATGAATAAATGAATGAATGATCAACCTTATAAAATAGGTTCCCTTATTCTCCCCATTTTATAAGCAAGGTAACTGCTTCAGACAAAGGCAGTAACTTACAAAATCAACAATCCTTTCTGTGGGTCAGCACCTGCATTAGCACTTTACTGATGTGACCACATGTTTTCCTCACATTTTGGGGGGGTGAGGCAACTGGGACTCAGGGAGGTGTTACTTGCCCAAGGCCATTTGTTAGGAAATAGCAGAGCCAGCATTCAGGAACTTTAGTTCAGACGACTGGGGGAGGGGACCCAGAGAAAGGATTTGATGGGGCATCTAAAGTGTAGGGGTGCCCCCCTGTCAGTGGTACTTTAGAGGGAACTCTGCCCTGAGCAGTCTGTATTGGTGTGTTCTGAGTGGCCTGAGAGCAGAGACCTGGGATTCAGATTAGGACCAATAAGGAAGCACAGGAACGTGTCTCAGTGTGTGTGGGGAGTAGGGGGGGCAGAACCCCTGGGGCAAAGGCTCTGCAATGGGGCTGAGCCAGGCTCCTTGGAAGGCTAAGCAGAGGCTGGGTCTGGCAGGTGTGGAGGGAGATGGTGGACCGCCGCTGATCTGAACTGGCCCTTTGAGATCTCATCCAGTTCCCCAAGCTGCTCTCTTTTGGAGGCGAGTTCACTGAAGCCCAGAGAGAGACCCCATATCTAGCAAGTGGCAGAAGCAAAGCTGAGAGCCTTTCCTTCAGTCGCCAGGGGCATGGTCTCTGGGCTTCGTTGGGAATCCCTCTAGGGAACAGCCCTTGTCACATTTTCTCAATTAACTGAGAGCTCAGTCCGTGCCCACTTACCCTCAGCTTTGACCGGTTTCTAATGATACCCCTTCTGTTCCTGTGGAAAGTATGCACGAGGTCACTGACACAGCATTGTCTCTAACAGCAAATACTGGGAACGACCCCAATACCCAATACCCCAAGACCCCAGTGGGGTCTTGGCTGATGAATCACGGACTTCCTGACAACGGAACAGCATGTGGCAGTAAAAAAGGCTCTCCATCTCCTAACACAGAGAGGCCTCCACAGAGAAAAGCAAGGGAGAGAATAGGAGACAGAGCAGAGTAAAAAGGAGGCATAATCGCCACTTGCATTTGCGTGCACATGCGCACGGAAACTTTGGAAGTACATGTAAAAAACAAGATTACTGAAGGGTGCACTGGGCAGGAGGGAAACAAGGCTGGGAGGGAGATTTCATTATATGCCTATGTATAATTTGTTTTGGAATCATGCGAATGTATTTACCTATTAGTGAAAGAATATAATAATGGGGACAGCTGCTAGTCAGCTACTGCTGAATGTTGTCATATGGGAATAGGCAGTCGGTGTGTCAGATTTTCTAATTGTTCAAGGGGAGCCAGAAATCTGGATTGTATTGTAAAAGCTCTTCATTTTGAACCGTTGGCTCCACTTTTTTCCTCAAACACTTTTCAGGACAAGTAAATAGGTCAGTGGGTCAGACTGGGCCTGAAGGCCACTGGTTTTCAGCCTCAGTGCTAATGGCTTCCTGGTCCCAGGGCGGGAGTTCTCAGCACCCCAGGTCTCCGCCCCTCCTACTGGGCAGCTGCAGACAGAAAAGTGACTTGTCCTGCCCCTCTCCTGGCACCTCCCAACCCTTATCCCTTGAGGCTGTGACATTTGGGGCTTTTAACTTGAGATCTGGAAGGCAGAGAGGGGTTATGAACTCTCAGATAATTTCCTCTCCTGGGGCCCTGCAGGCATCACAGCCCAGCTGCCTCCTGCTGCCCACCCATCTGTCCCTGGGAGGTGGGGACAAGAGTGGGGCTGGCAGGGATGGGGGTGAAAAGGAGAAGTAGCTCTGAGCCTCAGATCACTGGGCTCTGTCGAGAGTTGGAATCCAAGACGCGAAACCAAGAGATTTCGAGAAAAGCAAAGCAGGGGCTTGGCTGCACCTAGTGGGTGTGTGCTGAGATAATCCACCAGATTATTGTACGAAATGCCAGAGCCGGGATGGCCCTGTGGGACCATCTCATCCAATCCCTTTGTCGCGCAGATGGGGAGACCAACGGCTGCTCCCCATTGTAGTGCCCCAAGCCATGGCCTTGTCACCTTTCTCCTGGACAACTGGACTGCATCAGCCTTGTCACCGTGCTCCCTGGAGCCCTTCCTTTCCTTCCTAAAGTTCCATCTCCACCATCAGCCAGAAGGGCCTTGTTCAAAGAAGAAATCTGACTAGGTCCCATGTTTGCTCAGAACCCTCTGGCTACTTCCTTCCTCATTTTGAGCCAAAGTCTTCTGTCCTGCCTACAGTCTCTCTCCCTCTCTCCTCTCCGACCCCACCTCCACCCGCCTCTCCCTTGCTCATTCTGTTCCGGCCACACTGGCTCTCTGCCATTCCTGTGACACTTTGGTGTCCTCCTCCCACCTGGCTTTTGTTCCTGCAACTCCCCCAGGCTGTCAGAGGCTCCCTCTTCCTCTTCTCCAAAATGCTGTCTCTTCAGAAGGGTTTTCTGAAGAGAATTTTTCCTCCACATTCTATACGCTCACCTGCCTTCTTATTATTTTTTACTCCTCACCTGAGAATATGTTTATTGATTTAGGAGAGAGAGGAAGAGGGGGTGGGGGGGGAGAGAGAGAGAGAGAGAGAGAGAGAGATTGAACAGTTGCCTCCTGTAAGTGCCCCGACCAGGGATCGAACTCACAACCTAGGTATGTGCTCTGACAGGGAATCAAATCCACCACCTTTGGTGTAGAAGACAACGCTTCAGCCAACTAAGCCACCCAGTCAGGGCATTTCTTTATCCAAAGCATTTATCACTACATGACGGTTTCATATGTATTTATTTGTTTCTTCTCTAGAGGATAAAATCTGTGAAGGCAGCAGTCATGCCTGTGTGGTTCACCATCGTATCTTTGGCCCTTAGCAGAGCTTGGCACATAGATGCTTAGTGACCCTGAGCCAGCTATGACATGAAAAGGTCCAGGTGACAATCCAGGTGACAGCCAGTCCTGACTTCGCCATTACCTGCTTAGGTGACCTTGAGCAAGTTACCTCACCTCTCTGGGCCTCCGCTTCCTCACTCGTAAGACAAAGTGGTCACTAAGACGCTTTTGGCTCAGTGATCCTGGACGTCTTCTTTGCTCTGACGTCACTTTCTTCCCTATAGACCTGAAAGCCCTTTAAACAAACAAGACTGTGTTTATTTATTGAATAGTTGATACATTCACATGGTTCAAAATTCAAAGGTACAAAGGGGACACATTTCTCTCTCCTACCTCACCAACACCTATGTTACAGATGGGTCAAGCCACTCACCCCTCTCAAGAGAGGGGACATCTTAACACCAAATTTCCCCCTTTTCCCAGTGGAATGAATTACTCCGGAAAAGTCCGGCTGATAAAGAAGGAGAGGAGACAGATAGACTGGACCCTTAATCCCTCCAAGGCGTTGTTAGGTGAAGGCCTCACTCAGTCCAGCAGACCTCTCCTGAGGCATCATCCTCTGAGGGTCCTGGGCACCCGGGAGGAAGTCCGTGGAGCCCTTGGCCCAGGGCTCCCAGGCTCATAAGAAAGCCAAAATCATGGCAAAAAAAAAAAGTCTATTCCAAAAGAGGAAAGTGACGGATGCTTGGAGAATACAAGGAACCAAGGCCCTCTGGAAAATACAAGAGACAGTGACCTTCCTAGGAGGCCAGGTCAGGGAGGGAGGGTATTCTAGGAAAAGGAGCCTTCTGGGAGGTGTCAGCACTCAGCACGTGGAGAAAGAAGGCCAAGGTTATTCCAGGCGGAGGGCACAGCCAGAGCAAAGGCTGAGGGGGGGCGGCAGTCAGGGTGTGTTTGGGAACTGGGGTCCAAGAAAAGCGGCAGAAGATGAGGTGGAGAAGGACAAGCAGATGAGCACCGGGGAGTGGGGCCCCTGCGGGACCACTAACTACAGCAGCACTCCTCGTCCCCCTGGAAGAGGGAACATGACCCAGATGTCCGTCCACCAGGGAGTGTTCGATGCCTGTGATGCTAACACCCGCCACACTGGCAGGCAGTAGAAAGATGGATAGTACCTGATGTCGGTGAGGACGTGCATCACTGGTAGAAGCTGAATATAGCCAATTTGGAGAGGACTGTGGCAGTATTTAGGAAAAACAAGTACATTCACGTCTGATGACCAGGAAATAGCACGACAGGGTGTCGAGTGCGGCACCGTGTGTGGTGAGGGGAGAGAGGGGGAACTCAAGCATCCCTTGGGAGAGGGAGAGGAAGAGGGAGAGGGAGAGGACGAGCAAAAGGTGGGGAAAGCAGTTCTGGGTTCTCAGGAACTGTCAGGAGCAAGGGACTAAAGCACACAGGGTAGGTGAATAGATCAGAGAAACATCGGGATGAGGGAAAAAACCCCATAGGAAATCCACACCACTTCCAGCACAGTAATATTTACGTGAATTAAAAATACATACCCAGTGTATCAGTAGCTACTCAAACAGAACACACCCAGCAACCCCTTCCTCGGTAAGCACACAGCAGAAATGCCTAGATGCATGCATGTTCCCAAAGACACACACACAACTTAGGCCAAACTATTTGTAACAGCTCTTAGCTGGAAAACACCCCCTGTCCACCAGCGGCCCCAGAGTCTGACTGCAGGGCAGGCGTCCAGTGGGCAGCTCTGTGGTGCTGAGAGGGAGCGATCAACAGCAACAAACGATAACAGAGCTACATCTCAGGGACTACACGGAGAAAGAAAGAGGCCTGGTGCAAATGAGCACACACCATGTGATCCCATGTGTGTGAAGCTCAAAAACTAGCAAAACCTGTGTATGGTGTTAGAAGCCGGGGGAGTGGTTACCCTTGGGGTAGTGGGCGGGGACTTCCGGGGGACTGCTGAGGGGCTGCTGATGTTTTCTGCTGCTTGCTCCAAGTGCTAGTGACATGTGTCCAGGTTTCAAAAGTTCATGAACTGTACACTTACGAACTTTCAAAGTGTACCCTTGTTTGCGCACTCTTCTGTGTGAATTATTCCTTCGTGAGAAACTTTAAAACACACAAACACATAAAATAATTATTATGCATTGTGTAAGAACTCTCAACTATTTAAGAATGTATGTCAAACACAGCAGAGAGGGTTTTGGCCAGGCCAGCATGGAGTGGGGGTGTGGGGAGAAGGAGAAGATACTATAAACAAGAGAGGTTCTCTGTGGATCATCTCACGACCACATGCTAAGATCTGAAAGGTGGGATTAATTAACCCTCTGGACTTTAGTGCATGAAAAAGAAATGTAAAGTTTAATTTAGAAAGTTAGATAAACAAATGAACGATGGTGCTTATCCTACGCAACATTTTGCAGCTGTTAGAAAATAGGAGACGGATCAAAATGTAACAATTAAAGATGTCCTGAGAGCCAACAGGCTGCAGAATGATACATTTGTGTGCAGGGCCCTCCAACCCACCTGCCTACCCGGCCTCACACATAATTGTCCTGCATCTGTTCTCTGAGTTTCTAACTATGTATTTTTTTTTAGAATTTTAAAAATATGTTATTTATTTGCCTTTAAAGGGAGGGGAAGGGAAGAAGGAAGAGAAGGAGCGAAACATCAGTGTGCAAGAGTCTCACTGGCCCCCAACCAGGGACCTAGCCCAAAACCCAGGCATGGACCCTAACTGGGATTCAAACCAGCGATCTCTCCATTTGCAGGCTGGCACTCAATCCACTGAGCCACACCAGCCAGGGCCTAACTATGTCTTCAAATGAAAATCCCAGTCCTGAAAAGATGCACCCAAACTGGGCCTCTGGAAGGAACTGAGAGAGGGGAGGGTGTCAAAAAGAAACTTTCTTCTCTGTAATATTTTCATTTATGATAAGAATCTATATATAGAATTGAAAATGAATGGACTTAGTATTAAAAATAATGGTATAGACCAGCTCAGGGAGGTCTGGAATGTTCTGGGCTTGTGCTCCTTTACAGGTCATTTAAGATTTTTCAAGTCAAGCCTTGGGACCATCTGTTGCCTGATGAAATTGAGGCATGGAGAGTTGGGAGACAGGTCTCCACCCAGAGTCCCCATCTGGCCGCGTGACCGTGGGAGGTCCCATCCCCTTTCCGGGCCTCAATGTCTTCATCTGCCCAATGGGAACCAGATTTCGGTGCCACTAGGGGATGTGGGAGGATGAAATGAGGACACAAGGAGAGTCCCATGAATATCGGGGATTATTCTCTGGGTCAGGGGAGTCAGGGAGTGGAGGCCTGCCCACCACCTGCCAAGCCCACGAGGGTGCAAAGGAAGCAGAGCTGGGGACCACCCAGAAGAGCAAACAGCCCATCTGTGGGACCGGGGCACGTGGTTCACAGCTGGCCTGGGCTGCTCACGGCCCAGAGCCCGTGGTGCAGCCACCCAGGCCGCCTGGAGAAATGGATGTGAGCTGGTTTCTTGCTGCTCTCCACCTCAGTGCAGCCACAGCCCTGCCACCTCTCCAAGTCCCCATCGTCACCCTCCCACTCCCAACACTCACTCACACACACACGCACACACACACACACACACACACACACACACACACGACCACGCCCCATCTGCCCTTTTTAGCCCATCCTATCCCCACAGCCAGAATGGGCTTCCACAAAGAAAACCCTCTGACATCTCATGTTTGCTCAGAGCCCTCCAGTAGATTCACACGGATCTGAAAACAAAGTCCAACCCCCCTACCTGAGCCAACGAGGCCTGGCATGATCTGCCACTCCCTGCCCCCTCCCACCTCCAGCATGGGAGTCAAGAGCCTAGCATCAGAGAAAATCTGCCTTGGTTAGAATTCTGGCTTTTTTCCTCGTTCCTTCACCCCTTCAAAAATGTTTATTGAGTACCTAATACAGGCCAGGTACCATTCTAGGCATTTGGGATACATCAGTAACGAATGAGACAAAGGTCCCTGGCCTCATGGAGCTTCTTTTATAGCAGAGGGAAGTTAACAATAAATACATTAAATAGCATGCTGGAAAGTGACAGATGTTACTGTTTTTTTAAAGAAAAAAATAAAGCAGAGGAAGTTGATCAGGAGTACTAGAGGGTCAGGTGTTGCATTTTAAAATAGGATGGTCAGGGCCCTGGCTGGTGTAGCTCAGTGGATTGAGCACGGGCCTGTGAACCACACGATCGCGGTTCGATTCCCAGTGAGGGCATATGCCTGGGTTGCAGGCCAGTTCCCGGCGGAGGACACACGAGAGGCCACCATACATTGATGTTTCTCTCCTCCTCTCCTTCCCTTCCCCTCTAAAGATAAATAAATAAAATCTTAGAAAAAATAGGATGGTCAGGGTAAGCCTCACTGAGAAAGTGAAATTTAAGCAAAGACTTATAGGAGGGAGGGAGACATCAGGGGAAAGTGCAGGCAGAGGAAGCAGCCGGTGCAAAGGCCCTGAGGTGGGACTGCACCTGGCACGCGTGAAGAACAGCAAGGAAGTGAGGAGAGAGGTTAGAGATGCCTCAGAGAGTTAGGGAAGCTCATGTGTGGCCTTAGGGGCCTCAGTGAGGAGTCTGGCTTTTACTGAGTGAGATGGGAGCGTTGGAGGGTTTTGACCATAAGGGAGTGGGAGAGGCAGAACCGGGAAGGAGAGGTAGCCAGCAGGGCTTGCGGATGTCTTGTGGGTGGCTGCTTCATCCCGATCCCACAGGGCACTTTGGAGTGTAATTATATCTCAGAGTTATCCACCCACACCCCTGCCAGCAGCCCAGGCAAGAAAGGTGGGCTTTCAAATCCCTGAAATGATGGGGTACAGCTTGTGCGGAGGGTAAGGCACCCAGGGGGCTCCAGAAGTCTGAGGGGTGTCCTCCCCAAGGACAGAAATGGATGCGGTCACCGAACACTTACCCAAGGAAGGCTCACAGACCTGGTGAAAAGGAGTCGAGGGGAATGGGCAAAGCATCACTCTTGTTGACTCCAATCCCCAAATGCCACAGCCCCAGCAGCCACATCCCTTTTGGCCTGGACTTGGGGTGGCTGAAGATGGGGGGTGTACCCCAGTATGACCAGGTGGAGTTTATCTGGTAAGGGAAGAGTAGGTATCACTCCTATCCAGGATAGCAGAGGGATTCACCCTCTACAATATCCCAGCTACATGGCGGTCCCCGTACCTCTTGGATGGGGAACTACTTATCCTTGAGTTAGCTCTGTTCATCTTTGGATACTCTGGATTGTAGAAAGCTCTGCTTCACGTTGAGTCTATTCGCTCATTCAGTAAACATCCACTGAGCACTTACCGTGTGCAAGGCGTCATGCTAGGTTCTGGCGACACAGAAGAAAACAAGACAGACAAGGTCCCTGCTTTGAGGAGCTCCTCACTGGAGAGGGAGATGATCAGAGAAAAAGATGGCATGGTGAAGGCAGTGATGGGGAAGCCCCAGAAGCTGCCAGTGATAGGGGACTCTTGACCCATGGGAAGAGGCAACACCAAGCTGATAAGTGGGAGACATACAGTGGTCACTCAGGTATATGGGTGTGGGAGGAAAAAAGAATCCAGGCTGATGAAGGAGTGCATGCAAAGTTCCTGAAAACCCGGACTGCTCACCATCCCCACTGCCCCTGGCCCAGCGACCATCCTATCTTTCATGTGTGATTGTAGCGGTCTCCCCTCGGGTCTCCCATAGAGGGGCAAAGAAGCTGGGGCATGTAACCTCAAACTCTTCTCTCTTGTTGGTTGAGGGCCACTCCTGTGGGCATTAACTTGCCACACTCCTCACTTCACTTGTATCCATGAGCAGAGAAGCAGGAAGCCACAGGCATGCACAGCAGTGTCCGCATGTGACCTCCAGGGAAGGCTTTGCCAATCTGGGCAGGGCACCTCCCTCCCCTTTCTGATCTTAGTTCCTACCTCCTCTTCCTCACTCATTCAGTTCCATCTACACTGGCTTTGCTGTTCTTCCAACTTACAGGGCATTTGCATTCTGTTCCCTCTGCCTTGAATTCTCTTCCTCCAGAAGCCCACATTCCTCACCTCTTTTACCTCTGCTCTCTGCTCCAATGACACCTCCTCAGAGAAGCCCTCCCTGACCACCTTATCTCAAATAGCTCCCAACGTATCATTTCCTTCCCACCTTGCCCTGCCCTGCTGTTCTGCAGAGTACTTATCACTTAATATGATATATTTATGTGTTCATGTTTATTGTCTTCTCTCTCACCAGACTGGAAGCCTCTGAGGGCAAGGACCATGTGTCATTTTGTTCATGGCAGAATCCCTAAAACAGAGCTAAGGTAGTCAATAAACATTTGTGGAATCAATGCTTCTGAAACAGAAGTGGTCCTGAAACAAGAGTCCTTCCAGGTCTGTCTCAAAGTCTTGGATATGACCACCCCAACACTTCCAAAGGCAGGGTACCCTCTGAGGGCCAGTCACAGCTAAGAAGCTACCGATTTGAGAGCCTCCCTCCAATCAGCCTTTCCCCATCCAGGTCCACCTGGCAGGGGTCAGTGGGGAGCCTGGTCCAGCTCTCTTTGGGCCCCACAGTGGAGGAGACACAGCTCTGGGTCCACGCCCCAGGGATGTCTGCTGAGCCATGCTTCTTTCCTGGTAAACATCCCCACTTCCTTCCCAGGGCTGTATCAGCATTTCTGAACCAGAAGGTGTTGACACAAAACATCCTGGGTTTGGGGACAAATTCGCCCTCAACTAGAAATCTTTAATGAATGTCCTTTCTTCCCCAGACCAGGCAGCTGCAGGGAAAATGAGCTCTGCCTCTAGCAGCCAAACACAGCCAAAGGCCAAGCAAAGAGGAAGGGCCACAGTATCAGGGGAAGGAGGGCTTCTTTTTTTTTTTTTCAGGGCTCAGAGACAGCTGTGGTACAGAAAGCACAGAGCTTCTAGACCCACGTTTGCTCCTGACTTTCTGTGTAACACGGCACTGCCCTCTGCCAGCCTCAGTCTGCAGCTGTGGGATGGGGCAGGAGGAAGCCTCCCATACGAAGGTCGTGAACTTCAAGTAAGGCAAGGGATGTGAAAGAGCTTGGTTACAAGGGGCCAAAAGGAGAGAATAAAACTCAGGACTCGGGGAGGTAGGAGGTCAGAGTTTGAGTGTCAGGTCTGCTGTTGACTTTTTAAAGTCCTCTCTGCTCCCTGAGCCTTGGTTTCCAGCTGTACAATGAGGGGTTTGGGCATGATCTCTAGGGAACCCTCTGGTTCTAAAGAACAGACACTTTTTCCCTGCCTGCCTCTTTCTGGAGGTCCTCCCAGATCCTACGGCCCACACCAATTTGCTTTCCAGTACTTACAGAACTTCACTGCTCACTGTCCATGGTTTTCTAGCACCTTCCTTGGGTCTAGGTCCACTATTCCCCATATTGGGCCCAACATAGGGCCTCTGAAGCATTGGTCAAAGTGAGTAAAAAATTATTCCTGCCTCTTCTGATCTTGCAGAGAGACGATGAGAGGGACTTTTATTCACCTTCATTTTATAGATTAGAAACTTAAGAAACCCCTGTGTCAGAGGTTAAATAAAAGTCACAGTGCCCCATGGGCTTCCTTGGTGTTCCTCAAACGGGGAAAGAATGAATTACACTTCTCCAGCCCTATCTCTGCCTGCCATAGTATATAATTAATTTTCTGGTCATTAATTGTCGCCCTTTCTCTCTAGTATGAAGTTTCATGAGGGCAAGGACTTTGTTTTGTTCATTGTTGCATTCTCGACTCCTGAAACTTCCTTATACATAGCCGGGGGCTCAAGAAATACATGTAGGAAGGAAGGGAGAACTTAAGAGGTCGCTCCGAGGCCTGTGCTCTCAGGGCCTGCAGGGGGCGCTCCAGCCCCGCCCCCAAAGAAAGGCCCTGCGTCCCTAGTTTAGTTGACGTGCGTGCGTGCGAACTTGCTTGCCACCGGTCCTCTTTTAATTGAGCGTGCGCGCCGGAAACCCGGTCAGAGCGGCGCGTGCGCAGGCGGAGCGGGATCGGAGTTTAGGAGGAACGCAGTCGCGGGTGGCGGGCACCATGCTGGCACCCGAGGCCGAGCGGGTGCTGCAGTACCTGGTGGAAGTGGAGGAGCTCGCCGAGGCGGTGCTGGCGGACAAGCGGCAGGTAGGGGACGTGGCCGCGGAGCAGGAACCTGGATTCAGCGGGTGGGGCCTATTGATGGGGCAGGACCCGGAATCTGGTTCTAGCACCCGCTGGCAGTGAGTTGACGCGGGGCTGGTAGTCTAATAGCGGTGACAACAAACATATGGCAGCTTGAGATAATGTGGGCAAGTGCTTGGCACAGCGCCGCGCTTCCCCTTTTATATAGTACGTACTAGCGGAGCTCTGTGCTAACGATCCCCTCGCTCCGTCCTTCCTTTGTCCCTTACTGTGCCCCCCGATCCCGAACCATTACCCCTTTTGGCAGTTTACCTGAACCTCTTCAAAATGCAGTTCCGGGGCTCCCTCATTGCCCTGTCCTGCGCCGCCCCAGTCGGGGTCCTGAGGGGAAAAAAGAAACATCGAAGAGGTCTGAGTGGCGTGTGATGGCGCGGGAGTGGAAACGCGGGAGGGACCCTAGACAAGGCGGGCTTTGCAGATCTGAACAAGGAGCTCTGGTCAGGTTCTAATCCGCATGCCTCGTGTTTGAATGGAGTTCATGGGGGGAGGGGCGAGAGATGAGGTAATTGGATTCAAGTTTTAAAAGGATCCACCGCCCCCGCCCCCGGCTCGGGGAGAGGGTTGGGCTTAGACTAGGATGGTGGTGATGGAGACCGCGGATGGGTCAGAAATGTGTTTTGGAGATGAGCGTAGTAGGTCTTGATTCCAGTAACATACGGGAGGGGGGTGGCTAGGGGGAGACAAGAGTGATTCATGACTCCTCTTCAGTTAGAAGGATTGGCTGGTTGGTCGGTCGGGTATTTAATTAGACTTGGGAGAACAGCCTGAGAAATACTGGGTGAAGGCGTGCTGAGTGATGACAATGACAGCAGTTAAAGTTTGTGAGTACTTACCATGTGTCAGGTGCTGTGTTAATAACTCATTTCATTCCTGGTCCAGTAACCTATGAAATAGTTCATAGGTATGAACCTAGGTATAGTTCATACCTTCATTTTGCAGAGAGGTGAATAGGAAGGTGGAATGGCACGGTTCATAGCGAGAGCAGGATTCAAACCTGGGTATTCGGATCCTGGGGCCAGTGCTCCAAAGCAGCGTGTAACACTCCCTCCTTGATTCTTCAGCTGTGGTGCTGGTACCACTGTCTTTGTGCCCCGCCCTCTCTGTTTCGGGCTCCTCATGATACTAGGTTAGAATCAGCTGAGGAGCTCGCCCAGGAAGAGGTTTCCACTCCCTGGTCATTCAGAAACCCCCTAAAGCTGGAGAACTGGCGCTCAGGTGGATAGTGAAGAATTACCTGTCAGCCTTTTGCCAGCACCTGCACTGGAGGGCAAACTGGGGTTTAAGGACCCGGAAACTGAGTGGGGGAAGAAATATGTTTGCACCTCAGGACACCGGAAGTAACCCAGCAATGATGCCTTGGTGTCTTTGTCGGTTTTAATAGAGAGGCAGGTCTGTTGGGAGGTGACAGGCTGGGACAAGACGTAGCTGAGATCCCCGCTGCCCCTGTGCTTTTCAGATTGTGGACCTGGACATGAAAAGAAATCAAAACCGAGAGGGCCTGAGGGCCCTGCAGAAGGATCTCAGCCTCTCTGGTAAGTCAGGATTTCCTCACTACAGCCCAGGAGGCCTGTTCCGTTTTCTTTCTAAGGCCTTTGCCTTGTCCCTATTAGAGACCACGTGAGAGGCTGCAGGTGTGTGACATATAGCTCGTGGAGGTCGGGGCAACATTTTCATAGGTCTGATACAGACCGGCTCAGGGTTTCAGCTGCTCACCCTGGGACAGGCCATTAGGAGCTGGCTTGTCACCGATGGCACTGGGAGAGTGCTGGGGGTGGGGGGTGGGGAGGGTGGCATAAAAACAGTGTGGTTCCTGGCCTCATGCTCCGCAAGTGAGCAGAGCAACATGAATACATCATAGGAAATCGAGAGAAAGCTGAAGAAGGGACTAGGTGTGGGGTGGGTGTTGGAGGAGGGGATGGGGGCTCTTAGAGTCTGAGTGGCTGTGACAGAATAGGCAAAGAGGGAAGGACAGGTGATGACGCTGGACAGATGGGCAGGGGCCATAGTGGAGGGGAGAATCGTGAATGTTGTTTAAAGTGGCATTGGAAGGCCCAAAACCTTCCCGGTTGCTTCTAATCTCACCAGAGTGAAATTCAGAGTCCTGCAAGACCCCTTGGATTCCAGACCCCCTTAAATTCTCCAGCGCCATCTCTACTTTGCCGTCACTCGTTGTCTCCATCCTCACTGGCCTTGCTCTTCATTAACACCCCAAGCACATTGCTAATCTTTGCTGAAGGGCTCACACCCTCACTTTCTTCAAGTCTGTCCAGATGTTAGATAATCAGCAAGGCCTCTCAGACCACCTGGTATACATAACAAGCCCCTCGCCGACTCTGGCATTCCTCATCTCTCTTGCCCTGCTTTATGTTTCTGTACAGTGCTTAGGCCTGTCAGGGTCTGACCGATGATATCTTTGCATGTTTATTCCCCCTCCTGCACCATAATGTACGCTCTCTTAGTGCAAGAGCCTCGTCTTGTGCTGCTGTGTTCTCACAGCATCTACAACAATGCCTAGCAGACAGTAGGTGCTGCAAATATTTGTTGAAATAATGACCATTTGCCATTTCAGAAGATGTGATGGTTTGCTTCGGGAACATGTTTATCAAGATGTCTCACCCTCAGACGAAGGAAATGATTGAGAAAGGTAAGGCTCCCTAGGCGTGGATCGTCGAGCTTTGTAGCCTCCACTTCTCATAGCGCGGTTTGCTTTCAGGTGC
Source organism: Sturnira hondurensis (assembly GCF_014824575.4). Classification (NCBI taxonomy): domain Eukaryota; kingdom Metazoa; phylum Chordata; class Mammalia; order Chiroptera; family Phyllostomidae; genus Sturnira; species Sturnira hondurensis. Next base: position 18,253,172 of record NW_028076767.1, on the reverse strand, counting down.
AGTCTGCTAAGGTAAGATGTCCTTTTCTGGTCACTGGGGCTAATGAGGTTCAGCTGGAGCATTCAGCCAGCCCGTTGATTGTTTAGGTGGTTTAGGTCTCATGTTACCTCTGTCGTGCTTTCCTGAAAACCCCTTGATGGACTTGGGCATTTACAATTCCTTGGCCACCCATTTCCCAACCATCTTCTGGTAGGTGGGGGTGTAGGCTCTTCATTCTATTCTGACAGTTGACGTTTCCTGATTTCACTGTGAGTGGTGACCTAAAGTTCTGATGTTGCCTCCCCTATGCACAAGTCAGAGGACTGAGAGTTGGGAGTGGTCTGCTCAGCCTGATCCTGGCCTCACTCAGTGGTGGTGGGCGGGTCACGTTGCATCTCCAGCCTTTGGTTTCTTCCTCAGTCCGTCTCTGAAGTCCCCTTTTCTTTCCTGGACGCTAAGGGCCCTTGCTGTCAGAGGGGCCAGGGAGAGGCTGGCACCTCCGACTCCTGTGGGTCATTCTGTTTATGGTATAACCTCATCCCGTTTGCTTACTTCACTTTGCAGATCAGGATCATCTGGATAGAGAAATAGAGAAACTCCGGAAACAACTTAAAGTGAAGGTCAACCGCCTGTTTGAGGCCCAAGGTATTGGCCTGGGTGGGGTGAGCGGGGAGCCAGGAAACCGAGAGGGTTCGTAATCATCAGCACAGACTGAGAGGGCAGGTGGGAAGCCCCTCCCAGGTGGATGGTGGTCTGGACTGCATGCGAGGGGCACTGAAGCTGTGGGCAGTGGTTGTCTCTAGCCACCCCAAGATAGAATGGACAAGAAGTCTGTGGGGTCTTCTTCCTATCATCACAAGTTCTTTTTCCAGGCTCCAGGGAGAGCCTGGGGTAGCTTCCATTTTATGCCAGGGAATGGCATGGAGACCGGGATAGTTCTGACTCAGAAGCTACATTTCTAGGTAAACCTCACTGCTCCAGGCTGATCACAGGTATGGCAGAAATCTAGCGGTTTCGGGGCAGCAGACATGATTCTTCAGGCTCTTGGTGACTCGGGAGCGGGTGTTGATGTGTATTGTTTAGGACATTGCAGATGTGAGGCCCTTCCCTGTCAGACCTCAAAGCCAGGTGTTCGGCAGTGCGCATGCGGTGTGAGCTCCTTTCCTAGGCCTGGCTCTAGGGCCCAGGGTTGGACCAGCAGGAGGCCTGAACTTGCTGACAGATTGTCTTTTTCCCCTAGGCAAACCGGAGCTGAAGGGTTTCAACCTGAACCCCCTCAACCAGGATGAGCTTAAAGCTCTCAAGATCATCTTGAAAGGATGAAATTCAAGAACCACAATAGGGGACCTAATACCACGTAGGACCCAGAACACTCCAACCTTTGAAACCTGCAAGGACGGTATCTGCCCTGCAAGGGGACAGGCATCTGGCCATGGCTCCTGTATGAAGCCTTTTTATCTGTAACGCCTGACTGATCTGTGACAACAGGAGGGAACCCTCAGCCTTCCAGTGTCTGCCGGGCCTGTCCAAGGGGGCCAGAAAGACACAAGACCCATTGACAGGCCCGAGCAGCCACCAGTGGGTGGGCGCGGGCAGCGCCTGTGGGGGTATGAGAAGGACTGCAACCGGCACTTCGCAACAGTGGCCTGCTGTTTGAACGGGCAGGGAAGAAGGGAGGGGGGAGAGTGGGAGCTTCGTTCCAGCATTCCTCTCAGAGAGGGAGCTATTTCCCAGCAGCGTGCGTCACACAAGTGGAATGAAGCAGGAGGCTCACAGGTGGTTTCTGAACAAAGGACAGAATCTCGGTGCTCGTGGTTAACCACAACTCTCTGTGGAGCAGACATACCATTTCTCCCCGCTGGCTGCATTTTGGCCTGTTTTTCCTGCTTGCTTCCAGACAGAGCCCGGAGTGGGTGCTGCTTGTCCACCCTCTGCAGCTGCTCTTTGGTCAGAAAGGCCGTGCAGCGTCCTGCACCAGAGATGGGCAAGGGAGACTGCCTCTTAACACGCTTCGTGCATTCAGCATGCCCCGCCCCGCCCCCTCTGAGAGCAGGGCCAGGGCTGCTCAGAGTTTCCTTTGCTTCAGTGTGAATGCACTGTGAGGGCAACTTGGTGTCTTTCCTGTTCATTGAGGGCTCAATAAATGTTACCTAAATGAGTGAATAGCAGCTTCTAGTCCTCACCTCATTTGGCCCTTCACTGAGAGCACACTACTCCCTTTAGGTCGGGGATGTCACCTAGGAAGGGCCAGTGGTTCCTCGCAATGACAGTGGGATTAGACAGGTGTAACCGCAGAGCAGAATGGAGAGAGCGCACCTCAGTTGCCCTCGCCCCACCTGGCCCTGTGGGTGGTTATGTGGGAGCCCAGGCTGGTGTGGCCAGACCTTGTGTTTTCTTATTAGGAGCTAGCACTTTGGATTTTTAAGTTGAGCTTTCTGTTTTTTAAATATTACTGACTCAAAGTTTTAAAAACTTTGGTGTTGGCCAAACAAAATGCCTTACCTAGATCAAATGTGGCCCAGAACCTACTATTTTGCATCCTCTTAAGTTTTTTAGTAGAAATTTCTGTGTGTTTTTCTCATGAGAGTAGGAAGGTGGAATTGGGAACTAAATGTAAAAAAAAAAAAAAGAAACTAAATGTCCACAGTAGACTAAAGGAGGTGGTATCAGTCGTGGGATGCTGCTGTCTGGGCACCAATTTGGGACAGCCCCAGGACTGATCAAAGCAAGGGCAGGGCAGGTGTCCAGTAAGCTGATGGCTCATATGCAGTCACTGATCATGTGGTTCCCTCAGAACAGAAGCTGCATGATTGGGGCGGAAGGATAGAGCATGTTGCTGTTATTGCACATTTTAAAACACTAGGGAGTAGCAGCATTCACTTCGGTAGATACTATCTGGTATAACTGCTTTGCTCATAATTTCTCTGAACATTGCCCCTACCTATCCAGCAGGGTAGATGCTAGGCCAAAAAAAAGAGCCAATTGGATTCTGCCGGAAGGGGCAAACCTGTGCCTGGGGCTGTGTGGGCTTGCCCCAGGGACAGAGGGAAGGCACCGTGCTCCAGAGGCAGAGGCCCGGAGTGGCCTGGCCTCTGGCCTTCCCGAAGCTAACTGGTTCCCTTCTCAGATTTGCCAGTATGTTCCTTCTGAAGCCCTTCCTGTTCCTGGGCAGTCAGATTCTGTTATTTGCAGTTGAAAGAACTGCGCTGAAGCTGGGAGACTGGTAGGAGGAGCTGCCTGGGGTCTCATGATAGGCCCCCCACAGAGCAGTTAGCCCACCAGCTGACTCGTAATTTCTGTTAAAGCAAGAGGAGGTGTAGGAACATAGGGATGTGGAACATGCAGAAACTTTCACTTAACCCTCCCTCCTTAAGCCGTCTCCTTGCCCGCCACCCCAGGGCTTTCTGGTTAAAAAGCTCAGCTCCTACCTTCAAGCAAGAAGGCCCAGAGAGGCTCTTTCGTCACCCAGGTGACTTTGATAAGTGCACTCTTTTTGCAGGGACCCTTACTAAGCAACTCTGTCTCCCTGATCTTACTGTATCCATCTGAGAAATGGGGGTAGCAGGGCCTGCTAGCTTTCAGATGGGTTCCCCTGATTCTAGAGGTCAGGGCATTGCAAGGAGGGAAAGATGTACTTGGGGTTCAGTCCTCCAGACCCCCAATAAACACAATCTAATAACTGACAAGTTTGCTGGCCTGTGAATCCTCACTCTTAGAGGACTCTTTCACCATTAACCTCTGAAGAGAAATCAAAGGGTCAAAGCCAGGAGGACGACGTGGCTGCTGCTGACAGCATCCCTGAGGCAAGCCTGGTGTCCAGTAAACTCATGAGTTCGAGTACGGCCTGTGCTCATTTATTATGCACACAGAGCTGTGATCTCTCTGGGGTAGTAGAACTTACTGGGTTTTTCCTTTTTGGGCCTGTTCGCCAAGCCAATCTGTCAAGGTTAAAACCCATCCAGTCCAGGGATCTGGCTGTCTCCTGGGGCAAAGATGCCCAGGGGTGGGCAGGGAATCCAGGGGCCCAGTGCAAGCAGCAGCCAGCAGCTGTAGCCCAGCCAGAGGGAGGGAGGCGCGTGCCCGGAGGTGCTGTGGTGCTGGGAATGGAGTGGGGAGGACTGGCTGGCGTCGTGCCTCCCAGGGTGCCTCCCAGGGTCCTGTGGCTGGGATTAGCTGGAAGCTTTCTTCTGGCCTTGAAGGGAGCGGAACAGCTGCCTCAGCTGTGTTTTTCGATCATTGATGCAACCTAGGAGGGAAGTGGAGTGTTGGCTGGGAGGGCCTGACCTCAGGAAAGGGGGTTTGGGAGAGTGGAGAGGCCTGGGCTGGCCTGTGGTTTGCACCCTCAGCTGCTGCGGCCCTCAGGCAGGCCATTTTCCTCTCTTGAGCATCAGTTTTCTCATATGTCAACCAGGTACCTGCTTTATGGGACCAGTGTACGGATCATCGAAGGAAGGTGGCCTTCACTGGGAACTACCCCAGGGCCTACTTCAGGTGCTGAATGTGGATTAACTTGTTGAGTTCTCATCAGACGTTCAGAGAGGCTAAAGTAACTTGCTCCAAATCACACTAAGCAGCAGATCTGGGGTTTGAACCCAGACTAATCTAGCTCCAGAGGTCAAGTTCTTAACCGCTACCCCACATTGCTTTTCTTCTGGCCTCAGCGACAATGCACTGAAAGCTGGCCCAGTGCCTGGTACCTGACAGGTTAAATGCTAGCTCTTCCCCTGTGCAGCCCCCTGTGTCAGGCACAGTTGGGTAAGGGACGAATCTTTTCCATAAGCGGCCCCTACTCATGGGAGTACGTCCCAGCCAGTCTGTGCTGAGAGGCCAACATGAGCTTCTGAGACACCTCTTCTCCAAACACATCCATGGAACAACTTCATGGTCATTCTCTTTTCTTTTTCAATCCTCACCCGGGGATATGTTTTTATTGATTTAAGGGGGAGAGAGAATCAATGTGAGAAACATTGGCAAGTTGCCTCCTGTGCACCCCAACTGGGAATCGAACCTGCCAGGCCAGTTGGTGTCCAGGACGATGCTCCAACCATTGAACCACCTGGCCAGGCACGTTGATGACACTCCCAACTGCTGGTTGAGTGATTGAGCTCGTGGCCACAGCTACTGACCTGGCAGCGTCGGCCATCTTTCTTATCACCCCAAGGCCCTGTTTCCAACTCCTATGCACTCACCACTCATCAAGACCTCACTGAGCTAAGCCTACTCTGTGCCTCCCCAGGGTTCTGTGGAACCCTGGCTTTAACTGTCATTGACTTATTTGTAACTCCCAAGTCTGCGTCCTACACAAATCTCTCAGAGTTCTACCATCGTCTCTGGGGTACCTGCTCATCCTTTCACCGGAAATCCCTCAACATACCCATAATGCATTTCACCAGCACCCTCCCCACCAGCTCCCCTTGCACTCACCACCACATGCCCGGCACTCCACTAGATAACTTGGCAATGATTCTGTAGAGACTTCCCAAGCAGTGGCTCTCAACCTAGCCTGTGCTTCATCTGGGAGATCTTAAAAACGCTGATGTCCAGACCACCTGTATATTTTTCTCTGGCAGGCATCAGTGTTTCCTAAAGCTCCCATGGGACTCCAAAATGCAGCTGAGGTGGAGAAACACTGTTCTGGATCTTTGCCTTTCAACAGGGTCCAGAAAGCAGCAGCATCGATTTCTGAGGTGGACTTAGCAAAAAGCTGCAACAGCTCCCCCCTCTCCCTTAGGCAAACCTCTCTGTAAGGTGACTGCTGTTTCTTCCAAGAGGCAGAGTCTCTTGCCCCATGAATCTGGGCTGGACTAGCTCTAACTAATGCTTTGTGGCAGACTGACACTGTGGGTCTTCTAAGCCTAGCCCTCAAAGCTTTTCTAAGTCTTCTCCCGCCGCCTTGGATCCCTGAGAGCACCATGTGAAGAAGCCAGGGCAGCACGTCTAGAGGACAAATGGCCACCGAGAAGGAGAGGCCCAGCTGGCAATCAAAATCACCCACCACGCATGTCAGTGAGGCCGTCCTAGGCCGTCACATCTCAGTAAGTGTGCCAGGTGCCTGCAGCCCTATGAGTGACTCTAGGCGACACCTGAAGACTGAGAAGCAAATAAGATAGTTGTTTTAAGCTGTGAGGTTTTGGGAAGGTTCGTTACGCAGTAACAGTTAACTAATGGCGTCCCCTGGGAGCTTGCCAGAGATGCAGAGTTTTGGGCCCCATGCCAGACCTACAGAATCATAAACTTCACTTAAACACGATTTTCAGGTGATTATATGACAGCTTGAAAGCACTATACTGTCATCCTCCAAGAACATAATGGGGCAGACTCTAGGGATGTGCTGTGGGAAAGCCATCCACAAACCTCCTTGCATCTCGGGTGGCCACAAGAGCCAGGCCTGATGGATAAAAGGTCAGGAGAGGGCCACAGGAGGACTTCCCCTGTGGAATAAACAGTCAAAGCTTGGAGGAAAGGCTTTGGCCCTTGGACCTTTCTGTTTCTCTCTGCCTGGGACATTGTGCCTGGAGTTGGAGCAGCCATCTTGCAGCCATGAGGCATAAGTACCAAGGCAACCTGCTAAGTGTGGCAAAGCGAAAGGCGGGAAGCGCTGGGTCTTTGGGGGCACCTTGCTGCCACAGTGTCAGCCCTGTACAGCCAACCCAAGACTTCCGGTGGCTCAAGACAACTCAGTCCTTCTCTGGATAACTATTAGCTGGCTTTTCTGTGGCTTGTGGCCAGCCCAATCCTAAATCACTAAGAAAGATTTAAAACCTTTTCATAAAGGAAAGAAAAGATGCCACGGACTACATTCAAAATCCAATTACAAACTCAGTAAAATATTTACAATGAGCTCGGCAGAGAGGTAATATCCGCAATATCACTACCCAAGGCCTTTATACACCTAGGAAAATGTAAACCCATTGAAAACAGAGTATAGACAGCTAACAAAAGAAGAAACGCAAATTCAGAGATCTGAAACCTCACCAGGAATCGGTGCAATGCACAAGTTGTTAATTTTTCTTTGTTTTTAATTCAAAGCTGGCAAATTCCTGTAATCTTTCTAGAAAAGCATTTGGCTGTAATAAGTCCATCCCTCTGACCCAGTAGTTACATTCTAGGAACCTGTCCTAAAGAAACAGCCAGGTTTTTCAGTTGCACTTTATGTGAAAGGATGTTTATCATGGCATTGTTTATAAAGGTGAAAAATTGAAATCAGGCCGTGTGCTCAATGGCAAGAAGTTGATTTAGCAAACCTGGCAGCTGTACAAGCTGGAATACTTTGTAGCCAGGTGGTAATTTCACTTCTAACTGCGCCAAGGGACAGGGGAGCCTAGCAGCCCAGCATTTGGGTTTTGGAATCAGATAGATGGGAGTTCGAGTCCCAGCTCACCACCTCTAAGCAAGTTGTATAACATCTGGAGGTCATTTCCTCATCTGTAAACTGATAATAAAAGCTGCCTAAAAATGAAATGAGATAAAGCATGTAAAATATTTAGTCTAGACCTGGCAAATAAGTGTTTCCAAAAGACAGGCTCTTACTAATATTGTTGAATGATGAGGAACGCTGCGTGGGAAAGCGGGACTCAGAGCCGCGGCCCCGTGCCAGTTCTGTACGAGAAAGAGTATGAGTGTGTGTGTGTGTTTTTTAAAAACTGCAAGGAAATACACCAGATTGTTAAAGATGGTTATGTCGGAATGTTTTTTTAGTTCTTCCTTTAGTTTTTAAATATTCTGCAATAAGTGTGAATAATTTTTATAATCAGAGAAAATTTTCATTTTTTAAAGTACCAAGCTTAAAGTCAAGCCCTGAAGTCCTTAATTTCTCTTAATGCATCGTTAAGAGATATTAACCCAGCAGGGTTGTCTGGTGGTCATTTTTTGTTTGTTTCTCTAAGCCTTTTCAAATCTACCTCCTGACAGATTAATAATATCTCTCCCTTGTGTGCCAGGCAGTGTTCTAGGCATATATTGGATAGAAATTATTTAATCTTCACTTTACAGATGAGGAGCAAGGAGTTTGAGTCCGTGGCCCGAGGTCATACGGCTGTGCTGAGCTACCAGTCCTAGACTACCTGGCATGCCCCGCCCCCCAACATATCCTCAGTGCCTGCTCCCCACCTGGCCCCACGTACCAAGGTGTGTGTTGGTCGCAAAGTTCCCCATCTCTGACAGGTCAGGAGCCCCCTCTTCTCTGCTGACGGGGCCATCGTTCCACATGAGGTCAAAGCCTCCCACTCGCTTCTCTCTTCCCGTGAGCCTAGTCAGGCAGGAGACACAAAAGGGTAAAGAAAGGTGCATGGGCTGGGGCCCAAAGACCAGAGCCAGGTTGCTCATTCACCCTTGCACCTGGCGGGTTCCAACTCTGTAAGAACTCCTTCCTCTCTCCACCCACTCACTGGCTCTCTCCCAGGCGCCCACACAGGTCTCAGAGGGGACGCCCCTCCCCCGTTTTTGTCCCTTGACTCAAGCACTTGCCCTCATTACTGCTGTATTCTTTGTAAACCCTGCTGCCTTCCCCAGACCACAAACTCCATGAAGGCAAGGATGGGTTCATCCTGTCCTTTACCATGTCCTCAGTGTGTGGCACAGGGCCTGGCACACAGCAGGGGCTCAGATGTTTGTTGAATGAATAAGTGATAGTAGATAGAGTGGGCACCTGAGGTTCCCTCTGCTCAGCATCCATTTCACCTTCTTTCAGCCTTATGGGCCTTGGTGTCCCCTTTGAGGACCACTCCTCCCTCTCTCACTCATGTGGCTCAGGGGAGGTTGACTCCACCCCCTGGGAGGTGGATGCAAGACCTAGGCCTGTCAATCACAGTGATTGGTTCAGAGATGGGCATGTGACCCAACCCCCACCCATGAGCATGAGAGTCAGCCCTCAAACCCCTGCTGGAATAATTGATAAAAATCTAAGAGAGCAGAAAGAGATGAGAAGGAGGGAGGGAGGGAGGGAGGGAGGAGACAGACAAACCAATACTGACCGGTGTCAGACCCTGGATTTTCCCATTATATATACATTGTTATAACCATATATGGTCTCTTCCTGAGCGCTTCCTGTAGCTAGGCGCTCGACAATAAATTATCTTGGTAAATTAACCTAACATTCCCTCGAGGCAGACACAGTGTTTCCCATTTTACAGAGGACGAAAGAAGCTCAGAGAGGCGAGGAGACTGGTCCAGGGTCCAGCAGTCAGGAGTGTCGAGGAAATCTGCTGGACCAAATCCCAGAAAGCGGTGCAGGGCCCTGCTCTGACCCCAAAGGGCTGCGTCCCCGGACCAGGCTCCGACCCCATGTGGCCGGCCCCATCTTGGTCACTCCATCTAGAGAACAGCAGGGCAAGCCAGAGTGTCCCTGCGGGCTGCCCCCATCCCAGGGCTCTGCGTTCTGCCTCTTCCTTGGTGGGAGCCCCAACTGTCATGTGCAGGGGTGCAGGAGCCAGGCCACCCCCCACCTGGCCTCCATGTCCACGATGTGCAGGGTGTCTTCCAGTAGGCAGGTCTTGAGCTCGTAGTCCTCCGGGCTGCTGGCTGTCAGCGATGGGGACGCGTTGACCTCCAGGAGCCACCTGGGGAGAGAGGAGTGTGGAGAGCCTCAGGGTTTCCTGGTCCCTGGAGCCCCTGGAATTTCACTGAGAGGCTAGATGGGGGGCTGGGCCCCACCCTCTGTTCAACCAGAGTGCCCTCTCCACTTTCCATTAGAAGAAAGGCTCCAGTGGCTAAAGCTTTTTGAAAACAATTGTCACAAATTTGTTGTCCCCACAGGCGCCCAGCTGAGATGCACTGGAAAGAGCGTTCCATGATTTAAAGGGCTGGCTGCGGCCAGCTTCCGGGCAGGGTTGCCCTGTGGGAGTGTGAGCCCAGAACCGCTAGATCATCTGAGTTCTCCAGAAAAGCCAAACATCCCGAACTCCCAGTGTTTACAGACTGTCACTGGATTTCAATGAAAAAGAAACAAGAGGCGTTCTGAAAGCCAGATGCAAAGTGTCTGTGGGCTAAGAGCAACCTGAGGGCCTCCAGCTTACTGCCTCTTGCTTTGGGCGACCTGCTCATTTACAGCCTGGAACTGGGCACAGGGACAGCAGGGCTCACCCAGCAGGTCAGCGGGAGACTCGGGTCCCACTTTCTACTATCTGCCACCTCCTCCAAGCTTGTGTTCCCCATCAGCATCCATTCTAATGCCCAAGGCCACATCTTACCCCAGGAGGCACAGGAGAGAGACCCACTGGTACCAGAATCCTGTTTCTCTCAAACATAGGCCCGACTGAAGTCTTGTTCTCCAACTCCTACACCTGGCTCAGAAAACCCCAACTCAGTACCACACAGTGACCCTGGGGAGGGGCTGGATCCAGGAGCCGAGGTGCCGGCTCAGGTCAGAGTTCCCAGGGCCTGGCTCTGCCCTTGACTTACTGTGTGACCTCCAGCTCCCAGAACAACCCCAGTGGTTTCAGCTCCCAGAACAACCCCAGTGGTTTCATGGGAGGGCCATCGCTGTGGTCCCTGCCACCTCGGGTTTGTTCTACTCATCAGCTCACCCTCATGGACCCTGGGGGAGTGCGCCAAATTCTGGACAGGGATCGACATGGTAACAATCCTCCCTTACGAGACACTTTGCTTCCCGAAAGCACCAGGGCTTTCCAAGGGGGATTTTCTCTCCTGGTACCAGGGGAGGATGCCTGACTCAGCAGGTACTCGGGAAAGGCCTTCCGGTGCCAGGGATGGGCTCAGTGATCCATAGAGAATAGCTCATTCGTTCCTCATAACAACGCTGTAGGCACAACCATCACCTTACAGGTGGGAAAACCAAGGCAACAGAAAGGGTGCCCAATGAGGAAGTGGCAGAGCTGTGATCAAACCCAGGCAGGCTGGGTGCGGAGAGTGGAAAACATCCTGCCCGGTTCTCTGGGGCCACTGGCCCATCCACTTACGGCTTGAGGTCCTGGTCTATGAGGATGTCGTAGCCATACAGCTCGAAGCAGTGCTTGTCACTGATGATCACCTTCTGCACACTCTGCAGGCTCTTGATGAAGATGTTGTCCATGTTGCTGAAGAGCGTCTCCACGGCCTCTGGCCCGTGCTTGGATGCCAGGTACTGCCGGAAGCGCTGCAGCATCCATTTGCAGCCCTGGGCCCCAGGCATCGGGGTTGGGGCAGAGGGAGCCTCAGTTAACCGGGACCTGGCCAGCCAGGACCCTCCGACAATTGCTATCAACACAGCCCTCAGGCCTAGACATGGGGAGCCCATCCCTGAGTGCTGTGATTAGGAGAACCCCAAATATGTCCCTCCTTTCAGGGCAAAGACTCTGCAGGCCCAAGGGGATGCGCCTGTCCAGAGTGTGTGTGCCTCTCGATCTAAGGCATAGCCTGGGTACCCACAGCCCCCGAATTTCTTGCACCAATGTCCTGTGCGGCCTCTCCCCTGGGCCTGCCGCCTCACTGAAGATGGATTGCACCGACCATACTGCATCCCATGGCCCAAGGGACCATCAACGGCTGTTCGTGGAGGGTCGGTGGGTATGCAGGAGACCCCCACTGTGTGGGTGTGAGCTGGGGACCAGCTCTCCCTGTGCACCTCAGTTCTGTTAACTCTGAGAAGTCTGAGAACTCTAAATCTGAACCTGGCCTTGCAGGTTATTAGACAGAAGATAGACAGATAGACGGACAGATAAAGATACATAGATAGAAGCATATCTGTCAAGGCAGGAGGACAGAACATATATGCTGGAGGGTGTGTTAGTGTGATTTGTGACTTGTAAACACCTAGACACAGTGCACGGGCCCCCATTTGTGCTCTTGCCATGGGCCCGGCAAATGGGAAGGGGGGCCTGACCTCACTGTGAACTGTGAGCGCAAGCCTGTCTTGGGCTCTTTGACTCTCTCACTCGCCACCCCAGCCAGTCCCAGGGGCTGCACCTGGGGGCAGAAGCCCAGCGCGCTCACCTTCTTCGGGTGGTAGTCGGGGGACGTCTTCTGCACGGCGACATTGGTGAGGTGCACATCTGGCAGAGGTCGGTGGTCAAGGCTCAGTGTGGACAAGAAGGAGAGTCCTGCTCCACGGAGACCCCAGAGACCAAACTAAGACTCTTCCTCGGGAATTGATGGGGAAGACGACCAACAGCCCAGACAGAGGTCACGTGCTTGGGCTTTAGAGTCCGAAGTGCTTGGCTTCAAATCCTGCCTGCATCTTTGCTGGCTCTGGGCCCCCGAGTCTTTTTCCCGACCTATTGAATGGAGGTACCTAATGGTATACTGGCCTCCAGAGTTATCTGAAAGATCAGATAACATTTTGCATAGAAGCACCTCTTACAGTGCCTGGCATAACTGATCTTATATCGTGATTTTCCAGCTCAAGAGGAGAACGCTTCCTAACAAGTAGAGAGACTGAATACAGAAGAGCCATCTCAGGACGTCCGGAGCTCTCTGTCACTGGAGGGGGTCAGGCTGCGGGGCCACTTTGTAGGACTATTGGAAAAATGGTCCAGCTTTGGGGCGGGGTCAAGGTAGCCTTTGAAGTCCCAGCTCTGAAAGTCTGCCTTTTGTGGCCATCCCCACGCTGACCACCAGTGAGATCCACAGCACTCCGCAGTTTACGGAGGAAGCTCACACGCCTCCTCTCGTGTGTGCCCCAGATCACGCCCATCTCAAAGAAGGGACCTTGGAGATGCAGCGAGGCTCAGGGACAGCCATTCAGAATGGCTCTTCCTCAACAGCCGCCCCCCACAGCAGAGGAGAATGAATCCCCCAAACCTCATGAAATGACCGTAAAATGTAACTTTCTTTAGGACTTCTCAGGACAGTTTGCAGATGGGAAGGTTGGGCTCTAGGTCCCTAACCCAAGTCTAATCCCCCTAAAACATGCTGCTCCATGTCTGTAGCATATCAGACGGGGAAGGTGGCTTTGGCCTTGGGAGAGAGGTGCCTTCTTAGGAGCTTTCCAAAGACTTTTTTTTCACATTTGTCTGAGAGTTTTCCTACCTTAATTTCAAAAGAATAAACACACAACAAACCACTAAATAAACAAAGAGCCCTTAAGTTCACGGTCAATTGATTTTTGAAAAGTCCGCCAAGGCAGTTCTACGGGAAAGCGTAGTCTTTTCACCACATGGGCCGGGACACCTGCGTGCGAAGGAAGGCGGCCGGACCCCTCCTCACACCACAGACAAAAATGAACTCCAGGTGGACCATGGGCCTACATGCAAGAGCCAACACTGCAAATTTCTTAGAATAAAAGACAGGAAAAAGTCATGACCTTAGATGGGACACCAAAAGCACAAGTGACAAAAGGAAAAAATAGATAAATCGAACTTCATCAGAATTAAGAGCTTTTGTGCTTCAAAGGACATTATGAAGAAAGTGTAAGGTCGCGCACAGGATTCTAGGGCAGGGAAGAGAGTCCGGATGATACAACGCTGATGGTCACGTGTCCTTATGCCTGTCCAAACCCACCGGATGTTCAGCCTCAGTGTAAGTTATGGGCTTTGGGTGCTTTGCTGGTCGATGTAGGTTTGTCAGTTGTGAGTGATTGATGGGGATGTAGATAACAGGGGAGAGTGTGCACATGTGGAGGCAGAGGCTCATGGGAAATTGCGGTACCTTCCTCTCAGTTTTGCTCTGAACCTAAAACTGCTTTAAAAAAATAGCCCTTAAAAATAAAGGGCAACACGCAGAACGAAAGAGAATATTTGTAAGTCGGGTGTCTGAGAAGGGAGTATTAAAAATACATGAACTCTTACAGCTCAAAATCCATCTGAAACATGGGCATGGACTCTGAGGAGACATTTACCCAGAGAAGCTTAACCAATGCCCAACAAGCACATGAAAAAATGCCCACTGTCATGAGTCACCAGGGAAGTGCACATACAAACCACTCACACCCCGTGGGGTTGCTATAATAAAGAGAACAGATAGTAACACGTGTTGGCAAGTACAGTTGGAACCCGCACACCATCCTGGTGGGAGTGTACATGGCGCAGTGCTTTGGAAAATGGTCTAGAGGCTCCTTAGAGAGTTAAACTTAGAGTTACCACGTGACCAGCAATTCTCCTTCCCGTATATACTCAAGAGAAATAAAAACACATGTCCACACAAAAACCTGAACATGAATATTCACAGCAGCATTATTCATATCAGCCAAAGAGTGGAAATAACCCAAACCTCCATCAACTCATGAATGGACAAATAAAATGTGTTATATCCATAGAAGGAATAGTGTTTGCCAATGAAAAAGAAACGCTGATCAATGCCACGACTTGAATGACTCTTGAAAACATTAAGGTAAGTGAAAGAAGTCGACACAAAAGACCTCATATGGTTTGAATCCATTTGTATTAAACGCCTGGAATAGACAAACAGGCAGAAAGTGGTGGCGGGGGTCTGAGGCGGGGGTGGGGGTGGAGGAAGTGGGAAATGACAGCTAATGAGTTTGGGGTGCCTTTTAGGGGATGATGAAAATTCTAAATCTGGTCATGGTGAGACCATGGCGCTGTTTGTGTGAATGCGATAAAAAGCACTGGGTTGTATGCTTCAACTGGGCGAATTCTGTGCTATGTGAATATATCTCAATAAAGTCGTTATTAAAAATGGAAAAGGAGGAGGTTCAGGCCAAGTGAGTTACTGGCTCTAGAGGGAACCTCCCTCCCTGTGACGGAGGAAGCACCATTCCCATCCCTTCACACACGGCGCCTGCCTGCAGGGAGGGGCGGCCAGGGACTTCCCTCGGTGGGGTGGGCGTGGGGGGCTATGAGAGAAAGGCGGGTGACTGCTCAGCTGAGACCGAGCCTCCCCTCTCTGCAGATACTGACCAAACAGCCAGGCAGCAAAGAGTAAACAAACAACCAAAACCAATCCCTGGAGAAGTGGAACCTATTCGTTGTGAAATTTTTGGGGGAAAAGAATTTTCTCAGCTTGGGTACAACAGTCAAAATCCACAGGAAATCAGCGGACAGAATCAGCTACACCAAAATAAAAATAATCAGATTATCCAGGCAAAAGTGAAAGGCAAACACGACCAGAGAAAAGATTTTGTAGCAAACATGACAGGCTGATATTTTTGTCACAGGAAAATCCCACATAAATCATTAACAATAAAATTTTATGACCCTAATAGATAAATAAAGGCCACGGAAACATAAAAGAGAAAATACAATGGGTAAAGACCATCTGGGAAAGTGCCCAAGCTTTTCAGTAATTGTATTTTGGAACCTAAAATACAATTTTAAAGGGATGCGAAATGGGGGAAAAATGCAAATTGGAAGAGATGGAAATTCTAAGGCAAAACCCTGCTTCCCCAAGTCACTCACAGTTTTGTAAACCATTTTATCTGGAAAAAGCTCCCCACCCCCAGGGCGGCTGCTGGGACAGGGTGGCGTGGGCCCACGCCTGCCCGCTGTGCCCAGATGCACCACTGTTTCAGAAATGACCCTGAGCAGCAATGGAACAGGGAAGGTGCGGGGAGATGGGCCCAGTCGGTGGGAGGGCACAGATACACAGCAATCTTCCAGAAACCTGTCTGACCAGATGCCCCTAACCACGTATTTACACCCCTGTGATATCATCCAAAGGGAAAAAATTAAATATAGTAAAAGGTTCATTAAAAATATGTTTCTTTGCAGCACTGTATGTCATACTAGGAAGAAGCTGAATACCTCCCCATGCCTGGAGGATGGGTGATTAGTAAACCACTATATCTACTCAGTGGAATATTCTGTAACTAATAAAAAACGCCTACAAGGGAAATGCTGATATACAATTTAGTGAAAAAGAAAGGTTATATCTATACAGTGGTAAACAATAAAACAAACTGTACAAATCAACCTGGGAGGAAATACATCACAATAGCAAGTACTTATCTCTAGAAAATGTGACTAGACAAGGTTTCTTGTCTTTTTTCTCCTTTCTGCATTTTCTGACTTAACTTCAAAGAGCTATACTATTGTTATTATGAAAGCTATATTCTTTAAGTGTTTTATTTTTATTCTCCAAGTAATGCACAGCAATTGTAAAAACAATTCATAACATAGGAAAATGTGCAAAGTCAAATATAAATGTTTCCTGACATGAATCTAATTCTTCCCAGTTTTCAGAGTTAACAGAGTGAATATCTTTTCATACTTCCTTCTACACAGAAACATACCTCCTTAAAAGCAAAAATGGACCCTGGCTGGTGTAGCTCAGTGTATTGAACGTGGGCCTGCAAACCAGACAATCACGGTTCGATTCCCAGCCAGGGCACATTCCTGAGTTGCAGGCCAGTTCCCAGCAGTGGACACATGAGAGGCAACCATACATTGATATATTTCTCTCCCTCTCTTCTTCCCTTCCCCTCTAAAGATAAATAAGTAAAATCTTTTTTAAAAAAGCAAAAATGGGATTATCAGCACACCACTTCTGCAACTTGCTTGTTGTTTTTCACTTAATAGTCTGAGATTTCTTTAAAAAATATTTTATTTATTTTTTAAAGAAAGAGAGGGAGGAAGGAAAACATCATGTGTGGTTGCCTCTCACATGCCCCCTACTGGGGACCTGGCTGACAGCCCAAGCATATGTCCTGACTAGGAATCGAACTGGTGACCTTTCGTTTGCAGGCCGGCACTCAGTCCACTGAGCCACACCGGCCAGGGCTCTACTGGTTCCCTATTACAGTGTTGAGGTGGATATTTTTGTATTTTATGTGTATTTTTGTATTTTGTGTGCACATTTTGACTATATACATAATGCACATACACATCAAACTATATATATTTTAATGCACAATGATCAAAGTCAGGTTAAAAATGTGTCTTCCTATTTTGTGATCCAGGGTTGCTTTATTATTTTAAAAGCTGGTGTGTAATATCTGAAACAAATGTGGCAAAATATTAATATCTGTTCATTCTGGATGGCAGATGCATAGGTTTCTGTTACAGTCTTTTCTGCAGTTTTAAAAAATGTTTAAATCTTTCAATATTAAAAATGTAAAGCAATTAAGAGAAGGGGTAGAAAATCACATGCAGTCACTCACTGTGAAAACAGTAAAGCTTCATTAAATAGAAACTGGCCCTGGGCCTCAGTTTATTTCACGGGGCCCCGAGGTCTGCAAACACACTGACGTGGCGGAAGGACCCCCAGTCTTGTCCCGAGTGGTCACTCTGGGTTTGGCTCTGTTCTGAGCACATTACTCGCATCATTTAATTTCAATTTTTTAAAATGTGAGATGGAAAGCAAAAACAAAACTAAAATTTGATGACTTACAACTCATAAATGCTTGTTAGATTTACAAAATAAAACACACTGGAAATGCCGAAGTCAGCAAAGTAGGGGAAAAAAAAAACGAATTATAAAAAATTCTCAGGAGGGCCTAGCCCCATTCTGACATGCAGGCAAGGCAAGGCATTACCGTGGACAGACACTTAACAGAATGTTGAAATGGAGGCAGAGGGCTGCGACCGGGGTAAAAGCCTCGGCTGGCTCGTCTGAGCCAGAGCCTGGCAGCCTCGCCTTCCATTTCCGTCTCCCATTTGCAGGTGACCTAGTCCTGCTGATCTATCTCCAGGATGTTTCCATGCTCTTTGCCCCTTTTCATCTGATGCTCAGGCCTAAAAATCTTAAACACATTTTTGATGTTGATATTTTAATCAGATAATATATTCACATGGTTCAAAAGCCAAAAGGTACAAGGAGGTATGTAAGGAAATACCTCCTTCCAAACCCTTCCCACCCACCCATTTGTCCTCCCAAAAGCAACTTCTGTGTGCAGTTTTTTGTACCTCCTTTCAGGGATGTCTCTGCACAGGTGAAAACATGAATAGAGCTACTTTTAACATGAACAGGAGTAGACATTTCACAGAGTTCTATGCTTTGTTTTTTTCTATTAATGATATATCTTGCAGATTATTTCACGTCAGTACATAAAGTACTCCCCCCCAACGCGTTCCTTTTTGACAGCTACCTAGTATTCCACTGTAGAAATGACCCATTCATTTACGTGGTTCCTATTTGCTTCACACTCACAAACAAGGCTGTACAATGAATAGCCTTTAAACCTCCATTTTTTTTCCACGTGGTGAGCGTGCCTGCAGGAGAAAGTCCCAGAAAAATTGCTGGGTATGTGCATTTGCCTTTCAATAGACATTTTCCAGATTGCCTCCTAGTAGGTTGTACCAATGTTACTCCCGCCAACAATGGACGGATTCCCCCAGCCTTGCCAACATGGTGTCTTAGCACGTTTCTGGCCCTGCCAATTTGATGGGTGGCAGTGGCATTGTATACGAGTGAGTGAGTGAGTGAGTGAGTGAGCAGGCACGGAAGAAAAGGCACATAAAAGGACACAAACACTCTCCCCAGGGGCTCACGCTGCTCCATCCTGTGAATTCTAATGGGTGTGAACACCGAACCCTGGGAACGCGAGTCAAGGCACAGGTCAAGCACACCACCCACAGGGTCCTTAGGCAGGACCGTGTGACCTGAGTTGCCCTGAGCAGAGCAGAGCAGCTTTCCTCGGGTCTCTGGGGAACCTCCCACCCCCACAAGGCTGGAAGCTCCCGGAGGGAAGGGACCAGGCCTTTCTTGTTCACTGCTGCTGCCCTTCCTGGGCTTGCTCCAGAACCTGGCATTCAGCAGGCACTCAGAAAATATCTGTGGAATAGACGCGCTCTCCCAGGACAGTGAGCGGACAAGAAGGGCAGAGTGCGTGGGGGATGGGGAGGCAGGATCCCAGGATACACTGGTCATCGAGGCTGTTGAGTGTGAAGCGGGTGTTGGAGAAGCGGGCGAAGCCATCCCGGTACAGCCAGGCCCGCAGGGGGACGTACTGAGTCAGAGTGGGAATGGGGGGGAGAGAAAAATGGAAACAAAATAAGTGCACCCACTCCCATGCCTCCTGGCTTTTGCTCCTGCTGTTCCCTCCACCTGGCACACCTTGCCTTCTTCCCTACATCGCTCTTCAGAGTCTGCTCAAACGCCAGCCTGCTTTGATTCTACTCCCTCTTTCCCAGGTAAGATGCAGAAGAAGACAAAATTAAGGGACTTCTCTGCTCACCCCCACTTGTGACTGCCCCACTTAGGGTGTGTTCATAGTACCCACTAGACCGTGGGTGAGCCTATCTGCTTGTGCCCAGCACCATGAAGGTTTAAATGTTTGCTGAGTGAATGAATGGATGGAGGGAGTATAGCAACTCCCTGGTTAAGAAACTAGGTTCTGGGGCTAGGCTGCCTGGATTCTTATCCCAGCTCTCACTTAGTAGTTGTGTGACCTTGGGCAAGTCACTCAATTCCTCTGTTTCCTTATCTGTAAAATGGATAATAGAACCTACCTCCCTGGTTATTCAAGGACTGAAGGAGATAAAACCTGCTAAATACCAGGGCCTGGGACTTAGTAGTTGCTCAGTAAATGTTAGCTGTGCTTGCCACACATGACAGAATGGATGGAAAAGGACACGTGGAGGGCAAACCCAGATGCTGGGGTGTCTAAGATGGTAAAAGACTCATTTACATCCCCCCACCCACCCTCAAATGTCCCTTTGGGCTCTCCCAGGTGGGCAAAGTCAGACAAGCTCCCAATTACCCTCAGAATGGCTTCTGCCCCCATCCCTGAGTCCAGCTGCCCCTACCCACCACTGGAGGAGGGTACCTGTTTTAGTTACTCACTGACATCACCAGCACATAGACACGCAGGTCAAACTTGCGGCCTGTGAGGCAAGGAAACACACAATTCACGTAGCAGATATTGATTGTTTGGCACCATGCTAGGTCTGGGGGACATGGCAGCAGACTCACAGACATGAATCCCAACACACCCCACGAGATACGAGGTGCCCTCCCGGTCCAGAGGGGGCACAGAGCCCTCAGGTAGGAGGAAATGCGGGATCAGAGGCCCAGACGGGGCGAAGAGCTTGGTCCAAGAGCAGAGTGGAAGGTGATGAGGTCAGTAGTGGCCAGATCATGTACAATTTTTAGATTTTGTTCCACCAACCCTGGGAAGCGGCTGAAGGGTATCCGATGCCTCTGGCTGCTGGGTTGGAGAGGACCAAAGGGGACCAGAGCAGCAGTGGGCACCAGTGAGGAGGCCAGCACGGGAGGGGAGGACAGGGATGGAGGTGGCCACACAGATTCAAGAGCTGGGAGCTTGGTGAAGAACCGGATGTGGGAGGGGAAGAGAGGGACACACCCAGGACAGTCTCTGATGTCTGGCCAAGCCACAAGGGGGTGGTGGGGTTGTGTCCCCAGATGGGGAGGCTGGGGAATGAGCCAGAAGGTGGGGGGAGGACAAAGGCTGGATTCGAGGCATTGGGGTTTGAGTCGCCGGAAGACACCCAGGAGGGGGTGTCATGGGCTATGGGACATCAGGATTTGTGGGGGGCAAGGTCTTGATAGAAAGCTGGGAGTCACTGGGTGACATTTAAAGCCACAGAGAGAGAGGTTGGGGTCACTGGGAGAGGGAGGGGAAGAAGGAGAAGAGACCCAAGGGCTGCCCCTGGAGAAGGACATTATTCAGGGAGGTGAGAGGGGGCGAGTGGATTAACAGTATTCAGTGATGCCGCTTCCAGCACCTGGCCCCTCTCAGATGGCAAGACCCTCTGGAATCACACCCCTTCTCACACACAGACTGACCTGCCTGCAGGTTAGACCCTGTGTGGGGAAACCAGATGTGCGGGTGCCCTGGGGAAACGTGTGAAGGCTTCATGGGAAGGGGCCAGGTTGTGTGAATATGATGAAAACCATTGGGTTGTATACTTTGACTGGATGGACTATGTGGTATATGAGTATATCTCAATAAAGCTGTTATTAAAAAACAGGAAAAGAGGATGTTCAGGCAAAGTGAAATAAATCGCCCAAGGTCACACAGCTAGTAAGTGGCCAGGTCAGGATTTGAACCCAGGCAATCTGGCTCCAGGGACCCCGCACCCACCAACAGACCCGCAAACAGAGCTTCTCTGCCAGCCCACCTCGGGCCCTAGGCCCTTGCTGTTCCTTCTCCCTCCAAATTTACCCACAGGTGACTCCTAGGTGTCATTCAGGTTTCAGCTCACCTATCACCTCCTCAGAGAGGCCCTCCTTCCCCCTCTCTCCCATCATCCAGCTTGATTAACTCCATAACACTGCAGAACTATCTTATGTATTTGTTTCTAGTTGATTGCTGTCTGTTCACCTGGGGTCTCCACTCTGTGAGAGCAGGTGGACAGCCAGCGCTCAGGACAGTGGCTGGCCATGAGTAGGCTCTTTATAAATATCTGCAGGATAAATGCATGAACAAGTTGGCTCGTGAAGCATGGCGGGAACTATAGTGAACCGAGGAGGGAGTGGGAAGGGCAGGCCAGGCAGAGGGGCTGCACAGGCTCAGCCAGGAGGTGGGGGAGCGCAGGGCGGACCTCCATCTCTGCATCCTGTCACACCTGGTGTCAGGCCAAGCCCACAGCGGGCTGCTCATCAGTGTTTGCTGACTGACTACTGGGCTGCCCAGTGGAAGAGCGGGGAGCAGAGCCAGCTCACCTCCTATCAGATAGGGGTTTTCAATGTAACGCTGAGCCACATAGTTCTCCACAGGGATTTCTTCTTTCTGGTCATCCGAACCTCTAGCATCCTAGTTGTAGTAATAATAATAATTAACATTTATGGAGCGCACTCTGAGTACGAGGCGTTGTGTTAGGCACTCTACTTGGGGTATATCACTTGATCCTTAAACCAACCCTAGGAGGGAAGTACCACTATCCCCATTTTACAGACGCGAAACTGAGGCACAGAGCTGGGGCGGGGGTGACTTGCCCGAGGTGGCACAGCCGGTCAGTAACGCGGCTGGGAAGTGGACTGGGTCTGGAGCCTGGGCATTTAACCCAACGGGGCGGCCACTGGCCATGTGTGGCTACACACACTTCAACTGATTAAAAGCAAGTGAACTTACACATGACGACACGGATGAACCTTGAAGACACAACGCTAAGTAAAAGAAGCCAGACATGAAAGGACAAATAGGGTGTGACTCCATTAAGGGAGGCACCCAGATGCCACGTTCACAGAGACGGAAGGTGGGCTGGTGGCTTCCACCGGCTGGAGGGCGGGGGACAGTGAGCAGCGTTTAACCGGCACAGAGTGTCAGTGGGGAAGATGAAAAGGTTCTGAGGATGGCCTGTGGTGACGGTCGCACAACAATGCAAAGGTGATCTGTGTCACAAAACTGTTCACTTAAATATGGTTCAAGTGGTAAATATTATGTATATGTTACCGTGACAAAAAGGAAATAAATTAAAAAATCCAGTCCTTCAGTCGCACTAGCCACATTTCAATGGCTCAGTGTCCACACAGGTAGTGGTCACCACATTGGAAAGCACAGGAACACACCAAGTCCTCCACTGAGGAAAGTTCTGCTGGTCAGTGCTACCCAGCACCCCACACAGGCCCACAGGGACTCGCCTCTCCCTTTTCCACCTGCTAATTCTCTGCTGGCCAGCCCGGCTCAGGAAGACAGCGAGGCCCTCACATACGCATAGCACCTCACTGTCTGACAAGCCCTTGCCCCACCCCCACACTGTTGCTTTCAGAGGAACTTGGTGAGGAAACCGAGGCCCAAAGGCCAGTCTCAAACACTCGGTGAGGTCACATAACAGACCTGTGGCAGAGGGGCACTGAAACCCAGGGCTTCTGCTCCAAGGGTGGGATTTTTGACATCCTCCCATCCCAAGCTCTTGCAAGACAGGGGCAGCCAAATCTTCTCTTCTTGGGACCCAGGCCACCCCCAACATGTACTCACGTGGCTGCCAGAAGAATTGACAGTGCCCCGGGCTTGCTGGGCCTCCAAGCTGGTGAGCTTCTTCCCAGCAGTGCCCTGGCCGTTTTGTGGAAGGAATCGGGTCGCACAGTGGAAGGAGGAAATTAATTTACTGAGCACCTCTAGGGGCTGCTAGTGCAGTCAGTGCTGGTTGTGCAGAGTTTGGTTGTCCTGTTTCTCTCACCCACCCTGCACCAATATCATCTGTAAGGTTCAGAGTGTTTCAGCAATTTTCCCAAGACCACACAGCTTCTGAGTGGTGGAAGCAGGATTAGAACCAGGATTTCTACTGCACTGTGTCTTGGGATATGATGGGGGTAGGAGGAGGAAGGGAGCTACCTCAGGTTCAGTCTAGGACTTAGTGGAAGTTAGCTAAACTCTCCCCTGAGTAAGTAAGGTGAGTAAGGGGTCCAGGTAAAGAATGCAATGTTTTCAGTTACCGAGGTGCATTCTCAGCAGGTGCTATTAATAGCCCTCATTTACTTGGGCACAGAGAGGTGAAGTGACTTGCCCAAGGTTACACAGCTATTAAGTGGCAAGGTCAGGATTTGAACCCAAGCATTCTGGTTCCAGATATCTAGTACTCATGGGCAGACTTGTACGCAGAACTTCTCTGCCAGCCTTCCAAGCTTTCAGGGAGGGAAAGAGGGGCCCTTCCTCCCAGTGAGGGCAGAGAATTTAGGGAGGAAGGGGGACAGACAAGCTCACCTTCCTCCAGTCCATGATGTCCTTCAGTCTCCGGAAGAGGAAGATGCCCTTCCCCTGGGACCTGGCTACCTGGGTGGTGGTGGTAGAGGCAGAAAGGTCAGCGCTCAGCTCCTTGTGGTTGCTCATTCACCCCCATGCCTGGGGCTGCCCCCAGCATTTCTGTCTCCAACTCCCTCGTGGGCCCCCAGCTACCCCCAAAGGAAAGGCCCAGCCCAGCCCTGAAGAGGCCAGAACAGAGAAGGTGCTAAGCTTGGCAGGAGGGAGAGAGAAGCAGAGAGACAACTGAGGGCCAACTTAGCTCACAAAGGCATCAACTGCATGAATAATACAAAAGAACAGACAATTAAAAAACCATTTCCACAGTCCTGGGAACATATCATCCAATTCTTTTTTTGGAAATCAATTTGCCTTCCTAATTAGGTTTTCCTCCAGCTAATACTGAAATCAGTCTGCTTGTGCTGAATGCCAGCATGGATAATTCATAGCTCCACAAAGTCGAGAGGCCAGGAGAGCCTTTAGTATCACGCAGAGCAGTCGGCAGCAAAGGCATTACTTCTTCCTATGATGTCTTCTTCCATGGTCACCTGCCAGGCCTTGCACCTCCACAGTGCCAGGGAGCATCCAGACACCGACCATTTGTTGCAGAACAGCTCTGTTACGCAGTCATCCAAAAGGTATACAGTCAGTGTCTACTGTGTGCTAGGTGTCATGCCACACCAGTAACCCAGACCCCAGGGAGTTGTCACAGCCTGGCCTGTATTGAGCTAAAGTGTGCCTGCCTGGGCTTGGCCTTGAGGGCTTCCAATATGAATCTGATTCCTGGGTCCTTTAGTCATTTGCAGCCACTGAGCAGGCCCCCCGAGTCATTTTTTCCTCCAGCATAAAGGCACCCGGCAAGTGCAAACTCTTGTTTCTCTCTGGTGTCCTCTGAGCACGGCCCAGCTGGTCACTGTGGGGACCTCTGTACAACGTAGGGCGGGCAGAGTCGTCAGGCGTGGCCGTGCAGGTTGTCTGCTGCATGAAGGGCTCCCGGTCGTGGGGGCAGCGGGAGCTGAAACCCAGCCTTGCTCTGCCTGCTGTGCTGTGCACCCTGGTTCAGGGGGGTGTGTGCCCAGTGGGGGGGGGGTCCCAAAAGACTGTGGAGCACTGTGGTGGCTCAGGGGGAGCCACACACACAGCTGTTTTGGCAAGCAGCTAATAATCAGTGTGCATCAAGGGCTCCCAAGAGTTCACAGCCATGCAAGATTCAAATTCACTTCACAAAAGAGGGCTACTCAATGCAAACAATAAAAAGGCACTCAACTTCATTAGTCTTCAGAAAAATGCAAATGAAAACCCCAATGTGATACCACTCCACAGTCCCTGGCTAAAGCGGAAGACAGGCAGTCTCAGGTGCTGGCGAGAATGTGGAGAAACAGAAACTCTCACACGTGCTGATGGGGTGTATATTGCTTGGAAACTCTCTGGCAGCACCCACCAAGCTGGACACAGGCACCCCCACGACCCAGCTATTCCTCTTCTGGGTGCCTACACGTGCACAAGGGCACCCCTGAACATGTGCAGGAACATGCACATGGACATCCCAAACATGTACAGGAACGTCCACGGCAGCATGATTCATAAAAGCTCCAACCTCAGAACTCCCAAATGGATCAATATGAACCTAATGGACTAGTAAACAGCAATGATAAATGACAATTCACAGCCAACCACATCAGTATGGATGGATGTCATGAACATGATGTTGAGGGAGGGAAACCAGGCACAATGCAGCCATACTACATGATTCCGATTATGTATAAAGTATGAAAGCAGGCAAACGACTCTACGTTCCGAGGGACTTCGGGTACAGTGAGTGGAAGAGGCTCTGAGGGGAGCCGCTGAGGGGCTGGTAATGTTCTGCTTATGACCTGGGTGCTGGTTATTTTGAGTGTGTTCACTTCGTGAAAATTTATCAAGCTGTACCCCTGAAAGGTAGACATGTTATGTTTTATTAAACTTCAATTAAAAAGGTTTTTTAAGACTCATAATTTTTGATCTAGGAACCTCACTCCCATCATCGGCTGCCTTCCCTATAGCCATTCTCCTTCCTCTTCTTCTTGGCTGGCAAACCCGCCTCTCACCACCGAGGCTGGAAAGACCAGATAGCTATTTTCCCAGCCTCCCTTGCTGCTAGTGGAAACCACGTGACCTGTTTGGGTCAGTGAGACCTAAGCAGACATCTGCTTGAGGCTCTGGAGCTTCTGGGAAAGATTTTCTTCCTTGTTAAAAACATTGGGTTTGACAAGGAAGAGGGGAAGGAGGAGGAGGAGGAAGAAAAAGTTTGAGAGAAAGAAAGAGAGAGAAATGTGTGTGGAGGGAGAAAGGGAGGGAGGGAGGGAGAGAGAAAGAAACGCTTAGCTTCTTTCCTCCTTTCCTTGAATACCAGTCTGAGGGGGTGATGCCTGCAATGGTGGCAGCCATCTCCCACGGATGAGGTGATGAGTCTGGTGACATAAAGCCGATACACCGAGGATGCAGAGTGAGCAAAGAGAGGGAACCTGGCTTTTAGCGGCATTGTTGAGCATGCCCCAAACCCAGGACTTCCCAGTTTAGCTTTCTTGTTACCTGAGATAATGAAATGTCTTTATTGTGCAGAGCATTGGTAGTAACCAATCTCCTCAGGGAACTATCCTAAAGAGTAGAAGAGAAACTCACTGCGCAGTGATGCGTCAGGGTAGTTAAGACTGGCGATCACCCAATATCTTGCTCCAACAGACTGCAGTTTCCAAAAACAATCACAACCATATTTCCAGCCCCTGTGTCTTTCTAGGACCTTGCTACCCCCACCCTCCATCAATGGGTAAAGTCATTGCCCCCTCTCCTTGAATCTGGGTAAACCTTTAAAGAATGTATCAATTAATTATGTATGGCACAACAACACTGTGTGGTTTCCAGTGCCAGGTCATAAAAAGCAATACAGCATCCGCACAGCTCTCTCTTTGGGGAGGGGCACCCGAGAACCCAGCCACCACGCTGTGAGAAAGCCCAGGTCACGGGGAGAGGCCCACATGGCAGGCAACTGAGTCGCCAGGCCCCAAGCCTGGTTGAGCTGCCAGCCAACAGCCAGCCCCACCTTGCAGCCGAGCGCGTGAGCCAGCCTGGCGCAGCAAAGCCTGCAGCCCTCAGAGGAGCCACCCCAGTAGCTGCTGGAGCAGCCACGAGCCTTCACTGTCAAGTGCTGTCCACCCGGGGGCTCATGGGCTGAATGGGACGTGAGTGTGTTTTCAAGGCCCTGGGTTTGGGCTGCAGCGGCAGGACCAGAGCACCAACTAGGAAAATGGTCCATAATGAGAGAAACACCAGCAGCTGATACTTCTCAGGTGTTTCCTATGTGCTGGGCTCCAGGACTCACACACGGGACCTCACTAAAGCTTCAAAAACAAGACCCTATGTGTGGCATTACACGGTGCCCATTTTGCAGCCAAGGAAACCAAGGACCAGAGAGGCCGAGCACTCTGTTCAAGGTCACCCAGCCAGTAGGAGATAAATACAGGCTAACCAAGTCTGCACTTCACCAGGCTGGTGCTCACGCACCCTCCGGGGCCAGGGAGCGCATGAAATAAAATGACAAACGTAGTGCCACTTCTGGGAGTGACAGTCTTGCTTGACAATTTGCAAGGACATGATTTTTATATTATTTTTATAAGAAGAGATGGTATGGATCGGAAAACAATACCTGGGTTATTATAATGAACCACACTTTGATGTTGCACCAGCTGTGGCCACTCACAGCCCTCCACCCCCTGCCACGCCCAGCCGGGCCCCTGGGCGACATTCCTCGCATGACATTCACTGTGCAGCATTTATCTGGTGTGGCAGATGAGGCTGGTGGCCTCCCCAGCAGCGCCCCCTTTCGCTACCCGTAGAACCCCGTGGGGATGGCCTCCTCTGGGGCCCTTTCCTCTGAGGAGGTCTGAGCCCTTGCGGTGGTCCCACGCCCCTGCCATTGGTTCGGGCTCGGGCCAGCAGGATGCCAGGGGGACTCTGCTGCAGGGACTTCTGGACAGTTTGCATCTTCTTCAAAAGGGACACAGACTAGGGTGTTCCTTTGTTATGTGACAGGGGAAGCTGGAGCTGCGGCAGCCATGCTGCGCCTACGTAGCGCAGCCAGCTCGCTGAGCTGGACACTGATGACGGGGACATTGAGGTGCCCCATAAACAGCCCCTGGAGTCGGCCTCCCATCGCTAAAGGAAACTCCCTGGGGTGTGTAAACTCAAACAAGAAAGAAAATTTCATCTTTATTGTCATTAACCCCTAATCAGATTGTCGCGTCTCCTTTTATCATGAGCGCAGGCCACAAGTCATAATAATATTGGCTATGCCTGGGACTCTGCTCTCAAAAGAAATCAGTTATTATTACATATTGCATTATAATTGCTGCAGACATCTCAAATGTTGTCTGTGCTCACGACGACTTTGAAATCATGGTAACTATTGGGCCTACTATTAGATTCTCTTTAATTGCTCCTGAAAAGCACATATTAGTACAGCTAAAGAATGTTTTAATAGTCTGCGTGGTGGCCGTCAGCGCGCACTCACAGGCCTGTAGTTAGCTACAGGGCAGCGACTGACTGAGGGGCCCTGTGCTGGCCAGGCCTCACTCAGGCCCCAGCCCACGGCTGAGGACTGTGGGACACGAAGGCCGGCCAGTCCTGGAAGACAGGACTCCTCTGATAGCAGCGTGGGTCTGCTGCCTCCCCTCTGCCTTGCTGAACTTCCCTGGGCTGCATGAGGCTAGGAGGTTCTCCCCAATCTCCCTTCCCCCACCGGGGTCTGACCGCTCTCTCAGCCTCCCCGAATCCCTCCCCGGTTCTCCCACAGGCAAAGCTCTGGCATGTTGGATCTTAGGTTGGCATGTTCCTCAGAGGACCCAGAGAGTTTGATAACTGTCTTTGATATCATTGCTTTCTTTTGTAATCAAATGCCCTTTATCGTATGCTCTTACAATCACTGTCCTGTGCCAGGGTCCCCACATTTCACCAGATGCTGAAGAGGCCCCGGGCTTGAGGAGGTTCCGAACCCCTGTGCCCTTATTTCACCTACTGTTACTTGGGTTCTCCGTTATTACCCAAAGCATCCCAGCTCTTAGGAGCCAGCAGTGAAAAGTGTGAGAAGTTGTGATTGGGGTAAACTCGTAAAATAGAATGCAAAAATGTGGTTCTTCCTGTCCTGCCACTTGGAAAAAGGCCCCCAGAGCCAAGAACAATCCAGGTTGCCCAGGTTCTCGACCCCGAGTGAGGTATTAACCAGCTCTGCAGACCCCGAGAGATGGGCACACAGGCCTGGGCCCTGACAGCCCAGCACCTGCCTCCCAGCCGCGCCAGGGAGGCTGGAGGAGCAAGCGTGGGCCCACCACCTGGGTCTTGCCTACCTCCCTGTCAACCCAGAGAGCCTGAGCTGATGGGAGGGGAGACTGTGTAGATGGAAATAAAGTTCGGACGTGTGCACTTTAACTCCAGACTGAGTTTGTTTTTATATTCCCTAGGAGTGACAGCCAAGCTCCAGCCCACACCGAGTCTACTGAACCAGACACTGTGGGAGTGGTGCGCTTTAATAAGCTCTCCGGAAGATTCCGATGCACTCTCAAGGTCGAGAATGACTTCAGTAGAGCCTCATGAGTCCAAGTGTTGCGCAGGGCCACACTCATCAGTTCCACCTCACAGAGGAGGAAATGGACCGAGAGGGGCTCAGTGACCTGCGTGGGGCCATACATAAGTGGCAGACACAGTCAGGACCCAGGCCGCTCTGACTGGTAGCACCCACTCTCCGCACCCTACACCGAGGACAGGCTGCCTCAGCCACTCAGAAGGGAGGGCGAGGGCGGGCGAGTGCGCGCGCGCGCGCGCGCACACAGAGCCAAGATTCCCCCTCTTAATTACAGCTGTGGAGGCCGGGGCTGGGAAAAGGAATCAGCTTAATGTGCGATTGCTCGTTCCCAATTAGCACAAATTATCATTTGTCTGAGCGGATAATGCCTGCTGGGAGCTGGAATCCGCAGGTGGGTTGCAGTGTTCTGCCTAAGCCCTGCCGCTCCATCGCCTGGGCCCTCGGCTCTGTGCCTCCAGGAAGGGATGCCAGCCTTCCTGCAGACCTTGCCAGGGGAGGACCTCACAGAGGAGGAAAATCCTGGGTAAATCCTGGCTCAGCCTTTGCTCCATGAGTGTTTGTGGAAAGCTTGAATAAACAGGTCTTGGGCTCCTCCTTTTTACAGTGCAGGGTGGGGGTGGGGGGCAGGACCTCCTTCCAAGGACTGTGAGGCCTGGCAGTTGGAGTGCAGCACTTCTCCTAGCCTGCCTCCGTTTCCCTTCCAGGCAGGAAGAAAGGCAGGAGTCTGAGGAGGGCCTGGGTTCCCTGCCCTGGTGCCCTGAGAGTCACTTGTTCACCTGCTGAACTCTTACTGTGCACCTGCTGGGTACTAGTATTCACAGCTGCTGGGTCCACACACTGCAGAAAGGGGGAGGTGAGGTCCACCCTCCGGGGGGGCGTCTACGGCTGAATTACCAGGCAGGGTCTTGTCTCGAGAGGCGCCCTGAAGCATCCCTGCTCTCTCGCCCGGGAGCTCCCTCCCCCCTCCCCCGCACTGGGCACTCACAGGTTTCATGATCCAGGTGATTCCTGGGTTTTTGCGAAACTCCTCCACAAACAGGTGGT
This sequence comes from Sturnira hondurensis, assembly GCF_014824575.4. NCBI lineage: Eukaryota > Metazoa > Chordata > Mammalia > Chiroptera > Phyllostomidae > Sturnira > Sturnira hondurensis. Next base: position 18,223,065 of record NW_028076767.1, on the reverse strand, counting down.
ACTCGCAGGGCAGCTCGAAGGTTTTGGGGAAGAAGTCACACTTGGCTGCCTCCAGCTTCCCTGCCTCGCGCTCCAGCTGTTTCCGGAACCGCTTCAGGTTCTTCACCATGTAGTTCTTTCGGGTCAGCTGGGCCACGGGATGGACCGGTGGGCAGTCAGCACACAGCCCAGTGCCCCGCTCCTCCTCCCAACCCCACCCATCCCAACTGCCCCCACACCCTCCGTCCTCTGGCCAGCAAACTCACAATGACAGTAAGAGTAATTTTGACCAAGAGTAACTTTAGCCAGCCGTTCTGTAGTTCTCCCTACTTTACAGGTGAGGGAACTGAGGCTCACAAAGGTTAAGTCAGTTCCCAAGAGCTAACGGGAGGCATAGCCAGCCTTCCACCCAGGTCTGTCTGACTCTGAAGTTCACATCCAACTGCTAAGCGGCACCAATCTTTTAAAATTTCCCACCACTGGCTTCTCCATTCTCATCTTTGTGGTCTGGTTCCTCCTGGACCTCCCTCCCATTTCCAGGCTCCAAACTGCTCAATTCCTCTCTACCCTGAGGTCCTCATAAGCCCCCAAGCCTCCAGCTCCTCTGGCCCTTGCACTCCACGCCAGCCTGACCCTCGAATCTCTAGTGCTGAAATGTCCACCAGCCCACGCCCTCGAACCCCACCCCAAGACAACCTGTTCCTCGGGTCTAAGATCCTTACTCCTTCTCACTAGTTAATTCACCATACATCTAGCATACATATTCCCCACCTGGCATGTATCCCCAAATCCCTTAGATGTTTCATTCCCATCCTTGTAAACCCAGACTAGCTCCTGCTCGCTGCCACACCCAGGAACCTGAGGTGACTGTCTCAGTCCCCTCGGCCTAGCCAGCTCACCTCATAGTGGTTTCGGAAGTGACTGATCCGCACGTGTTCATCCATGTAGGTGTGGTCGAAGTTCTCCCGGAGCCAGCCGATATCGCACCAGTAGAAGTCCCACTCTCCTTCGCTGGGGGTGGGGTAGGACAAAGGTCATGACCAGAGGACCTCAGCACTGTTGGGGGCTGGGGGCTGGGGCCCAGGGAGGTACAGCTGAGGGACAAGCAGCAGTGTGTCTAATAGAGGTCTCAAGGAGGTGGCCGTGGGCTGCCACTGACCACAACCTGCTTTGTTAGGCTAGAGAAAATATAGAGAAAACTATATTTTCTCTATATTAACTAGAGAAAACTAGAGAAATATAGCTACAAAAATCCAGGCTGGTGGCCTCCAGTGAGCCCAGATACCTCCTGGCACCTATTGGCTGGACTGAGGAGTAGCCACCATGTCAGATGGGGCACACCCTCCAAGTCATGGCCCCCACCAGTCCCTATAGCCCAGGATGCCAGCCAACCTCACCTGATCACGTTACCTGCCTGAGTTTTTGGAAGCATCCTGGGGCTGCCACCCATCAGCTCACATTACCGAACAGTGGAACTGGGTAGCTTTTGCAAGCCCTTCCCGGTTCTGAAGGCCCTCCTCTTACTGAATCCTCAGCACAACAGCCCTGGATGTGACTAGGGTCACATCTGGAGCCCTCAGACAAGGGCGGCTTGCTCCCCCAGGACAGAGCAGCAGCGGGATTCACACCCAGCCCACCTGACTCCAAATGCCGACCTCATTCTTCACCAACGTGCCAGGGAGAGGGACAGAGACCAGACTCATCTATGGAGTCGGACACCAGAGCTGGGGTGGAGGTGCTTGAAAAAGATGTGAAATAAAATAATGCCACCATGACTGCTTCTAATGTTTTAAAGTAAAATGTTAGGTACGACTGGAGCCCCATGTATATTCCTGCCTGGTTCTATCTTCCCTCCTGTCCCAAAGGAAGCCATTAGCCTGAATTTGGTGTATCATTTCTATGAGTATTTTTACAGGTTTACTATGTACATATGTGTGTATTTATACACAGCACATGGCATTGTGTTTTTAAACTTTCTAATAGCTAATACTTACTGCTGGACACCGTTCTCAATATTAACTCATAGACCCTCATGGCCATCCTAAGTGTTAAATTCTATTATTAAACCCATTTTACAGATAAGGAAACTGAGGCACGGACACATGAAAGAACTCACCCAAGTTCATACAGCTAGTAAGTCGCTGAACAGGATTTGAACTCAGGCCATCAGGCTTCTGAGTCCAAGCTCTGTGGTTGGCACCAGTCCTGACTATTTCCTTTTACAACCTGCCTTTCCATTGACTTTTTAGTTTGGATGAATGAGTAAATAATAGATGAATGAATAAATAATGCATTGTTCGCTCATTCAACCAACACAGATGAGTGGAGGTTGTCTTGCTGTCAGACACAGTGTCCGGTGCACAGGTGCAGGAGGAGCCAAAGGTCCAGGCCAGGTGATGCACAACCACGGTGAAGGTTAACAACAAGCAAGGAAATGAATAACTGACTCTACAGCGAGGCACTGGGAAATGTGCCATGAGTAATCCAGCCGAAGGCCATGAGGCAGGGTAGCCGAGGGACCTATGTCGGGTGAAGATCACCGTGTGAAGGTGGTATGTTGACTGCGGACTGAAGATAAGGAGGAACAGCCAGGTCAAGAGCAGTGGGGAGAGGATTCTAAGAGAGGGAAGGGCCTCTAAGTGAGGCCCTGGGGTCAAAAAGGGCATGTTCAAGGGCGTGAAGAAAGGCATGAGTGGAGGAAGGGAGGTCAGGGATGATGCTGAAGAGTAGGGTAGGGCCCAACTCGGAAGGGCCTTGTAGACCATGGTGCAGATTTCAGAGTCTTTTCTAATTCTGAAAGTTCATTTGTACACCAGCCTCAGGATCATCACAGTCAAGCTGCTCTTCAATCACCCAGGAAGACGTTAAACCGCTCAAGAAGGGCAGCATGGATGCAGGCCCCTTCTACCTTCCCCTCTGCCGTCCTTAATGTGATGTCCTCCTGCTCATCACTCCCGGACTGCAAGATGGGCGCTGCAGTTCCAGGCATCACGCCAGCTTTCTTGGTGGCAAGCAAGGGAAGGGACAGCTCTGGTCATATCTGTTCCACACTCTGGCCTGACAGGCTGACAGTCTAAACTGAGACCTCATTCTATCTGGAGTTCCCAGAGCCCAGGTTAGGTCTAAAAGGGTGGGGACTCACATTCATAGAGTTATGCCTGCTTGTAATGGCCCTGGCCTCTGGCCCTTCCTGATTGGAGGACCCTTGGGGAAATTTGGGATCAGTTATAAAGAAACCTGCTTCATGGACTCCCACACCATCTGTACCAGACAAACCCTCAGACCCTCTTCCACCTGACTACAAAGCAAGGCTGAGGAGGGACAGGGAACAGCCTGAGGTCACCCAGCAAGTCAGGGGAGAGCCCCTGTCTATCCCCTGGTACCCCCATGTGCCAGTCACTTCACTCTCCTCCAGTTCATCCCCCAACCCCTCCTGCATTCTCCATCACACCGGGCAGTGGGAATCACCGATTCGTCTGCTGGCTCATTTGTTCCTTCAGTCATTGAGAGGCTGCTGGAAAAGGGCCGAAATGAGCCTAGGTTTTTGCAGAAAGGCGAGATACAAATCCTAGCACAAGCCCTTACAGGCAGCGTGACCTCAAACATGACATTTTTTTACTCTTTTGTGTCCTGTTTCCTCCTCAGTAAAATGGGGATAATAATAGCATCCATGTAAGAGGTTTGCTGGATAATTCGAAGAGGTTGTGCATGTGAAGTGCTGAGGAGTGTCTAGCAGGCTTAGTGATTGTTGTTGAGCACCAGGACAGGGCAGCTGGTTGCCCCTACCCCTAACATCCACCCTCCTCTTTCTCTATAGTAGAAATCCTAACATTTACCTGGAAAAATCCCAGCACTTACCTATCTACATTTTCCAGACTCCCTTGCAGCTAGGTATGGCCACATGGCTAAGTTTTGGCCATTGAAATGGGACTCCTGAGTCGTGTTCTTCAAGGGCAGGGCATGCCTTTTCTTGCCTCCTTCCTACCTACTGCTCTTGGAATGTGGATGTAAGGCTGGAGCTTCACCTCAGACCATGGAGGATAAGGGCCTTACTCAAGGAACAGCAGGGTGTAAAAAGGGAAGCACATGGATCCCACACTTCTGTACCATTTCTAAATATCCTACATCTGGACTTCAGTGAGAGAGGTAAGTAAACTTCTGGCGCATCAAAGTCTCTTTTACTTTGGGTCCCTGCTACCTGCATCCAAACCTTAACCCTGGTAACTAATATTAGCACCTGCTATGCACCAGGCATTGTAAGCTTACACATCACAGTATCCTCAGGGCTCAGCATAGAAGGAGCAATGTAGGCTTAGGGGTCAAGTAACTTGTTCAAAGTTACAGAAGTAGTAAGTGGCCAGGGAAGATCAGCCCTGGACCTGGACCTGATATCACCAGACCTTGAACTTGACCTGACACGACCTGGACCTGACATTCAAGCCAGCAGGTCTGTGATGGCTGCACTCCTTGTTTTTACAGGGAGCCATGGGACACTGCTAGAACAGGGCAGAGATGAGCCTGGGACTCTGCATGGCTGTGCAATAACTGAACTGGGTTTGAATCCCACTTATTTGCTGTGTGACCTTAAGCAATTGCCTTAATACCTCAGAACACAATCAGATCTTGCTGGATGCTTATAATGCTTAAAAATAAGACAGAGATGACATCAAAAATGTCCCTGATGCATTGTGAGTGCTAAATAAATGTTGTCCCCTGTCACAGCCAAATTGGGACAAGTCCTAGTGGTCACCTAGGGAAACTGGGAGAAAAACAAAGGGATGCAAGGCCTGTGAGACAAAGGGAGGGAGGGGTAAGGTTGGGAGTGGGGGAGATCTTACTCCTTCACCTCCACCCAGCCCGGCCTGTGGCGAAGGACATCCATAAGAGTATTCATAAAAGTGGTCTTGAACCGGATGGAGGTTCTCTGCTCTCTGAAAGACAAGGCAACAGAACACTTGCTGAGTACCAACTACCAACGATTTCTCCAGGATGGTCCAGGGACAGGAAAAAAGGGAAGGAAAAAAGGTCAAACTGCATACCTGGAAATGCCCCAAATGAGAATTGCTGAATCTCAGAATGTAGCACATAGCATGCAACATTTCACATAATCAGATTGAGAATTATAGACCCTGACTCATTGAAAAGTGATAGCAATCATTTCATTCAATGCCTACAACGTGCCAGGCATGGCCTGGTTGCTTTACAAGTGCCTTGCCTCCTCCTACTATCTCATAGTAAGTATTTGCAACCCCCCTTTTCTGGCAGTCAGCTGGAAGGATGGAACAGGTGTACTCTTCCATATTCCTCATACAAGTACAATTAAAACCCCAGGACATTATGTATGAAACCAACAAAGACGCGGTAAGACGGACAAAAGGAGATAGACCAGCTAGGGTCTTTAGTACCCAAGGAACAGCAGGGTGGTGAATTTTCTGCATGGGTTTTTGTTTTTGTTTTTTTTGTTTTTGGCTTGTAGATCCCAGCTGTAAAAACAAAACATTTAAAATCAGACAAATGCCAAGTGTTTGTAAGCACATGGGGAAATGGTAATTATTCTACAGTGGCGATGGGAGTGTAAATTGGATGAACCCGTGGAGAGCAATTTGGCATATTAAAATCATCCCATATAATTTCATACACATTAGCCAGGCAAAAATCTCAAAGCCCAAGTTTTGGCAACCATGTGCTAAAATGAAATTCCCTTCCCTGCTGGTAGGAGGCACTTCAGAGATCACGAGGCAGTATTTAGGACCGCTAAATATGCATAAATGAGCATGTACTCTGCACCCAACAGTTCTGTCTTAGTTCAATACCCTAGCTAGATACTCTACACATGCACTAGGCAATATATGTACAAGGGTGTTTGTTTGTACTCGTTACTATTTTGTACTGAACTAACCTGTAGCACACACTGTTGGTGGCCCACCCACTTCCCTTGGGCATTCTCAGTTCCGGTGCATGCCAGCCCGAGGGCTTCCCACCGCCAGCACCTGCAGCCCTTTGCCAAAGGGCTTTTCCTGGCCCCCCAGCTCTGCTCAGCTAGCGCTCTGAGCAGATCTGGAGGACCAGGTGTATACCCCAACAGTGTATACCTGGAGTTGATGGGTAAGTCATCCAGCTCTCCCATCTTTCAGCTGGGTTAGGTCTGCAGTGTGTTCTCTGCTACCCGCCAGAAATCCCCAGTGGAACTGAGCCCCACTTGCCCAAGGAGTAACCTGTCAATAATGCACCTTTTACTCGTTCCCTTCCTCTGGCTGTCTCACTTCCCCACTCCCCTGCCAGTGCTTACTGGAATCACCTCCCAGATAGATGACTTGTTCTCACATCTTTGTCTCAGGGTTGGCTTCTGGAGGAAACCGATGCTAAGACACAACCGAAATGCCTTTTAGCAGGAAGATAGATTAATACCTTGTGGGGCACAGTGGAACATATAGAGTGAAATGTATCAGACCTACATGCACAAACATGATAAATACTGAAAATTAGATTTTGTGGGACAAAAACAGGGTGTGCAATGACCACAGTATCATGGCACTTATGTAATTTGTATTCCAAGCCTCTCATGCAGCTAGGGGTGTCCAAGTACCACACAGTTTTGGTCAGCAAGTTAAACACATAAGACTGCTGGGGAAAGAGGTTCCTGGGTAGTTTTGTGGGGTTTTTTTATGTGTATGTGTATGAGAGAGGAAAAGAGAGACACTGACTGTGTCTTCCTCCCCACTTCTTCCCTTCTGGAGTGTGACATGAAGGCTGGAGCTCCAGCAGCCACTTGGTGCCCATAAGGGAAAAGTGAAGACTAGCTCTGACACTGCTGAGTCACTGTGCCAGCCCTCCAGACTGTCACATGAGGAACATAAATACCATTCTTTAAAGCTGCTATCAGTTGGGTTTCCTGTTCCTAATTGATTTCTGCCTTAATAAAATACATGGATGGGTCTTGTTACCTAAAGTCCTCTCTGTTTTGTTGGGGTAGGAGGGGGTGTATAAGTCGAGGGCCAGGACCTGGAACAGTGCTGAAGTGCTCTGCATAAGAGAGTGAGAGATTTGAAATAGATGGGACAGGGCCAGCGTGGAGAGAAAGAAGGCAAAGACGGGCGGTGCAGGAAAGAAGACCCTGCGAAGAGGATATGGCCAAGAAGGACTTGAGAGAGAACAGAAATATCTACAGATATAAAGAATAGAAAGAGCTAAAATATTTGCCATGGTATATACAAAGTAAACTACCTCTTCTAACTCCCCACAAAAATATTCAGCTGAGTCAACATTGCTCACCCCTGCTTTGTGCAAACGGATTCTATTTAGGAAGTCTGAGAAGGGGCTGAGTTCCCGCTCAGGTTAGTGATACAGAGTGAAGCAGAGGATCAGGGTGGACTTGAACTTTGAGTTATCAAGTCATTTTCTCGTGGTTGTTGAAGGACGTGGGAGAGCACAGTTAGATACAACATGGGCTCTGGGGTCCGAAAACTCTGCCGCTTACTAACCCTATGGTCTCGAGCAAGTTACGTAGTCTCTGAGTTTGTTTCCCCATCTGTAAAGTGGACGTGATAGCAGGATTTACTTCAGAGGATTGTGATAAGGATTCAATGAGATGATAGAGGTAAAATGAATAATGTGGGGCCTGGCACATGGCAAATGCTCAATAATTGTTTATCATCATCGTCATCATCATTCTGATCATTGAAGTTAAGGAGAAGGAGAGGGGATCGATGAAGGGGAGGAAGGAAGGAGTTATTTCTGTGTTTATTGGAATGTGTGGGACCACTTACCGTTCCTTTCCTTTGGATAATCCATACCCCTTGTAATTTTGATTCTGCAATGAGAAAAGAAAAGTGATGACACTAATTTTGAATACCCACCTTGCCTTCCCAGCTCAACTCACTGCAGATATTAACATGCTCAAACCATCAAATCCAACACCGTCCAGATCCTGAGACAGTAAGGTCCTGGCCAAATTCTCATCAGTCACCATATGCCTGGCAACTTGATCCTTGGAATGAATCCACAAGTGTCCAACGCCCGCCTCACTGCAGCGTTGCTCACTGCAGCCTTGCTCCACAGGTATGACCAGTAGAGCGCATACCCGGTTTTCAATACTCCAAAGGTCCGGCCCTGAAACCCAGTCCTGAGCGTCAAACTCAGCAGTTTTTGCGAGAAGCCCTTTCACTCCAACCTCAGGTGTGTGTTCAGATTCATGATCCAGGAGATGGCTGGGTCAATGACTCAGAGCAAAGTTAATTTCTTCCACCCAAGTTGGATCTTTTAAACCCTCAGAGGGCGGTGGATATTATTTTGCTTCTACCATGTCCAAAACAGCTTGGCCCTCAACCCTGGTGTAACTGATCCCTAACGGCAGGCATGAAGAAAGAAATTGGAACTGGTCTTGTGCAGGATGACCTCTGTGGCTTGGGCAGACTTGCCATCTGCCTTAGTTTTCTATTACTGCCTGGCAAATTATCACAAACTTAATGGCTTGAAACGGTGCAAATTTATATTTCACAGTTTCCACGGTCCAGGAGTCCAGGCATGGCTTAGCTGGATCCTCTGATCAGGTCTCACAAAGCCACATGAAGGTGATGACCTGGGTGGGTTAGGGTTCTCATCCAGGGCGTGGGCCCTGTTCCAAGATCACTCAGATCATTTGGAAGAATTCAGTTACTTCGGGTTGTAGGACTGAGGTCCCTGTTTACTTGCTAGCCATTGGCTGGGAACTGCTTCCAGCTCCTAGAGAGTGCTGGCACCCACAGGCAGTTGACAACATGAGCACTTGCTTCCTTCCAGGCCAGCAGGAGCATGTCCTCTGACTTCAATCCTGCCCCTCCAAGTCAGCCATGATGGAATCTCATACAACCCATCAAATTATGATAGTCAACTCATCATAATTATGACAGTAACTATCCCATCAAATTCACATGTTCCACCCATAGTTAAGGGGAGGAAACTATACAAGGGGTGTACACTGGGGGTGGGAATCTTGGGGGCCATCTAGAATTCTGCCTACCACACCATGCTACCCTCAGAGAGCTGCTGGAGAGAGATATGGATACTGCCCTACAAGATTGGCAGAAGCAAGTTCCCCCACAGAAGTAAGTGCAATCTTGTCCCATTTGTCCATTCAAGCCCCTCCAGCTCCCCCAGAACTAGTTGCATCCTTGTCCTTTTGATTATGCCTTTTATACTCTCTCGTATTTTCAGTTCCATTTCCCATATGATTACCTAGCTGCTCCAGTCTTCAGTTGAAAAACTTTTCATTTCCTCACTGAATTGCATTGGCACTTCTGTCAAAATTTAATTGCCTCTCACCCTGGCTGGTGTGGCTCAATGGATTGGGCACGGTTCTGTGAGGCAAGGGGTCACCAGTTCGATCCCCAGTCTGGGCGCATGCCTGGGTTGTGGGCCGGGACCCCAGTGGGGGACATGTGAGAGGCAACCACGCACTGATGTTTCTCTCCCACTCTTTCTCATTCCCTTCCCCTCTCTCTAAAAATAAATAAATAAAATATTTTTAAAAATGTAACTGACTCTCTATATGTGGGCCAATCTCTGGTCTCTATTTGTTCTTTTTTCTTGTTTGTTTAACCTTATGTCACTGGCACATATTACTGTAGCTTTTTAGTAAATTGTAGCTTGTTACTATTCTTATTACTGTAGCTTTCTAGTAAATCTGAAATCAGGTAGCATGCCCTCCAACTTTTTTTTCCAAGATTGTCTTTGCAATTTGGGGTTCTTCCATACAAATTTTAAAATCAGCTTGCTAATTTCTTTTTAAAAATAGTATGTTGGGATTTTGATTGGAATTGCATTCAATCTAAAGGTCATTTGGAGGAGAAATGGCATCGTAAATTACTGAGTCTTCCAATCCATGAATATGGTCAGTCTCTCCATTAATTTAAGTCTTCTTTATTTTCTTTCCACAATGTTTACTAGTTTTCAGTGTGTCTTGAACATTTTAAATTAATTTTCATAGGTATTTGATTTTGTGATGCTATTATAAACAGTATTTTTTAAAATTTATTTTTAAATTGGTGACAGTATAGAGGTAGGCAGAATAATATCCCCCCCCCCAAAAAAGATGTCCATGTCTTAGTTCCCAGAACCTATAAATATGTTACATTTTATGGCAAAGGGAAATTAAGATTGCAGATGGAATGAAGATTGCTAACTAACTGACTTTAAAATATTGACTATTCTGGATTTTTCAAGGTTACCTGGGTAAACCCAATGCAATCACTCATTTTTTATTGTAAGAGGGGATTAAGGAAAAGTTGCCATTCATAAGAGGTGGAGCACGGGATAAGAAGCTGTAGGTTTGGGTCTTCCTTCACACACTTCCAACACGGGGGAGGTGACCTGTGCACTCCTGGAGGTCAGGACTTATCCCAGTCTGATTCACCTCTGCGCCCCACGGCGCAGCACTGGCCAGCACTTGGAGTGGGTGGGTGGATTATGAATATATGGATGAGTAGGCGAGTGGGAGAAGGGATGAACAGATCTCTTAAACGGTTTTCCAAGTCAGAAAACCTGAAATTCTGAGCTCTCCCTGGGGACACGCACGCCTCGGAGTACAGTTTAGAATTCTAGAGTTTCGAAAATTTCCCGCCAGCAAGCCTGGTTCGACGGACTTGCGCGGAGGCTCTGGCGGTTCGCGGCCTGCCGGGACTTGTGGTCTTTTCTCTGAATTCATCATTTTCGCCCACTCCATTGGAATCCCTGCGCGAGGATCCAAATTCTGAATCCCTCCGCAGCTTCCCTTCCTCTCTTTAGGGACGATGAAAGCACGTGGGTCCAGGGGCACTCCTACCTTTGGTCGCGACATGAAGCGATTCCCCAGGGCCTGATCCAAACCGCCACCTGGCCTGGCGCGAGCTTGTGCGTCCTGTTGCCAAAGCAACGGAGGGGGAGCCCGGATCCGCCGTTCTGATTGGATGAGCCCAGAGCACTTCTTTTAGTTCCAGGAGACTGGAAGTCATCGCGCACCCTGCAGCCTAGGCCCTTCTACCCGCCTCAACGTTTCTCTCGGAGTCCTGTGCCTCCGCGACCCTGGGGCCCTCCCGGCCAGACTGTCGCGGTCGTTCACTGCCTAGCGCCTCTTCCAGCTGAGCTTCGCTTGACCTAAGAGAGCTGAGTTTGGAAAGTTGTCATTTTTTGGTAAACGCAGTGGTTCTAAGTGTCCTTACTCGGGCCCTCACTTTGTCACCTGGTTCGTTTGCTAATCAGTTGGTATTAGCTAACCAACTAACGAGACCAGTCACTTCTGCTCTCTCCCAGTGACTGTAACTCTTGAGCGCGGACTCTTTGCCAGCTCCTGCAGTAGCCACCTACCCGACCAGTCTACTCGTGACCTCTCTTGCCCATTCCAGTTCATTCTCCGCACTACCCTCAAAAAGCTCTTTAACACAAGATCCGATCTTGTCTCGTCCCTGCATATACCCTGAAATGGCATCTTATCGGTCACTGCACTCCGTACCGGTTCCTTGTCCTTTCCCTTCCTCACCACCCCAGCATCTGTATACCAATCATCGCTGATTTAACTCTCAAATTTTATTTTTGCTTTATAGTGACCAAAATATAAATATATAGGAATATGACTAACAAAATGTATGCAAGGTATTTCGTTTAACAACACATTCTTATTAAGCATCTTCTCTATGTCATGTCCCATTCTTGACTCAGAGGAGACAGCAGTGAATAAAGTCAACAAGCATCTGCCCTTGTGGAGTTTCTATTCTCATAGAGAAAATGACAAAACGTTGAAGTGTTGTGGGGGGAACTCGGTTCTTCTTGCCAATGCAGTAAAGAGTTACAGATCAGCAAGTCTGCTAGCATGCAAGCAAAGTTTACTAGTGATGAGTTCTCATAGAGAAGAACAGGCCTAGCCAAAGTGGGGGTGAAAGGCATAGGCTTGGGAGGCAAAAAGCATCAGGCCCTTTATCCTGAGGACTCATATGGTTTGTGGGATGGGGATGAGGAAGTTGCATACAGGTTGGGGGGTAAAGGTGAGGCCAGCTTCCCCCAGAGACAGACATGAGCACCTGAACATAGGTATGTGTGGAGGGCTTTCAGTCCAGACTCTTACCGTTGCTCCGGCCCACTTTTGTCATCCACTGTAAAACAGGTAGGTGATCAGAGGCAGCTAACTAGTTATGGGTTTTTCCTTGAGTACTGTGGATCCCCTCCTACTTCCCTCCAGCATTTTGCTAACTTCTACCTAACAGAAGGACATTAAAAAAGACCTAAATAGCCTCGATCAGTGTGGCTCAGTCAGTTGGGTGTCATCCTGCAAAAGGAAAAGGGGCCAGTTTGATTGCTAACCTGGTCACGGCCGCAGCCCAGTTGGGGGGCTTGCAAGGGGCAACGACCCGTGTTTCTCTCACACATCAATGTTCCTCTCCCTCTCTTTCTCCCTCCCTTCCCCTCTCTCTAGAAATAAACAAATAAAATCTTTTAAAAAAGAAGAAGTAGAAGAAGAAGTCCTGAATAAATGGAGGAATATAGCATGTGTATGGATGGGAAGGTTCAATGTCTACACAAGATATGTATTTCCCCAAATGAGAAATTTTGAGAACTCTTGTCAAGCCAAAACAACAAAGCGCATGTGTGGAGGCCGGGGACATTTCCGTGCCTATCAGCCCCAATATAATGCAGGTAGAGGCAAATATCAATGGAATACAATGAGGATCATAAACACAGACACAGTGGGTGTCTGCGTGTGTGTTAGCTGATATACAATAGAGGTGGCATCATAAATAAGTGGGGAAAGAATGGAGGACCCAGTAAATGGTACCAAGGAACTGGCTTTCCTGGGAATGAAAAATAGAAGCCTAATGCAAGTGGACTGAGGAATATGGCAAACATATATTTCAGGCTATTGGAAATATGTATATGCATACATATAATATTTTTATGATCTCAAGATTGGGAAGGAGTTCTTGGACAAGCAAGAATAAAACATAATTCATAAAAAAATTGATCTATGACTCTCTGAAAGTGTGAACTGCCATGTAACCAAAGACGTTGTAAATTCAAATAAAAGACAAGCTACAATCTAAGAGTAAGTAACTGCAGCACGTATAACAAAGGACTAGCACCTAAAGAACTACTCACCACTAAGAAAGACTTCCTCCAACTGCAAGGGAAAGGAGAATGGACAAAAGATATAAATAAGGAACTTTCAAACAGAATAAACTTAAATAGCCAATAAGCACATTGAGATCTATAAATAGAAACAATGATCAGGTGTGATTTTTATGATCAGCTAGGTAGAAATAAAAACATATACCAATGCCCAGTGTTTGTGAGCATGCAGGGCCACGGGAACCATACACGCTGCTGGTACACTCACACTTTGGGAGGAGATTGGACGCTATCTGGTAAAGCTGAAAAAGCACACAGCTTGTAACCCATCGATTTCACTACTTAAGCACCAATCCCGTGCCATTGGCTGTATCCTACCGGCTCACCGAATACAGCCACACGACCCGTGAACTGCCTTTCATGTCACTACTAAAGTGCAAGATGACAACCTTTCCTAAAGAAATTCTCACACTTGTGCATAGGTCATGTGTGTAAGGATGTTCTTTGCAAATGTTCTTTATAATAGTGGAAAATAATAGAAACTATATAAATGTCGATTATGAGGGTAATGAATGAATAAAATGGAGTAGATTCTAATAATAAAATGCTATGCAATGATAAAAATGAAGAAGTCAGCACATAAATATAATATAAATAAGAAATATCTCTCAAACCTATTGTTGAGTAAATAAAAGAAAGTTGTAGAGTGGTAAATACTTTTAAAATTTACAATTTATATTATAAACACACCTGCAAACATAAGTCTACATATATTTATGGGTATATAAGTATTAAAAGTTTAAAATATAGGCTGATATGGTGCACACCAAACTCATAACAGTGGCTGCCTCTGGCGAAGACAAGAAGAGAAAGGGAACTTTGACTACTTCAAGTTTACTTAGAATGTTTTTTTTATTTAAACATACTTGAAGCAAACAGGTCAAAGTATTCTTATCTGGATTTGTTTTCTGGGGTTTGGGCTTTTTCCAAACAAAAAGCACACAAGCGGTATCAATGAAAGAAAATCAGTACTAGGACAGGGGAGGTTTAGGGTGCTTCGGGAATGCGTAACAGTGGGGTCTAACCAACTCTAACTGGAATCCGAGAGGACAGCCCGGAGGAAATGGGAGTTAGCCTTACCAAGGGGGAGGGGAAGAGCACTCCCAGTGGAGGGAATGGCTTGTGCAAAATCAGAAGTCTGAGAAGTTGAAGCAAGTTTGAGCAAGTGAAATCAGATCAATGACCAGGAAGGAGTGAAGAAAAGGGGAGAGCTGAAGCTGCTAAGCCAGTGTGTGTGTGTTTCCTTTTTTACAGACGTGGAAACAGAGCCTCAGTGAGGGGAATAGAGCCCAGGCCTCCTAACTCCCTGTCAGCTGCTCCAGGACAATAATAATGGCGTGCCAGCCTCTCTACCAGGTCTCTCAAATGTGTCCTCTCATTTAATCTCATTACGGACCCAGAGGGGTTTTTTTTTCCTCACTACCTTACAGATGAGGAAAGAGGCTTGCAGAAATTAAGAAATTTGCTCAAGGTCACAGTGGCAGGAGCCAGATCCCACAAGGCCTTGTGTGCTATACTAAGCAGTTTGAACTTTTTCCCAGGGGTGTCGGTGAGTGTATTAGGTTCCTATTGCTGCTGTAATTACCACACATGAAGTGACTTAAAACAACCTCAGTGTATTAGCTTACGGTGCCTGAGGTCAGAGGTCTGAAATGGGTCTCTCTAGTCTGAAAGTGAGGTGGTGGCAGGGCTGGGTCCCTTCTGGAGGCTGCAGGAGAGAATCTGTGTCCTTGCTTTTCCACCTGCATTTCTTGGCTGGGGGCCCCCTTCCATCTTCAAAGCCAGCACTCATACCTCTCTGATCTCTGCCTCTGCCATCACCTTCCCTCTGCCGCCTCCTCTCCTGCCTCCCTCCTTCACTGGCAAGGACGCAAGTCATTCCAGTGGGCTCACCCAAATAATCCAGGATTATCTTTCCACCTCAGGGTCAGCTGATTAGCAACTTCAGTTCCCTGTGCAGCCTTAGTTCCCCCTCCCACGTCACACAACATATTCACAGTTTATAGGAATTAGAGCCTGGACTTCTTTGGTGGGGGGGGGGTCCATTATTTTGCCTACCACAATGAGCCACCGAAGGGTTTTAAGCAAGGAAATGACAAGGTGAGACCTGCATTTCAGTATATTTTTATTATTGGTTTTATAAAACCATCACGTCATGACTTATTTACTGCAAATTGCGCTTGCAACAAACAACTAACACTTTCAAAGAATAAACAGTTCATAGATATTAAATTTGTTCCATCTAGTAAGTATACAAGGAGAGATTCAACCCCCCAGAATTTATTTATTAGAACTTGTGTATTTATCCTTACATGATTAAACTTCAGTGAACATACTCTCCATTTGATGCAATGCACCTATTGAGATGTTTTTTTAAAATATTTTTTTATTTTTTAAAATTATTATTTATTTATCTTCAGAGGGGAAAGGAAGGAGAGAGGAAGGAAACATCAATGTATGGTTGCTTCTCGTGCATCCCCTGCAGGGAACTGGCCCCTGCTGGGAACTGGCCTGCAACCCAGGCATGTGCCCTGACTGGGAATCGAACCCTGATCCTCTGGTTCGCAGGCCCGCGCTCAATCCACTGAGCTACACCAGCCAGGGCCTATTGAGATGTTTTTTTCCACTGCTCAAGACAGTATTTTTTTTAAAGACTTTATTTATCGTTTAGAGGGGAAGGGAAGGAGAGAGGGAGAGAAACATCAATGTATGGTTGCCTCCTGTGCATTCCCCGCTGGGAACTGGCCCGCAACCCAGGGATGCGCCCTGACTGGGACTCGAACCGCGCCCAATCCACTGAACCACACCATCCCAGGCTCAAAACAGTTTTTAAACTCATCAATTTTGATGCCTTTTAGTGCTTTTGCCGTTTTTTAATTTCAACTCTTCCACATCAGCAAAACATTTCTCTTTGAGGAATTTTTTCATCCAGAAACACCAAAAAAAAAAAGTCACTTGGGATGAGATCATTTTTGGTTGAAAATTGCTGAACACTCAGCAGAGTGTGGGCAGGTACACTTGTAAATCACCCATCACGAAATGGGCAAATGCATTGAGTGTTCAAAAAAATTCACTGAAGCTGAATATAGCCTCTCACAATAACACTGGCTGGTACACAGATGCAGATGGGTTCCTAGAACACTCACATAGCAGGGGAAGCCTGTACTGCAAGGGGCCTGTCCACCACAAAATAATTGTTTTTTTGAGGGGGTGGGGTGTCGTGGCCTCACATCTTTTTTTAGGATATTTTTAACTTGATAGTTCTTTCGTACAAGTAGAAGTTCAAAGGGATGCTATAATTTCCCCTTTGTGGATGAGGAAACAGACCCAGGGGCATTTGGTTGCCTGCCCAGGTTCGCATAGCGGCCATGATGAGGCACTAGTCTCCAGGCCCATTTATCGGCATTTCTTTATGTCATCCATGGAGTGGGGCATTCTGGGACACACAAGTCAGACACCTTCGGTGCAATTTTCCATCCCTAATCTGGTGTCCAATAAGCATTTGTTGAATGAATGAATAACCCTGCTTTCACTTCTGTGGCACAGGTGGTGATTTCCAATGCAGGAAAACCTGCCTGGGCTGCCTCAGTAACCTCAGTAGCCTCCCTGCTTTGCTCTCTAATCTACACTTAAGTGATAGAAGCTCAAGTGATGAATTTAAGATGTACATCAGACGATGCGGCTTCCCCAGTTAAATTTTCCCACTGGCTTTCTAGTGTCCTGAAAAGAAAACCCTAAACCCCCAATTACGGCCATACGTGGTCTTGACACTCCACTCCCTCTCTCCTCTCAGCCTCATTCTTATCACCTTCCTTTGGTTTTCTCCCCTGCAGTTCACCTGGCTGTTTTCAAAGGCTAAACTTCCCCCCCACTCACCCCGCACAGCCTTTGCCTGAGCTGTTGTTTCTGCTGGAAATATCGCCCCTCTTTAAGGGCTGGGTCCTTCTTCTATGCCAGGTCTCAGCTTTAATGTCACCTATTTAGAGAGGTTCTTTCTTCCTCCTTTTTGTGTTCTTCATAGAAAATTGAGACTATGTGTAAATGCTCTATTTGTCTACTTGCTTTTTAAAAATATTTTTTATTTAATTATTGTTCAAGCACAGTTTTCTGTTCCCCACTCCCAACCCAGCCCACCCCTCCCCGTGCTCCCTACCTCCCTCACATTTCCACCCCCCTTAGTTGTTCTCCCTGTGTCCTTTATACTAGTTTCTGTGAATCCTTCCCCTTTTCCCCTGAAATTCTCTCCCCTCTCCCCTCTGGTACCTGTTAGCCTGTTCTCTATATAAGTGTCTTTGGTCATATTTTGCTTGCTTGTTTGTTTTGTTGTTTGGGTTCCTGTTAAAGGTGAGATCATATGGTATTTGTCCTTCAACACCTGGCTTATTTCCCTCAGCATAATGCTTTCTAGTTCCATCCATGCTGTTGCAAAGGGTAGTAGCTCCTTTTTTCTTTCTGCTGCATAGAATATCATTGTGTAAATGTACCATAGTTTTTTGATCCATTCATTTACGGATGGGCATCTAGGTTGCTTCCAACTCTTGACTATTGTAAATTGTGCTGCTATGAACATTGGGGTGCACAGGTTCTTTTGGATTGGTGTTTCAGGGTTCTTAGGATATAATCCCAGCAGTGGAATTGCAGGGTCAAAAGGCAGGTCCATGTTTAGTCTTCTTAGAAATTCCATACTGTTTTCCATAGTGGTTATACCAGTCTGCAATCCCACCAACAGTGAACTAGGGTCCCCTTTTCCCCACAACCTCTCCAGCACTTGTTGTTTGTTGTTTTGTTTATGATGGCCATTTTGACCAGTGCAAAGTGGTATCTCATTGTGGTTTTAATTTGCATGTCTACTTGCTTTTTTTGTTTGCCAGCCCCCCTAGGCCTGAAATGTCCAATCGGTAGCTACCAGACAGATATGGCTATGAAGCACTGGACATGTGCCTGGTCTGAAGCGAGATGTGATCTAAGTGTAAAATACACCCTACATTTTAAAGACTAAATACAATAAAAAAGACGTAAAATATGTCATTAATCATTTTTATCTTTATTTTTAAAGATTTTATTTATTTATCTTTAGAAAGGAAGGGAAGGAGAGAAGGAGAGAAACATCAATGTATGGTTGCCTCTCGTGAGTTCCCTGCTAGGAACCGGCCTGCAACCCAGGCATGTGCCCTGACTGGGAATTGAACCGTGATTGTGTGGTTCGCAGGCCCATGCTCAATCCACTGAGCTACACCAGCCAGGGCTCATTAATCATTTTTAAATATTGACTCCATGTTGAAATAATATTTTGGATACATTGGGTTAAAACATGATTAACAGCTTTCTTCTTTCCACATTGCTAATGTGGCTGCTAGGAAATTTTAAATGATGCATTTGACTCACATTCTATTTCTATTAGTCAGTGCTGTTCTGGACTGTTAGCCAATGAAGGCAGGAACTGCCTCCCTTATCTACCTCTGCGTTCCCAGTGCTCACCATGTAGTAGGTGCTCAGTGAGTATTTGTTGAATAACTTGGTTTTTATGAGAACTCTGGGCTCAGAGAGAGCTGAGACAGGCAGCCCCCACGTGTGCTGTGAATTTGAGAAATAAAGAAATGCAAAAGGAGGGTTTTATTTTTCTCCAGTCACTGCATTTCCAACAGGTTCTGTGGACTCTCTGCCCTGCTCTGTACTGACATTCCCTTGCACAGTCACCTACCTACTACTATAGATGGGGGCCGCAGGGTCGGGGGGCGGGCTCAGGGGAGGCTGGAGGAGCAAAGCCGGTTCAGCTGCTTTTGTTTCAGGATCATAAGATTTACTTTGCATTCTCCAGCTTTGGTCCTAGTAGCAGGAAGGACTCAACACACTGAGCTGCACGGGGCAGCTGAGACCCCAAGGGTCACCCAGCAGGTCAGAGGGAAATAGGGGCTGGAAACTTGGTCTCCAGAATCACCTTGCAGGACTTTCATCGCCAACTACATCCTGTTGTAATGTCCTTTATGCCAAGGGACCCGTCCCCTCACCTCACATTCACCTCTGACTTCTTTGGGGGGGCCTAAGGGCAGGTGTGCCTGGTCCCAGCAGAACAGACCCAAATGGCACCACCCACAAGGAGGTCAGAGCAGATGGGAGGAAGGGATGGGAGGGTGGCTGAATGGATGGACCGACTAATGAATGGATGGACTGAAGGCTGTGAGGACAGGCGGTTGTGTGTGAGTGGGGAAGGAGGATGGTTGGCTGGTAGGATGCCCGCATGAGGAGTGGAGCAGGAGAGGGGGTTACAGAAGGAAGGACTTACCTACCCTCTTTTCTCATCTCAGACAGAATCTGAAGAACAGAGGACCCACAGCGATCAAAGTCCGGCCCCCTTCACATTCCTGCTAGAAAACCGAGGCCAGAGGGGCGAGGTGCTTTGCCCCAGGGCCCATAGGGAAGTCCAGGCACAGCCTGCACTGGGGTTTGGGTCTCTAAGCCCCCAGCAGAAGCCTCTTCCCGCCCCCCACCCGTCAGAGCCTGACAGTGCCAGGGTGGGGGGAGGGCCCTCGCCCCCACCTCCGGAGGTATCCGCCTCACGAGGCCCCAACAAGCTGCCGTTGTCCCGCGGGCCCGGGGCCCGGCACACTGGGGCTTTGTCCAGCCCCCCGCTGCGACCCACGGGAGGGGGCCCCCACATGACCGAAGGGGTAGGAGGAGCCTGCGGCTGTGGCGGCGGCGGCTCCACCTTCGTTTCCCTCGGTGGCCTGGGGTCGGCGGGCTGTGACGGCGGCTGGGCAGGGCTGGGCGGGGCCGCGGACGCCAGGCCCCCTGTTCCCCTTCAGGCTGTCGGCGCCGGGCCTGGGCCATCAAGGCGGCTGTGACCCGAGCGTCTTCCGGGCTGCGAGCTGGGGGTGCGCCAGGACCCCAGCCCCCGGGATCATGGGGAATGGCATGACCAAGGTAGGTGGGCGGGGATCTCGCAGCCGCACCTGCCCGCCCCCAGCCCGACCGCCGCGCCTGCCTCTCACCGGCTCGCTCCGCCTGCCCCTGACCTTCTGCGTGTCGCCGAGACTCTTGTGTCCCTATCTCTGTCTCCCTACGACTCTGTCGGAGATCCTGTCTCGCTGGCTGTCTCTCTGGGGCTGCATCTCTCTCTAATTTCATCTCTCTTTGTCTCGGTACACGTCCCTGTCTCTCTCTCTAGCCTCAGTCTCCCTGTGTGTCTCTCTGCCTGTTTCTGTGACTATTTCTTCCTGTGGCTCCCTGTCACTCCCAGAGTCTCTCTCTCCCTTACTCCCTTCCCCTGTCTCCCTTTTCTCTGACTCTACTGACTGTCTCCCTGGGGCTGTTTCTATGTTCTTTCCCTCCTCTACCCCCTCCTGTTCCTGCCTTCCCTGCTCCCTCCTCAGAATTCCCCACCACCCACCCAGGCAAGACCAGCTCTCACCTGCCCTCTCCTCCTCTCTGCTCCTCCTACCCTACCCCCTAGGTCTTTGTGCCCTCCCTCCTCTTTCCTCTCACCCCTACCTGGGGTGGCCTCCCTTGGTGCCCCCTCGTGCCCGCCCAGCCCCTCTCACAGAATCCCAGCCCACCAGAGGGAGGAGCGGGCTCCCTGAGTCCCGAGGTTCAGACACCCTTCATGGGATGGAGAAGGCTGTGGGCTCCAGCTGTCGGGTGGGAAGAGCTTGCTCCCCTACCCGGCTGACCCTGCCGTCTCTCCTGTAGGTACTTCCTGGACTCTACCTCGGAAACTTCATTGGTGAGCACTGCCCACTCTGTCCCAAGGGCCTGGCACTCTGCCTGCCGCAGGCCTGAGTCCATCATTCATGCTCTGGCCCACGCACCGTGGAGGAGCTCAGGAATGGGGCTGGGGGCAGGGAAGTGATGCCAGGCTGGGAGGGGGAGAGAGCTCATGAGGACAAAGGGAGACGTGGGTGGGGAAAGGACCCAGGACGCTGGACGCTGTGGGCTGGTCTGTATCTGCTCTGAGCCTCTTCCTGGGGGGGGGGGGGTCTGTTTGGAGATGTTGCTTCTAGCTGGGGAGCTGGGGACCCCTCCCTCCCATAACCTCCTCCTCAGAGGAGAAGTCCTGGAAACTGGACTCTACCCTAGAAACATCACTGGTCAGCACTGCCCACTGTGTTCCCAAGGCCATGGCACTCTGCCTGTCCCAGGCCTGTGTTAAGAGACAGGCTGGTCCAGGGCTTCTGCGACGCAAGGTGAGAAAAGTCCCTTCCATCTGCAGAGCCAGAGAGAGCTTCAGAGAGGGAGGGGCATCTGACCCCAGACAGGGCTTCCCCAGCCACCCTGTCCCTCACGGGCTGAGGCCCTCCACCCGGCCGTTTCCTTCCTGCAGCTACCTCAGCAGCTCGCACCACGTTGATTTCTGAGTATTTGGCTAAAAAGGTCATATTCCCATGAGGGCAGAAGTTGTCCCCATACCTCTGTGCCCCACCGAGGCTGCACACAGTAAGCACTCCGTAAATGGGTTGCATGAGAATGTGGACACATGGAGAGACAGCAGGCATGTGTTATTTACTCTGATTATAAAAGGGCTGCACACACTAGAAATCCAGCCCCTAGAGACGGCCGCTAATAGCAGTGCGAGGCGTACCCCTGGGTCATTTTTCATCTTTGTCGATACGGATACCGCGTTTAAAACAAAAATGGAATCCCGTGCTGCATGCTGTTCTGTTCCCTGTATTTCCTATTTAATAATACATAGTGGACACCCTTGCACGTCAGCACATAAAGATCTTTTAGTGGCTGCATAGTATTCAGGTATGAATAGTCCACTTGTTATTCAGCTCCCCTTTGATGGACGTGTAGTTTGTTCCTACTTTTAACTCTTCCTGATGTCTTCACTGTTGCAAGCAGCACTGCAGAGACTGGCGTCCTCTACACACAGCTCTTGTGTGAGCAAATCCTTCTGTAGACCAGATTCCTAGAAGTAGAATTACTAGGTCAAGGATATGCCAGGGAAGGGTGTTTATGATGGAAAAAAAATAGCATGGGGAAGGTGGGGGAGATGCCGAGCTGCGACTCGAGGTTGCCTCAGAGACAAGACTGACGCCGAGGGGTGTGGCAGGACCTGCTGAGCTGGGAGCAGGAGGTGGCGAAGGTGCAGGGAGCCCGCAGAAGGTCTGCTGAGGTGGAGAGGGTGAGGTGAGGCGAGTTGGGCGGGGAGTCTCCCCTCAGTGGGACTTAGGTGCAGGGACACATAAGTCACACCTGCCAGTTTGGCTCAAGCTCCCTGTTTCTTTCAGATGCCAAAGACCCGGATCAGCTGGGCCGGAACAAAATCACACATATCATCTCCGTTCACGAGTCACCCCAGCCTCTGCTGCAGGTATTCATTCCTCACCCCTCACCCCCGTCCCAGAGCAGGGCACTGATTGAGGCGGGGGTCTCTACACCCCCCACAGCACCCATTTATCATGTACCTACTGTGTGCCAGGTCCTATACTGCCTTCCTGACCCGTGCTAATTCACTGGGTTGAACACTGGCCTGTTTTACATTAGCGCCCCTAGTTGATCCCCTTTGGCAACTGAGACCCGGAGGGGTAAAGTAGTTTGCCTAAACTCACACATCTAAGAAACTAAGGGGCCAGAATTTGTACACAGGCCAAGGAGCTAGCCCAAAATGCTTCAAACGTGAGGCATAAAAAGGTTCCCACATGCCCAACTGAATAGATGACCCCAAGTGAATGATTCTGAACTCTAGATCTTGCTGTGTGACCTGGGGCTGTGACTTCACCTCTCTGGGACTCTGATTCTTCAGCCCCATCTGCCCCAAGTATTATGGAGCCCCGGGGAAAAGGGAGTGAGGGTGTTTTGACCCAGAGGAGAAAAGCAGGAAATTCAGCCACAGGTGCCAGAGTCTAAAGGCTCCAGTTCACATCTTCACTACCTGAAATCTTGGGCACAGGACCTCTCCTCTCCGAGCCTCGGTGGCCTGATCTGTAAAGGAAACTTTGTAATAGTACCGACCTCACTGAGTTACTGAGAGCCCCATCATAGGTGCTTAACAAATTACAGCTGCTATAATACTAAGTTAATTGTATCTTACCCCATAAACAAAGTTCCTTCCTCCTCATCTGTTACACAGCCTCTGTCACCCACCGAAGGGAGAGAGCTGCGGGTGGGAAAAGGCTCGGGAGATCTGAGATTCAGACCAGGTTCTGCCCCGGATGTGCTGTGTGACCTTGGGCAGGATCCTTCCCGTCTCTGGGCCTTAGTTTCCCTGGGTGTCTGACTTGATGACTTCTAAGAGCAACCTCCAGTAATCTGTGTTTCTCAGTGTCATTCAAAGAAGAAATTTCCAGGTCAGTGGAGCCTGATTTTGCTGAAGAGAGCAGACTCGTTTTGGAGTAATCGGAGTACGCAGTCACTAGATTGCAGGGGGAAAGTTGTTGAGTCAGGAGTACGCTGACTAATGAAATGACTGCTTGCAAAACAAATCCCTGCCCCAACAGCCCGCCCCTCGTCTCACAAGCACCTCTCCCGCTTCATACATCAGTGACTTTACCAGTCAGGGTTTGATTATGCCATGCAAATGCAAAGCCAAGTATGTTGCGAATGGAATCGCAAACCTTGCAAAATTCTCCGGATTGAGTGACCTTGGGGAAAGGGAGGTAGAGAAAGGCTGGACTCTCGCAGGAAGCCATTAACTAATGGGGAGACCCCTCAGCCACTGGCCATTGCTGGGCCGGGCACCTGAAAAGAGCCGTTTGAATATCGACTGATTAAGAGAGGTCCTTGAGAAAAGCGAGGAGGGTCTTGGAATGTGGGCAAAAATCATCTTTATTATCTCACGTGAAGGTAAAGTATGAAGGGAAGGATATTGGAGCAAGTTGGTTGGAAAAACTGACGATTCAGTCCTTCACTATTTTAAGAATTAGCACAAAGTTTAATATAACACAATTCATGAAGTGTAAACTTATTTTCATAATTTTTGTTTCTTTTTAAGAAAATAAAAGCTGCCCTTCTTACTATGTACTTTTGTAATCCTCATTTGGAAGGGAGTCACTTTAAGTGGCCCTTCCCTAGCTGCGAAATGAAAGGTCCCTGAATAATTTTTTTTATCAAGTTCTCAGAAGGTTCTAGAATCTGACTGATGGTCAGAGCTGGGAGGCCCTCAGAAGGCATCTACTCTCTTTGAATAGAGAGGGCCATCATGGCCCAGAGAGGGACAGGAACTGGTCTGGGCTCAGGCAGTGCTTGGGGACCCAGGCCGGGAAAAGAGGGTACAAGCCAGCCCCCCCGCCCCACCGCCTGTGTGTGTTTTGTACTTTCAGGGCATAACCTACCTTCGCATCCCAGTGGCTGACACCCCTGAGGTACCCATGTAAGTTCCCTGGGATGGACCAAAAGATAGACAGCTGCCTCCCATGGTGGTGGGAGGGAGGATGGAAGGTGGTCTGAGGAAAGACAGAGAGGACTTGGGCCAGAAAACTGTCCTGGAACCCCAGCACAGAGGGTCACCCAGCCCCAGGTTTGAACGTCTCAGCTATGGCTTTGCCTGTGCCCCTGATTAAGACCATTAACCTCCCAGAGCTGAGTCTCCTCTGCTGTGAATTGGAGAAAGCACCCTGTCTCAAAGGATCAGCTGCACCAGCGGATTTGAAAAGGTCAAGCTCAGCGGGTTCCTGGCCTTGGAGTTAAGACATTTGGGTTCTGGCCAGGCTTTGCCATTTACTTGCTGTGTGACCTTGAACAAATCACTTCCCCTCTCTGAGAGGGAAAACGGGCTCCATAGGCACCACAGAGGCCTTCCTAGGTCAGATGGCGTGGACTGAGTGAGGATCTAGGGGCCTGAGTGCCGAGGGGGCTCAGGACACAGGGTTCTGGTTCATGGTAGCAGCAGCGCCTGCAGCCCGGGAGGTACCCAGACGAGACTCTCCTTCCCCTCGGGAATCTCGCTGTTAACCCCACTGCTGACCATCAGTGTCCCCAGATGCTCTGACTACAGACCCCAGAGGAGGGGGACTCCTGTGTCTTCTCCTACCCATTTCCTTGAAAGGTCAAGATCAACCACCCCATGAAAATAGAGTCCACAGGACGCACTGGGAGGTGCTCCTGCTGGGATCTGCCATGATTGGCCTCTCTCATCACGCGAAGTGACACCTTTATGGTTTCACAGGCATCCCCACTTCATGTAACACTACAGGCTCCTGCTCACGGCACGTGCTAACTGACCTAAGGACCCCAGGGTCTCTGTCCTCTGTCTCTTGCCATCTCATGAATGGGGAGGGGGACAACTCCTAGGAGACATGCCCCCCCAACCAGTGCTCCCTACCCTATTGCTTTCTTCTCTAGCAAAAAGCACTTCAAAGAATGTATCCACTTCATCCACTGTTGCCGCCTCAATGGGGGGAACTGCCTTGTGCACTGGTGAGTTAAGAGGGCAGTGGGGAGAAAGGGAGGAAGTGGCTGTCCTCCATCCCGAACACACACTCTGTGGGGAAGGAGGAACCTATGACAGATCTTGTCCGGCTGTCACAAGGGCCGACGATCCACCATTCACCTGAGAGAAACTGAGAGGGGGCTCACATTGGCTCTGTCCCCTAGCACAGCCAGAGAGCTGTTTCCCCCGAGATTCCCTGTCCTCACCTGTAAAGTGGGGAACACAATGCCGACACGCCAGGCTACTGGGAGGGCCAGGTGAAGTGATGCAGGCAGCCCAATACCCTCCGATAGTTCTAGCTCCCTCTCCTCCCCTCCAACTGGGCCTTTGGGATGGTAGCACAGGGCAGTGGGGAACCCCAAGCTGGGAGACAGGATCCCGAGTCTCCCCAGGAACCCCTGGCCCAGTAGGTGCCGTTCTTTTCATAACTGCTCACTGAGCACGCCCCCAGCCACAGGACAGCCCCCTCCGGCCTTGTCTCTCACCCTGTCTGCCGCCTCTCCCTGCTCCAAGGGCACTGGCCATCTTCCTGTTCTTCAGATCCACCAGGTTCGCACCTCAAGGTAGAACCTGGGCAGGTTCCTCCTCCAGTGCTGGCCAGAACATTCTTTATTAACCCTTCCCCCTCTTTCAAGACTCAGCTTGAGGTCACTTCCTTGAAAACACCTTCCCTCACCCTCCCCATCCCCCCGTTAGATTGTCCTAGCCCCTGGACTCACCCTCAAAGCCATCATCACCACGTGCACTCGTTTCCCTGGTTAGTGTCTGTCCTCCCCCGGACCACACTGTAAGTACCAGGATGACAGGGACTGTCTTTGTTTTACTTCCCACTCCATCCCCAGTATCTGAAAAATAACAGATGATCAGGAAATGTTTGTTGACTGAATGAATTAAATGATGTTTTACTCGGGCCCTTAATGTGGGGGAGTGCTTGGGGTGGGGGGCGTTCTCCAGGCACAGGGAACAGAATGGGCAAAGGCCTGCAGGTGGGAAGACAGGTCCTGACAGGTTCCTCACGGTTGGGTGCAGGGGGACACTGAGGTGGGGGTGGGGGTGCAGAGGGGACTGGGCCTTAACTGAAGCTTGAGGGGTGGGGGGTGGCCCCAGCTTCGCAGGCATCTCCCGAAGCACCACGATCGTGACAGCCTATGTGATGACTGTGACGGGGCTAGGCTGGCGGGAAGTGCTTGAAGCCATCAAGTCCACCCGGCCCATCGCCAACCCGAACCCAGGCTTTAGGCAGCAGCTTGAAGAGTTTGGCTGGGGCAGTTCCCGGAAGGTAGGGGCTGGGGCTGGGGCAGGGGCAGGGGCAGGTGCTGGGGAAGGATGGGGGTTTTTCTTTCCTCACTTGGGCTGAGCACATATTGGAAAGAATTTAGCCTGTACTTCGGGCCTGGCAGAATATGTCTCTGTCTCAAACTCACGGCCCTGGGGCTAATACAGCCCCTAGTTGCATTGTGTTTCCATCGATAGCCAGGTGTTTTCGTTAGCTTTTTAATTTAGAATCTGAATGCCTTTGGGCCACAGTATGGAGCTTTCAGTTTGATTGGGTCCCAGAACTGCCTGCCCTACCTGCCTGGAACCTGAAGGCATTTGAGCATTCGGCCCCTGGGGGAAAAATGTCCATCTCCTACTGCATCCCTGCGTCCTTGATGAGGCCAAAGCAGTGTTTCCTCTTATGCCCACTGGGCAGATGGCATATGGAGATGTCAGAATGCAACAGGGGATGAGAGACAGAGAGACAAAGAAAGAAGCAGCGAGTGCAGGCAGGCTCTTACCAGGTGGCAGGCTGGTACCCAGAGGCTTATCTGCAAGGCCTTAGGAAAGAGGCAGGTGAGAAAGAGGTCTGTGTGAGCCGGGTTGCTGAGCAGGGGGAGGGGGATCATGTGGTCTCCACTGTGCAGGCTGGGGGTTCGCTTCAACAGGTCTGGAAGATAGAGCGGCAAAAGGAAAGTGGGTTCAGGGAAAGGGAAGGGATCCATGTTGGGGGGGTTCTCAGTGAGGATGATGGAAACCTAGAAGGGAGGCTAAGAGGATGTTGGGGAAGGGGAGGGGCTTAGAGAGGTGTGGAAAGCTCGCTGAGGGCGGGAGCTCTGTGGTTTGGGGAGGAGACAGGCCGGCGGCTTGGCACCGATCCCGAACCCGTGCACCCCCACCCCAGCTTCGCCGGCAGCTGGAGGAGCACTTCGGAGAGAGCCCGTTCCGCGACGAGGAGGAGGTGCGCACGCTGCTGCCACTGTGCAAGCGCTGCCGGCAGGGCTCGGCCGCCTCCGCCGCCTCCCCCGTGCCGCAGTCTTCAGCCTCCGAGGGAACCCTGCAGCGCCTGGTACCGCGGACTCCCCGGGAAACCCACCGGCCGCTGCCGCTGCTGGCGCGCGTCAAGCAGACTTTCTCTTGCCTCCCGCGGTGTCTGTCCCGCAAAGGCGGCAAGTGAGGATCCCGCCCCTTTTCCTCCTGACTGGTCCCCTGCGAGGGGCCGACTGGGCCTCCCACGGCCTCCAGGAGGGCCCAGAGCCTGTGGGAGCCCCGCAGTGGCCTGATCCTTGACCCTGTCCCCTATGCCCGCCCTGCTTGTCTGCAGTAGTGTGTCCTCTGTCTAGTGCGTCTCTGTTCTGTGTCCGGGCCAGGCTGCTGCAGCCATCTGGTGCCTTAGTCCTTGGGCTAGGGGTGGGGGCACCCGGGCCTCCCCTCTTAAAGTCGGTGGGAGTGGGTGGGTAGGGATTGGACGGGCCTGGAGGGTATTAAAGAGACACAGAAGCTGCCTGTCTGACTGCCTCCCAAGTCTTTGAGCAAAGGTGGGACAGCAGGGCTCTGCCAGGGGCCAGGAGCCTGCAGGATACAGGGGTAGGAGGAGGTCTGCATCCCCGGGGGCCTAAGGAGCCTGCTGCCCTCTGGTAAACTGCAGGCCTGGGACCTGAATTCCGAGTTCCTCTCTGACATTCCCTGCCTCCCTCACCATTTCCCCCCAGGCCCTGGTCTCCTGCGAAGGCCCTCCTCTCTGAATCCCATCTCCTCCCAGAGGCCCCTCCTCCTCTCCAACTCCCTGCCCTTCCCTACTCAAAAATACTAGCTGGTAAATGCCTCCCTCATGCTTGACCTTTTACACTCGAGTTCACTTAATCCCGAGGCAGGCAGCTCGCCCAAGGACACACAGCTGGAGTAGGGCAGGCTGGGTTTGAACCTAGGCTGTTTGCATGGTATGATGGTTGTTAAGAAGCAGCTCTTTCTGACCTTGGAGGTTACTGGAGAGGGGAATCCATCTCTAGCTAGTGGGAATGACCCTTCCGATCTAGAGTTTAAAGGCCAGGCAGCCCTTTACAGCAGCAAACTCACTTCCAGGATGAACAGAGGTCACTTAAGCTGACTTTTCCTAGACTAACATTAACCCAGAGTTGTGAGGAGTCTGAAATAGCTATAATAATATAGCCACCTTCATGGGGCTCTTATTAGACCACAAGCACTGTGTTCAGGGCTGTGAGGAAGACCCGGATTCCAGTTCTGGGGTTGGAGAGACTGAGCAAATTACCTTTTCCTGCTGCCCAACCTCCCACTCCACATTCACTCAACAAATGCCCATCAAGTATCTGCTGTGCGCCAGGTATTGTGCTGGGCACTGGGAATACAGCGGTGAGCAAGACGTCTGCCCTGGTGTTGCTGATATTCTGGTGGGAAAGACACCAGACAGTCAGATAAACAAAAGTAAAAATAAATCAGGGAGTGAGGGAGTGAACTGGTGTGCTATCTGGGGAGAAGCATTCTAGGTGGAGGCAGCAGTAAGTGAAAAGGTCCTGAGGTAGGATCCCGTGTGAAAGCAAGATGGCTGGACTCAGCAGAGTGCAGGGGGTCTGTGGGAGTCCCGACTGGTTAGTGGGGTCACCACCCACTGGGCTTAAAATACCATTCTATTTCTACTGGTGCCATCCCCTACCTAAAGGCCTCCATGACCCCGGTCATCAAGAGGGCAAAACAAAGCACCTTGGTCTGATGTTCCAGGTCCTTTTTGATGTTCCACCTGCTTCCGTAATTACTTTTACCACACTCTGACTCAACAATAGTGACAACAACAACGACAATGATAATACTCATTTACTGAGCGCTTGCTATGGGCCAGGTAACGTGATAAACATGTTACTTGCCTCTCAGTGAATCCTCAAGCAACCCTGAGAAGTAGTTGCTGCTATTTCACAGGTGTGGCAACGAAGGTTGGTGCCCAAAGTCCCCAGCTAGCAAGTGGGGGCACCGTGACTGGAATCCAGGCAGTCTGGCCATGGAGCCCACCCTAATTACTACTGTTCCACCACTTAGGAAAATGAAGGGATTGTTTGACACACTGAAGACCTCTGCTTTGATGCAATTATTTTGTATTATTTAATACTTTTGTATTTAATCATACAAAATGCTTTATGCTCCATGGGAGCCCGATGGGCCTGAATTTGAATCCTGGCTAACAACTAGAAGTGTCAGAACTGGGTGGCTGCTTGGGACATGGGGACAGAGGGCAGGGAGCACGGAGGCCCCTCTGACGAGGACACATTAGGGACAGTGCTTCCAGCCTCCAGTCAACGCCACTTGCTGCAGCGGGGGTGGTTTCTCAGAGCCTCAGATGCCCCGGGTACACAGCAAGGGGTGGAGCGGTCTGGACTACTTGGTCTCTTTCATATCACAACCCGTATGTGACAATTTAAGATACAAACTCGAGAAAAATGCATAGACATGAAAATTTGCACACACTTTCAGGGGAATCACAGGCCCACCAGCAATCCATGGACTCCAGGTGTAGCTGTTGGGAGGCACCACGAGGCATGGTTTAGGGTCCAGGGCCCTTGGGACAGAGAGACCCAGGTGTGAATCCTGGCACCCCCACTTGTTAGCCCTGTAGCAGTGTCATAGGGCTTCAACCTCCCTGAGCTTCAGTCTCCTTAACAATGAAATAGGCAACTATATTCACTACACATGCTGTTGTGCGAACCAGTCCTGCCAGGCCCAGCACTTTGGTGAGCCCCAATAAATGGGACTCCTGAGATCTGAGGTGATATTTCTCCAGTATGATGGGCCATGGACCACTTGGATCAGAACCGCATGGGGAACTTGTTAAAGTTTGCTTCTACAAGTCTGGAACGGAGGGTTCGCAATTCTGAGGGGACTTAGTTTGAGCAGCACGACACCTTTCCAGCCCCTACAGTTCAGGGTCTGAAAAGGGCCCACAAGTTTCTGGCTGGCTGGGAAGAGCAGCAAACAGGGGCAAGGGTGGGGCAGGGGACGCCTCTGCAAGCTTGGGGACGGGCAGGGCACCTAACTCTTCCATGGGTNGAACCAGTCCTGCCAGGCCCAGCACTTTGGTGAGCCCCAATAAATGGGACTCCTGAGATCTGAGGTGATATTTCTCCAGTATGATGGGCCATGGACCACTTGGATCAGAACCGCATGGGGAACTTGTTAAAGTTTGCTTCTACAAGTCTGGAACGGAGGGTTCGCAATTCTGAGGGGACTTAGTTTGAGCAGCACGACACCTTTCCAGCCCCTACAGTTCAGGTTCTGAAAAGGGCCCACAAGTTTCTGGCTGGCTGGGAAGAGCAGCAAACAGGGGCAGGGGTGGGGCAGGGGACGCCTCCGCAAGCTTGGGGACGGGCAGGGCACCTAACTCTTCCATGGGTCTTGGCGGCCCACGCCAGTTCTAGCAGATCCCTGCAAGCTGCCCGGCGCCCTGCAGGCCAGTCTGTACTGGGAGGG
Organism: Sturnira hondurensis; assembly: GCF_014824575.4. Classification (NCBI taxonomy): domain Eukaryota; kingdom Metazoa; phylum Chordata; class Mammalia; order Chiroptera; family Phyllostomidae; genus Sturnira; species Sturnira hondurensis. The sequence continues at coordinate 18,191,858 of NW_028076767.1, read as the reverse complement.
GAGAAAGGAAGGGGCCTCCCAAGAGAGGGGACCTAACGGAAAGTGAAACCTACCTGGCCAGACTTTCGCTTTCGCCGCCTCCACGCGCCGCTCAAGTGGCCCCGCGATCGCCAGTTGCGCCGGGGTCCAAATTGACCGCACGCCCCAGACCTGGCTCCTGGAGCACCGCGTCCCCAATGGCCGGCGACCCCTGGCGGAGGGAAGAAGGGAAGGTCCCCGACGGCAGGAGACCCACGGCGGAGGCCAGGGCTCCCCTGCGCCTCCGCGACTGGCTGGTGGCGCAGATCGAGAGCGGGCGCTACGCGGGGTTGCGCTGGGAGGACGAGGGCAAGACTCTCTTCCGCATCCCCTGGAAGCACGCAGCCAAGCAGGGTTACCAGGCGCAGCAGGACGCGGCGCTCTTCAGGGTAAGGGGGCGGGGGCCGGGGGACACGGCCCCAGCGACAGGAGCGGTGGACGCACTGGGTTCCCTTGGGCCGCTGGCTTGGCCCTTAGCCTTAGCCGTTTCTAGTGTTCTCGGTAGATGGAGACCCTCGGACACCCTCTTAAGTCAGAATGACCGCGACAGCATGACCTGTACCGACCCCACCTCTCGGGGGGGCCTCTCCTCCGTCTCCGTGGGGGGAAATTAGACGCCACTGATGAGAACTCCCTGAACTTCCCGCCCACGAACCCTCGACCCAGCAGCTCGGGGACACTGTCTGTGCTTCCCAATACCAGCCCTTCTCAGGAACTCGCCCCTGCAGGGATGCACTTCCTTTCTTCAGTCATCATTAACTTCCTCCAGCCTGGCTCCTTCCCGTCGCATTTCAACTCCAGAATCCCTCCTGTGAGCAATAAGGAACCAACGACCCACCAACCACCTGTCAGGCCACATCCAGGCCACCCCAAACACCTCAGCGTCTCCAGCTCCTGGTCCTCTGGACTCCCCTCTCCTGGACAGAGTCTCCTGGCCACCAACCCCCACCCCAGCTCCTCCCTGAAACACACTCACTGAATTTCCAGAATCTCTGCCTCCCACCCCACCCCTCGCCCTGCCCTCCCTTTTCCTCCTACCTTCGTGGCCCCTGCTTCTCAGCCTCCAACTCCTCCGCTCCTATTTGGGGGCTCTCGGCCTCCACTGCTGGACCTACCTCTTCATGTCCCGCTCTCCCCTTGCACAGGCTTAGCACTGGAGCCCCAGGCTGCTGGTCTCAGTTCCCAGATCTCTCCAACTCAGCGTATCCCCATCAGCCTGTGCCGACAAGCATCTGTTTCCCAAAATGGAATATTGCACCATTGCCCTCCAGACCCCAGAGCCAGGTGCCCAAACCCCCTCTCTTCCAATCTTACCCAACTCTATTACCAGGGCCCGCTGGCCCTTCCCACAGAACTGCCCTTCAGTCCATCTACTTGGACCCATTTTACAGTCTTTCACCAGGACACCTGTGACTTCACCCAACTCCCTGCTTCCACCTGTCGCCCAGCTCTCAGTCTTCCAAAGGGACCTTTCTGAATGTAAATCTTGCCTCGCTTACTACCCTATTCAGAATCCTTCCATGGCTCCTCAGTGATCTTGCGATAAAGTCCCAGCTACTTATCATGGCAGCCCCCACAGGAACGGCTTCTCCCTGGACTCATCTCTCCCCCCATTCCCAGCTTGAGACCCAAGCCTGACAGTTCTTTCAGTTTCTAAATGCTTCAGGGCTACCTCCCCATTGGACCTTTGCACGTGCTCTTCCCTCTGCCTGGAACACCCTCTGCTCTTCCCGTTCACCTGGCCAGCTGTCCTTGTGCTCAGCTTAAACATTCCTCAGGAGCGCCTTCCCTGATACGTGCATTTAATGCATGTATGTGTATTAATGCATTTGTTAAGTTCCAGCTGAGCACTTCTTCCAATCCATCCCTTATTCCGTCTGCTTTCTCCACTAAAACAACTTTCCCTGTGAATTAGAAGTGCTTTGTGTATTTGTGTCTTTGCCAGCTGCTTGAGGTGGTGACACCGAGCCCAGTGTCTGGCATACAGTAGGTACTCAGTCGGTATTGAATAAGTGTGTGCATGGCCTGTCCCTTAAAACTTATGTGCTGTTCAGAAAACAGACTCTGTGGGCTGGCCGTCCCCACTGTTCTGGCTACTGTTCCTCAACCCACCGCTGACACACACATGTGACTCCCTGGCCTCACACCTTCTTGGTGCCCCAAACCCAGGGGGCAGAGCTTGGCCTTTGGGGGCATTCGTGATCCAGATTCAGTCGTCATTACCTTTGTCCAAACTGGCTCCTTCCCATCACATTTACTCTCCAGAATCCCTCTTGGAATTTCAGTGTCTCTCTTCTCCCTCGATTCACCTCCCCCCCCCACACACATACAGTTAGTTAACCCTCCTCATCTGTGGATTCCTTATTTGGAAATTCACTCACTGGCTGAAATCTGTGATCCCCAAATCAGTACCCAGGGCACTTCGGGGGCCATTCACAGACGCACGCAGGAGAGTGAGAAATCTGAGTCACGGGCCGCGCACATTCCCAGCTGAGGCTGAACAGGTGACGCTCTGCCTTCTGGGTTGTGCCCTCTCTCATCCTAGAAACAAATGTCCTTTTCTCGGCCCATGGAGAGCCACATTTCAAACACCTGCGTGCTCTTGGTTGGTGATCTCACAGTGTGAAATGGCCCCAAGCCCGAGTAGTGGGGAAGTGCTGTCCAGAGCCCCTCTGCACAAGAAGCCTGTGATGTGCCTGACAGAGAAAACACAGGGTGGGCAAAAGTAGGTTTATAATGGTTTGGGTGGACAGTAATACGACGGGTAGTGAATACAAGAATAAACTCTGTGTTTCGCATACTTACACCTGTGGGCCTACTTTTGCCCTCCACCCCCGTACATGTGTCAGCTAAGCTTCATTCAGGTGTCAGTTACAGTTTTCTTGGTCAGAAATCAACAGTTTGTGTCAAATAAGGCATCCTGCAGAAATGCACATAAAACAAACTCAGGTATTGATCAGTTGGTGGAAATGTTGTACACAGAGATGTGCAGAAATCTAGCTCTGTGTTTTCCCTAGGAGCCATGGTTCGCTACTCACTCATTCGGGGTTTGTGTAGACTTTATAGACCATAACAACCGCAGGCAATGAGAGGACTGTACACATAACCTTAGACACACACGCATCTCCAGGTCTCTGCTCAAGCTGTTTCCGCTGCCAGGAATGTCGCCCCACCTGGCAACTTCTCGGTTTATTCCATCAATACTCAGCGAGTGCCTCTTGTGTGCCAGGCACCACTCTAAGTGCTTGGGGACACAGCGGCAGACAAAACCAAGATCCCTCTCTATGGGCATGGCACCCTGTGACCGGGTTACCTTTGGGTGAGAGCATCCTTACTGTGCTGAGGAAGTGCTAAGCACTTTACGTGGACCATTCATCTCACAGCCGCCACAGTCATGTGAGGTTTGGCATCACTGGCATTGTTCAGAGACAACAAAATCAAGCCTTAAAGGTCTCAGCACTGGCAAGTGGCCCCAATGTAGGAATGTGACTCTTTGCTCTGGTGTCCATGCTTCCCACTAGGTCTGGAATTTCTGAGGGCAATGACTGAGCGTGTGATTCATTGCTGAAACCCCTACTCGCAGCCCTGAATGTGATCAACGCAAGCAATATAGCTCCTTTGACTACTGGCCTTCCTTGACTCTATCAATCTCTTCCCACCTCAGGACCTTTGCACTTGCTCTTCATTCTACCCTGAACACCCTCCCCCAGCTCTATTCGGAGTGGGTATGCTTTATGGCAAAGTGAGCATTGCTTTTCTGTGTGTATTCTTACCTAATACCCGTTATATTGTATTGTAGACTTCATTCCGTAGCTTATCACTCGTGGCCATGCCTTGGATATCTATTCTTGTTCTCCACACATTCAGTGTGTTGTTCCTAGATGCTTCTAGATGCTGCAGAGGCTGCACAGCGGACATCCATCACGCACATACACCCATCCACTTTTCCAGGGACGGACACAAGTTTGTCTTCCTGCAAGTCTCGCCCTGCCCCCCTCATAAGCCTCTGTGAGAATTCTGTTTGAGTTGGAATTTCTGCTCACAGGGTACGTTTGTACTTTGTTCAACTAGGCATGCCAGGTGACCATGCAGAAGCTCCGCACCCATCCCCCACGTACCAACAGTGCCCACATCCCAGCCACCTCCTAGCATTAGCCAGCTGCTAGACTGTGCCACCTTACAAGTGCTATCTCTACGTATGTTTATTTGCATTTCTCTGGCACTAATGAATTTTTTATTTTTTAAAAAAGATTGTATTTACTTATTTTTAGAGAGAGGGAAAGGAAGGGGGAAAGAGAAGGAGAGAAACATCGATGTGTGAGAGAGACCTCTACTGGTTGCCTCTCACATGGCCCCCACTGGGGACATGCACCCCAGGCATGTGCCCTGACTGGGAATCAAATCAGCCACCTTTTGGTTCGGACAAGGACGCTCAATCCACTGAGCCACACCAGCCAGGGTCTAGAATTTAAGGATTCATGTGCTCATGGGCTTATGGTTCCCTTTTCTGTAAACCGCTCATTCATGGCCCCTGGTGAGAGTGTTTTATTCACGGGAAGCTCTCTGGTTCTTGTGGACTTCCAGAAGTTCTGCTCCAGATCTGAGCCCCTTGCTGATTTCAGATAATTAATTTTTTTTGCCTTATAGTCCATGCCTTTGAAGTTTTGTTTCCAAGCGTTCTCTGCCCCTCGAAGATTTTCTGCTGCATTATCTTCTGTTAACTTCACAGTTTTACTTCTTACTTTTGTTTTTTTAATCGACTGGAGTCCATTTTTGGAGGTGGCAAAAGGTAGGGATTTAGTTTTATGGTTCTCCAGATAAAAACCCACCACCATTATTTTATACCCCATCATCCTGTTTATGTTTTTATTTCTCACAGTCCATAGTTTGGGACATAGCTATTACCACTGGGCTGTTGGCAACAGTCCTCTCCCATCCGCCCGGATTTCGTGGGAGCAAGGACAGCGTCTGCCTTGTTCCCCAGCGAGTGCCTAAGTTGAACCTGGCACGTTGTAGGAGTGCAGGGAATGTTGGGTTGGCCACAAAGTCCATTAATTTTTCCTGTAAAATAAAGGGCACATTTTTCATTTTCACCAATAACTTTATTGATTTGGACACTTCACATATGTCAGCTATCTCCCACTATTGGCTTCTAGTGGGCAGGGGCCAGGGGTGCTGCTAAACATCTTCCAATGCGTAAGACAGCCCCACAGCTAAGAAATATTTGGCCAAAATGTCAATAAGTACCGAGAAACTTTGCAAACCACTTTTGACATGGTCGATCAGCATCTTCTTCAAACACTGCCCAAATTTTTTTGAGTTTCAGTTGCGTTTTTATCTTTTTTGAAATAATAATACATAATACCTGAAAACGGGATGTATTTCCTTCCATCTTCAATGTTAAAATGACTGCACAAAAATTCACCAATTTTGATAAGTTTTTTTAAGTGCACACAGCTGGGACAGCTGTTGCAATATAATCTAACAAAATTGTTGCAAATGAAGTTAAAGACAACTAAGCACTACCAGAGCAATCGTATGGAAAAAACTAAACAAACTTTTTGGCCAGCTGGATACAAATATGTGTACGATGGAGGGAAGGAGAGAGGAAGGGATGGAGACACAGAGGGACAGAGGGTCAGAGGGAGGGAGATAGGTAGGGGTGGGAGGCTCGGCAGGCCCTCATTCTTTGGTATAACACCAGTCCCCCACCCCAGGCTACTCCTCCCCAAGTACCCTTGCTCATCCCTAGGCCTGGGCCATATACAAGGGCAAGCACCTAGAGGGCACTGACAAGGAGGACCCCTCCACTTGGAAGACTCGACTTCGCTGCGCTCTCAACAAGAGTGCTGACTTCTGGGAGGTGCGTGAGCGCAGCCAGCTGGACATCTCCAACCCCTACAAGGTCTACCGGCTTGTGTCCGACGGTGCCCATGGCCCAGGTATCATCCCGCCCCTGGAGGTGGTAGCCAAGGACAGCTCTCTGGGCAATAAGGACCTCATTTTGCACATCGGTCAAATGGGAAATGGTCAACTTATTGAGCTTAAACTCATGGGCAGGGAAACACAGAAGGACCCTTAGACCAGCCAGTTAATCCTCCCATTTGAAAAGGAGAAAATGGAGGCCCAGAGAGAGGTGGGTCTTGCCTGAGATCCTGCAGTGAGCTGGGGGTCTCTTGGTCTGGGATCATCTCAGTTGAGGGGCTTCCCCTGGGGGGCTCAGGAAACAGCAGGCTATCTCTTACTGCATCTAGTTGCCAGGGCTTGTTCTTCCTCTGAAGAGAAGGACACTCTCCAGAGCCAGCAGGAGCCCCCTGGAGAAGTGACAAAGCCAGCCCGCAGGGCAGACCAGGTCAGTGCACCTTTCCAGCCCTTTGTGGCCTTGCCAGCTAAGTCACCTCTTCCCCAAACCACACTCCCTGTGGTCTCCAGCACGTGTGCTCGTCCCCTCCATCCTTACCCTCCTATTCATCCCTGCCATCAATTTCAGGTGCATCATTCCATTCACTTTGCCTCCCTCCCTCTTCCCACCACCTCCATCATTGTCAGCTCCATCATTCTGCATCAACCCTCTTTTCCCCAAATTCACCCCCTGCCTCCATCATCATCGGGTCCATCACTCTGTCCCCCATCACCCCTTGAGATCCAGTTCTACCTCCGTGTTCCCTTTACCTGCACCACCTTTAGCTCTCTTACTGTGGCCACCGATGCCATCATCTCCATCTCCACCTCCATCACTGTCTGTATCACCTGTGTTATTTCCACAGCATCACCTCTCCCCCAACCATCTGTGGTTTGTTGCTCCATCCCCATCCCATTAGTCTGGTCCATTCCACTGTTCCCAGTGGCCCCACCAACATCCACTCTATCGTTCCTCCCTATCACTTCTGTTCCCCATCTTCCCATTCATTCCTAACACCCTTTTTGCTATCACGGCAAGCTTCATCTCTGACCCCATCACCTCCAACACCCCTACCGACTCTCTTTTTACCTCTGTAGGAAGAAGGGTCTTGAACTCTGAAACCTCCAAGTCCTTGTCAATCCCAGCTGGCCTTCAGTCTGCCCAGACTTCCTTCTGCCCTAGGGCCCAGAGTCTTGGAACTCCCCTCCCACCCTCACAACCCTCTCTCCTGATGCTCAGGTTGGCTCCAGATTAGCCACAGACGATACAGATAAGGAGCGGCCCCTCAGGCTGGCCCAGCAGGGCTCATTGCCACCAGCTGCCCTGCTCCCAGGCCCTTTGGCTGATCGCAGTAAGTATTGGCTTTCCTCACCCACTCCTCCAAGACCTTGATCTAGGTAGGGGTCAAGGGTGAAGTAGTACCTGACTGCTTGCTTCCCCAGGGTACCAGGCACAGGACCCCGTACACACCTGGAGTCCTGTGCCCTCTGAGGACTTCAGCAACCCGGGTAAGGAGTCTGAAGGCTCCCCACTGGGATCACTGTGCAGGACGGGGAAGGCCCGGGGCTGGAGCCAGCAGGCCTCTGCTGCCACGCAAAGCGCCCACCCCAGACTCCCAATAACAACAGCCTTGTTGTTCCAGGGCTTAGTGGAGGGCTTCGTTTGTTCCAGGCATTCTTTTGAGCTCTTCCCACTGTCCTGAGAGATAGACCCTGCCACCACCCCGTTTTACAGGTGCAGAAACCTGACACAGAGGTTTAGAACCTTGCCCAAAGTCACAGAGCTAGTAACCTGGGAAAATTACTAACAGGTCACAGCTCCTAAGTGGCAGTGAGAGATTAGAATCCCAGGGCCTGGCTGCCAAGCACACAGCTTTAACCACTGAGCATACCGCTGGCTCCTCCCCTGCGAGGCTGCGGTTTCGTTGCTGTCGTTGTTATTTCCACCAGCGTTAAAATATTTGCTGGGAGGAAGCTTCTAGAATACCAGAAGTAGGGGCTGCGAGGGCCTCAGTGTGGTGGTGCCCCCATTGTACAGATGGCCCAGACGCTGAGAGTTGAGGCTCAACTATCAGTTCATTTATACTGGAAGCTGCAGTGATTTACCACCACCAAAATTATAATCACTTACTGGGAGGAACCGCCAAAATCTCCTGAGGTGAGGGCCTGGAGGACCTCAGGGTCCCCTGCCCTATTATGGGGAGGAGGTGGGAACTGGCGCCACCAACGCCCGTGCGCCTTCTCCCCACTTTCCTCAGATTGCTGGCTGCACGTGCGACTATTCTACGGCGCGGAGCTGGTGCGCGAAGCCACCGCACGCGCGGCGGAGGGCTGCCGACTGAGCCCGCGGGCAGCCGTCGCCTCCGCCGCGGAGCGCCTGCTGGGGCCGCCGTCGTGCATCGCGCAGGTTCCTTTTCCGGAGCCGCCGCCGGGAGCCCGCGTGCTGCAGCGCTTGCTGCCGCACCTGGAGCGCGGCGTGCTGCTGTGGGTGGCGCCCGAGGGCGTGTTCGCCAAGCGCCTGTGCCAGGGCCGCGTGTACTGGCGCGGCCCGCTTGCCCCGCACCGTGAGCAGCCCAACAAACTGGAGCGTGAGCGCACCTGCCAGCTGCTCGACACGCGCCGCTTCCTCGCAGGTACAGTGGCGAAGGTGGGGCCGCTGGTGGCTCAGGGCAGAGTGGCTGGACCCAAGGGTGGGTGAAGGAAAGTGGGCAGAGAAGAAAGCACAGGAGCTGTGGGAGCGAGGGAATGGGCTTACGGGTGTTGGGCATGGGGTGGACAGAGAAACAAAGGACATGACACAGAAGCACTGTGAGTGGGAGTACAGTCCCCAAGAGGGTTGGGCACAGTCATTGTCATAGACATGCATGAGGCATGGGCCAGGAACAGGCTAGGGACATTGGGTATGGGTGTGAGCACACGCATAGGACTTGGTCACGTGTGATCCTTCTTCATAGGGCGCTAAGTATAGGGTGGGCAACAGGGGCACTGGGCACAAGATAGGCCTAAGTGAGTGGCAGTGAGCAATAGGGCCAGAGGGCATGAGCGCTGGAAGTGAGGGCGGATGTGGGAGATGAGACAGGCTTAGGGGTGTGGAAGTGGGCATAGGGCATGGGGGTACAGAGTGGAGATGTGAGCTTACAGCATGTGGGCGTGGGGCAGGGCACAAGGCAGGCGCCGGGTGGGATGCCCCATCTTGGCCCAGTCCCTACAGTCTCAGTGCCCGTAGAATTGCGGGCCCACCTGCAGGATGGTCGCCCGGAGCCCGAGTACCAGATCCGACTGTGCTTTGGTGAGGAGTACCCAGGCCCCCCAGACCAGCCCCAGGAGCGGCTCATCATGGCCCACGTGAGTCGCCTCCCCGGGCCAGTGGGGAACCACGCCCTTCACCACTCCCTCACCACTCCCTCAGGTCCCAGCTCCACCCCTGACCTGCCATGTGAACCCCTGGTCTGTAATGACCCTGCATGTAAAGTCCCTGTGAGCAGGGGGCTCTCCCTAGGGCTGTGACCTCCCAGGAGAACACAGAGGATGGTTGAGGGAGGAAGGTGACTCCTTGCCCTGCCTTCTGTCTTCCACAGGTGGAGCCCGTCTTTGCCCGAGAGCTCCTGCTTCACTCAAAGCACCACAGCCTCAGTGCCCTGGCGGCTGGTCCCTAGTCCACAAATCTCCGATGGCATCACTCCCTTGATGACGCAGCTGAGTCAGCCCTAAGCAGCCACTTCCTCCTCCTGTACCCTCTAAAGGCAGCCCCCCCCCACACCCCAGCTCTGCACAAACTGAGCCAGTGCACTTGGGGCCTCCCCCCACCCACCGCCCATGTGGGTTGGGATGGGGGAAGCTGATTGTAGCCTTCAACCTCTGAGCCGAGATGTAGCCCTGGAACGTGGTTTGGAGGTTGCCCGGCCGATGCTGGGTCTGGGGAGTCAGGCAGAAACTGAACTCGATCTTGAGATTCCTGAAACCAAAGTAAGGGCAGAAGAAACAAGACTTCATCTGTTTATTGAGAACCCAACATGCCTACAGTGGTTTATCTAAAGCAGACCTTACCTGTGATTGATCCATTATAAGCTTTGCTTAAAACTGAGTTTACCAATAATTAGATCCTCAGCGTTGTTTAGAGTGGAACCTCTGAGGGCCTCTGAGTTTCTTGATCCTTCCTCCTACCTGCCACTGGGGGCATCTGGTGCCCCATCTCTCTTCTTTCTGGGTGTGTGTGGGTGGAAGAGATCCCCCAAACAGAGGACTTCACCTGAACCTGCGACTTCAGATGCTAACCACCGAACCACCAGCACCAGGAGATACTTTCTTTGGAGAAACTGAGGCAGGGCCCCAAACAGAGCCCTAAGGCAGAAGCCAAAGTGGAGACCAGGAGTCCAGCCCCTCCCCAAACCCCTTCAAACTTTGCCAACGGATTTCTTGGGAATCGGGAGGGAGCCCCTCAGCCATGAAGGCAGCTGACCCCACCTTGTCAGTGAGTCGCTGCTTTCTGCCCCAGATGTCAGACCATTTCCCCTTTGCTGGTTTCTGACTTCTCAGGGCTCCTTTACAGATGGCAACACAATACATCTTTTTCAGTGATACATTAATAAGCCACTTTTGGGTGGGGGCGGGGGGAACTGGATGATTCAGGAAAGGGCAGAAGTCAATCAGATCACTATTTTTCTAATTCATTCAACAAATGTTGATGGAGCACCTGTTTCCTGGCCAATGCTGGACACTGGGACAGAACAAAACAGCGTGGTCTCTGCTCTCTTGGGGTTCACAGCCTGTGTTCCAGTGGGGCCCCACAGACTGTTCTATTCCTGCCCCTCACAGGAGGCAGGTTAGGGAGTTATAGAATCCTGAGCTGAAATCCTAGCTTTTCCACTCACCAGCTATGTGGCCTTAAGTAATTCACTCAGCTTCTCTGAGCCTCAGCTTCCTTGTCTACCCAAGGAAGCTATGGAGGCCTCTGGAGCAGGGTTGGTCTGAGAAGACAATGTGAAAGGAGGTGAATGGACCTGATATGGAGAGTGGCACACAGTAGGTGCCCTCTGACTGGGTTACTTGTGGTTGGGAGAACATGGAGGAGGTGACCTCAGCCTTTAGAAGGCCTGAGTGTCTGCCCTGGGCTTTGCTGTACTCCTGGCGCAAGGCTGCGGCTGGCAGGAGGCCTCAGTTCAGAGCAATACTCCTCAACCATGTGCCTACTGTGTGCTAGGCTCTCAGAGGGCGCTAGATTCCATGTAAGGGGGCATGTTGCCTCCTCACCACAGTTCATACAGATGGAGAGTCACCAGCTTCACTTTTAGCTAGGGGAAACTGAGGCTCAGCCGGAGTCTGGGGCTTGTTTGAGATACTCCTTGGGAGGGGAGAGGTCTCTGTCGAAATATCTGTTCTCCCCACACCAGTCACTAGAGGGCGCCAGGATGCAGCAGACCGGGTTTGGCGGGCTCCCATCACCATCCTAGGTGTTCCATCCCACAGACCTGGCAGTGAGAGGAAGGCAGGTAACGGTGTGACTCGAGGACCCTGCACTGTGGAGAGAAGTAGACCACAAGCCTGGGAGGAGGAGAGGAGGGAAGGGAAACTGGAAGTGGGGACTTGAGAGGCCCTGGTGACTTTTCACATGGAGACTCCTGGTTCTCTTAGCTCTAGGCTTAGATTCTACTTCTCCCCTCTCTCATCAGGGACGACGGTCTCTCTGCCCCTCCCTCTCCTGTGCCTGTACCTGTGTCTCTCTCCATAGCTCCCCTGTCCCCTCTGTCTCTGTAGATTTCTCTGCCTCTCTGTGTTACTGATTCTGTCTGTGTACTACAGGCACGCCTGACCGTGTGTTTTTTCTCATAATGTCTCTGCCTCTAGCTCTCTCCATGTGTTCCTGCCTCTTGCTCTGTCTCTACCTCTCTTTAGCTCCGTCTCTTTTTTTTACTATCTTTTTTTTTTTGCTTCTGTCACTGTTGCCCTCAATTTCACATCCTATCCCTCCCCAGCCACCACCACCCAGCACGTGTGGGCTGGGGGTCTCTTCCCTCCCAAGTCCTTACCCCTGGCAGCTGCTCAAAGCTTCCCAGTCCTGGCCTCTCCTGCCCGCCCCTCTTGGGCCTTGGAGGAGGGGGGCGAAGGAGGAAGGGAGGGCAGCCTGGTGGGCCCACCCCTTTTTGCCTTTCCAGGCTGGGAGGCTGGGCCAGTGGGCCTTTTAACCAGCCTGGGCAGACTGTGCCGGACACCAGCCCTGGACTCCGTGCCTGCCTCCTGTGGTGCTTGGCTCCCCTGGTTCCAGCAGCCTCCAGCCCGGCCAGCCCAGCCAGCATGCAACAGCAGCCCCCATCAGGGCCCTTGGCCCCTGCAGCCGAGCCAACCAAGCCCCCCTACAGCTACATAGCCCTGATCGCCATGGCCATCCAGAGCTCCCCGGGACAGCGGGCCACCCTCAGCGGCATTTACCGCTACATCATGGGCCGGTTCGCCTTCTACCGCCACAACCGGCCAGGCTGGCAGAACAGCATTCGCCACAACCTATCACTCAACGAGTGCTTTGTCAAGGTGCCCCGAGATGACCGCAAGCCAGGCAAGGGCAGCTACTGGACACTGGACCCCGACTGCCACGACATGTTCGAGCACGGCAGTTTCCTGCGCCGACGCCGACGCTTCACCCGGCGGACAGGTGCTGAGGGCACCAAGGGCCCTGCCAAGGCACGCCGAGGACCCCTCAGAGTGACCAGCCAGGACCCAGGAGTCCCCGATACTACGACTGGCAGGCAGTGCCCATTCCTGTCAGAGCTGCCAGAGACCAAGGGCCTAAGCTTTGGGGGGTTGGTGGGGGCCTTGCCAGCCAGTATGTGCCCGGCAACCACTGATGTCAGGCCCCGGTCATCTGCGGAGCCCAAAGAGATGCCCACACCCAAGCCTGCAGGCTCAGGAGAGCTCCCCGTGGCCACTTCGTCTTCTTCATGCCCGGCGTTTGGCTTCCCTGCCAGCTTCTCTGAGGCTGAGGGTTTTAGCAAGGCCCCTACACCCATCTTGACCCCCGAGACAGGCATTGGCAGCAGTTACCAGTGCCGGCTGCAGGCCCTGAATTTCTGCATGGGCACTGACCCAGGCCTTGAACACCTCTTGGCCTCAGCAGCCCCCTCCCCTGCAACTCCCACCCCTCCGGCCTCACTGCGGGCCCCGCTACCCCTGCCAGCTGACCCCAAGGAGCCCTGGGTTGCAGGCGGCTTCCCTGTCCAGGGAGGCTCTGGCTACCCATTGGGACTGACCCCCTGCCTGTACCGGACGCCAGGAATGTTCTTCTTCGAGTGAAGCCAGTCTGGCCTCGGGCAGTCCTTGTGGGACCCCTCTCACTGCATCCTGCAGGCTGGGCCTGACTCTAGGATCTGGGGGGCTCTCAGAGGACCCAGGTCTGGCAAGCCAACGACGACTGGGACAGGAAGCCAAGACTGGAATGGTGAACATGCAACCAGCCTTCAGGGCCTCCAGACAGACTTGGGGTGAGGGGAAGCAGAGCCCCCTTGGGATTTACTCTGTGGCTCTCAGGGCCAATAAAGCCAGTGTGATAATGAGGATCAGCTTGCTGGATGGTTGGGGGCTGAGGGCTGGGACGTCTGGTTCTGGGGGCAGGGGGGAGGGGCTGCGACTGTGGGGTTGTGGGGTAGGGGTGAGAGACCCTGGATGGAAATATTCCTCGTGAGGATTTCTCCTGCTGGGGACTTTCTCCGGGAGTTTCCCAGGAAGGCAGAGAAAGGGGGAGTGGGGAACGGGGGAGAGGGGAGAGGGGTGTGCCATGAGAGAAACCAGGCAGCGGGTGACGCTGGCCTGCCCTGGGGGCCTCGTTCTCCAGTCCCAAACCTGTGACTCAGCTGCCCCCATCATGAGCGGTCAGGGTCACTGTGATCATTTGCGACATTTATTCCATCCCGGAGATATATATATATATCCTCTCGCCAAATCCTGTGTGGTACGGAATGGTCTCACCATTTTACATTGGTGGAATCTGAGGCTTGGAGAGTTTGGCGCTCCTGGCTCTGACTCTGGGTGGCACGTAAGTGGCAGAGAGAAAAACAAATCTAGGTCTGTGTACTCTGCCCCCAGCCCCTGACCTGCGGTTTGAGAGAGACGCAGAGGTACCACACAGGGTACGAGCAGAGCTAGTCGTGTGCAGGGAGATGGGAGTGAGGGTGGGGCTTCCAATGCCTGTGATAACAAGGCCCTGCTTTTGAGGCTTGGAGGGCAGCACCAAGCCTCCCGCCTGGATTTCCCACACGAATGTGGCCTCCCTGAGTCCCCAGCTCTCTGAGTCCTCCTGGTGACTCTTTAAGAAAGCATTCTCTTGGGGGGGGGGCTGTCCTGGGTACAGCAGAAGTGACAGAGCCCTGACCTTTGGCCCCCTTCGAGAAGCAGGAGAAATGGGTAGATCTGTGGCCCTCACCAAAGGAACAGACTTAGGTGCTTGAAACCTCGCTGTCCCTGGGCCCCCTGGTACCCGAGTTGCCGAGGCTCCTTCCAGAGTCTCAGTCCCCCATCTGGATCAGGGGTACAGGGGGAGAAGAGAAGGGCCAGGGATCCTTCTCTTCGCACCCTTTCTGGTCTTTGGTGTGGTGGTCTGGAATGTCTTATGTCCCACGAGGTGACACCCAGGGAGCTGGAGACCCTTTCATCGGGCAGACAGCCCAGTCCCCTCCAGAGGCCCTTCCTGGGCAGGCGTCCACACCAACTTCAGTCTCTCAGTCTCTGCTCCTCCCTCCTCCCTCGGCAGGTCCCCTGGGGCCTGGGAGGAAGCAAGCCCGGCTGGACAGCCCCAGCTGTCTGGTTCCCACAGAATCCAGAGCCAGGGTGGAAGGGGAACCTGCAGGGTGGGGGCTCACTGAGGCCAGAGGGGGTGGGAAAGGGCCTGGCCAGCTGTGGGGTCCCTCCCCACCATGCCTGCCGGACCCCCGCCTGGAGCTCACTGAGTGATGGGGGGAAGGAGAGAGGGTCAGTCCTGTTGCATCCAGGCAGCCTCATGGCTGAAAGGGGAGGAGAGAGAGGTCCCCGGGGTGGGGGGCTTTGGGTGAGAAGGGGGAAGGAGGCTCTTGCATGGGTTCATACCATGGCGTGTGCCTGTGTGGGTCAGGATGTCTCCGGGGGCAGGGGGTGTGTTTGACAAGCAGATTCAGGGGCACGGGGATTCTTTCTCAGTTGGGTCAGGGAAAGAGGCCTTTGCCAGGCACAGTTCCCTGTGGTACATTCCTGTGGAGACCTGGTGACCCCAATCCCTTCCCAGCCTGAGTCCTGGACTGCTAGGAGGATGGGGAGGCTGGCCTGCCTGGGGGAGCCCAGGCCTCTGCACCCTGCCCAGTCCTCCCCTGAGAAGCTTTAGCTTCTGAACTGGGAAGGGGGCTTGGGGAAAAGAAAGCTGTACCCCCTGCCCGCCCTTCGCCCTGGGGAAACATGCAGAACAGTCGCCCACACCCAGGGGCACAGACTCATCTCTGGGCAAGAGCCCCCTCTCCACATCCCTCTCTGGCTCCCAACATAGTCAGGAAGCGAAGACAGCCCCTCCCCCACCTCACCCGACTCAGCACCAATCCCCAAGCAAGACCCTGGGCTCAGTGCCTGCCTTGGATCTCTGTATAAGACTGGACTAGTGCCCACCTCTCTGGCCCTGATTTCATTCCCTTTGCCCCAGGGGAGTGGGGGAGCAGGGGAACAGCCTGACTTTTTGAGTCTGGGTCCCAGAGGAGGGTGTGCCCTGGGGGATGGCCTGGAGGGGATCCCACCTGCAGGGGTGCTGAACCAAGAGGCCCAGACACCGTGATCTCATGTTGCCCTCTGCTCGCTGCGTGGCCCGAGGACCCCACCCACTGGGCCTCCTGCCCTCACATTCTTTCCATGACCCTCTGGCTCCTGCCTGGCCACCCCCACCTGGAGAGGGTGGACAGTGCTCAGCAGAGATTCAGAATGCCTCAAACCACAGGTCAGGGGCTGGGGGCGGAGCTGGGCCGACACAGAGAGTACACCTCGGCAGAGATGGTGAGAGGAAGGCCAGAGGAGGGAAGTGACGTGCCCAAGGCCACACAGCAAGGCAGGAACAGAACTGTCCTCCCTACCCATCGATCCGTCCCCTCTGCTGCTTTAAGCTCTGACTGGACAAGGGCCATCCCATGGGACTCTGCTTCCAAGTCCCTTTTCACTGCAGGTTTGTCTGAAACCAGGAGGGGGTCACGGCCCCCACTCCGCCTCCATGCCGCTTAGAGCCAAAAAGGTTACTGAGCCCTTTCGGGGTGGCTCAGTGAGTTGGAGCGTTGTCCCAAACACCGGAAGACTGCAGGTTTGATTCCTGGTCAGGGCACAGGCCTAGGCTGTGGGTGCCATCCCCGGTCGAGGTGCATGTGGGAGACAACCTATCAATGCTCTCTATCACATCAGTGTTTCTCTCTCTCTCTCTCTCTCTCTCAAATCAATTTAAAAGAAAATAAAAAACATCTTCGGGTGAGAATTTTAAAAAAAAAGGATACCGAGTCACCTTGCTAAACCAAAATTGAGAGGAGTAAAGTCAGCGGTGTTTTGGAGCATCGGAGTGTTTAATCACAGCAGCGGCTCAGATTCCTGGAATATCAGGGTGGAAAGGGCAGGGCTGGGTTTCTGAATCCCCTCCGCACTGAGAAGCCCGCCCGTGGGCTGCCAGGGAAGGGAGCTCCCTGGCCTCAGAGGCAGCCCTGCCAGCCTCACTGGGGGCAAGCGCTCCCCTGGACTGTCAGGAAGCTCTTCACCTGCTGGTCCTTGGGTCTCTGCTCCCCCTGACCCGGTGGAAGCCACCCCCACCCACAGGGCTGGGCCTTCCTCAGCCGGCTCCTCCACCCTCCACATCTTATCTCCCCTCCCGCCCACCCGTTTCCTTCCCTGGATTCTGGCATTCCACCGCCCAGAGGTCAACACTCCTTCCCACACCCAGGCAGCCCCTGGGCCCCAGTGGGGAGACCCTCCCCCTTGAAGGGGGGGGCTCTCAGAGGCCACCAAATGATGAGGAAGAAAGCTGGGGGAGGCCGTGTCAGCGGGCCTGGCATCCGCCTGCTGGGAGTACACAGAACCCAGGAATCCAGGCTTCTGCCAAGCCGGCTCCTCCCCACCCAGGCTCCCACCTCCCCGAAGGCCAGGCCACCGGGGCAGTAGAGGTTGCGGCTAAGGGCAAGAGCTCTGGAGCCCAGTTGCCTGTTCAGCTCCCAGCTCTGTCAATTTCCAGCGGTGTGACCTTGGACAAGCTGCTTCCCCTTTCTGTATTTTTCTTATCTATAAAGTGTGGGCATTAACAGTACCCACTCCCATGGGGTTATTGTGAGGGTTACATGGGTTAGTACTTGCAAAATGCTTAGAACAGTCTAGCATGCAGAAACTGCAATATAAGTGTGTGTTAAGTACAATACATAAATATTTGGACCTGGGGTGCATGTCCTCTTAATGGTTTACCCCCAAGTGAAGGTCAAGCTACTGTGGAGGTGGGGGGATGCAGGGGAGAAAAGACTGTTGTATAGACAAGGCTTTGGCTTTACTGCCTGGCATCTCCTCTTCCTTGCTGTGTGACCTTGAGCAAGTGGCTTTACCTCTCTGAGTTCTAGTGTCTTCATCTTAAAATGGAGTAATGATTCCAATGCCCAGGACCGGCATGTGGGAAAACTGCACACTATGTGTACAATTCAATCAACGAGAATAACGCTGGGACATAAAACAGCCCCTCTGGAGGGCCCTGGACCCTCCAGTCCTCTCTGCCCCTTCCCTTGCACGTGGCAACACCTCCGTGCCAGCAGGTCTGGAGGTACCTAATGCCCTGTTCCTGCCCTGCTGGTAATTAGCTGGTACCTCAGAGAGCCAGCTGGTGGGGCTGAAGGAAGTAGCTCCAAGCTAAAACCAGGCCAGAGTCGATCCAAACCCTGCCTGGTGTTCCTTGGAAAGGCCAGGGCCGCCTGCCCCTGACTGCAGTTCTCAGGGTGCACTGATCTCGGACACAAAGGGGAGTCTCATCCTCCTGCTCCAGGTTAAGACAGCTGATTCCCCTGTGAACGTTTTCTCCACCCGTCAGCCTTGGCACCTGCTGTCCCGCCCACCACCTGGAACACTCGCTCCCACTGACTGACTGCTCCACATTCAGAGCCCACATTAAACACCAGTTCCTTGGGACGCCCCCCACCCACCGCCGTCTGATTAGGCGTCTGTAGCTTATCCTCTTTCTCTGCACCCTGTTGATTTTCTCCATCCAGCACCTAATGCAAGGTGGGGTTATGCATTTTAGTGTGTGTTCACTTTTTATCGTGTTTCTGCCTTAGAATGTACGCTTCGGGAGGCAGGAGTGGGCTCTGCCTGAATCATTGTATCCATCTCCTTAACCCTGGTCACCCGGCCAGGCCCTCGGTAAAGGTTTGCTGACTGTACAAGAGATGTCATTGTCACTCATTCATTCATTTGCCAGGAATTGAGTCTCAGAGAACCGCCACAGCTGTTATGGCTCAGTGGATTGAGTGCCAGCCTTCGAACCCAAGTATCGCCAGTTCGATTCCCAGTCAGGGCACATGCCTGGGTTGTGGGCTAGGTCCCCAGTAGGTGTGCACAAGAGGTAACCGCACATTGATGTTTCTCTCCCTTTCTTCCTCCCTCCCTTCTCCTCTGTCTAAAAATAAGTAAATAAAACCTTAAAAAATCATCCCCTCATGGTTCACTCCCTCATGCCCTTCCAGCCCTCAGAGAAGCCCCTCTGACTACCACGTGCCCACCCACCCCGACAGCCCATTCCAAATTCATTATTGCCTTCAGACTTCTCCCCGCTGGAATGAAGTTCCTCGAGGCCAGAGATTCTTTTTTGTCAACGGGCCGCTTGTCCCCAGGACCTAGAACGGCACCTGGAACATAGTAGGAGCTGGAGGAACAGTTGTGGGACACACATGAGGTCAGCAACCTGGGCTGGCTCTACCGACTCATCTCATGTAGCTTTCACATTATTACTACCTCATTTCGGAGGCAGGAATCTGAGGTTCAGAGAGGGTAAACAGATAGATTGGAACCCCATTCTGTCCGACCTGCACCCAGTCCCTCTGTCACCAGGCTGTCTCCTGAGAGGTGTGAGACCTTCTGACTCCTCCTGTCCCCACGGTTCTCAGAGCCACTCCAGCAGACGTGGCCCAGCCTCCCTCTGGTCTCCCTGCCTCCAATCTCTCTCCCCGACTCACTGAACTCCCTGGCTGCCAAGATCCTTCTGTACCCCAGATATGACCATGGCCCTTCTTTGCTCAAAACCCTCCCATGGCTCCCCATTGCCCCAGTCCAGTCTGGCATCTGAGGCCCTGCCAATTTCTCCATACGGACCTTCCGCTCCATCACACGCAATGACATGCTGAATGACATGCTCCCAGGCGGGCTTGTTCTCAGCTCCAAGTCTTCAGACATGTGACCTCCTCCGCCTGGAACACTCTCTTCCCCCAATCTGGAAAAACCCTGCTCCTCGTTGCTCTCCGCTTGGCGGTCACTCTCACTGGACGGAGAATAGGGGTTGGTGTCTTCTTCCATATCCTTCCAGCTTCGCTGTCATCCCAACCTCCTACCCACTGGGGCTGCAGAGGCTGTGAACTCCCCATGGGCAGGGACCATGACTAATTCATCTCCAGGCTCTAGCTTGGGGCCAGGCCCAGTGCAGGGACCCAGCAAATAACTGTGAAGTGATTGGGTGTGTTGGAAGTCAGACTGCTGGCTTTGCATCCTGACTCCGCTGGTTACAGGCTGGGGACCCATGGACTTGTCTGTCACCTCCCTGTGCCTCAGTTTCCTCCTCTGTGCAGTGCTGGGGATGACATGAGTTCATTCATGGAATCACTTGGTACAGGGTCTGGTGCCTGGTAAATAAGGCCCGTTGGAGTGAAGGAGGGAACAGGTGGTGGGCGGCGGCATGGAGTGGGAGCTCGGTCCCGGAGGGCACATCCTCTGGGGCAGCCCTGGCTGCTTCGCACCCTGGAGGCAGCCCTGTCACTGGCTGAATCTTTTTTCACCGCTGCCCTGTTGGGTCCAAGGTGACCTGTGGAATTCAAGGCCATTGGACACAGACAGGAAAAGGCAGCGTCACCAGCCCTGGTGTAATTCAAACCAGATGCAGCCTCAAACCCACGGGGTGGTCACTGTGGGCTTGGCCGAGGCCCAGAGGCAGGAAATAGTCTTGGAGGAACACTCTCTGGGCTGGGACCAACCGGGAGGAGCTGTCCCACTGAGACCGTTAACCCTTCTTCGCCCACCCAGGACACTGGGCAGAGGAAACCCGTGGTTCTGACCCTGTGAGGCGCAGCACACTTTGCAGGAAAGGTCGCAACATCGCCATTGCCATGGGCCCCGTGTAGGAGGAGCCCACAACCAGGCACAGTGGCAGACCAGGCACACCAAGCAAGACAATAGCCTGGCACCCAGGACTGGCAGAATCTCAGACCCAGAATTTTGGCACTGGCTCTGGCTTAGCTAGCAGGCCCAAACCAGCCGAGGGCTCACCCCATCTATCAGGGTGGGTCCTAGGGTGAAAAAGCTCCGGGTCCCCCACCCCCCCAACTCTGGTGATGGAACTGGGGCCAGGCCTGCAGAGGGGCAGAGGAGACTCAGCCCCTCTGCCTCCCCAGCTTTTTTCTAAGCCTGCTCTGTGGCCCTTGCAGGGAGAGAAATCTCTCCGAATCCCTATTTCCCCATTGACATCATTACCTCCCGGGACCAGGGAGGCCCAAAGGAGTCACTTAATCAACCAAAAGAGTTTTCTAAGGAGTGCTCCTGGGAGGGAATGGGGTCAGCCCTGTTCCATGGTGGGCGGGCGTCCTGCCCAGGACGTATTATTACGATGTGGCTTTGGTTGGGTCCCTTTTCCTCTCTGAGCCTGTTTCCTCGCCTGTGAAATATGGTGAATGAGCACCCAATCCCGTATCCTGATTGTCACCTTGGCCTTGGGAACGGCAGAGGAGAGCGGAACTGAGGTAGAGCAGGAAATGGAGGGCTGTCCTGGGCGTCAGGAGTCCTGGGTTTGAGTCCCAGCTGTTGCTGTCCCCACTGAGGAGGCTTCCTTGTTTGGGCCTCGGTTTCCCCAGCTGGACCCAGGCCCTGCATCTCTGCTCTCACTGGACCTCATTTCCTCCTCCCTGCTGCCCGCTCCCCGCGCCCCCCCCCCCCCGCCACCCCACAAGGGTGACTCATCCCTCATCATCGTGCTGTGTGGCCAAGGTTCAGCCTGGGTGGGGACCAGCAAGGTTGAGAGAAGTCAGAGGACACCACGGGCTTGGCCCAGCTGGCAGGTGGCAGGCAGGCAGGCGGGCAGGGATCCACGGCCACGGGGGATCTTGTCCATAAACACGTCTCTCACCACGAGCCCAAGCCAGGCTCCCCAGCCCCGCCGGCCCTGACTGAGGACCCTGCCAGGCTCTGAGTCGAGTCACCTGCCCCCAGGGAACCTGCTGCTGTGGGGCTCTGCACCACCTGCTGGGCGAGGGCAGCAGTATTGGGGAGGACTCTGGCCTCCCCACCAGGACAAGGTCCACAGAGGCACGGGAGGGAGGGGGTGAACAGTCATGATCTTGGTCGTGGTCTGTGAGCAAGTCCAAGACGCTCAGGAGGCAGGCAGTATAGCAGCTGAGGGCATGGGCCTAGATTGGGTACAGATCCTGCCTCTGCCACTATATGGCCCTGAGTGAGTGACTTACCCTCCCTAAAGTTCGGCTTTCCCATCTGAGAAATGGACACAGCACA
Source organism: Sturnira hondurensis (assembly GCF_014824575.4). Taxonomy (NCBI): domain Eukaryota; kingdom Metazoa; phylum Chordata; class Mammalia; order Chiroptera; family Phyllostomidae; genus Sturnira; species Sturnira hondurensis. The sequence continues at coordinate 18,170,225 of NW_028076767.1, read as the reverse complement.
GTGCCCACCGTGCAGCGTCACTGCGAGCAGCCGATGTGGTCCTGAACATGGAACCGGCCCCGGTCCAGCACCCAGCACAGGGCACGTGACCTGCTGTGGCTGCGATTCCTGCTGGAATCGACAGATACGACACCCACCCTGCAGCCACCCAGCAGGTAGACCAGCTGCCCGGCTTAGTCAGTCCCACTTCTGACTCAAAGTCCTGCTTTACCTCCCCCACTCCCAGCAGGTGGAGCCCCCCCTCTGCCGTGCAGGCCTACAGGGAGGTGGGCTGTGGCCCCACCGGGAAGAGCCCTCTCCCAAGGCCTCCTGAGAGACCCCCAGCACTGCAGACCCGGCAATGACTCTGCTCTCTGCTCACGCCTTGCTCTGGTGAGATACAGGGTGGGCTCAGGAGCAGACCCCTGCTCTGGGAGACAGAAGAGTCCCCTTCAAGCCCCAGAGTCTGACTTGTTGAGTAGTCTTCAAGTTTATTCCTTTCTATGAGCCTCCGTTTCCCCCTCTGTGAAGAATGAGTGAGTCAATATACACACAAGAGCTACCATAAACCCTGACTCACAGGAGTCGCCCAATAAATGTGAGCTGGTGCCACGACCTCCCTCTCACAGATGAGGAAACTGAGGCACAGAGGGAGGAAGCCATTTGTCCACGTCACACGCTGGGCAGTCTGGCTCCTGAGGCTGGGCTGGCGACCACTACACCGAGAACCAGCGGGTGTCCTCAGGGTGCCTGGCACACGGCAGCTGCCAGTGAATGGGGCATCGCCCGTGACTTCCCCTAAGTGAAGGCCGAGGGAGGGAGGCCACGTCGACCTGTACATTTATTTACAAGGCACAAGCTGAGAGCACGCCGGGGCCGCCCCACGGCCTTCCCACTCCTCCTGGGCCTGCTGATCCTACCATTCGAATCCCAAGAGTGACCTCGGCCATGGGGGCCCAGAATGACTGGGTTGAGCCGGCCTGGCCCTCCAGCTAGCTCAAGGGTGGTCTCCTGTGTCCCCCAGGCCCCTCCCCGCCCCTCCGCCAGGCCTGGGCCTCTCTCTCTCACGGAGTTCCTGTGTGTTGGTGGTCGGCAAGGAAGGTGGGCGGGAGCCGGACCTGGCCAGATGGTGTGTGCTGGGCCCTATCTGTTGGGTGCGGGGAGGCGGGCAGGGCATGAAGATCCTTTTTCACAAAGCCTGCTCTGTCTCCCCAGCAGATGGGCCTCAAAAATCAGCTTTGTTGCCTTCCTGCCCAACCAAGAATCCCCATCCACAACTGCAGGAGCCCCCCCAGCCTGGGTCCCCCAGCCCTCCTACTTCAGCTAGGAGCAAGCCCGGGCCAGGGGATGCCCAGGTGGGGCTGAGCAGGGCAGGGCAGTGGTTCCAAGAGGAGGGAGCCAGGGAGGGATCGACAGCCCCGTGGCGTCTGGGCTGCGGCCGCAGGGCTGGAGCCCCGGCTGGGAAGGTGTTAGCAGAACCATATCCGAGGTGGCTGTCATCCGGGAAGCAGTCATTGTGTGGGGGCACAGGGAGCCCTGAGCCTCCTAGCCTGGTGTAGCCTTGTCCTGGCCAGCCCACCCCAGGGTCTGCTCGGGTCTTCTGGGCTGTGTGGCCTCGGCCCTGGCCACTGTACAGCTGCATCCAGGCCTCAGCTGCTCCTGGGGCTCAGACCCCCAGAGCCATCAGTGCCCCCGAGCTGCTGATCTTCTTGAAGCGATTGGCAGCGCTGACGGCAATGAAGTTTTTCTGGGGGGGGAGGGAGAGGGGCCCCAGTCAGCACAAGGGCAGGGGAAACGCTGTGGGACAGCCGAGTGTCTCCCGAGGTCCCCTTCACTGCGGGAGGGCCAGGTGCCAGAGAGGGTGCAGTGCTCAGCACGGCCACAGGAGTCCTCCCTCCATTCGACACATTTATCCGCCGGACTACGGGTCTGCTCAAGGCACTCCAAGTAAAAGATAAACCCCTCGCTGAGGCCAGTGAGTCCCGCCACACCTTGCCCCCCCAATTTTCTCAATAGGCAGACCCCACCCCTTGGTCCTTCTACTCCATCCACGCTGGTTTCCCGCCTGTTCCTCACATGCCCAACCATGCTTCTACCTCAGGGCCTTTGCACTGGCTGTTCCCTCTGCCCGGGACACTTCCCCCACTACCACACGGTTCACCCCTCAGCCCTTTCAGGTCTTCGTTCACACTCTTCTTCTCAAGGAGTCCGCCCTGACCTCTTGCTTAGAAGTGCGACCTCTCCTCTGGCATCCCTGACTCCTTATTTTGCCTGGGGCCCTTCCTGAACCCTTTTACTCTGTCGCCCACCCCACCCCCGCCCAAAAGTAAATCCACAAAGACTGAACCCCTGTCTCTTTTATCCGCTGGCGTATTCCCAGTGCATGGAAGTAGCGGGGGCTCAATAAATATTTGTAAAATGAAGGAAGGAAGCCTGTGATGAGGTCGGAGACCTTTTCCTGAGCCCAAGCCCCAGATGGACGCCCCTCCTCAGGGTGGAGGGCCCGCAGCCAGCCCAGGACAAAGAGAGAAAAGCCAGCCCTGTTTTCCAGACAGGGCCAGGCCTGGTCCACAGAACCTGCCAAGGCAGGGCTGGTGGGGCCTGGAATCCCGTGCCAGGAGCCCTTCCTGCCTTGCAGCCCCTCCCTCCCCCCACCCCCAGCTCAGCAGTACCTTCCAGCGTCTCTTCATGAGGTATTTCTTAAGCAAGATCTGGGACTTGAGGCGTCGATTACAGCGCTTGGCTTTCTCGGCCAGGTTGTTGAGCCAGGGGTGGGCAAGGCACTGGGCAGCGCTCATGCGGGCCCTGCAGGGCGGGGGCAGCACGGCGAGGGTGGGTGGCCAGCCCCCACGGCCCCAGGGCCCAGCGGGCCTTCCAGCAGTTCCCACCCAGCCTGCACGCACGTGAGCACTGGGCCCGCACACAGTGGGTCCATGCCCTGTGGTGAGCCTCACCCCTGGTCCTTGACGATGAGATTGGAGACGAAGTCTTTGGCCTCATCTGACACAGCCTCGAAGGTCTCCTCGTCAAAGTACCAGTTGCCAGACAGAACATTGTTCAGGGTCTCTGTGTCATCATCTCCCAGGAAGGGGGAGAGGCCACTCAGCCTGGAGGAAGGGGGTAGCCGGGGGCAGGAAAGTGAGATTAGAAAGTCACCTTTGAGGGTTTGGGGGGTAGGGGAGATCCTAGGAGGCAGCACCAGGTGCTGAAAAGACCCCCAGCTTCTCAAGTGGGACAGACCTGAGTTTGAATCTGGCTGCGTGACCTTGGGCAAGTCACTTCCCCTCTCTGAGCCTCACTCTTCTCATCTGTAAAATGGGCATAATCATCCCAGCTTCCCAAGGTACAGCGAAGAAGAGGAATGGTGAGTGCACAAAGAAATGCCCCCTGCCCCTCTGCCCCCACCCTGGGTCATCAGAGATCTGCTGCCCAGAGCCCTGGGCTGGGACACTACACCTTTAGGGACCTTGGTTTCTCCATTTATAAAATGGGCACAAGGTTTCTCTTTCCTAGTACTCCCTAACACTCCCAACCCCCAGCAAACCCATGACTGAGTGAATGGGGCAGTGGGACCACCTCACCAGGACCCCAAGGCCAGTCTTGGTCCCAGCTGCCCACCCAGGTGCCCCAATTCCAGGAACACTGCATTCCCTCGGGGCTCACAGCATGTAGGTGATGACCCCCAGACTCCACATGTCTGTCTTGTCGGAGATTAGGTCATAATTCACCACCTCAGGTGACAGGAACTCTGGGGTCCCAAAATTCACCTTCAGCTTCTCGTTAGGGTTATACCTGGGGGTGAGACCAAATGCTCAGAGCACAGCTCCCAGCCCATTCCCAGGCACCCTCCACCCCTCCTTTGCCCTCTGCCCTCCTCAGAGGCTTGCCCGCCCTCACCACCCTCTCAGGTGGTACCTCCGTGCCAGGCCGAAGTCAATGATCTTCACCAAATGGCCCGTGGTGTTGACACACAGGATGTTCTCTGGCTGAGGAGAAGGGGTGGCCTGGATTGGCCTCTGACCTGGCTCACCCTCCCTCCCCGTCCAGGGCCACCTAAGCCCCAGGTCCAGCCAGAAGCCCAGGCTGCCAGAATTGGCAGCCCATCCCAGACCCCCAGGCCCACCTGCTCCAAGCACAGATGTGGAACCCGAGGGCCTGAGAGGCACTAAGCTGAGGCCTCGCAGCCCGAGGCTTCCGGATGGGTGCAGGTGGTATTTTCCTTCATGTAAGGCCATGAAAGAACAACAGTGTTCTAGCGGGTCTGAGGGTGGAGTGACCGGGGCCCACAGGGCTGAGCTGTGCCCGGTACAAGGCTAGTTCAGGGCCACCACCGAGCATGTGGAGGCCCAGAGACCACAGGAAGAGCCCACCAGCTCAGGGCCCCCAAAGGAAGCCTCTTGGGCAAGCATGGCGGGCTCCTGGCATGCTCTAAGATGTGCTATTCTTGTCTCCCTATTTTGTCGGTGACGATACCACCGACAAAATGTCAGGCCCCGGGTCGGTCACTTTCCACACGTTAGCTCGCCTGCCAGTCCTCCCAAACACTCTATGAGGCAGAACCTTTCACTTTGCATCCCCATTTCACATTGAGAAAAAGAGGCTTGGACAGAGACGTGACTTGGCCACAGTCATCCAACGAGTAAGTGACAGAGCCAGGGATTGACCCCAGGACCGTCTGCCCCAGCACCGATCTCTGGATGTCACTCTTTCCCCTGCCAACAGCGACCCCCAGTGAGCTCTGCAGGGTGGGGGCTGGCAGACAGAACGCCACAGGGTCGGTTCTTCCAGGGCAAGGATGGTCCTCTTCGGGCCCCTTGCCCCCCACCCTCAGAATCTAACAAAGACGCCCGTAGGGGCTCAGCCATGGCTCCCAGAATCCTCTGCTCCGGGCCCGGATGAGCAGGTGAAGGAAGCTACTTCCAGGTTAGTCCCTCCCCATTCTGGGTCTCCATCTCCTCTTCACGTAACACAAGGACACAGGGGGAACCTGAGGTTGTATACAGGGCAGAAACACGTTCAGTAGTTCTCCATGGTGATAAGGCAGAAGAGTTTGCACAAAAACCCCTGATTTTCTAATTTTCAGCACCTCCCAAAACAGCCGAAGCCCCAGCCACAGAGCCACGCACATGACTGAGCGGCTGCTGACCTTGGACTCGGGAAAGTCCTCCTGTTCCCTGGGGGCCTCCCCCTCCCAAGTGGCCCTTTAACCTGGTTCTGTTATTCGTCTGGGCTTTGTGGTCACTTGACTGTCGGCCCCTAATGACACACTTCCTGAAGGCCCTTTGCCCACCGGTGCCTTCATTAGAGCAGCACACCGATGACTCTAATAGCTGGACCTGGTGTCCCACTAAGACAGGGAAGGAAAAGAAAGGTCCCAGGTACAATCAGCTGGGGAAACGAGCCGGACCCAGACCTCCTTTTGGAGGATGTGCGACCTTCTGAGAAGCCCCGGTCTGGAAAATGATTCACCCAACTTACTGGAACGTGAAGCCATTTTTTTTTTAATGAAAAACTATTGTTATTCCCAAAGAAGCCCATTTTGGAATACAGGGGTTAAAGGTGAGTCTCTTCCTGGGGCATTTTCCTTGGCGACCCTTCTCCACCCCAAAGAAATTGGCTTTCCCTGGAGAACAGCAAGCCTCCAATGACAGGGTGCCATCTGGAAATCCAGGGGTCACCCTTACTCATTCCTCCCCCCCCCCAACCACCCGCAAATCCAAACGGCTCTATTTTCAGATCACACCCATCATCAGGCTACTTCCTGTCCCTCACCGCCACTCTCTCCAGCCCCACCATCTCTCTCTTGCCTTAATTCAACAGCCTCCTCAATTCCTTTCGCCATGTTGGCCCCATCGAAATCCATCTCCTTATGTCCTTTCTTCCACCCTTATCAGTGGGGACGATAACAGGACAGCTGACCCAATGGGCTGGTGGGAGAGGTAGGCACCTGGCCAGGAGGGGCATGCAGCTGACCCTTAATGACAGGGGATGGGTGCAGTCAGCCCCAGCAGCAGCTCCCTGGCCTGCTCTAGACCTCAAATGCTCGGGCCTTTACCCACTCCTGGGATTTCACCTTGCCCATCTCCCCATTACTCATGGGCTTTTTCATAATGCTTTTGATGGTGTTAAATGATCTATTTATTTGGTCATTGTTTTATGGATGTCTGTTTCCCCCACGAGCCTGCGGGCTCCACGGGGCAGGGCGTGTCCTCATCCCCACGATCATGCCCACGTCTCGTGTGGTGCACAGCAGCACACTAGCAGGTGCTCAGCATGAACATGCAAGCATTGTCTCCCTCGCTGACACGTGTAACCCACCTCGGAGTGCGTATTCCACCCCTGCTCCCCTGGCCACTCACCCTACAAACACTAACGCCCGCCGTAAGAACGGGGACTGGCTGGCACTGGTGTTGCTCCTGCCTGCTCCGCACCACGGCCACGGTCACTCAGCTCTGGGGACCCACTACCAGTCGACCGTAAAATCTATTGCTGCTCCTAACCTGCTATGCCCGACGTGCCGATCAAGGCCAGAAGAGGGATGTAAGTATTCTTTCATAAACGTCTTCGTGGGCGTCTACTCTGTGTCCTGCTGCACGGACACTGTACGCACTGATTCATTTTTCTGACTCCCCCTCTAGAATGGAAGCTTCGTGAGGGCAGGCATTTTGATCTGTCTGGTTCCCTGCTGGATCTCCACCAGCGAGAACACCGCCTGGCACGGAGCAGGCCCTCGACAAATACTTATTGAGTAAATAAGCAGGCACGTGCTGTGTCTCTCAGGGCCCAACACGGAGGGAGGTGCTTTGCAACACTCATTAGTGAGTTCCGTGGGAGGCACTGAGCTTGGCGTTCACGGGGCTGCAAAAGACACGTTCGACGAGTACCTAGCATTACATCAGAAGCTCCAAAGAGTGAGGACCCAGTCTTTGTTTCCTGTCTCTTCCTCCACTCCTGGTACTGAGTAAGTGCCCAATAAACCCTTTTTGAGTCTACGGGTGGAAGGATGGATGGAAGAGGAGAAGAAGGGGCGGGAGGACGGTTGCAGCCCTGATTTCAGGGAGTCGGACGCTGTTCCTGGCCCCTCCCAGGAGGCCCCAGCCCCAGTACCTTGAGGTCCAGGTGCAGAACCCGCATCTTATGCATGAAGAGGATCCCGTCGCAGATCTGCCTGACAAACACCATGGTATCCACCTCGGTCAGCTGATAGTCCTCATCCACAATCCTCTCGAAGAGCTCGCCGCCCTCGATGCTGTGTGCACAGACCCCTCTACAGGCTGCTTCCGGGCCTCTGGCACCCCACCCGCCCCCCGCCCCCCACTGCTGGCACTCACTACTCCAAGAACAGGACAATGTCCTGTGGCGTCTCAATGGCTGCGTACAGCTGGATCAGATTGCGGTGGTTCAGCTGGTTCATTACCTCGATCTCGAGCTTCACCATTTCCTGGGGACCAAGGAAGTCGGGGGTACCATCCAGGAGTCATCACTCCCTGCCCTCCACTCTCTGTACCGGGGCCCTGACCAGACCTTGCCTGGACCACTGCCCAGCCTTCTCCTTGCTGGCCTCCTTGGCTCCCGTCTCTCCCTACTCCCAGCCCTGTGTCCTACCAACCCCAGTCCCTCCTGTTGGTACACCATTCCTTTGGGGTTCTTCTCCTGACCGAATACTGGTGTCCCGAGGGCTCAGTCCTCCCAGCTCATCCCTCCCCTCCCTACACTTTCTCCTTGAGCATTTTCCTCAAGCCCCATGACTAGATAATCCCACCCAAACGTTCTAGCTCTCCACACGCACATGTCCACCTCTGAGCCCCGCCTGTGAACTCAGCGTACCCATGTCCCCACCTGCCTGGCTGCCATTTCCCTGGGATGTCCACTAGGCATCTCCAATATATCACGTCCAAAATTAAGCCCTTGGTATCAGTCCTGCCCCACAACTGGGCTGCCCTCAGCTTGTCCATTAGCAATACGACCTCACTCTTCACCCAGGTGTGCAGGATTATAAATTATGAGCTATTCCAGATTATTCTCTTAATCTTGCTTCCTCAAACCCCACATCCAATCCTTCACTAAGTCTTCAGACTCTACGTTCCCACTCGATTCCAAATCCTCCACCACTGCCTTCCTAGCCTAAGCCACCATCACTTACAACTTTGAGAAAGCTCTCAAGCCGGTAGAACTATTTACACCACAGAAGCCGGCGAACGCTACAAATCAGGCCTTCCCCTGCACGGCGCCCAGAACATCATGTCGCCGCCCGCCCGAATTGCTTCACCTCTCTTATTTTCCCGTTCCTCCTCTCGTAGCTCATCTTATGTACATTCGTCCCTCCGAGTGGCCTAACCTCGTCCACCTGAATCGGCTCCACACTCCCTATTTCTTCGCTGCCTTCATTTTTTCCCCTAGCCCTTCTCAGTTCTGGTCGCTCGGCTTTCCTTTGCGTTTTGCTTTCTAGTTGTCTGTCTCTCCTCTCCAGCGTGGCAACCCATGAGGGCAGGGACTTGCTTAGTTCACTGCTATTTCCCTTGCACGGTGAATGGCATGGAAAAAAATTGGTGGATAATTAATTAATCAATAGCTGCCTCCAATTCTTTCACACAGCACATATGGACTGAGCATCTATGCTGGTCCAGGATAGAGGCCTTGGGACCAGGCAGTCAGCGACAGGGACCCAGGCCCAGCAAGGGGAAGAGACAGGGTCACAAAGAAAACGCGTGCCTTCCAACAGTGTGGAGAGCCAGATGGGGAGTTCAGGGCTGCGGCACTCAGAGCTGCTTCTCATACTCACCCCGGGCTCTGGGCCTCTGCATGCTGTGCTCTCCTCCTGGAATGCCCATAACCTCACTCCCTGCTCCTCCTGCCTCGACTCACGGCTCCCCAGCAGTTACCCCCTACTTCCAGCACTCAGGCCTCTCCTCCCACAGTCCCTCCTTCCTCACAGTTTTCATTAAGGAGACAGCCTGTCCAGGAAGCTTCGCTGACCCCACAGGCTGAAACAGGAGCCTCCTCCTCCCCCTCCTCACCACGCCTGCCCTGGCCCACCTTTGCCCAATTACAGCTCTTACCTCACCAGGTGGCTGGGTCATCATCACCTCCTCAACCCCTCCCCGACTCCCTCACTTCATGTGAGCCCCTCCCATCCATCCTTCTGTCCTTCCTTCCCAAGCTCAGCTCTCAGCCTCCACTGAATTGGGCCTGAGCTGGGTGCTAGGTGCCAGAGCTCTAGACCAGGACTATTATCCCTGTCGGTCCCTGAGTGGGGGGACCCCTGGTGCCCTGCACGGGGTCTGGCCCAGAGCCTGCATGAATCAGCATTTGCAGACTTGAACAGAGCAGAGGGCATGACTGTCCCTTGCCCAGACAGGGAAGTCCTGGGATAAGTTCACTAACAGAGGTGTCTGGTTCACACTTAGGGGCATCAGGCCCCAGTGGCAGTGCTGTCTGTCTGTCCATCTAGACAGACACACGGGTAGAGGGAGGCGAGAGGCCCCCCTGCTCCAAGACTCCCCCCCTTTTACATAGCAAGCCCCCACCCCTACTACCTTGTCTTTGGGTGTCTGTTTCTTGATGACCTTTGCCGCCAACTTTAGGCCTGTGGCTTTCTCCGTGCAGGTACAGACCGCTCCAAACTTGCCACTGGAGAGAGAAAGGGCCAGGAGTGAGGGGGTTCCTGGGGACGAGGGCTGAGGGAGTCTGTGCTCTGTGCCCATCTGGATCCCCACTGTGAGATGGGGACAATCGCCCCAGCTAGCCCTGACTCCCTCCTGAATCTCTACTGTGGGGACAATGGCTGAACTACAGAAACTGTGGACACAGGAAAGGGCAGGTTGATCTGAAGGGTGGCCCCGGATGTGACAACTCACAGGCTTATGGCAGATAGGGCTCTGGGCCCCAGAGGAGGAGCCCTTCGGTGCTTTCTACAAGGCAGGAGTGACCGTGGGAGGGTCAGTGTGGCGCCTGCGACCGAAGCACAGACAGGAAAACACTGCGTGCTCTCTGTAGAAAATACTGAATGACTGAGGAGGTGTCCGTGTGAGTGACGGTGATGTCATTAGACATCAGCAACAGGACAGCTTGCACATGACAGATGCAGCCACTAGAAGCAATTGTGTCCACGTCGGTCACAGCCAGTGGGGTGTGGTGGGGCCTCCCACAGGGAAGATGTGAAGCCCCAGGGGGGCTGGATGCTCTGCGGGGGCTCAGGGGCCCAGCGCTCACCCGCCCAGCGCCTCCTTGGAGTTCATGACGAAGTCACTGTTGACATTCCCTGTCCTCAGCTCCACAACGCGGTGGGGAAAGGGGGCCGGGGGTGGCGGGCAATCGTCTGCAGCAGAGTAGAGCCGAGCCATTAGTCAAAGTGCCAGGGGCTGCTGAGGATCCATCCTGGTACCACCCCCTCCCGCCTGTCCCCGGCCCATCCAGGGAAGTTCACTGAGCAATACCTACGGAACAGCTTGGCTCCGGGACAGGAGCCTGGGGGCCCAGTTTCCAACTCCAGTTCTGCCCCCAACATGCACAAAGCCTCTCCCGCACAGAAATGGGGATGGCCCGTTACACCACTCACACCCTCCCCAGCTGTCTACACTTCCCTTGAAAACAGCTACGGTGTCGGAGCGCCAGCTAGGGGTCACTGTGTCTGATGGGGTTGGTGATGGGACTCGCCTACCATCCCCTCAGATGTCACCACAAACTGGCCTGTGGAGGGCCCAGCGGTCGAGGGTGAGCGTGAGGAACCAGGGCGGGAGCTGGGCTAGGCTGGAGGGAGGAAGGGACGGAGTTTGGTAGGGAGAGGCTGCCACCTAGTGACAGCCACAGGGAACGGGGCCCTGGAGGCCGACAGGCTGAATCGTAGGGAACGGAAACCTCCTTATAAATAGCAAGAGGTGGCAGGGAAGCCAGGCTGGTGATAAATCAGACGGCCCTTGGAGGTTGTTCAGCTCCCGTCACCCTGAGGATGTGATTTCAGGGCGGGGCGGGGCGGGGCGGAGGTCTCCGGCGCTGCTCGGGGAAGGAGGCTGGACTCCGGGCTGCCGCCCAGCCGCCAGGCCCTCCCACCCTGTCTGGGTGGCACTGTGCCGCTCACCAGGCAGGCTGGCGGGTCTCCCAGGGCACCTTGGCCCGGAGCGGGGGTGTCAGGACACTCTGGGCTCTCCTGACCCCATCTCACCCCACCCCCAGCCTTGCCGCACCTTTGCCCAGGCCTATTCACCTACTCGCCAAGCTCACGCATGCTCAGAGGCTCCCTGCTGCCCGCTGAATAAACCACCCGCTCTGAGTCTGATGATTAGTTAATCCATGCCACGGTCCTGCCGCGTCTCACGTGCCCAGCTTCCTTGGTCACTGCTTCCACACAGAAACCAGTGCTCCTCAGCTCATGAATCCTCTGTAGCTCCCATGACCCTTCCCACCCCATCCAGGATATAGTTTAACTACCAAAGCCTGGCCTTTTAGTTCTACTACTGACTTAAGATGTCACTGTCCAGAGAGTTGGAATTGCACCGATAATATGCCTGGCTTTCTTCAAAGTCCCATTTTAGCCAAAGTAAAAGAAAGCAAAAGTGAGCTCTGGAGTCAGGTCATCCTGACAGTAGCTATGGATTTTGCAGTACTTACTCCATTTCCCCATCAATCAAAAGAGACTAGAAACTCCCTGCTTTCCGGAGCCGAGTGGCACTTACATAAATCAGCCTGGGTGAGACGTGGCTCAGAGCAGTTCAGTACTCGAAACGAAGGAGGCTTGGGGAACCCCCTTCCCTCCTCCCTGGCCCACAGGCAGCCCCAGCCCATGCCTGCCCCTGGCCTACCCAAAATCTGGAAGCAGTCCTCCTCCCTGGCTGTGGGACAGAGGGCCTGCCCCACCTCCGATCTCTCCGGGGACACAGCCTGGAACTGGATCCCCCTCGAGGTGTCCCCTTGCACCTTGGCCTGGCCAGCCTGGCCTGAAGCCTTCCCTCCTGCTTCCTCCTGGCTGCCTCCCAGAATGTTTTTGCCTTCTTCTGCTTCCTTGGCGGGTTCGAGATCCGTGGGGCCGGGGGTTACGGGCACCCCTTCAAAGACCAGCTCCGATGCCTCAGTTGGGGGCTTCTCAGCCAGCAGCTTCTCAGGGCTAGAAGGCGAGAACACGAAGGTGATGCCCTCAGCAGCCGCAGCCCCACCGCGGCCTCAGGCAAGGCCTCCTCCTTCCAAAGCCTTGTCTGCTCCCTGAAGCTAAGGTAACCCTGCCCCTTCCCCAACCCCCGACGCATTGGGGTCGTGCACCTGAATTCACTTTATACAAAATTAAGGGATGTTATTATTATCATAAATGACTGTGATCATTATCTTGACCATCGACCCACTAATCATTAATAACGATTAATGAGATTGTTGATATAGTTAATTATTATGTGGATATAATTAAGGAGATTACATAGCTCTTGATTCATAAAAACTGACAATGCAATTGATATTAATATGAAATTTAAATTGATATGGTGTTATTATTGTGGTTTACAATACATCATTAATGACCTCATTAATATAATTAACATTCAGGTAAGTGTAATTGATTGCATCATAAAACTGACACTTTATTATAAAAAAGCATTAGTAAGTTATGAAAGTATTGGTAAGGATCTACCAGTCTGTTAGTCATCTTTCCATGTTGTACCGATAATTATCCTAAGAAGAGGGATTATCCTTTCCTCTTGACATCTCAGCTCCACCATGGGTGGACCCAGTGATCCTCAGGACAGAGGAGCTCAGCGTGACCCCCGGGGACAGAGCCCAGGACCCCTCCCCGCTCCCAGGCAGGGGGCATTCACCTGGAGACGAGGACGGCAGGGCAGCTGGGGCTGTGTGAAAAAGCGGGTGAGCCTCTCCTGGCCTCTGCTTGGTCCTCTGTCGCCTTCTTTCCTGCCTTGGGCTCTCTGGGATCCTGGCTGCCTGAGGTCCCCTGATTGTCGTCCTTGCTGGGCTTCTTGACACCGGCCACCACTTCTGGAGTCTGGGTCTGCTGAGGCAGGGCTGCTGGCTGCCCCACACTGCCTTCCGCAGGACACTCACCCAAGCCGCCTTCTCCCTCAGGGCCCTGGCTGCCAGTTGAGGGGTGGGCGGGGGCATCATCCCCTTTCTCTGAGGCAGGGACTTTGTCACCTTCCTTCAGGGTGGGAAGACCAGGTTCTTTCTTTGGGTCTGGGGGACCAGGTTCTTTCTTTGGGTCTGGGGGACCAGGTTCTTTCTTTGGGTCTGGGGGACCAGGTTCTTTCTTTGGGTCTGGGGGACCAGGTTTGTCCTTTGGGTCTGGGGGGCCAGATTCCTTCTTTGATTTTGGGAGGCCAGGTTCCTTCTTGGAGTCTGGGGGGTCAGGTTGCTTTTTTGGGTCTGGGGAGCCAGTTTCCTTCTTTGAATCTGGGGGACCAGGTTTGTCCTTTGGGTCTGGGGGGCCAGATTCCTTCTTTGATTTTGGGAGGCCAGGTTCCTTCTTGGAGTCTGGGGGGTCAGGTTGCTTTTTTGGGTCTGGGGAGCCAGTTTCCTTCTTTGAATCTGGGGGACCAGGTTTGTCTTTTGGGTCTGGGGGGCCAGATTCCTTCTTTGATTTTGGGAGGCCAGGTTCCTTCTTGGAGTCTGGGGGGTCAGGTTGCTTTTTTGGGCCTGGGGAGCCAGTTTCCTTCTTTGAATCTGGGGGACAAGGTTCTTCCTTTAGGTCTGGGGGACCAGGTTCCTTGCTTGGATCTAGGGGACCAGGTTTGTCCTTTGGGTCTGGGGGGCCAGATTCCTTCTTTGATTTTGGGAGGCCAGGTTCCTTCTTTGGGTCTGGGGGGCCAGATTCCTTCTTTGATTTTGGGAGGCCAGGTTTCTTCTTTGAGTCTGGGGGGTCAGGTTGCTTTTTTGGGTCTGGGGAGCCAGTTTCCTTCTTTGAATCTGGGGGACCAGGTTCTTTCTTTGGGTCTGGCGGACCAGGTTCCTTGCTTGGATCTAGGGGACCAGGTTTGTCCTTTGGGTCTGGGGGGCCAGATTCCTTCTTTGATTTTGGGAGGCCAGGTTCCTTCTTTGAGTCTGGGGGACCAGGTTCCTTGCTTGGATCTAGGGGATCAAGTTTCTTCTTTGGGTCTGGGGGGCCAGATTCCTTCTTTGATTTTGGGAGGCCAGGGTCCTTTTGGGGGTCTGGGGGGCCAGGTTCCTTCTTTGGATCTGGGGGACCAGGTTCCTTCTTCGGGTCTGGGGGACCAGGTTCCTTCTTCGGGTCTGGGGGACCAGGGTCCTTCTCCATAGCTGGGGGTCCTTCCCCTGTTGCATGCTGAGGTGCCTTGTCTGTAGAAGAGGTGAGACACCTGTCAGGATTCACCCTCCGCCCCCTCTTTTCCCAGCCACCCTGGCCAGAGACCAGCTCTGGGTCCAGGTCCCCACCAAGGCAACAGTTTGCAGTGCTGGTTCGGTGGAGCCTCTGGAGCCACTCGGGCCCTAGAGATGGGCTGCTGGTATCACAGAGGCCTGTTCGGGGCTTCTGGTCCCCTGGTGGGCCTGGGTGCCCCACCATCTCTTGCCCTGTGTTTAGGTGCTGTCCATGGGAGCTTTACATTTTCCTAGACTCTCTGAGAAGGAATTCACATAGGCTCTTGGTCCAGCCCAGTCCTACCCAGACAGAATTCTGACTTCTGAGTCCCCCGTGTGCCGTACGAGGGGGCTAGGGCACAAAACTACCGCTGAGGAACCAGCCCCAACCTGGATTCAAACACCCAAACCTCCTCCCCCCGTCTCCTGGCCCAGCTCGGCACCTGTTGAAGAGCTCTGGATTCCCGGCTCAACTGCTCCGTTTTCTGTCGCCATGAGGTAGGGAGGCGTATGCTTCTGCTCGTCTAACTCAACTCTTGCTAGCTGCAGAAAGAAGCATGAGGTATATCAGGCTGTCAGATGCCTCCTCTTGTCAGGTCGAGAGGAAGCCAGGGCCAGCTGACGGAGCACACAGAAGTACCTGAAGCAGAGAGGGGCAACCTGCTGGCTGTCTGTCATGCAGCAGCTTCCCCGGAGCGGTCCTGGGCAGTTGTAAGCGACTGGGCCGGGTGGGCAGAGGCGGAGGCAGGGGCGCCCACAGGGGAGGCGGGGACGGAGGAGAGGATCTCTTACACCAGGGGCCATGCAGCTCGGACTGCCACCACCTGTCACTCTTGGCCCCCATTCAGAGGACACAGCATTCTTCCCACGGACTGACTGGGGGGAGAGTGGTGTTGGAACGGGCAGGAAGAGAAAAAGGAGGGGGTACCTAGGGCCTCAGGGGAGCTGCTTTCTCTCAGGCTTTGGCCTGAACTGGATCAGGAACAGGAGCCTGGAGGAAGAGGGGCCCTCAGGCTGGGCTGAAGGGCAACACTACGCCCAGGCTGGGCCCTGGCTCTACCCACCTGAGTGCCTGAGGCCCCCTACGTACCCCAAAACCTGGTTAGAGCCACACAGGCCCAGAATAATCGCCCTGATCTCAGCACCCAGCTCTGTGCCCACAAGCCCCGCCCCTGGCAATCAGACCTACTTGGAGCATCTCTGGGTAAGAAATTGTCGCAGGGGCACTTGCTCAGCATCCCCACTGGCCTGAAAGCCTTCTCTTTTTTTCTTGGGCTCCTGGGGAGGTGGAAATTGTCCCAAGCGGCTGTGAGAGATGATCAGTGCTCAGGGCCCCCACCCCCAGCTGCCCCCGGTCTTGCCAATGGCTTGCCTGGAAGGAGGGGGCTGATAGACAGTCTTTTCCAAGGGTCTTCCACTGAAGGGGTGCCCTCAGGGGCCACTCCAGCCTGAGGTGTTCAGACCAAGATGGGGTGGGCTGAGATATGATCCAAGGGGTCTCCCATCACCCAGGCCCTGTCTGCCCCCAGCCTTTCTCTGAAGGGGAACTTGAGAACTAGCTGAGCTGCGTGCATTAGAAATAGCTCTGGAGTGGGCGTCGGGGTTCAGGTCCTGACTGTGGTGAGCCTCCACCCCTCTGGCAAATGGTGGAGACACGCCCCAGCAGAGAGGGGCGGGGAACGACGTGAGGACACAGCATGTCTAAGTCTAAGCAATGGGGGGGAAACCACATCTCAGCTGTAAAAGAGAGTGAGGAATCTGTGAATGAACTGACAGGAAACAACCTCCAAAGCGGAAAAACAAAAACAAAGCCGGGTGCAGAATAACATTCAGAAAAAGCTATCATTTGGGGGCAAGAGAGTAAAATATATAATATTTAACGAAATCATGTATGTAATGACATACACATTTTCACTCTGTGCACCCAACAATGGTTTTGGCAGGAAAAGCGAACAGTGGGGCCGGGGAGGGGGGGAGGGAGATGAATGCCCTTCACCTTCACTCTGAACCGTGAACTGTGTGGACAGAATACTAGGGAGAGGAGGACAGGACAGGCGAGAACAAACCCGAGCTGGCGCTCCTTCCTCCCTCCTCACGGGTTTCGCTCTCCCTGGCGCCGCTCTCCTGACCGCCTCCACGTCTCTCCGCAAGGTCTGCTCGACAGCCTGCCTTTTCTAGAAAGCAGAAGCCATAGCTGGTGCCTATCTAGTACTTGCCACGTGTGCCAGGCCCCGTTCCAAGTGCTCTCGTGTCGATTCACTCACGGGATCTTCAGAACAACCTGGCAAGGTAGGCATGACGACAGATGGGGAAACTGAGGCTCAGAGAGGGTTCAGTGACTAACCCAAAGCTGTTCAGTTTGACAGGGACTGAGCTGGGACCTGAGCCCAGGCTCTCTGAAGGAAAAGGAGCTCTTACTTTTCTGAGGGCTGTTTTGATTATTAGCTTTATCCATATTGTCTTAAAACATCATCTTGCCTGGGGAGCTTTCATCTTATTTCCTAGGTGAAGACAGGGAGGATCGAAAGAGTAAGCAACTTGCCCTGGCTCAGTGGAATGAGCACTAGCCTACGAACCAAGGGTCATGAGTTCAATTCCCAGTCAGGACACATGCCTGGGTTGCCAGCCAGGTCCCTTGTTTGGGGTTTGAGAGGCAACCACACATTGATGTTTCTCTCCTTCTTTCTCCCTCCCTTCCCCTCTCTCTAAAAATAAATAAATAAAATCTGAGCAGTTTGTTCCAAGTCACTCCATGAGGAGTTCAGCCAGACAGAAATGTCCTTCTTCACAACCTGAAGTTCTCTCTCTTCTGTAAAATTTCCCTAAAATTTCCCAGCCTGTGCCTTGCCCCACTCTTCCCACTGGGGTCTCAACATTCCGATGGTTGAAACACTTCCTGTCTGGGCTTATTATCAGGAGCCGCTAGGCCTCCATTGGGTCATCCCCATAGCAGGTTCTAGTTTAGGTTGTAATGCTAGACCTCCCTCCTCTGGCCTCCTTCAACCTGGCTGATCCCACTATTGACACCGTCTGGGAGCCCCTAGAGGTCAGAGGCGGTGTGATGTTCCCATGTGTTCCCAGCACAAAGTGTACTTGCCAGTCAGTGTTGCAGGGGTGAGTAGCGTGGGTCTGGCCTGGGTTTGCGGGATTACCCTGGGGCGGCCCTTGCTGGCGTCCTCTCTTTATCAGTGTGTGTGATTGTCAATACCGCTCATCTCCTGAGCGAGGACCCACGACGGGCCAGGCTGCCTCTGTCAAAGGCTTCACCCAGCCCATTGGGTCCTCACAAGGGACTCCAGGGGCCAAGTGTCAGACCCCTTTAATGGCGCAGAAACTAATGCCGAGAAGCGTAAGAGGCTTGTCTCTAAAGTCATACAGTTATTGAGCAGCTGCAAATCCAAAGCCACTCCTGATGAGACCACAGTCCAGGCTGGGGCAGCACAAGGGGTGTGATGTTGCTACCTTTGTCACTGTTGTGGTTCCCAAATAATAACTAGCATTTTGAAAAAGATTTTATTGATTTATTGCTAGAGAAAGAGGAAGAGAGAGTCAAAAAGAGGGAGAGAAACATCGATGTGAGAGAGAAACATCGATCGGCCACCTCTTGTACACGCCTCAACCAGGGACAAAACCCGAAATCCTGGCATGTTCCCTGACCGGGAATCGAACCAGCGACATTTTGGTGTAAGGGACAGTGCCCAAGAAACTGAGCCACACAAATCAGGACAATAACTAGCATTTCTTAAACTTATGTAAACACGCCAGACCATGGGTAAGCAGCTTCGTGAATGTCCCCCATTCAATTCCAGCAATCTAAGTAGTTGTTCAAAGCTCTGTCAATCAAGCTGAGACTAATAACTGAGGCATGGGCAAATGCTTTCGCTCATTTCCACACCTGTAGGAGGAGCATCTTTGTCCCAGGGGAAGGGGTATAAAGCATTTTGAATAGTGCATGAGTGCATAGTAAGTGCTTTTAAAATGTCAGCTATTTCAACCCCATTTTAAAGATGTGACAGGAAAACTCAGTCACTGAGCAAACTCACAGAGGTGGGTTGGAACCACCAAATCCAAGGCTCGGCTCATCACCTACCTGCCCGGGGTCTCTCTCCCAGGGTGGCTGGGACCATGTAGTGAGCACATGTTTCAGAGTGCTTGGTGCTGTCCCTGTGGCACTGTCACTGCCCCTGGGGGGTCTCCACAATGGTGTGGACACCCCAGGCAGAGGGCTCAGCTGTCCCTGCAGCCTCCTCCGTGGTCCCTCCTGCTAGAATTGAGAGGCTGGCCTGCAGCTTGCTGGCCACCCAGGCTGAGCACACCTTGGCCAGCTGCTCCTGGGAGCCCTGAGCTTCGCCTCGGCTTTCCCTTGGAGGCACAGGGTGGGGCACAGGGGAAACCTCCTCTACCAAGCTGGGGGCTGCCAGAGCCCCTGCCCACCCTTAAAACGGGCTTTCCCACCCTGCACCAGCTGTGCCGGCACCCTTTTTGCCTCTAGAGGGGCAGGACAGGAAGTGGGGCAATGCCAGGACCAATTAAATCTGCCAGAGGAATTAAGGTCAGCAGGGTGCAATTATGCCTGTTGGATTTAACAAGGCCAGAGGGAAGGTATCTCCAGCCAGAGTTCACGGCTCCTTAGGCCTCTTGCCCTGGATGGCTCTGCACTCCAGAAGCCTGGGCTTTCAGACTCACCCATTCCTGGGATTTCCTTGGGAGTGGAGGGGTTAACTCCAGGCGGGCACTGCTTCCTTGGCTCCTAGGAGGAAATCGACCCAGCCAAGATGCTTTTAAAAGGACCTGCTCAGAGGAGACATTTCCCAGCCTCACCCTGCTCGGCTGTGATGGAAAATTTAGGGAGTTGAGCAACGACCTTCTGACTCTCAGGAGAGCAGCCAAGTCCCCGCACAGCTTCCCTCTGGTCCTGGTATGGGAGCCGCTCAGGGCTGTTTTCTCCCGCCCTCTCCCACCTGGGGCCCCTGTTTTCTCCTGCCCTCTCCCACCCAGGGCCCCTGAGCCCCGGGCTCTGGCACTGCCTCTCAGGCCTCTGGACAAGCTCTAGGTAAGTTAGGTAAGGCTGCTGTCCTTACAGAGGACCCTCTCTCCTTCCCCTCAAGGCTGTAGGGCCAACTGGACATTGGGAGCTCAGATGGTACGCTGTGCCACCCCAGAATTGCAGCGTGTCATTGCAAAGATTATTTGCTGAATGTGTTACTCTCTGGCAAGGACTAAACTGGTCACTTTGGAGACAGAGAGATGGAGTTGGGGAAAAGCTAGAGCATCATCACATCGTGCATTTTAGGTGGGAAAGACTGCCAAATCATTCATGAATTTGGGATTGTTTTATTACAAATATTTATAGAGAGTGTCTGGCGGAGTAGAAATATGCATATGAACAGGTGTGGTGCACAATTTTTACTCTTTGGTTTTTGTAAGATTTTCTGGACTGACCATTTGTAACTGAGCAGATTAACAAATAATTCAAAACATATCAATATGGACTCATATTTCTACAATTCAAGGCAGAAAATGGGAGGAGCTTCACGTGAGCTATCACACCCTGTGGGGTTTCAGAGGAGGAATCTCGGGACTGTGATCAGCGTGGCTTTCTCAGCCACAGGCCTGGTCAGCGCAGGCTTTCTCAGCGCCCAGGCCCCAGAAGCGGCTTCCAATAGATCCCCTGCACCCTTGCTGGGTGGCTCAGTTGGAGCATCTGTTCACCAAAAGGTTGAGGGTTCGATCCCCGGTCAGGACATGTAACTAATTTGCAGGTTTGATCCCTGGTCGGGTGTGTTCAGAAGGCAACTGATTGATGTTTCTCTTTCTCTCTCCCTTCTTCTCCCTAAAATCAATAAATATAACCTCGGGTGAGGATAGAAAAAAAAGAAGCAGCCTCCTCGAATACGTCTTGGTCCGCACATTTCAGGCGGTTTTCATGCACACCCAAGTTTGAGGAGGGGCCCCACATCAGGGGACCAGCTTTGAGGCACCCGCGGGAGCATCCCACCCATGCAGCCCGTGGAGATCCCATGATGCACGTCCCTCTCAAGCCCTCTGGGCTGTGCTCCTCAAGGCTGATGCACGCGGGGATGCCTGGAGAGTGGTCACAGCTCCGGAAGCCTGAGCCCCTCCCGAGCTCAGGCCAGTGGAGTGAGAACCCTCAACGGTAGAACCCAGGCTCAGGATACTTCTTCACCTCTCCCCAGAAGACTCCACTATGCAGTCAGGGTCCAGGGCCACTGCTCTGCAGCTGCCCCAGGGCGGAGACATCTCCCCATCTCCCTGGAATGCCCCTGAGTAAAGCAGCGTACACGGGTGGGGCTCCATTCTGACGTGTTGTACCGACTATGCACGCTGTCCCGGTATCTGGGGCTCCCGGGACGCAGATGCCCGCTCAGAACACACAGAGACCGTGTCAGTGGATTCTGCCCCCTGTACGAAACATGCTGCTGTGAACAGGAACAGCCGCTCCTATCTGTCCTGCATTTACCATGTGCTAGACACAGTAACCCCTTCGATCTTCACACGCAACCTTATGAGGTAGACACTGTTATTACTCCCATTTCCGAGAGGAAACTGAAGCACAGAGGGGTAACTTGCCCAGGATTTGAGAGAGAGGATTCCTGTGGGGCTGGGATTTAAACCCAAGCCGTCCGGCTCAGAGTCCTCACCCTTACTACTCCACACCACAAAGTAAACGTCAGCTGGAAAATAAGTTTGTGAGAGAAGATGACTACATCACCAGTCTGGAAGCCCCAGGGCCTGGCATTCAGTAGGTGCTCCATAAATGCTGACAAATAAATGCTCCTACTTTGACAGGGCCCCGGAACCATGGGCACCCAGACCAGCTTCTCCTTAGCTGTCTCCCTCTCCCCC
Organism: Sturnira hondurensis; assembly: GCF_014824575.4. Taxonomy (NCBI): domain Eukaryota; kingdom Metazoa; phylum Chordata; class Mammalia; order Chiroptera; family Phyllostomidae; genus Sturnira; species Sturnira hondurensis. The sequence continues at coordinate 18,149,072 of NW_028076767.1, read as the reverse complement.
ATCTCAGCCCAACTTCTCTGCGGCATAAACAGCAAAGCCAGAAATAGCCAGCTAATGACGTCAGAGGAGCAAGGTCATCTGAAAACTGACCACAGCCACTGGACACCTCCCGAAAGGATTGAGTAGCAGGAGGGTACCCCAGGCTGTTGCAGCTGTTCCAAGAACAGGAGACACCCCAGGAGCAGACTCGGAAACACCCCCTCAGGAAGGCAGCCCTGGTGGGGTCGGGGGCCAAACAGAAGTACATGTAAGAGTAGAAGCAAGACCCACGAGGAGACCTGGTGGTTGAGAGTAACTGGGCTTTGTCTGCCCCAGAAGTCCCTCCTGTCACTCGATCCCAGGAAATGACTCCAAAAGTGGGGAATGTGTTTTGTCCCCGGGGGGCAGAGGCCAGCTCCCCCGCCCACCCCGGTGCTATTTATAAAACTGAGGTCCATTTGCTAAACTGAGTTGTAGGAACCAGGGGTGCACGGCAAGCTCTGAGCGGCTGCTGGGAGAAGAGGGCCTGTGCGGGTGCCGAGGGTGTCCAAATAAAGGATGAGTGGGCCGGGCGAAGCACCTTCCAGCGGTCGGCGCTTGGCACGCCGGCCACCTTGGCTAGCACTTAGGCCTGCTGAGGCCTGTGACTTAATTGACTGGCAGCCACCACATCCCTGACAGGAACCCAAGCATCCGGAAAGGTCTGAGGCGATGCCTGCCGTGTGAAATTGAGGAGAGGACCTGCCTCCCAGCCTCTGGGAAGCGTAGCTGGAGGTTCCACAGCAAGGTCAGGAGTTCAGGGCCAGCCCCAGCCCAAACTTCACGAGCGAGACACGTGCTCCCAGGTCTGATGTTGCTGGTCCTGGAGGGTGACAAGCTCTTCTTTGCCCGGTGGTCTTCGATCAAAGGTCGCTCGATTCTACAAAGAGCCAGGAGAGTACAGGGTCTCCCCGGTGGCCTTCTCCCTGAGGAGTCTTTCTGCTCTTGTCACTGGCTTGTTAACGAGCAGCCGTGGCCCTGTCCTGTTAGATTGCTAGTTTCGGGTAAAAAGCAGGGATTTCTGGCAATCCCTAATGACAAAGCCTGCAGCTGGCTGCACTCAAGGGACGCCACAGATGTGGGGGACAGGGCACTTGGGGACAGGGAGACCTGGATCCGAATTCTGACTCTGCCACTTACTAGCATTGTGAACTTCCGGAAAATAACTTAAACTCTGAGCCTCGGTTTCCTTATCTGTCATATGACTTTTGGGAAGGACACACGGAGAAGCATTCTTCCCTCCATCTTTATGCTGGTCACAGAGTCTCGGTTAAGGACTCTGCAAAAGGAGATAAAGGCCTACTCGGCAAACTCAGCATCTCTCCTGGCTGATGTGCACAAAGGCACTCCCCAGGGAACTCCAGAGGGGAGAGGTGTCGCCCTCTAGACTGGCTCTTGCTTGGCCCGGGCACTGAAGGTCACGGGGGAGAACCGCTGCTGGCTCCCTGCCCAGAGAGACCTTCGAGCTGGGAGCCCTGCAGGGCCCTCTCCTGGCACAGTGGTCCTCACGCTTGGGCGTGCACTGCGAACCCCGGAGGGCTTGTTAACACGCACATTGCTGCCTGAGTGCCTGACTCAGGGGGTCCGGAGTGGGGCTAGGGAACTGGCATTTCTAGTTCCGGTGATGCTAGTCTGCCGGTCCCCAGGCCACACTCTGAGGACAGCTGTCCCTGAGACAAGTCCCCAGCCCCAGTTGCCAAATGTCCAGCCTGCCGACCCCCACCTGGTCTCGCGAGGCCTCTGGGTGCCCAGGAGGGTTTGGGCACTTGTTGAGGAAAACACAAATGGCAGACGCCACTGTCAGCACAGCTGGTGTTTCCTGAGAGCGAGGCGCACAGAAAGTTAAGCTGTTCGGTGAGAGGGGGCGCTAGTGGCAGCTCCTCCCCACTGCTGACCAACTGCTTTCTCTGTTGCTTCCTGCATTCGTCTTCTATTCCGAAGTGACAAATGGTTGAGAGAAAACGGTTAATGAGCAGATAAGACCAGCGAGCCTGTGGTGTAGACACTGAGCTCCAGTCATTAAGAATGAGATTTCTTTTTTCTTTTTTTAAAGATTTTATTTATTTATTTATTTATTTATTTATAGAGGGGAAGGAGAGGGAGAGAAACATCAATGTATGGTTGCCTTTCGTGCATCCCCTGCTGGGAGTTGGCCTGCAGGGAACCAGCCTGCAACCCAGGCATGTGCCCTGACTGGGAATCAAACCCCGATCCTCTGGTTCGCAGGCCCGCGCTCAATCCACTGAGCTACACCAGCCAGGGCAAGAATGAGATTTCTACAAGCCCAGTTCAAACCCCGTGCCTTTCTTGCACGAACTCCCACGCAGCCTCATCCCTGAGAAGTCTCCCTGCTCCTTTAGCTGGCTGTCATACATGGCGCCTGTGGCTCTGTCCTGTTAGGCTGTGAGCTTTGAGTAAATAGCAGGGGGTTCTGGCAACCCCTGGTGACACATACCCACGGACAATTACTAGCGAATACACGGCTGAGTCACACTGCCCGACAGGCACAAGTGAGTGTCCAACACGATAGTCGTCGCTGCTGCCCAGAGTACAGCTGGGTCCTGCTGAAGCTGGGAGCAGATCATAATGCGCAGGGCTGGAGGGAAGTCCTTCCCGGAAACATCATCACAACTTCTAAGACGAGGAGATTGAGGCACAGGGAATTCAAATGACCTGCCCAAGGTCACCAAGCCAGAAAGCACTCTTGCAATTCCTGATCTAGGGATCATCCCTCCAACTCATCTCGTTTTTCCTGAACCCTGCGACACTTGTCCTCAAATGAGCAAAGGCCCTGTGACCACGAACACTGTACGACTGAACCGCCGTGGGGAGAAACAGAGGGACAGCCAGGCAGGGCATCTGTGTGACTGGGGTGTCCTTTGGCTGCTTCCAACAACAGGAGAACCGCCATTGGCTAACTTCACACCTTGAAGTCACCAAGGATGGGAGGGACTTCGAGCAACTGTCTGTAAGAATTCGCTGAACATTCTGTGCAGTCTTTAACCAGTTCCAAGGTCAAGAGAAACAGCAGAAAATATGTGTGTGTGTCAGAGGACATTATTCAGGGATTAGTCCCCTGGAGTGATTTGGAAGAGATTTCCGCTTCCAGAATAACCCTTGGAAAGTCCTCAACAAGATGGCAAACCAGTCTCTAACATACTTTGCTGAAGTTCAAATGAAACTCCAGGGGCCAGAGAGTTTACCAGAAGTGCCCTCTTGTAGCTGGTTATGGAAAAAATATTAACACAAAAGTGGGGCTGGTGTAGTGAAAACAAGTTGCCAAAAAAAAAAAAATCTGAAAGGAGCCTTATCAATCTAGTTCAATCTCCTTGCTTGACAGATGTGGAAACTAAGGTCCAGAAACGGGAAATGACTCGTTAGAACACTATGTCAGTGAGAGGTGAGATCCTATTCCTGCTCCTATTCTTCCCCAAGACACGAAGCGCCCCAAGCTAATGTCAGGAAAAAGGGCGTTCTTCCAAGTCTGCCTCGAAGGCTTAGAGATAACACCCCACTGTGTCTGAGACGCAGCATTCCGAGACTCGAACCCAACTAGCATCCTCTCCAGAGAGGCTCTGCGAAATGCCAATAAACGCTTCGTGGGGCACGAGCGCCAGTAACATCGCTGGCACGTCAGCCAAAGGGAACTTTCCACTTTGCAAAGGGGTGTGCCAGAACAATGATGCCATTAACTATGCTTTGGGGAGGGGATCCTATTTCCTTTTAATATTTTATTTTCAAAGTTTAACTAAGTGCTTGGAAACAGTCATTTAAAGTTGAGACAGACATGATACATTAGAGGGAAGCAAATAAAGACAAATCGGTCCTATAAATAGAGTCTAAACAAATCCTTTGCAAAACAAGCATTTTCAACGGAGAGAAGCAAACTCAAAACAATGGAACGTATGCGGCTGTTAAAATTGGTATTTACAAAGTATGCAGTAATATAAAAAATATTTGAGTTACTGCTATGCTAAGTTTAAAAAAAGCAGAATACAAACTATATATAAACACCTACAATGCAGAAAAACAGACTAAAGTTTTACATGAGGGGAAAAAAGAGATTAAACAAAGAAACACCAGTGTTCAAGGTGGGTGATGGGAGCATGGATTTTTCTTCTTTTTCCTATTACCAGGCATATTCCAAATTGTATCCAATTAACAGGAAACCCCAATTTAAAAACTGAAAATAGCAACACTGTGAGATTTTTGCACAGGGCAAATTTAAAGTCACTTCCTAGTGACTTAGTGACACGAGTGCCCGTAAGGGACAGTCAGTGTTGGCCAGAGACGTCATCTCTCCTTACCACCACACAAGCCTGAACAACGCTGCCCAAACTGCTTTTCACAGCACGAGTTACGACCAGACTATTCAGTGTCTTGACCGATGGCAAACGACGCCTCCCACCTTTGCTCTTGAAAGACCTGAGAAAATCCCACTGGTGCCCAAACAAGCTGGACCACGGCACCCGGCTACCCACGCTGGCCCATCCGCACACCTGCCCGTGAGGCTCTGGGATACCAGTCCCATCACTACGTGGGGCTCGGCAGATCAGACACATCCAATTTTATTTCCTTTCTAATAAAAGTTTAAAGAAAGGGGAGAGGGCAACTGATATGCTAAAGTTAGGCTTCGTCTGGCGAAATAGTTCCTAAATAAAATCTAGTCTTTTCCTAACCCTCAGCCCTTTACCTCTGCCCCTACAACTGTGGTTTCTGCGAGTGAAGTCTGCGTTTGTCAAGCCCTTTCAGGAAGCTGACACCTTCGGCACATAAAAGCCAGGCTCTGGCCTCAGCCCAGCCTCTTACTCTCCGGCATGAGAATAGCAAATATCACCAGACATTTTCGATGTGGGAAACATTCCGTATAGGACTAGAAAAGAGTGGGTATGCAAGAAGACTAAGGCAACTAGGAAAAAGCATGCTTTTGTCCCTCAGCTTCTTTTTTTGTAGCAACTATATTGGCTTCAGCTGGATAACAAATTGTCCTGGAATTCTTGGCGCCAGAGCAAACATGTCAGCTCCCTGGTTACGCCTTCGTCACCGCTCAAAGCACCACACACAATTTACCCTCCCTGCTCCTTCCATAGGCCTGGGCTTGACCCGTCTCCAGGAAACTTTATATGTTGTCTAAACTGACCATCCAGGCAGGCTGCAGGGCAGATGGCAGCCCAGGATTCCAAATGCTGACCAACGCCTACCTGGAGCCACACCACCAGGCTGTAACTCAGCCTGTCTGTGCAGAAATCGGAGCCCCGCTGCGTGGCTAATGGCTTTTTTAACTGCTACTCTCAGCAATGAGGAACTTCCCCGGGAGGCGATATTCAGAAGGGAAGTGGAAAGCAAGCAATGTCAAGATTTACCTAAAGGGATACACACGTTTGACCAGATAGCAAACCGGCAAGCCCTCAAGGCTCAGCTAAGCTGGGAGCTAAAAGCCCGGTGCTGCTGACCCGCCCTCAAGTCCTTGGACCTGAGGTCACTAGCCCGGGACAACGTGTGGAGGAACAAGACCCCACTACAGATCTGCTTCCATGTCACTAGATTCTCCTAAGAGGCTTCAGACTTCAGTTGGGAAGCCAGCCAGGACAGGCCCAAGGTGGCAGCCTGACCACGTCATTCAATGCGGACCATGAGAAGAGTGAGGTACAGAATGTAGAAAATGACACTATCTGTGCAGAAGAGGAGGGAAGGGGTAGAAATTATACATGCAGAAGCCATCTCTGCATGAAAACACACCTGGCAGCAATGTGAGGGGAGGGGAGGGGAGGGGAGGGGAGGGGAGCTGGAGGAAGAAGTGGGAGGCTTTACCTTGGCAGCTTTTGAATTTCGAACCATGTGGGGATGCATAACCTTTCAAAGAACAAATTAAAATTGAAATGCAGAATGCTATAATCATTTTGTTGTAAAAAGACAAATGTTCTATAAATCTGTGTATACATAAAAATACCTTCTGGAAGAATGCACGACTGTTAACTGTGGGTCTCTCCTGGGGAATGGGAATAGAGGAAGTTAAGAGATGTTTGCGTTTTGTTCTACATAATCGGTATTATTTTGTTTCCAAAAGGCAGTATTACTTTCGTGATTTTTACTTAAAAAGAAACATCTTTAAGAACTGCAACCTCACCCCCAACAAGAATCTCCCTGTGCACTTGTTCCACCCGACTCACGTTGCTCAGTCACATCCCATCCTGTTTCACAAGTGCTCGCGTACAGGCCTCATCTCTGTTAACTGATGGGGTGACTGCAGCCGCTGCCTGTCTGCCACCCAAGCTCCACTTCCCAGGGACAAGCTCTGTGGGAAACAGCCAGCAAGCACTAAAACAGTAGTCAAGGTGGCAACAAAGCAATTAAATTACCCGAGAACCAAACAATCAACTAGAGTAAGGGGGGTACGATGATCTTCTAAGTGTTTAAATTAGCTCAGGACCATTAGCAAAGGGAAACCTTGACCAAGTCAAAACAAAATGGAAAACAGAGGCCTTCCCAGAAAGCGTGGGAATTCCAACAATGCGCATAAGCTAGGAACTTTGTGAAATTACCAAGCGAAGTGTGAGGGCCAGATTTCTCAGAATTCGGTCAATCCCTATTGGCCAGGTTCTTGGTTTAGAAAACCTGCAGAGCGGCCTCCAAGCGTTGAGAGACTCCTTCCAGGGCACGGCCTGAACAGATAGAGCTTAACTCCTCTGCAAAGTGAGGGTGGGGAGCTGGGAGTTTCAGGGGACCTGGGAGGCTGTGCCAGAAAAGTGAAGGCCATGTGAGAGCCCAGAGAGAACTCGATACTACAGATTGGGCTCAGGAAAAACAGGGGGCCCCTGGGAACCCGAGAAATTCTGGGAAGAGGCAATGGATAGCTGCATCTCAATTTCCAGCTATTTGCTCTGCTAAATGACCATCATGTATAACCACTCCGACACGGGTGTGTTTGGAGAAGGTAATCCAGAGTGAAGCAAAGGGATGAAGGGACCCCATGAGTCCGTGATTCTCAATAATGCTCTTTCCAAACCCCTCCACGCGGGGGCCAGATTTATTCTCCTACCGGAAACAAGCAAAAACAAAAAACGGACAGTGGAAAAAACGATACCAGATGGAAATATGAGCAATATCAACCTGTTAGAAGGGGAGGGCTGGTATAGGCAGGGAGAAAAGCAACACAGGAGAGATCAAATGAACAGAAAGTGAAAAACCAAAGCAAAAGGCCACCAGAAAAAAAAGAAAAACGAAGCCCCTCAGAGAATCCACAAGAGATATGAGGCCCGGGGTTGAAACAGCTTTCTCACAGGACAAGGGGTGGAGAACTGTTTCTGGTGGATTGGTGGATACCTGGGTGCCCTCCTCAACTCCTCTCTCTCACTCACTTTCCACATCCAATCTGTCAGCAAGTGCTGCCGGTTACAACTTCCAAATACGTTCAGAATCCCACCGTTTCTCACCCTCCGCAGCTACCACACCGCCCGAGCCACACCCAGCTCGCAGACCACAGAAGCACCTCTGCGGCCTCCATTTCCCACCTCCCACCCTGGCTCCCGCCCTCCTCCGTTCTCCACACAGGAGTTGGGGAAATGTTTATCCCCTGACGGATCAGGATGGTTCCTTGCTTATTACCTGTCTCCCCCATAAAACCTAAGCTCAATGAAGACAAGGCCTTCTATTTTTGTTCACTGCTGTATTCCCAGACTAGCACAATGCCAAGTTACATAATGTCGGCACCAAAGTATTTAAGTGAACTACATATGTAGTTACGGAGCTGTACACCACACACATCCAAGCAGTGAAGAAAGGAACTGTATTTTGCATCAGTTTGTGGGCCTTCAGGAGGCCCGGGGATCTGCAAGTCATGTCTCGGCTAAATCTACAATGGCTTGTACATGATGCTCACTGAATGAATAAACAAAAGGAATATAAACCAGGTTTAATATTACCCATGGGGCATAGGACTTGGTCCGGGCAGAGTGACTGGTACAGAGCAGAGCTCATAAATAATGTCAAGTCTCAAAGAGAGTACATTCTTTAATACGGACCTAGAAGATGCTGTGCCAGCTACAAGAAATACAGAGATAACCGAGATAATTTTAGGTATCTGTGTCTGTACCGGTTCGTAAACAAGTCCAAGGACTTCAGCGATGTAGCTGCTATACCAGCTACACAGAAGAAACCCTGGGCAGGCGCGAAGGAGAAGCGGCCATCCTTATCTGGGGAGGTCAGATGATCAAGGAAAGGTTTATGGAAAACAATTTTTCTTGAGCTGAGTCTTATAAGGAAGAGTTCACCGGACGAGAAAAGGCATATTTAGGGGAGAAGGCGCAGTCGTGCGGAGGAAGAGCACACACACACTGCCTTCCGGGGGGCTCCCCGGGAGGAAGTCCACAAACACAGAAGGATACTCTGACATAAGACAGAAAAAAGTTGCAAAGCACTTTCCTACTACCCGAACCTACCTCTCAAAGTACCCTTTTCCCAAAAAAGACGTGACCTCCTCCAAAGGGGCCGGACAAATTTTAAGACATAAAATAACAAAACCAGGGAGGGGAAGACAGACGTATTTATTCTAGCCCGGGTCACTGCAGGACCTAACGGGTGCGCTGGGCGCTCCCCGTCACTATCAGCACGATGACAGGAGAGCGGGCCTAGACGGCAGCTCGGCCTGCAGCGCGCCGGGCACTCTGTGAGGGTCCCCACCAGCCCACAGTCTCCCCCCTCACCTGCAGCTCATGAGGCTTCCCCCACACAGCAAAGGGCCCCTTAACTCCAAATTTACCTTGTGGAGATTAGAGGAAAGAATCTGATATACTGATTGTTCCTCGTTGAAGCCGTAAGTTAAATCCTATCTCAATATTTAACTGTCTTTATTTTCTGATTTAAAATAGAAAAAAAGGGGGGGCAGTTAGGGAAGGGACAAGAGAAATTACACTGTGCTGATATAAAGACTTTCCATTCTAGGCAAAGTGAAAACCCATTTTAAAGGTCAAATGATGGGTCAAAGAAGTAAAGACATGGAGTCTGACCGACACACACTCGGGCTGAGTCTCATTATCAGCCTGAATAACGTAGGGTCACAGTTCTCAACACAGTCAGTCAGCAGCTGTTAGGCATGCTCTGTCAGGCATGGGTAGGTAACAGTCTGAAGAAATGGCTTCTCTCCGTGCCCCCGATGGGACAAAGGAAGACAGTTCCTGGTGCGATGGAAAATGCAGCTCCCTTCCCAGGCCGCGCCCACAGCTCGAGGCTGAGTTCAGCAGTGGAACCGAGTGGAGAAGTTGGGAGACACAGGCACGGTCAGAGGCCGCTCACTTGACTTGATCTCCACGCTCGGGTATTTGCGTATCGGGTTTGCCTTGTGCACCTGCAAAGTAAGGGAAACAAAGTTAACACTGATAAGGATGTTAGAAAACTGCTATGGTTTTTTCCCCTCCTTGAGAAAATGTTTGCACAGTTTTACAGATCCCATCACATACTCAAAGAGGGGGAAAAAAGGCAACACAGTATAATGAAAAAGCATATGAGTTTAAGAGCCCAAGTTGGTTTCTATTCAGGTCTTGGGGATCCCTCAGCTTACACTCAGGAATATCACACCTATCTCCAGCTTCGGCATTATTACTAGGGTGTAATAAGGGTGCACTCAATTTCAGCAGAAAAGAGATGCGTGTTAAGAATTGGCTAGAGTACAGTCTCGAGCTCAATGAGTCTTAATATTAAACAAAAGCACAGACAAAAAACAAAACCCCAAAACAATAGCTAGGGAGGGTTGCTGGGAGAATGCCTGGTCCCATCCATCCTGCGGGGCCGGGCTCAGAGAGAGCTGACCAGCACTGGCAGAACCGCGCTCTCAGCCTACCCTGAGCCTAGCTGTAAGAAACAGCTCCTCCAAATGTTGAAGAAAAATCAAAGAAATGGGGGGTAGAAAAAGGTTTGGTTTCCTGAGTGTATCTGGAGTGGGGATTGTATTGGTTTTTTTCCCATTCAATCAGAAAGTAACTTGGATTTTGCTGAGAAGCTAGTCCCTGTAACAGTTTGTCCTGAGAGCCTTCCAGCAGCCAGTCACCTCTGCAAACCGCTGTATTAGCTGTTGGCTTGGCATTTTTAGACAAAACCTCACCAACTCATGTATTTCTATATTCTCTCTTTATTAATCATATGAGGTTCCATCTAAAACCGTCCTTGTCCTCACTGGTGCAGTTAATGTGGCTTGCTGCACTCGCAGAGAAAGGGTCCTCTAATGAGGACCCAGCTTTCTTTTGGATAACTAATATTTAAATGGTGATGCTGGTATGAGCAGAGTCACATGGACCAACATGCACTGTGACGCCAAGGAACCTGAGTCAGGTATTAAGAGGAAAATGAAAACAGTTACTGCTCAATTCTCATGTCCTCCCCTAATTATTTATTTTTATCTAATTGTAAAATACATTGGTTTTCGTACCAATGAATGGTCTTAAGGAAACCTTAAGGAAACAGTAAGCTAAATAGTGCATCCTTGTGCGCCTTATGATTTCCCCCTTATGAAGACCCTTGGAAGTAACTCTGTCTGAATTCAATACCAAGGAGAAATGCATTATTTTTAAACAGCTGGCTTGTTTTTATCTGATGAACACTGTAAGTTTTGTAACCGACAGGCCGGTCCCTCTAAAAAGGGCCAGAATGACGACTCAAACTAGCAGATACGTGGACCACAATGCACACATCTTAAGCCTGGTTCGCATCTCCGCTTTGTCACCACCCTCGGTGTGTGGGATTCCCTGCCCCCACTTCTCTCTGATGTGTCCGTGTGGCCACCTTGGACCCTCTCTGGACCAAGATGAAGTGCAGATAAAACAGAACAGGCACAACTGTGGGTTAGCCAGCACTCCTGCTGCCCGTTACCAGTTCTTTCCGGAGCCTGGCCAGCTCCTTCCTCTGCTGCTCTTCCTCCTGCTGCCGGACCTCCTCCAGCTGCTGCGCCCGCTGGGCTTCTGCCTCAGCCATTTTCTTCTCCAGCTCCTGCCGCTCCTTGGCTCTCTTCTCAGTGGCCAGCTGAAAAGGTTCCTGAACTAGAGAACCAGAAAGGCCCTCTGAGTACAGAAACAGAGAGAACATTGGTACAGGGCTTGCATAAACCTGGCCCTTCGGCTCTAGCAAGGGGCACAGACACGCATGGCAAGAGAAGAGCTGAGCACTAAGGAAGTCTTGTTTCAAGAAAGGTGGAGTCAATGACACACAGAAAGTCTCAGAATTTTCAAACTTGGAAGGGCCCCTGGAAATGAAAACAATTAGGAGAAAAGCAAAACCCATGAAGGTCAAGCAGCTTGCTCAAAGCCACACAGTGATTGTGAGATAGAGATGTAGAACCCATTCCTGACATCCTGCCCAGTGCTTAAAGAACCAAATGTTCCGTAGCCAAGGCCTGCTTCGGAGTGAACTCCAGGAAGAGTCCCGACCCTCCCTCCCTCCCTCACTGGTTACTCTTCAGGTGGGTAAAGCCTTAACTGTCACTGGAATGCCAGCGGCCTTTGCCCAGGCTCCTGCTCTATGAATCTGGCCCCAACACATTCTGCCACTCCACACAGCTGCTGGGTTCAACAAAAGGAAAAAAACCCGCTCCAGGGGAAGATACACTAGATCCTCTACCAGCAGATGCTGCTGGCTGACAGAGCACTGCACTGCCACACCGAGCCCCAGGTATCCCGCCGGGGAAGTCCGACAACGGTGCCCCAGCCCCGAGAGTACTCCTAACACTACCAGCTGTGGATTTCTTCTCTTTCTTGGGAACAAAGGGCTCCTGCGAGATGACGGTGTTTGGACGAGCCTTGAAACATGTTGCTTCCTTCTGTTGTCTCAGTTCTTCCTCCAGCTGTTAGGGAGAGAGTTTGTCAGACGGCTGGCTGTGACCACCTCCGTGACCCAAGTTCTACCGTTTCTAACTGCAGCACCCACAAGGACAGCAGACGATAGACCCTAATCCCCAGTTCAAACCCCTGGACAATGAGCAGAGCAGACTGACATCACTTAAACCCACAGAGAACTAGAAAGTATCTTTAAGATACAGCTGACCCTTGAAAAACCTGAGGATTAGGGCGCCAACCGCCCACACAGTTGAAAATCTTCATGGAACTTTCAATTCCTCCCAAACTTACCTCCTAATGGCATACTGTTGACTGGAAACCTCACTGATAACATAGTCAATTAACACATATTTTGTATGTTATACGTATTATATACTGTCCTTTACAATTAATTAAGCTAGAGAAAAGGAAATATTAAGAAAGGAAGAGAAAATACAGTTTTTACTGGAAAAAAAATCCAGGCATAAGTGGACCTGTGCAGTTCATACCCATGTTGTTCAAAAGTCAACTGTAATTTTAAGGCCTTAACAGTGCCCGCCCCCCCACCCCAAAGGTAGACATTATATATCCCCAGATGTGATCAGTTACAAAGTATTCTCCCTCCCAATCCCAAGAGAGAAACTAACCAGACTTCAGTTAAGGTCCCTGATGTGACTACTCATCTACAGGACACACAGTGATTGAGGAACACAGGGAACAGCACCGCGGTGCACAGTGACCCAAGCCCAGATCACAGGAAGCTACGGGACAGTCAACCCAGTTCATTCAAAGTGGGGAATGCAAACAGACACGCCTATAGACTAAAAGGGATTTAGAGATCTATCAAATGCTACATGTGGACCTTACCTGGATCTTGATTTGAACAGATCTTGATTTCAACAATTTTAAAAACTTTGAGAGATCTGGGGACATGTGAATGCTGACTACTTGTCACCATTGAGGGATTACTGTTAATGTTTTTGCTACAATGATAGTATTGTGGCTATGGTTTTCAAACCCTTATATTTTGAAGATACATACTGAAGTATTTTTTGATGAAATGAGGAGATACCTAGGATTTGCTTCAAAGTAATCATGCGTAGGTAGAAGTATCCAGTACAGAGATAAGTGGATAGAACTATAGATGAAGTAAAATTTTACATGCTTTGATCACTACAGAACCAGGTTATAGGTTCATGAAAGTTTGTTATACTATTCTACTTTTGTGTATGTCTGAAAAACTTAAAAAAGATTTTTTTATTATGGAAAATACCTCCCACGGACACTCTGTGTCATGGTCCTTGAAAGTGAGATTCACTAGCGCTTTCAAAGCGCCGCTCCTAAGTTTTCCCTGAAAACACACCGACAGGAGCCTACACTCAGTCACGTCAGCGAGCACATTTCTTGGGCTGCAAAGGGGTAACTTCCTACAAAAATTAGCCCAGAGCTCCTTTTGGACACAGTCCAAGATAAGTGACAATATAAAAATGCTGACAAACTTAGGAATTCAGGAAAAATCTTTTCCAGATAGGGCCAAATTAGATTCCAGTTAAACTAGCCAAAACCAATGAGTCGTTTTTAACTCCCTGTCTTCTATAAAGAGCAAACAGCACTCAAGGCTGACAAAACGGCATACCGTATGGAGAATCTGTTTTCACCATACTGCACCTACAATGCACCAAGAAAACAAACAAACATTGAATGAACAAGTCTAATGGATGAGATCTTAAACTCCTGATGCAAAAATGTCTACAGTTCTCACATTCTGGAGATGAGCACCTAGAGCCAAAGTCGGCACACTCAGCCAGCTTGCAACGTCCTTCTGCACAGCCCTGGAGCCCAGAGAGATGGCCACAATCTTGCAGAGTCGTAACACACACACACTACATGACAGAGATCATATGTGGCCAACGGGACCTAGAATATGTATTTACTACCTGTTTTTTTAATAGAAAAAGTTTGCTGACCCCTGATTTATAGTGGAGACTCTGAAATAATCCAATGTGTTAAGTTCCCAGATGAATTTCAATGTAGCGGGTCTGCCCACTCTAACAAATCGACGAACAAGTCACTGCCATCCTAGCTGCTCTGCCAAGGTCTCACCTGATGCTTCCAAGTCTGTGCCTTTATAGCACCTCTTTTATCAGTCTCCAAGCAGAAAGGCTCAATCTGGGTTGCATTCTTCACCTTCTTCTCTGGCAGGTTAACAGTGTCAAAATGAGGCAAAGGAAGTGCCTTGAACTTGGGTACCTGATAGAAAAGAAAGCATAAGATTTAAGATAAGGCCTTTCAGGCCAGGAAGCAATAGCTGCAGCAGAATATTTGGATGAATCTCAATGCAAAAGTAGGAAAGGCCAGTTTTAAAGCAGCATGATGTAGCAGAGAGAATAATGTGCTTAAAAGGAAACCTAGGTTTTCCTCCCAATAATAGGAGGGCAACATAAACATGGGCAAGTCACTTAACCTCCTTGTGCCAGAAAGGTTATTAAAATCACGTGCCCTCTTCACATTTCACAAAGGGATCGGAGGAAGTCAGTGATTTTGGAATTGCAAGTGCAACATGAAAGATGATCTTTGAGGAGTCAGAGAATAGTGTTGGCCATTTGTAGAAATGGAAACACCTACCTCCCCTTTCTGCAGTTCTTTTATTCTCTTTTCCTTCTGTAACTGATGTTCTTTGTCTCGAGAATCAAACGAGAAAGGGCATATTTCCACAGTTTTTGCTTCTGGGATATGGGGCTTAAAGGGCACCCCAAAATGTGGCACAGGTTGAGCTCTTATCACTACTGGTTCCTCTTCCTACAAGAAAAATTGCAGTTTAGAAATGGGACTGCTCACTCTTGCCTCCTCAGAATGTGTAGTCAGAGGACATTACAGGAGATAAGTCACCAATTAATGCAAGTCACTCGACCTCTCTGGTGTCTTCGTTTCCTTGTGTATCAAAGTCACTGACCAGTTCACAGGGCTGAGACCAATATGAAAGTATTTGATAGTATTTAATAAAGGACTAACACAACTACTCTTAAAGAATCTAAAGTCCTCCAGAGAAAGATTGTAAAAAGTAAAACGAAGAACAGAAAGTCCTAACCGAGCATCCATCTTGGCCTCCTCTGTGACCCACCCTCCATCTGGACCCACTAAACCATGTGACTGGGAGTCAGTGTGAAGCCAAACCCAGAATAGGACCGAGTAAGTTGTTTGGGTTCAAGCTGGTAACATAAGATTCCTGTGTATTTTAGTTTCAAATGGACCTATAAAAAGGCTTATGCTTGAGATCTGCTATAAAATTACCCCAACTCTTGATATTTATAGGTAAAATGGAGATGTAACAAGAAACTAGCCCGATCCGTGACAGTTTACAGATCCCAGTTTCAGGAACCATATCACACAGTCACCTTTGCAACCCTTGGGTTAAGGAAGATAGGGCAGGGTAAAAGGCAGCCGCGTGGTGTGGACCTGAACAGCCCCTCAGTGCACTGGCCAGGTAGCTCAGATGGTTAAGGGCGTCGTTCTGATACGCCAAGGTGGCAGGCTGGCTCTCCAGCCAGGGCACATACAAGCAACAAATGAATGTGTGAGTGGAACAACAAATAGGTGTTCTCTCTCCTCCCCCCCTAAAATCAATAAATTAAAAAAAAATTTTTAAAGCCCTCAGTGAATGGTAATAATAGTTCAGGCAAAACAGAGTACAGGGATCGGCGACTTTTGATCCACATTACAATGCTCCAATAAGTTGCAAACAGTTACCACCTCAAGACAGAACATTCATACCCTTTCCAACGACTTTGCTCTTGAAGGAGCAAAAGCGATGATCAAATGGTTAGGCCCACTGCTAAAGACAACCCTGGACAAGAATGACCGCCTTTGGACTCCACGGAGTTTGAAGAAAGAGTAATAATGCCTAGGTCGATCACGCAGAGAGACCCCCATCCCAAGGAATCACCTCATCATTGGTGGGCATTCGGATTCTGTTCTTCAATGCAAAGGCCGGGGACTTGGGCACAGTGATGGGAAGTACTTTCTTTTCCGGAACACCCTGGAAGGAGTAAGTAACTCAGTTAGACATCCCTGAACAAGCTCCACTAGTTAAGATTAAATCCCTTTCTTAAAGGGAAGTTCATACACCAGGAATGAAAAAGAAAAAAAAGCTAGTATTTCAGATTGTCATTATCTACCTAAGACAAGGCATGTCTGACCGGCAGCAGCAGGCCAAAGGCGGATTATTGTGGCGAATCATAAGCATATAGTTTGATTTGTATATTCAGTGAAAATAGAATTCATCAAGATCTTTTTTCCTGGTATTTATAGAAAACACTCACCACAACAGAAAATAAACTAATGCCAATATTTTGTTGTTTCTCTTCCTTCCTATAAAGGTAGAAATCACTCAAAAACAAAATAAAAATATAGTCTTCCCATAAGCATTTTCTGATTCTCATAGAATTTATACTCTATCATGAATCTGGCAATTAACAATAACTACAAACTGTTATGTCTTGGGCTGTTGTTTTGAATGAAGTGTATGACCAGACCGATTTAAAAAACCCTCTCACGTGCTGGTGCTGCCCCATCAGCCCTCTGTTCTGCCTCCGCCCTGACTGCACCGCCACACCACGGGCCGCACCACTGACTGCACCGCCACACCACGGGCTGCACCACTGACAGCACCGCCACACCACGGGCCGCACCACTGACGGCCTGTGCCAGTCGCCAGCCTTCTAATAGTCTGTTTGGCTTCTCATCTCATTCTTCCGATTCATCCTCTGTATACAGTCAGAATTATTTTTCTAAAACACATCTGATAATGTTACTTCCTCACTTAAAAATCCTTAAGGGCTCCTACCGCCTACCTACAACGGTATAATAAATGCCTTGGCATGAAATACAAGGCGCTTCATCAGCTGGTAGCCTGACTGACTCTTCAGCCTTATCTCTTGCCCCTTCTTAAGCACGACCCTCCAACCACACGAACTGCTGGCAGCTGCCAAAATGTAACACTGGTCCTCCACTCAATACCCTTCCTCGTGTGCGCTCTCTCTCAGCCACTTAGAAGTACTTAACCCTTCTTTTCAAGCCTCCACTGAAGCATGTCCTCTTTATAAGCCTTTCAATAGACCTGTCCAACCCTCAGAATCCACAGAACTGATGCCTCTCTCCCCTGTGTACAGTTCTATCACAGTACACCCAAAATCCCACTGAACTGGTTTATCTAGATGCTCGTTCCCTTGTGTTAGCTGGGGAGAATAGGGACTGGTATTCTGTCAGTCCCTAGTACCTAATGGATATCTTGGCAAGTATAAGGCCAAGCATTCAGCAAATGTCTGTTTAATGAATGTAGTACGAATAACAAAATTTATACTGTAGACTCTAAGGCTCTTAGATTCTAACTCACATCTTGGGAAACTTCTCCTTAATCCCAACAATGCTGCAACTGCCCGAAACGTGTTTGGGATCTCTCCTGGAGCGGCTCTTAAAGCCAATTTTTTGGCCATGCAAGGTAGTCACTCAATCTTTATTTTTAATTAAACAAAATAGTTTCCAGACCTATTATCTTGGACCACTCTGAAGCTTTGGTTCCAAATGACTTTACACCAGCTTCTAAAAGGAAATTAATCTTTGAAATATGAAGATTTGCCATTGCTGAAGAGATCCAAAAGACTGTGTCACAGGATTTAAGACAAATGGCTTTTCCAAAAAGCTTTGCACAATACCAATCATTAGGAAAAAATTATACCCCACCAAGCTGACCGATATAAAGGGCATGCTCAATCGACTGTGAAAGTTCTTACATGTTCCCAAACCAAAGCCAGGATCTCTCCCATAGTGAAACCCAATACAGCAGAACTTGTAATCTGAGCAACAAAGGCCCATGAAATGGGGTTTCAAACAATGCTTACCATGAAACAACAAAATCTACTGTTCCACCACACTCTAGACAAGCAGGCAGCAGCCTCCTCCTTGAACATACCCAGGCCGTGTGGGAATGAAGTGAACTCCGAGCAGAGAGCCAGAGACCTGTCCTTGTCCACTCCAATTCCAACTGCTAGCTACAACCTTAGGTACATCAGACAGCCTCCAGGCCTCGAATTTTTGTTTCTTTTCATTAACAAAGAATCAGAAATAAATATCTGAGGGCTCATTTCATTCTAAAATACTGCTTCTTTTCCTATTTTTCTCCTCACTCTAAATCCACTTAGCAGAGACATGTGTATTTTATTTTAAAGATTTTATTTCTTTATTTTTAGAGAGAGGGGACAGGAGAGGGAAAGAGAGGAAAAGAAACATTGATGTATGAGAGAAATACCACTCAGCTACCTCTCACATGCCCCCAACTGGGGACCTGGCCTGCAACCCAGGTATGTGCCCTGAACTAACTTTCGGTCCGCAGGCCAGTGCTCAGTCCACTGCGCCGCATCACCCAGGGTGAGATGTGCACTTTAAAAGAAAGCAATGGAGGCCCTGGCCAGGTAACTAAGTTAGAGCACAGACCTGATACACCAAAGTTGCAGGTTCAATCCCCAGTCAGGGTACATACAAGAACAAACCAGTGAATGAATAAATAAGTAAAACAACAAATCAATGTTCCTCTCTCTCCCCCTTCCTCTCTCTTTCTAAAATTAATTTTAAAGATAGAAATCTCTAAAAAATAAGCCATGAAAAGAGACAGCTACCAGTGGAATCAATCCTCATTAGTTAGGAGAGAGGGAAAGGTGATTTATGAAAGTCAACCTTGCAACATCTATCTACCCACACTCCATAAAGAAAAGGAAATTGGGTTTTTAGAAACAAACAAACAAAAAAAGGGCTTGTTTTGCTATTTTAAATTTGTTCAGTTATAAACTCCTTGAGGGCAGTAATGTTGCATTTGCATTCCATTGCATCCTCCAAGGCACCTACAAGAAGTAACTGTTCCATGAACCTAAGGCTGATTAATTCATTTGTAAGTCAATCTACTCTACCAGGCTGTGAAAACTCTGAGGACCAGGGCTGTTTCACATTCCACCTCTGAATTTCCGGGCTCCAACACAGACCAGACGCACAGGCCGAGCGGCCTGCACTGTCACTCGCTCATGCATCCCGGCCTGGAGTGCCTATGCTGTGATGCTAGGTTCTGGGGACAGAGCGGTGACTCTTGCGGATATCCAGTCCCTCTCTCAGGGAACTCACATTCTACTGGAGGAGAGAGAATGAAAAGTAACGAATCAGTGATTTCTTGATTTTCACAAGTGCTACGAAGAAACCTAGCAAAATCTGGAACTAAAGTCTAATGGGGGCAAGCACATCTCCCTAACATGCAATATGCCCCCAGGTCCCCCGGGATGAATTCTTAGGCTTGTCCCAGAGCAGTTAAGAAATCACTGTGTAACAATGCTATTTCAGGGAATATAGGGGGTGGGGGTGGGGAGGGAGCACACTGGTCTCCCCAAGTCATCCCTAAAATATCACTGCTAAAATTACTCACTGGCCTCACCGACACCATATCCACCTCTGTGGTGCCCCAGCCCCCCCACTGGATGTTGGCACCAAGTTCACATTTCACACCCTGGAGCTCCAGGTTTTCATCACTCCACCTCTCCCCCAAGGGCCCTTATATTTCATCTCTGCCTCATGGCCCACTGCTGCCCAAGCCTGCTGTCTCCTCCCCACCTATCAACCACAGGCGGGGGAGCACAAGAAACACTGTGAGGACAGAGACAGCGAGCTTCAGGACCCAAAGGGCATGAATGGGGAACAACAGTGGCAGACAGACCAGCTGTATTCGGGCTCTGGGAGGCAGGCTCTTCTGTGCGACTATAAAAGTCCAGGACTGGAAGCTAAGAGACCTTATCTCGGTTCTGCCACCAGCTTTTAAAAAAGGACAAGCCACATTCCTCTTCCATAGCTTCCCTTTCGAAAAAATGGAGCGAGCGAAGGAGAATACATCTAGTGTCTCCTGTGCTTTGCTTTTCTAGAAACCAAGGGTTGAAGTGAAATCACTGGAAGTTTGAGAAAGCTGCAAACAGCTGGTGTCAAATTCAAAATCCCTTTGCCGAAACAGACAATGATTAATAGCATGTGGGACAGAATGAGAGCGCTCAAGACGACGCCAGTTCTAGTCCTGGTTCTATGTATCAGGCACCTCTTCGTGTCTCTTTCCTCATCCAAAAACCACATAAAAACAGAACCTACCTCTCCAGAGTTATGAGCACTAATTACGAGAACCTACATAAAACACTCAGCACAATGTAAGCATGCAATAAGAGAGTTATTACCGTTAACAATACGACCGCTTACGGAGTGTCAGAGGCTACATTTTTCACAGGGCTCTCTCATCTTTGCTGCACCCAACAAATCCAAAACTCCAGGAGTGGGGCCCAGGAATCTGTTTACGTAATAAGATCCCCAGAGGATTCTGAGAACCAGCTGGGTTTGGCAAGCGCTAACCCTGCGGCATAGCACTTGAACTCACTCGCATACTCACTTAACCTAACGCTTTGCTGATCTGTTTATCCAGAATTTTCAGTAACGCATAACCTGGTACAACACTTCTCTAAGATCTCAACTAACTCCTAATGAACTTTAGTCCCCCTCCCCCACTTAATACTTCCCCCGAGTGTTTCCAAAGTACAAGAAACTGCCAAACCAATTCTTCCATCAATGTTTCTAAAAGTGGGGTCCAGGCACGGGTGGTGATATGGAAAAGAATGTTAGATGAAATATACTTTTTTTTCATACCCACATTTTCTTAAGAGCCTTCTATTTTATTAAAGAATGCTCCAAGAGTATGGACCCTGGAACCATACTACCTAGATTCATATCCTAGCTTTGGCACTGGCTAGTTGGTTATCTGGGGCAAGTTATTTAACCTCTGTATTTCCCAACCATAAAGTGAATTATTAATATTATCTATAGTGTTTACCACCTAGGGTTAATATGAGAATCAAGTAAGTTGTTATAGAAAGAGCTTGGAATAAAACCTGGTACATAATATGCTTTAATTTAGTAGTAGCTATTACTGTTGTTATTCATGGCAAAATGTACTGGTTTCCCATTTACATAATAATTTAAATGTTTCCTTTAAAATCACTTTAAAAATGAAGTGATCTTAAGAATATATAAATTCAATATTGGTATATGAGATACAAGAATATAGCAAAAATTGAAAGAGTGATATATAAATATGCTGGAGAAATTCATCTTCTTCCCTGGGCCCTGGATTCCTAGTGTGTAAAACGAAAACACTGTGCGAGCACTTCTGGCTCTTAGGATTCTGAAGTCTGCGTATAAATCTGCATTTCCCTTGTTCTATTCAGAACTGTTTACTCGGTGGGTGATGACCAGGGTGGCACTGTTCTTACAGATTAGTCACTTGGGTGGGAAGAGTTTTCTTAAAAGTTGGTATAACAGCCTTGGCCAGTGTTGGCTCAATTGATTGGAGCATTGTCCCATAAACCAAAAGGTTACAGGTTCAATTCCTGGTCAGGGCACATACCTAGGATGCAGGTTCTGTCCCCAGTGGGGTATATGCAAGAGGAATCCAACTGATGTTTCTCTCTCACATCAATGTTTCTCTCCCTCCCTTCCCCCTCTCTAAAATCAATAAGCATGTCCTTGGGTAAGAAAAAAAATAAACAAAATACACAATTCACTTTGAAAGAAAAGGTCGTATAACACAGATTACCCTTATTGTACCTATGCATCTTAGCAAAGAAGAAAAAAAAATCATGATAGAAAAGAGATCTCACATGCAGAAAGTTCTCAACTGACAAGATATGAGGTGGAAGAGGGTAAGACCCATTTATTTCTAAGCATCGTCATGCTTTTTAAAGCCTGGAAAATAAAACTTCAAACTGACTCTGACTTTTCTAAGAAAACAGAATAAACAAAAGCTAAGTACCATTGACCTGACCTAAATGCCCCTTCTTGGGCATTGTTAAGTACCCAAAGGTAATACAATGGTAGTTTCACTTGAAATGGTGATTACAAAAGAAAAGCAAAAAAGAGGACAGGAAAACAGCAAATCCAAACCGAGGAAGAGGTGTTCCCTCGTCTGCACGACAATCCACCTAAAAGCCACACCTGCACTTATGCAGGTGCTGAACTCCGCTGCTTATTCTTGGACCGTGGCATGTCTTCCCCGCCATCAAAATAAAGTAACCCACTTCACAAATCTACTTTCCAGTTGCTCCTCTTGATATACAGACTTTTTTTCAGCTTACCTTGCCCGCACTGTTTCTAGCAGCTGTCCCACACATCCCTCTTCAGGCCTTCTTTGTGTCCCTCCCACTGCCTAGAAGGCCCCACGAGTCTGTTTCATTGGCACTTCCACTACTCCAAGTCTACCGTACACCGGAGAGGCAATGTGACATTTTGGGATCACGGACTCCGGAGCCAGAGCGCATGAATTCTTACCCTCGCTCCACCATTTACTAGCTGAGTGTCAAATGTCTCATCTCAAACTGCTGACAATTAGGGCAAACAACCTGGAGGGGCCCTGGTCTAAACAAGTGGCGTAATATACAAGAAGGGCTTAGAGCAGTGCACTACTGAAAGTGTCAGTTACTACGACAGTGACATGATGACGAGGACAACTACAACATATTGTCAAGGACCAGGTCAAATGCTTCTTCTCCCCAAATCATTCCCTAAAACCTCTATCCGAAAGAAATCACTCTCTCCTTTGAACTCCTATATACTTTTAACCATCATCTCTCTGAGAACAACACGTCTCATTTTATATTGTTCACCCGTGTTGTCTCCCTTACGGGACTTTGTCTCCTGAGGGCACAATCCACCTGTCCTCATGTCCTCATGTCCTCATCACCTACAGATCCTAATACGGTGCCCTGATCACAGCACTCATTCACACATGTGTACGTGGGCGGGTATTTGGTCAGGAGCAGGACAAGCTGGCCAGCATGCAGGGCCTCACCACAACATCTTCCAAGATCTTAGTCGGGCAAGGTCTGGAATGAAATTCAAAGTATTCCTCCTCTGATTTCTTCTTTGATTCACGCTCCTGGATTCTCTTCTCAATCTCCAAATCAAAGCCAATGGGCTGAGTGGGCGGCTTCACAGCTGGCTTCTTGGGCAAGATAGGCCCACCTTCAAGAATTCTCGGATCAAGTTCCCGTGCTTTGAATTTGTATCTGTAAGGTGAGAGTTCAAATGATAACCACACACATAAAATTTTTTTTAATAAGATGAAAACTACATAAACAACAAAGGCCAAAACAGAAAAACAATAATCACTGAGCTTAGCCATCATGCAAGGCAAAATTTCTCTCCATAGCCATTATCTTTACTTCTAGAACAAAGAATAAATGAGGTAGGAAGTCCCAACATTCCCATCACCTTAAAAATTGGAGTTTCTCAGCCCCGACTGGTGTAGCTCAGTGGCTTGAGCGCGGGCCTGTGAACCACGCGATTGCGGTTCGATTCCCAGTCAGGGCACATGCCTGGGTTGCAGGCCAGTTCCCAGTGGGGGATACACAAGAGGCAACCACACATTGATACTTCTCTCCCTTTCTCCTTCCCTTCCTCTCTAAAGATAAATAAATTTTAAAAAAATTAAAATAATTTGCCAGCCCTGGAACTTAAAAAAAATGGAGTTTCTCTGAGGAAGCTCTCCCCCTTCTCAAAATCAGTACAAAAAGGAACGGAAGAAGGATACAGGAGACACTCCAGTGGTAACCCACATTCAGTTCCGGTTTTCTGTCTTGAACAATGCCTTGGGTAGTCAGGAGAAGGAAGGGCCCACCTAACCTAACCTCAGAGGACACTCCCTAATTGGAATCATAGGCAAGTTCTCCCACCGCACTACTGCATTAGCTTTTTACCAATTTGCACTCCAGGACATCTCCACAGTCCCACTCCCAAGGCTTTAAACAGAGGTGGGGGCACAGCCTACACAACCAGTAACTCAAACACTGTAAGTTCCCATGGCATGAAAATAGCAGCTGTCCCCTTATAGAACTGAAAGCCTGCGCAGGCTCCCGGAACTCCTCCTCTGATACCGCCGGGGGTTGGGTACTCACTGTTGCAATTTTTCGAGCTCCTCAGCCTCCTGATCCGCTGAACTTTTGCAGGTCACAGGCCTTGTGCGCTGTTTGGTTAGCAACACGGGAGTCTGTGGGTCTCTGCAAATCTTGGCCACGGCAGATTTGGAGGGTAACAGAGCTGTAAACCAAGATCACAGACATTCATGTGGCTCCCCAAGACCCCACTTACCTACAGGTGCTGAATCACCTTGGCAGCCCAGAGATGCCCAACCACAGATGCCTTCCACACTCAGCTCGGCTCACAGCAACCTGACAAACATGCAGTCAGGGGTATGACCACTGTGGCCTTTGGGGGAACTCAACCATGATCTTCTGAACATAAAGACCACCCGTGTCTAGTGAATTCCTTATCGCTGCACCAGCCTGTACTCACCTTCTATTGGCAATGCCCACTGTTTTGCTTGTTATTGAAAAGTAAGATTTGTATTTATTCTAGCTTTAAAATGAGGCCTTTCTAAAGACCAAGTAATGATTCCTAATTTTATAAGCTCCCTAAAAGCATCTGTATCAAAGTATCAAGACTACCTCTCACAGAAAGACAAATGGAGAAAGTTAAAAAAAAAAAAAACTGTCAAAGCATCAATATTAAGACCACCACCCAACATTACTCCAATAAATTCAATAAACATTGAAAAAAAAAAAGACCATCACTACCACTCATAGAAAACACTGATTTGCCTGGTCAGGGGCAACCATGTCAGTTTTCAAAATGATATAGAATGAGTCCTCTGATTTAGATGTATAAGGAGGTAGAATCCAAATCTATTTCTTTTATAACTAAGCAAGCCTTCAAGTACACACATAACCATTATTCAGCTTAAACTATTAAAAGTTTTAGCCCTGACTGGTGTCGCTCAGTGGATTGAGTGCGGGCCTGTGAACCGAAGGATCACGGTTCAATTCGCAGTCAGGGCACGTGCCTGGGTTGCAGGCCAGTTCCAAGCAGGGGACCCATGAGAGGCAACCATACATTGGTATTTCTCTCCCTCTGTCCTTCCCTTCCCCTCTAAAGATAAATAAATAAAAATCTTAAAAATAAATAAACAAAAAATAAATTAATTTTAAAAGGTTTTAAATAGCCCTGGCTGGTGTGGCTCAGTGAATTGAGTGCCAGCCTGTGAATCGAAAGGTCCCTGGTTCGATTCTCAGTCAGGGCACATGCCTGGGGTGCTGGCCAGTTAGGGGCATGAGGGAGGCAACCACGTGATGTTTCTCTCCCTCACTTTCTCCCTCCATGCCCCTCTCTCAAAAAGTAAATAAATAAAATCAAAAAAAAATTTTTTTTAAGTTTTAAATAAAAAGTACAGAATATAATTTTTATTTCTATTTGCTGGGACTGAGATTCAAAGAGGACATAAAAGACTCTAAAAGTCACATATTATTTGTAGAGTAATATTTAATATTTAAATCTCCATTAGGTTAAAAAAACCATTTTATTATTCTTACTAATATGACATGTGACAAATGGCTAAGAGAAGAACAAAAACAGTGCTAAGAAATGCTGCACTTAAAGGAGGTTGTCTGCCTACTGGACACGGCACTGAACGATGCCTGAGCAAGGGCAGAGAAACTGACCTCCAAAGGCAAGCCACCAGGTTCTGCTGTATCCATAATGCTGTCTGGTACTCTGCACTATTTTATGCCGCTTCTATTTAATTCTCCAACTTCTTTACCTCCCTCCTTGTAGTAATTATTTTCATAAAAATAGGAACTGTTAGACTAGAATCTTCTCACTGTTCACCGCCAAATCTACACCCACCAGCATTTGCACTCATTCCTCTCACTCTCCCACCCTCCTGTCAAAGAATGATCACTTCCCCTGTGCTAGGATCCTCCGCTACCTGCCTGTGCAGGGATTTCACCTTTGGTTACTGTCTCCTTCTGCTCTATCCTCAACGACTCCGTATGCAGACATGTTCAACTCTGACATCTCCCTCCACATTCTTAGCACTTACAATAATCTGTAATAATCTTTTTGTTTATCTCTCTCATTGAATTAGAAACTTAATGCTGAGTAGCACCAAGTCCATTTTGTTCACTTCTATACGCCCAACACGCAACAAAGTACCAGGTGTGTGGTGGTGAAAAACTTGCTGAATCACTGAACAAAAAGCACACAATCTTAAATGAATGGGATGCTTCCTTTTCTCTAGGCAAATAAATGCACTGGGACACTCTGACACACAGCGAAGACATCCTTGATGTATAATAGCACATCAGATAGCCCTGATTCCCCGTGGCCCGTTACTGACCGGGGTTAAGGTAGCTGATGGGCACAAAAGTGGACAGAGAGCTGGGTGGTCTGAGACATGCTCAACAATACGTTAGTTGTCTGCATGTAGGCATGTGCCATAGTTTAGCTCAAAAACTAGGATTTCAACTAAAGATAAATTATGCCCAAGATGTAAGCAAAAGGAATTTTAGGGGACACTCCAGCCAGTTAGGATATGAGTGAGAAACTTACTAATATCATCCTTCTTGCTCCTCAAGTGGTATCTGTTAGGGGTTCGTTTATAGAAGGCTTCCACCTGCTGTGCAAGAGGCACGTACGAAGAGGAAGTTTCATCAAACGTCCTCTTCTTTCCCTGGGACAGGTTGAAAGGCTTTATGATGGTGCACCCCTTAGTCACCTGGGCCTGTAAAGAAAGACATTGTCCCCAAATGAAACGTTGTAAGTGCTCAGATCTGCCACGAGTCACGCATTCAGCACAGATCAAAAGAGAGCCCATGGAAAACCAGGATTACTACACTCAGTCTGTCAGTTCTTGGGCACAAGCTATAAGCAGTCTAGTCCTGTCTTTTTCAAAAAGGAAGAAAGGACCCAGCACTTAGCAAATTGTCCTATGAAAGTACATAAAGTGATTTTTTTCACAAGTATGTTAATGTTCTGAAGCAATCAAAAGCAAATCTTTAGAATTAGAAGGTAAAAAAAAGCTAAAAAGGCACCCCATCCCCAATCCCATTAAAAAAACTGACAGGGCTTCTGGGGGTGGATCAGGTCAGGCAGCTGCCTGAACCAGACTCTCACACACTCCCAGAAACTGGCTGCTGAAGAAGCCTGCTCCCTGGAACACTGATTTGGATTCAACTGGTCTCTGACAGGAAACAAAACTCTTCCAGAACCTACATCTCAAAGAAAGAAACACACCCCAGGGATTAAGACGGAAGACTGAAACTGCAAGCAGAGATTCTTACCACTAGCATTTTCATTTAGGGTTGTGACTGCTTTCCTCAGGGCTCTGGCACAACGCTGCATCGCATTTGGGTGGTCTGCCCCAATCCCATTTCCCCCATAAATGCTGTTATATTTTGTATACTTTGCAAACACAAGAGTTCTCAAGAATTTTGTAATAGCACAAGCTGTAACAGGCCTGTGCTTACCCCTAATTCTATGTGTTTTATGTATATTCTCAATTTACTTTCCACAGTAACTTGGCAAGATGGTTTCCAGAGAGACAGCACTTTATCCAAGATCACAGAGCTAACAAGGGACAAAACTGAGGATTCAGATCTTACTTCAATCTTATTGTTGTAAGTAGCGACCACAAATGCTACAGCTGAAACCCTCCCTGAATTAGCAACGTGAATAGTCACTTTCACTTAGTTCATCAACTTACAGGAGACGGAGGATGCTTTCGCAGTTCAGATACAAAGTTCGCTTCCTTATACTCCTCCTGGTTCTGAGGATGTTGTTTGATTCGCTCATCTGTGCGGAAGTGGAAGTTGACTGACTTGGTTACCTGGCTCACCGATTTCTTCACGGGTTGTCCTGAGAAAGGAGCAGAGTAAAACACACAGGTGACACTAAGAATACAGAATATTAGTTTCTATCCAGGCCCTTTGGTCTTTCTGTTACCACGGATCTACCTTTGTTTACTCTCTACATATAACCCAATATTCACT
This sequence comes from Sturnira hondurensis, assembly GCF_014824575.4. Classification (NCBI taxonomy): domain Eukaryota; kingdom Metazoa; phylum Chordata; class Mammalia; order Chiroptera; family Phyllostomidae; genus Sturnira; species Sturnira hondurensis. The sequence goes on along the minus strand of NW_028076767.1, from coordinate 18,121,312 downwards.
CGTACTTATTCACTGAGTTGAGACTGTAGAGTTTGAGGCCCTTCAGTCAGATACAAACTGTAAAGAGGTAGCCAAGGAAAGAAAAATCCCATCTCCCAGGTGTGGCCACAGGTCTGAAAACACAGAGTAACTAAAATACTTCAGGTAAGCAAAGCTCTCAGTTGACTTTAAAAGCACATTTAACTAAATATCACCAAGAAGAAACCCTATGAAACCCCAAAGGTGCTTCTTCCCACCCAGGGAGCAGGGCTTCATAGCTCCACCCCCACCGATAAGAATTCTACGCCGGAGCAAAACGGAGCTCAGACGCCTTCAGCTCCTTCTGCCAAACTTCTCCTCCACAGGCTCAACTGAAGCCATTCGGCTTTCTCTTCCTCGGCCTAAGATAAAATGGGAAAACAGCAACAAAAAACTGGCCTGCCAAACTGCTCCATCCTCTGCCTAATCCTAGTCCTTTTTATTTTTTCTAATTTAAAAAGGAAAAAGGAGGGAGAAATTTACTCTACTTGAAGAAATGAAGGAAGTCCTACTGGGACAAGACCTCAAAAGACAGGCGTGACGGACACAGAGGAAGACTGCCCTCTAAGAAAGGTCCGATACGCGTGACGCGTTCTAGGGAATGATCATCGGGATGTAAATGGAGCCCGTGACCAGCCCTCTGAATAAACACGTTATTTCACGCCAACACCTGACCAAGAAAACCTTTTTTGCTATAGAGACTTCAAAACACCCGCCACGGTTTATGAGAAGCGCCCCTCATAAACCAGACTCAACCAGAGCCAAGCTGACCTGCTCCTGCGAGAGCAAATTTCTTGAATTCTTCATTCTTTTTCCGCATCTCCATCACCTCCTGCTGCATTTTCATGCTCTTCTCCAACTCTTGCTCCTCAGTACTTTTCAGAATCTTCTGCCTAAAGGGCAGATCAATAAAGGAGTTAAGAGAGGAGAAAGCAGCTCAATGGTTCAAACTAATTAAATGCCTTAAATTATATAATGCCTATATAACTAAAGGCATTATATAGGTTAGATTTTAAACCTGAGATAAAATAGTCAACCAAACAAAAAGCATTACCTAATAGACATTTAATTAGATAACCTACATATATACTCATCTTCACAGAATATTTGGGACTATTAACCAGATGTTTCTGACGCACTCAACACACAGTATAAGTTCCAGTTAGCACAGCCATTCTTAGTAACGAGAATGTCACCAAGCCCACTTATAGATAAACAGAAAAGGAAATGGACAATTCACCCAAGAGGAAATATGGAAAAGACGTTACATAACAGTAACACGTTGTCAGCAACCAAGCAAATACAAATTAAAATAACTGGATGCATCAACAACATGTCAATTAAATGGGGAACATTTTTTAAAGTAAAAAATGAAATGCAGATGAGACAAGGAAATAAAAATATTCAAGGCTAATAGCACTGTAAATTCATACATCTGTTCAGAAAGAAAGTTGGCAATGAACATCAACAGCCATGAAACTAGTCACACCCTTTGCCACGAGACTACCCGGAAGAAAAGGTTCTGCCTGTGACGATGTTCGCTGACGTTCACAACAGCAAAAAACTGGAAACTGCTTTTCAACAATGTTTAAATATCATTGAAAGGGTATTAATAATCTATCAAAAATTAATAAATGTGAAGATTTTATAGCAGTACAGAAAAAAAATCTAAGTTTCACGGTGAGTGACTAAAGCAAATCCAAAGGATATTTATATACTGGTTGTGAACAAAGACCAGAAGGGAGCTTGGCAAAATACAAACATTTGATTTAGGTAGTAAGAACCTTTACTTTTTCCTTTTGTATTTATTTTTATTTGCTTTAATAGTATTTTTTTTCCATGTTTAAGACTTGGGCAACCACCAGGATACAAAACAATTCACCTCACCGTGATTACAGCCTTAGGCCTTTCTCAAGTCCCACCCACAGCAAACGGACCACAGACGCACCCACGTGTAACTGTGCGCCACTGACTCGAATGCGCAAGTTCAGGAAAGAAGCACACATACCTCACGGGCGGTATACAAGGCACAGTGTGTCTGCCCTTGGCTTTCTCTGGGGACGACTCATTCTTGCCAGACGTATCTTGATGAGCACTATCTTCCTCTTCTGGCTTCTTCTTATTGTTAGAGCTTGAGTTCAAAAGAACAAAAAATATCCTCTTAATTCCCCAAAGCATAGCCTGCTCTAGCCTACTCCCCAGACCTACCGCATGACTTCAGCTTTCTCACTCTTCAGGAAAGCAAACATGCTTCAAGCACAGGATTCTTCCACCAGAACCGTCAGGGCACACACACCACTGGCTACAGTGGGTAAGCTGAAGAACACCAGTAACAGTCGGGGTGACAGTGGTTTGGTGATGGTGCAGGAGGGCGGGACTGATTCCAACGGCTCGTCATCGAACACACCAAGGGCAGACAGCTGCCTTCCCAGCATGTGTGCCATTGTCTTTGTTCTCAGTAAAACCCCAGTTTTGTTTAGGGCAAAAATGCACGGAGGCAAAAGTACTGTACTTGGGCAACAAGCTCTACCGCAATGAGGAGGGACCCAGGACACAGCCGGACAACTGAGATATGACAAGGGTTTCTGGAAAATATTTCACTTTGGCAATACGGGTGCCGCCCCTCTTCCTTTGCCTTCTTTTTCTCTCCAACATGGGTGTGATATCTGGAGATATAGCAGCTCTCTTGTGGCAGGAGGGCAAGAAGCACAGGAGGAAGCTAAGAAATACAGAGCAGCCACCTCCAGCAACAAGCGAGAACTAAACGCCACGACACAGAGATGCTGCCCAGCATCGTTCAGCTGCTGAACCGAGGCCAACAGCAAACCTCTGCGAAGCAAATAAATAACTATTCCGTAACCCTCTCAAGCCGAACAGATAAAGTACATTCCTGACTGATAAGGGTAAGAGCACCATATATTCTGCTGACTCTAACCATGGGGGCAGATGGGGGTAAAATCTACGCCAGCGGACAGGCACGGTGGCGACTTACACTCTCATTCTTTTGGAGGGTGGAGTTTCACTGGTGATTCCAGGGTTAGAACATCTCTTAGCTGTCGTTTTTACATGGTGTTTTTCTTTCTGGGCCAAATTCTTCCGAGCAGAGAGTCTAACAGATCTTCTGTGGTAGAGGAATGGACAAAATTTATCTGAAATAAGTATGTCTACTACAGATATGTAAATGTTCTTCAAAAATGTGAATGTATGTCACACGACAAAGGGCTATGAAAAGTTTAGTGATATTATTTCCACTCTAAAAATCTAACCTCTTCTTATCTTACTGATAGTTTTTGAAATCTCATCAGAAAATATTGGTACTTAAATGCATTGGTGTTTGCAAACCAGACCTCAATAAAGCTAACATTCTTTTCTAAGCCAAAGGCCATCAATCACCTAGTAGAATTCCCTTCTTTTATAAGTTAAAATAAGTCAAAAGAGATGGGGTGACTTGACCAACCCTGTGACACAGCTAAGTGCTGTCAGAATTGAAATTAGAGATCAGATCTTCTAGAAACTGACATTTCCTCATTTTTCTTTTAGCCACATCCCTCTTTTTTGTTAAAATATAACACACACCAAAAAGTGCACCACACAAAAATTACGTTACATTACAAAACGAAATCACATTAGACCTTAGACCTTAGGTCCGTTCCTTAGACCTTCTGGTCTAAGAAACAGAACACAGGCAGCAGCTGTACACGTGAACACAAGAAGGCAGCTGCCTTCTTGACTTGTTACAGTAATTGTTACTTTTTGTTTTAACCATTTTACCACATAAGGGTGCATCCCATAAATATGGTACATTAGTTAGGAAAGAAACAAAAATAAATCTTTATAATATAATCAAACTACTGCAAGTATTTTATTCCGTTGGGTTTACTTCACTGAGATTTTTACTTTACTTTGTGAGATTCAATCCAGACTGATTCACGCAGCTTTGGTTCACTGTTCCCAACACCGCATTCACTGCAGGAACGTACTGCTGAGTGTCCAGCCCAATGCTGATGCCCTCGTCTCTTGGTGCATATGTACGCACGCTGCTGTTGGGGATGCTAAGTCCTAGGATTGCTGGGTCATGGCACACTGGTTAAAACAACTGAAGTTGTTTTCCTAAGTGCTCGTACTGATTTGTGCAAGTTTGTCAGTCTCTTCTGCCTCCCTCTACATCCTCCTGAATACTAGGTATAATCAGGTGGTTTAATTTTAGCCATATTAGTTGCTACGTAGTAGAACTTCCTTGTGGTTTTAATTTGCTTTTCCCTGATTAACAGTTGAGACTGAGAGACTTTTCATGTTTATTGGCCATTTGATTACCTTCCTTCATAAGTGCTAGTAGTTCGAGTCTCTTCCTTATTCTCTATGGGTTGTCAATCCTATACATCTTTTTTTAATCTTTATTATTGAGCCTATCACAGATGTCCCCCCTTCCCTTCCTTTCCCCTCTTTCATCCAATCTCCTGTCCCCTCTCCTCTGACAGTTGTCGGTCTGTTGGTTGTTAATCCTCTTCCAAGTGATTAGTAGGAAGCCTTTATATACTATAAATATGAGCCCTTTGTAGGTTTTATCTGTTACAAATATCTTTTTCTACTATAGAAGTTGGCTTTTTACTCTCTTTATATTATCATTTGACTAGATAAAGGTGCTCAAATACATCAACTCCCGCCTTTCTGTGTGTATTCTACTAAAAAAATCTTTCCCTATTCTAAGGTCCTAACTATACTCTCCTGTATTTTCTTTCCTTTCTTTAAATGTTTTATTTATTTTTAGAGAGAGGGGAAGGAAGGGAGAAGGGAGGGAGAGAAATATCGATGTGCAAGGGAAACATCAGTGTACCCCTTGCACCTCTGGACACCCTGCACCAGGGACCTGGCCCACAACCCAAGCATGTGCCCTGGGCGGGAATCGAACCAGCGACCTTTCAGTTTGCATGCTAGTGCTCAATCCACTGAAGACCACCAGACAGGGCTCTCCTGTATTTCCTTGTATGAATTTTAGCTTTCACATTTAGATCTACAACCTACCTACAACTGACTGTTTTATATGGAGTGAGGTAGAGGCCAAGTTTCATTTTGTTCTGTTTGGATAGCCATTGTCCAAGTATTTAATGAAGGGACATTCAAAAAAAAAAACTTTCCCCACAGGTCTGCAATACTTTCTCATATATCATTTCCATACATGGGAAAGTGAGTTTCTGTTTAATTTCACTGGTCTCACTATTGTGATAAAGCAACACGTCCATGGAAAATTATTAGTACAGACTAAGGTCTTGTTGACTCGTAATTTCTGTGTCAAAAGAGTCTTGGCCATCTTTCAGCCTATCCATCTGCACCATGTGAAAATAAAATAGTAGAGAATTTATATGACTGCCTATACCGTCCTATTCTGCCTGCTGCTCCTTTCTAGACTGGGCATCTCGGGACCACGACAGATCTGAGATCTGAGATAACAGCACCAATGTTTTGCCCCTCATACATTTTCATAACACTGTAATTTACAAAGCACTGTCACATGTTATCTTATTTGGACCTTTCTTACAATTAGCTCCTTTGCACTCTCAGTAAACTGAGGTTTCTCAATAGTAGAGGGTAACTGACTTAAAAAAAATTCAGGTCTTCTGACTCTGACGGCAACTATGTTCTTGCCACACCATCATCTCCAGAAAGCTTTCTGGAATTCAGTCCGGATGAGGGACAATTTTAGCAACCATATACATAGGCAACACAGAGAAGCCACGGCACTAACACTGCTTTCCTGGGTTCTGCAGGAATCTGTGGGACGCTGGGTCTCTTTTCCACGTGCCCCACCTCACAATCTAAACATGGAACGGGGACCACAGAATCAGCCACGTCTCTAAAAACTCCTGTGACAGACACCAGGCTGGTAGGGATTTCATAGAATTCTTTGATTCAAATGGGCCTCTTTACCAGAAAAGATTAGTGTAAGTGTGTGATACCACCCTCAAAAGTGATACTCTTATGCCAGCATACAGCTCTGCAAGGGGCAATTTCATTACTTCTGAGCAATAACATTATAAATATTCTGTCACTGCTCTTCCTTGAGGATAGTCTAGGTGATGTCAAAGTATAAAGCAATAAACACTCCCGCACTTTAAACTCTGGGTGGGTGGCAATCACTAACGGCGAAAGGTGTGAGATTGCTGGTGCGAGACTGCGGGGTAACCTACCCATCCATCCATTTTTTTCATTCATAAAATATTTCTTCAGCTTTGGCTCCGGCCAGGCACTGTTAAGCACTAGGGATACACGATACTTGCCCTTATAAAGTTTATTTACAACAAGGTACAAAAAATCTGTCAAACAGCCATAAAAACGTAAAATTGTAAAAATTTTACAATTGTAAAAGGTAAAAAACGTAAAATTGTAAAAATTTTAAAAATTGTAAAAAAAATGTAAAATTGCAGCCCACATTGACAGTGCAAATAGCAAGGGCTTTGGAACCAAACCAACCAGCTTGAATCTGGCTCTGAAATAGTTTTTACCTTGGACAAGCAACTCACTATTTCCAGCCCTTATACAACTCATAAATGTTATGAAGATGAAATAAGGCAACATAAAAAGTCTAAAACAATACAGGACACCTAGTAGATGCTCTGTCCAGTAAGCATTCATTGAACATCATTAATATTACCACCACCTTGACCCCGAAACTTACCTCTGAGCCTGGGATGGAGTATTTCTTGAGTTGGTTCCCTTGACCTTCAGGGAAGAACAAGCACTTGAGGGAATGGACTGTTGCACCAGATTCTCTTTTTCTGATTCTTTGTAATAAGTGTTGTCAGCTGCAGGAGAGTAAAAACAAGGCAGCACTCAAATCTCAAGAAAATCAGTTAGAAATAAGATATACAGGATGGGGCAAAAGTAGGTTTATAGTTGTTTGTATGGAAAGTAATACAATAATTAACAAATAAAAACACGAGAACAAACTGTTTCACGTACTCGCAACTGTAAACCTACTTTACAACCTATACATATGACCTAATACAGAATTCTAGATCGAAACTTTTATGTGTGTGTGCATATACATACAGCCCTCCTAAGCAGAAAAACCTTTATTTCTAGTGAAACGTTCCACAGACGACCAATTTATAAAAGCTACTTTGGTTGAAGCAGAAAGAAAGTATCCAGGGTCCTGCCTACTTGCTAGCCTAAGGCACCACCTCAGAAAAAAACATCCCCGAAAGATAAAACTTTAAAAGCTCTCCCAGAGAAAAAGAAACCACCTAAGATGCAAGGAAAATATGATAAGCTGAATTCCTTATCAGCAACAGGACAGAAAATAAAAAACAAACAATGCCTTCAGAGCAGTTAAAAGTGGTTTTTACTTTACCATTCTATATTAAGTCAAACTTTCCATCGTATCTGAAGGTGGAACAGTGACATTTTCAGACACGAGAGAACTCAATGTTCTCGTCTCCTGCACCTAATCCTGGGACGCTCCCAGAGGATGTACAGTCCAGCAAAGTGAAGGACAAATAAAAGAATTCAAGGAAGAGACAGACTACCCAGGGAATAAGTCGGCAAAGATATTGAGAAGATACAAAAAAAATCCTCCCCCCCTAAAAACAGTTATAACTTCCAAGGACGACTGTCCAATATGACAAAAATGTAAGTAACCGATGAAGCTTAAAGTGAATCGACCTGACCCTGGTACCAGGACCATCTCCATGTGGCCCAAAGGTCCTACCAGCGGAACTGAGGAGAAACAGGAGAACCGAGAAGGGATGCAGCTGTACATCCCACTAACTGACCTCTCATGGAATATAGTTACAGACTCATAACAATGTAAATACTGCTGATATAACCATATCATCATGCAGTATGGGTACAGCCACAGTTTATAACAGTGAGAATTAAAAGATGTAGCAATTGAGAATAGGGACGGGTATAAGGGTGGGAAGGGGAATAAGATATTTTATCACTAAATATTATGATGTTACCACAGCCATATGAAACAGAAAGAGAAAAAAAAGTGCTGTGAGAATACTAAGGAAGGAATAATCAAGTAAAGACTTCATGGGAATAACAGCATTTGATAGTACAGCTAATGAACTGAGCCTCGATAAAAGAAGAAAACTCTGCCCTGGCCAGTGTGGTCTCTCTTTCTCCCTTTCTTCCCCTCTGTCTAAATAAAAATGAATAAATATTTTTTTTAAAAAAGAAACTCCAACTATATGACAGGGGAGAAAAGGCCACGAAAATACATTTCATGCATTATTTATTCCAGAAAATATCATTTGACTCATTCTCGAAAGAAGTTTTTGAGGGGGAAGAAAAAGACAAAGAAACAAAAAAAACGATAGCATGTAGCCTATGTCAAGGCTACAACAGAGACACTTATCCTAATTAAAAGGAAGAGATGATTATATTAAATTTTAAAAAGATGTGCCAGAAGAAGAGAAAGAGCAAGAAATCGGAAATCTATTTGAAAAAATGCTGAAATAAAACGTCCCTAATTTGGTGAAGGAAAACAGACATGTAAGTCCAGGAAACACAGAGAGTCCCATAGCAGATGGACGCAAAGAGGCCCACTCCAAGACACATCATAATTAAAATGCCAAAGGTTAAAGAGAAAGAGAATCTTAAAAGCAGCAAGAGAAAAGAAGTTAGTACCTACAGTGGGGGCGGGGAGGGGGTACCCAAAAGACTGTTAACTGATTTCTCAGAAGAAACTTGCAGACTAGAAGGGAGTGGCAAGACACATTCAAAGTCATGAAAAGCAGAAACCTAAGGCCAAGATTGCTCTACCAGGCAAAGCTATCATTTAGAATCAAAGAGCAGATAAAGAGCTTCCCAGACAAGAAAAAAACTAAAGGAATTCACCATTACCAAACCATTATTATATGAAACGTTAAAGGGACTTATTTAAGAAAAAGATCAAGGCCATGAACAATAAAATGGCAAAAAATACATATCAACAGTTGAATCTAAGAAAACAAACTAAACAAACAAGAAGCACAGAGACAGAATCATGGATAGAGAGCATTTTGATGGTTGCCAGATGAGAGGGGGTTTGGGGGATTGGGTGAAGAAGTGAGGGGATTTAGAAGTATAAATAGATAGTTACAGAATAGCCACGGGGATGTAAAGTACAGTACAGGAAATGGAGAAGCCAAAGAACCTACACACATGACTCATGGACATGAACAAAGTGGGGGGACTACCTGAGGTAGTGGGGGGTGCTAGGTGGAGAGGGGGAGCTAAGAGGTAAAAATCAGGACAACTGTAATAGCATAAGCAATAAAATATAATTTAAAAGGGGGAAAAAACAGAATCCCTCCAGCCACTGAGGGTCAATCACTGCTCAGAGTTGGCTCACTCCCATGTTCTGTGGAGTGTACTATCACTTAATAAATCTGCTCTCTCATTCTGCTATTTAAAAAAAAATGAGTACAGGCCTGGCTGGTGTAACTCAGTGGATTGAGCGCGGGCCTGTGAACCACACGATCGCGGTTCGATTCCTAGTCAGGCCACATGCCTGGGTCGCAGGCCAGTTCCCAGCAGGGGACTCACAAGAAGCAACCATACATTGATATTTCTCTCCTTCTCTCCTTTCCTTCCTCTCTAAAGACAAATAAATAAAATCTTAAAAAAAAATGAGTACAAGTGAAATGAGAAATCTGAGTAAGATTGGTGGGTTGTTCATCACATTGCAATAGTATATAAATGTATCAAATCAAGTTATACTGAAACTTATACAATGTCAATTACATATCAATTTTTTTAAAAAAATGAGTCAAAGAAAATAACAAAAGGTAAATTAAAAAGTAATTTGAAACCCTGGCTAGTGTAACTCAGTGGATTGAGCGCAGGCCTGTGAACCAAAGGATCACGGTTCGATTCCCAGTCAGGGCACATGCCTGGGTTGCAGGCCAGTTCCCAGCGGGGGAAGCGAGAGAGGCAACCACACATTGATATTTCTCTCCCTCTCTCCTTTCCTTCCCCTCTAAAGATAAATAAATAAAAACAATTTTTTAAGTATTTTGAATGGAATGAAAATGAAAACACAACACATCAAATTTGTGGGATGCCACTTAAGCTTTTCAATCATGTGCTGTAAGAATTTTTAAAGCATGCAATTCCTGACTGATTTAGGCCCTGATCTCTTTTCCCTTAGATTGACTAATTCAAAACACAACAGTCAACAACACAACAACAGCCATCCATTGTGATGCCCCATCTTGAACCATAAATATAAAGTTGCATTTTATTGGTCATGTCACGTGATAAGGTTGGGTCCGATTGGTTAATTCTTGGTACCAGAAATCCTTTTATACAAGAATAGGCACCTGACTTAAAAATTCATTTTGGAACAAAAAGGATAGGTAATTACTTTTTTTTTCCTTTTGGTAAATCAACCAAAATTATTTTCTGGTGTGCCATAGAATTTTTGTAATATTAGTTTATTGGGCCATGAGATAAAAACAGGTTGAAATTGCTGCACTAAAGGAGTATTTGGGGGGAAATTTACAATAGCAAACACATTAAAAAAGAAAATCTCAAATCAATGACTTCAGCTGGCACCTGAAGAAACCAAAGAAAGAAGAGCATATTGAACTCATAGAAGGGAAATAATAAGGTCAGAATGGAAATCTATAAAACAGAAAACAGAAAAACAATAGTAAAAAAGTCAACGATAAACTGATCGTAGTGATGGCCGCACACTACTCTATGAACATACTGCAAGAAACAATGAAATGTACACTTTAAGTAGGTGAATTACATATGTAAACTATATCTAAATAAAGCTATGCCTTCAAAAAATTATTTTCAAGAATTTATGACCTCTGATCAAATAAACAATATTCTACAGATTTAGTAACCACCAGTTTAAATGTCAATTATCTTTTGAAATCAGACACATGACTCACAGAATTCTTAGATAATATAAAGCAGTACATTCTTTCCTCCTACTGATTTATCTCCCAGCCAGGCCCATGTTATGTTAAATCTTTAGTAAAAAGAAGATAGTTATGTATCTATCAATCAGATTCTATGTTAAGAAATTATTTTAAAAGTGTAGCACATCATCCACTTCCCCGTTCACCATGAAATGAATGAATTAGCCCATTTCACCAGTAACTAACCAAGGGATGCAGCATTTAGTAATTCCCCCGGATCCCTCGGGCTCCTAACACACTGCCCCACCATTCTGCCAAGGAACTTTTTCCTATGTTCTCTCTTACCTGGTCTCAAAGGTGTGACAACAGCTTGCTGAGGATTTGCCTTTCTCAAAGGAGTTTTGTCTGGAAAAAGCCCCGTCCCATTCTTCCCGGGAAACTGAATCTCCAAATTGGCCTTCTCCTCTGTGAAAAGGTGAGAGTGTCAGCATCTAAACAAGTAAAATAAGTCAGTACCACGCACTTACAATGGGGCCTAACGCCCTTACCAATACACTTCTAACTCATCTGGCAAGTACAAAGCAAAGTTCTGGTGATTAAAAAAAAAAGACACATTATACCTCAGAGATAGAGACTGAAAACTATCACTGAAACACTGGCAACACTGAACAACGTATCACAATGAAGAAGCGCAGACTCTGCACTGTGAACAGCTCCTTGTCTTTGCTCCATGCACATTTAGGACTGCACAAGCATGAACCGGCCTTATCCACCACCCATGCACATCGTGCTCCTTCGAAAGAGCACTGTAACCACCAAGCTCTGCTGGGATCACAGGGCCATCTGAGGGTCTGAGCTGAGGTTCTTCTTCAGCTGGAATGGTGATGGGGTTTCTGAGGGAGGACCAGACCTGGGCTCTATGCAGAAATTTTACCTTAGGTTCTGCGTGCCCAAAAGTCAGCATAAGGCAATGAAACGCCTGTCTGCCAACAGTCTACTGATGGACTGAAGTGTCAGGACCATGGTGAGCCTCAGCAATAGCAAAGTACATGTAACACTGATTGCAACTGTGTAAAAATGTGATTATTTGGAAGAAGTTACAAACTAATATATTAGCACTGAGGTGCATTTGAAAAAACAGTGGGCTTACTTTTTTTCTTTCAGAGAGTATTTAATAGTTTTGGTATATTAATAGTTCTTTTTTGTGTTAAAGAAAAACTTAGGAAAAGACTGCACACAACCCAACCACTCCCTCAGGGTTTCCGTGGAGCAAGGGCAAGGGAAGACCCCTGCAGGGCAGCCGGTCACTCGTCCACCTTCCTCCCACACCACTTCCAAGAGACCTCTCTTCTCAGGACCCCCCACTAAAGTCCTTTCCCAAGAGAAGGGCATGTGCCCTCACACATTTGGACTCTGCATTATCCGTGCTAAGTACAGCTGCAATGGAATCATTTTTGTCCTCTATCGATACTGATTTATCTTAATAAGGAGTAAAAAGGACATGAGAAAGAATTAAATGAAGGGGCCCCAGCACCTACTATCCAGGCATATCACTCATTTGTCTCACATATTATTCCAAAGTAAAGTAACAACATAACTATTCTTATTTATTGTTGGCCTGCTGTCGGGTTTGCGCCGTATCGCATGACCCAACATCAGGTAACTCTACCTCTGTTTAGGGCCCAGGCTCTGAGTAGCATAATCCATCCATTTAAAAGTTAATTGGGGCCCTGGCTGGTGCAGCTCAGTGGATCGAGTACCTGTCGGCAAACTGAAAGGTCACCAGTTTGATCCCCAGTCAGAACACCTGCCTGGGTTGCAGGCCAGGTCCCCAGTGGGTATGTGCAAGGTGACTGATCCATCTCTCACACATTGACATTTCTCTCCTTCTTTCTCCCTCCCCACCCCTTTCTCTAAAAATAAGTAAATAAAATCTTCTTTAAAAAATGAACTGGGGAGGGTTTAGCCAGTGTAAGGGGAGTGTAGTTATAAAAGGACAACACAGGGCTCCTTGTGAGGTGAGAACTGTTCACCATCTTGGCTGTGGCGGGAGACACGTGAACCTCCACAGGTGGTGAAATCACAGAGGACTTAACACATACAGATGAAGACGAGCACGAGTGAGATGGGAAATCTGAGGAAGTGTGTGGATTGAATCACTGTCATATTCTCGTAGTAACATACTCTATGCCCAAGGACAAGTGGAGCAAATTTGTATGTGGCTGCCATCATTGTATTTTAAGGAAATATGGATTTCTGGATTTCCCCATCTGTTCCTAAAGTTTAAATATTTGTCATTCTTAACTACAAAATAACATTGACTTACATCGATAGTCCATTCCCAAAATACTGGGCACTTCAGAACAAAGCAAGCCACTAACCCTTAAAACGGCCAGAGAAAGCAGACACGTACCAAACCAGGAATCTATGTTTTGGGTGTCTTCCTCATCATCCAAAGAAGTAAAATTGATGAAGTCCGTGGGAGCATCGTAGGAGTAAGAAGAGGCTTTAACCTGCGACATTGTCCCCACCTTGGCACAAAAGAGCAAGTTTTTCCAATATTAGTGTCACTTTTCTCAACAGTTCACCTTCTAAGTAAAGAAATGGTTCAGCAACTTGACGGCACCTGCCTCACTTTTCAATCAAACTGAGCTAACCATTCTTTCTGGTAACTTGCAGATACTCCTTGAGGTAAATATGGTGGGATTAGAAAGAGGCGAAGTTTGAGTACTTACCGCACATGCCAGGCACTGGGCTAGATGTTCTACATTCATTATTCTGTTTTCCCCTCAATCTACCGTTCTCTCATCTGATTTACTCTCTGTTGCAAACACCCTAATTTCTGAAAAACACTATTAAATTTTATACCCTCCAACCAAAATCCTATCAGTCAAAGTCCAATTCAACTCTCTATAAACTGTTTCCCCATTTCTACCTATCACACAGAACTACTGCCCCTCCAAAGCCAGAGAGCTTTGTTTACCATCCAACTTTATATTAGTTAACTATGCAAGTGTCTCTCCTAGCAGACTATTAAGCTCCCGAAGACAAGAATGGATACTGGCCCTGACTGGTGAGGCTCATTTGGCTGGGCATTGTCCCACAAAGTGAAAGGTCATGGTTTGATTCCTGGTCAGGGCACATGCCTGGGTTGCAGGCTCCATCCCCAGATGGGGCGTGTGCAAGAGGCAACAGATCAGTATTTCCCTCTCACATCAGTGTTTCTCTCCCTCTCTTTCTCCTTCCTTTCCCCTCTCTCTAGAAATAAATAAATAAGATCTAAAAACAACAACAGTAACAAAAAAAAACCAGGATGATTAGTTTTTAAAAAAGAAGAGTGGAGCCCTGGCTGGTGTTGCTCAGTGGATTGAGCTCGGGCCTGCGAACCACACAATCGAGGTTCGATTCCCAGGCAGGGCACATGCCCAGGTTGCAGGCCAGTTCCCAGCAGGGGACTCATGAGAGGCAACCATACATTGATGTTTCTCTTCCTCTCTCTTTCCTTTCCCCTCTAAATATAAATAAATAAATCTTTAAAAAAAAAGAATTTAATTTAAAAAAGAAGAGTGGATTTTACTCATTTGTGTATACCTAGTCCATCAAGGTGCCTAGTATCTTAGTAAGAGCTCAATACAGTTTTGCCAAGTATAGGTTTTCTTCCCTTATTTTCATAAAAATATTGTTCCTGAGCATGAAGAAAAAGATTTTAAGTGTGTGTGTGTGTGTGTGTGTGTAAAACAGGTATGACATGTAGATTAAGTACAAGAAAGAAGTCAAAGACATGGGCCCGTCCTGTGTACCAATTCTACACACTGCGCTACGGAAACCTGCGCAGGTTTAAAGTCAGCCCCCACTTCAGCCTGTATGGTTGAAAAAGAGCTGGAAGTAGACTGAAAAATAGCCTAAAGGCCACACTCACTGGCAAAAAATTTCCTATGAACCCAATGAGCCATTTGTCCTCACCTAGGGAACAACACGTACTTAAGGCAGTCTGTATCTTAGAAGGGAAGACCAGTAATCACTTGCATACACATTTGTCAAATTAAGTATCTTTCTTTAAGCCCTTACTTAATGTTATAAAAAAATACATGCTCATTAAAAAATTAGACCACAAAAAATTTATAGATTTTTAAAAAATCTACAATGTCACACTAGTCCAGCCTCTCTCCCCCACTCCATATATACAAACTTTAAAAAAATGGGATCACTTGACATTTGTATATGTTTACATATTTCTATGCCAATAAATGTCAGTATATCATCAATGGATGACTATACTGGTTTACTTATCCCCTACATTTAGGCTTTTCCCGCTATTTTCACTTTAAAGATACTACTAGAAAAATATCCTTGGAGCTGAATTTCGGTACACAATCACAATTCTTCCCTTAAAGTAATTTCTTAAGATGGCCCTGGCTGGTGTGGCTCAGTGGATTGAACGCCAGCCTGTGAATCAAAGGGTCACCAGTTTGACTGCCAGTCAGGGCATGTGCCTGGGGTGTGGGCCAGATCCCCAGTTGGGGGTGTGTGAGAAGCAACCACATATTAATGTTTCTCTTCTTCATTTTCTCCCTCCTTTATCCTCCCTCGAAAAATAAATAAATATATTTTAAAAATTTCTTAAAGATGGACTTGCTGGCTCTTGATATATACTGTGAAAATGTTCCTCAGAAGAGTGATGTCCACTTACATTACCAGAAAGGTGTGCCAGCTCCCCAAACGGTCACCAATTCTAGGCACTAATGGCCCTCAGTGTTCATTTTCTCCACATTATACCACTACTATACACTGAGAGAAATCGTAAGAGTCCTTACACCCGACTTCATTGCTGCTCAGTGGTTTGGCCAGCATTTCATTAGCTTCTCTCAGTGGCCTGGGATAATTCAGAAGCTACTTCAGTTCCTCAGACACATTTGTTCTGAGCTGTTTGGCTTACATAGTGACATCAATCTACAGACTAAAGAACGTCATCTTCCCGTGGTCTCCCTATGTAATCAGAACTCCACAGATACCTTTAAATAATGCCCTGGCTGAGGAACTTAGTGTAGAAACACGACATTTTGGAATTGGGAGGGATCTTAGACAACAAATAGCTTTTGCAGTTTATAGATAAGGATTAGTAGATGCAAAAGGGGTCCTCCAAGATCACTCGGCAATAATACTAATGATGATGGTAAAAACAGTTACCAAAGGCACTTAGGTGTGGCAGGTACCATGAAATACTAAATACATATTATTCCTAATACTCTGGACAACCCTGTAAAGCAGTAATTACCATCCCAGCCCCAAAAGAGGAAGCTGAAGGTAAGAGAGATTAACTGACTTGCCCAAACCCTAACTGGCATGGCTCAGTGAGTTGGCTATTGTCCTGCAAACTGAAAGGTCGCTGGTTCAATTCCCATTCAGGGCACATGCCTGGGTTTCAGGCCAGGTGCCAGGTTGGGGGTGTGCAAGAGGCAACTGATCAATGTTTCTCTCCCTCTTTCCTCTCCCTCCCTTCCCCTCTCTCTAAAAATAACTAAATAAAGTATAAATAAATAAATGACTTGCCCAATATTGCACAGTTACATAAAAGCAGAATTAGATCTAGAACTGAGGATCCTGACTTCATTCAGCACGTTCTTTCCATATTGTCCTTCGCACCCTGTGAATTACAGAAGCGCATTAATGTAGTTAAGGTTTCTATTTTCATAGAAAGTAGTGACGTATTTATTCCCAAGTAGATCTACTCTCCATAGTCTTTTGCACTAAATAGATAATTCTTTATATCCTCATTCTAATATTTTCACTGTCCCTCATTTCTACTTTCAGTATTCAACTTAACTCAATAAGCTATTTCTTAGCGATCCACTCAGACACTTGCGAAGGGCCCTAAGATGCAGTCCTGATGATACTGCAGCTCCTTTCTCACTAATACTCAAGGACGAAACCCCAAGTCTCATACAAAAAGTAGATCTGGTCTCAGACACCAAGGGATTTAAGTCTAGACAGTAGCCAAAGTCCTATATTCTCAATAAATAAGACAGTACACAATATTTAAATTCTATAGTATGAACTTTAAGTATAAAGGGAATTAGATATTAACATAGCTTAAGTCAAGCCATTGTTAAATATTTTTCATTGAACATCATCAAAACAGTAGGAAGCACACTATAATGGAAGTCACCTCCTTGACTGCGACCTTCCAAGCTTGGGAGTAGCCACAGGGCAGTTCTGGCCAAAGAGAAAACTATAAATCTGCTGTGGGATTCATAGGAAAACTCTTACATTCCTGATACAGCTGCAGTGCCTGTCCCTACCCTTTCCTTTCACCTTCCTTCTTGCCTTGACGGCAGTTACAATGGCTACAAGTATAGTAGCCCCCACTACGCAGGAGTGGATGGCTAAGAGCAGACACTGACCCTGACATCACTGAGCGAGTGATCACTGATGATCAAGTATCAGCAGCCACCTACCTCCAGACAGTAATACTATTCCTGTATAAGCCACTGCAGTTACATTTTCTGTCACTTATAGCTAAAAAGAATCCCAACAAATACAGAAGTCCAGAATTCTCGCCCTGCCTCTGGTATTTACTAGATGTGTGTGGCAACAGGCAAGTCACTCTACCTTTCTGCCTTCCTACTTCCCATAAACAAATTAGGAGATATTTTGAATGCTATGAATACATACAACCATAAAATATTATCACTGCTTTTGACTTATTGATACCTTTCCTCTCCTTGACCAAATTTCTATTCAAAGGACCCTTACTGAAAGATTCCCCAGTGACTGACAGTAGTTAAAATTCCCCTTCTACAAGGAGGAAGTTCTCCTGTTCTTGTGAACAAACATGCTGGAAGACATGGGAAAATCCTGGATTCCCATGATCTTAATGCCTAACCCAGGTCACTGGGAACACTTCCCAGGCAGGGATGTAATGAAGACAACTACAGCTGGGGGAGGGAAGAGGCAGGAATGTAATTTGCAGCAACCCCACTTAGCCTCCTAAGAATCATGATTCCACCAAAGCTGCTGCTGAAAACCACCTGGAGAGTAATCAAATGTAACCCCTCAGACTCTTTCTTTCTTTTAGTTACGGATCTACACTGCCAGCCTCTTTGGAGGCTACTTGCATTTTTCTTTTTGCGAGATCTTTCCAAACATAAAAATTTGTCTTACAGATATGTATTTACACATATATAAAAGTATAAGAAAGTTCACTATAGAATTGTGCATAAAAGCCAAAAAACTGAAAACCCAAATTCCAACAATAAGAGATTTGTTGAATGAATTATGGCACAAACATATATGTAATAAAATATTAAGTAACTTTTCATATGTGGTTGTATGTGCAGAATGAGCTCCGAGCTATTAAATGAGAAAAGCAAAATGCAGAAGTGCACGTTCCCATTCATGTTAACAAGAGAGAAAAGGGTGATGTGTACATATATGTACCCTTGTACATACACAGTCTACTATGGAAGGAGACACAAAGATGTCAACAATATTTTTCTCTGGGAAGAGAGCTAGGAGTTCTGAGTCAGAAGAAATCTTTTTATTATGTGAACTTTATACTCTCTGAATATGTTTTATTATATTAATGCATACCTTTTCAGCTTAAAGAACTGGTTAAGAAGTATAATAAATACCCCTAAATCTATGTTTATAGGGCTTTCTGAAATTTTTATAAATATTCTTAAATCCAGCAATAACTGTTAAAACTCTTGATTTCTGGAAAAAATGCTGCCCATTTGTACAGTCTATAAATAGGCTACCAACTCTCACATGTCCATTGTTATACATCCTCTTTCTTTTGTAATGTTTTTGTATAAAGATAAAATGTTCCTAGGTATTGGCTGAATAAAAAGGTTTATAAACTTGAAAAGAAAAGTGAAAAATAGTAACTACTAATTACTGAGTGCTTACAACAGGCCAGGCACCGTGGGCAACGTTTTCCATTAAGTCACTAAACCCTCACAATTCCCCTAGGAAGTAGGTGCTGTTACACCTTTGTTTTACAGAAGCGGAAACTGAGGGACGCAGCGTTATTTACTGTTTGTTCGGTCACAACACAGCTAAGAAGTAGCAGAGCCAGGATTCGAGCCCAGACAGGCCCTAAAAGTATGTCTTTACCCACTGCACCATCTACTGCCTCTCATTTTTACTTAAAAATAGATATTTGTATAGATCAATATCAAATGTTAAGAAGCCAGAGACAAACCCATTTACAAGTAACAATAAATTCTAAACACTGTCTACGAATAGGCCAGGCACCTTACCATGCACTTCACACAAATCATCTCACTTAAAATGAACTAACAATGTAAAAGACAGACATCACCATTTTTCAAACAAGGGAACCGGTTCAGGGAAGTTAAGCCACTATAATTGCCACCAGTGCAGCAGGGCTGTCTTAACACCGGGTCCGTGGGGCTCCAAAATCCGGAATCACCATAACATGCAGAGTTTCCCACAAATATTCCTTCAAAAAATGAGGTCATGAACCAAATTTTACTGATCTGTTAGGCCCAAAAAATAAAAATAAAACTCTGCTCTTCACAAAAATTGAGCATCCCTGACAAGTTGTTCATCAAGAACACTGAGAAATTAAAAATCCTACTCTAAATATATCAGAAAAGCTCTGAGCTGGATCTTCCCATAAAGTAAAACATTGCCTCTTAATTTCTTTTTCTAAGTTTGTGCTCTTGTACATAAA
Source organism: Sturnira hondurensis (assembly GCF_014824575.4). Lineage (NCBI taxonomy): Eukaryota > Metazoa > Chordata > Mammalia > Chiroptera > Phyllostomidae > Sturnira > Sturnira hondurensis. The sequence goes on along the minus strand of NW_028076767.1, from coordinate 18,101,737 downwards.
GTTTTTGCCCTATGTTAGGTGAGCCTGAACCTCTCACTGGATATTCTAGAAAGAAAGACACTATAAAGAGGTTACTCAAACACCAGAAGGAGGGATGGCCTCAGAGGTCTCCAACTGCACGCAGTTGGTGGGGGTTATCAGTCAAGGGGCTCAAACCTAAAGACACCTAATCTTTATTTAGCTGTTATTTTAAAACCAAAAATACTGTTTTTAACATGATGTCCTTTACAAAAAGCTTCTTTTGAGCTCTCTCTTGGTACAACATGGCCAACTCAGGAGATCACCCCCCACCCCCAAAAGAGGGGAACAAATAAGTAAACGCACAGCCCCGGAGAAGTTCGGCATTCCTCAGTAACGGGATAGACAGCTCGAGCCATGAACAAAGCCAAAAGTAACCTCGGAGTCATGCCAGTTTCACTGCACTGCCTCTTCCATAAGATGTAAAACCTTCAAAAATTAAAGAACACAAGGCCTGGTGGAAAATGGAGTAGGCCAGGGCCAAAGCTAACTTTAAATGAGAGAGCCTAAAAAAAAAAAAAGAGAGAGAGAGAGAGAGAGAGAAATAAATAAATAAACAAATGAGAGAGCCTCATGCATGGTGGGAACTGGATACCTTCCTGCACCCCTTAATCAAGACTGAATTTCTGTCAACAGGTCTCACTTAAAAAAAAAAACACCACATGAGTCAACCGTATTCCCCCAAACAAATTAAGCTGCCAAGCAAGAGAAAGAGAATCAGTATCACATTTCAAAAGTCAGCATTACATTTCAAAATTACCTAAATACACCATAGCTTCAGATTCCTGCAAATGTAGAAACATACGTGAATAAATAGCTCTTTCGGACCAATAAACCTACAACAGACATGAGAAAAAAGCCTCTCCCATGTTATGAACTAGTTAGCTTCCTTTTAAAAACTGAGTGTTAAGTGTCATCCATCATATCATATAGTTTACTTTTGTTAATCAAAGGAGATCATCTCCCCCAAAAAAACAAACACTGAAAGGATATACAAAATCCCTTCCCTTAAGGAACTCACAGTTGGACGGAGGATACGATTATGACCCTTGCTATAGTGGGGTATGAACCCAGGGCAACTAAGGATAAACTATGGAAGTGCAGACAAGAGGTAGAGTGAAGAAGGGTCAGAGCAGGCTTCTGGTAAAGGTGATACAGAGCTGAGCCCCCGAGTTCTATAGGCTAAGGATGACAGTTGACTTTTCTAGGGGAGGAGGTAAATGGAAAGAGGAATCTAATGGGGTTAAAGCGTACAATCGAGGAAGACTGCAAAAGCAACAACGTAACCTGTTCCCACAGTCATCTGAAATGAACCTCTATCACCTCCTGTCTCTCTTCACTCTCAAACCAAAAATAACTAGCTTTGACAAGCTCTATAAATCAAAAGGTGCAGGTGGGGGGAAATGGCAAAAGAGGGGGCATTCTAAGCAAAGCTGAAGTAACGGACTAGCAGCTCCTAAGCAAAACAAAGACTTCGGTGTGATAGATACTCTCAACTGAGAACCTCGCTATCCAGCTTTAAAACCGTGTCCCGCCTATTTCTACTGCAGGAAAAGAATCATGAGTGAAACAACTGGTAATGTCACAGAGTAAACAGAGCAACCCAAGACTCCGTTAGAAGTCTTAGTGACGATGGTCCCATCCCAGGCAATGCCATTTCCCCAGGGACACCCTCTCCTACTTTCACAAGGGATAAGAGATCGTGTTACAATACCACAAGTTAAATAGAGTTGAGTTATTTTCATCTTACCCAGGGAGAAAACACCTACATTTCTTTTGTACAGAGATCAGCAGGAGTCAGTAAATGGCAACATAATCCAGCATGCAATCTTAACTGTTAATCTAAATCAAAAAGCAAGTCTGAAGGATGTTAATGGACTTTGTGTTTCCACATTTAAGTTTCCACATTTCACCTTCTGTGTTGAAATTGGATCTGTTTACAGAAACAGATCTATGAAGCTTCCGAAACTGGGTCAATTTAAAATCCAATGACAATCCCTCTGTCCAAGCACTCAGAAGTCAGCACAGGACACTTGTTTTAATTCATCACTGTCCAGAAACCTCAAGCAAATATATTTTTCTATGATTTCTCTCTCAAACTTGTAAATTCCCTATACTCTCTTGGAAGAATTATTCAGTTCTGCTTTATTTAATTTATTCACAGACTCTGTCCGGGAGTGTCCATCCTGCGGCCCGAGGACTGCGTACAGCTCAGGATGGCTGTGAATTCGGCCCAACACAAAATTGTAAATTTACTTAAAACATTATGAGATTTGTCATTATGTGTCACAACGTATTTAATGCGTGGCCAAGGCAACTCTTCTTCCAGTGTGGCACAGAAACGTGAAAAGGTTGGACACCCCTGCACCATAACCCACTTATACAACTAACAGGATCTGGATAGAAATCAATGATGCCATTTACCTCTACACCAAATAATGTCACAGATCTTTGTAGGATACTAACAGAAAATCTTTGTAGAATATCCAAGTGTTTCTGATGTTCCAAGAGTGAGAAGCTGAAAGAGTTTGTAAGGGTGGACAGTGGGGCTGCAGGTTACAATCCTCATCCAATTTCACTCACTTGTAAAGATATATAACCTTCAAGTGGTTTGGGAAATATACACACAAACCCCCAAGAACCTAAAGAAGTGATCACTGCCCTGGCTGGTGTGGCTCAGTGGACTGAGTGCCAAGCTGCAAACCAAAGTACAGCTGGTTCAACTCCCAGTCAGGGCACATGCCTGGGTTGTGGGCCAGGTACCCAGTAGGAGGGTGCATGAGAGGTAACCACATATTGATGCTTCTCTCCCTCTCTCTAAAAATAAATAAATAAAATCTTTAACTACTTTAAGTCTTTTTACATTATTGTGATTTTTGCACAATGCAAATGTATTACATATTTTTAATATATAAATTTGTGCCAGTGTGAATACATTGTACATTGTCAGTGGGTATGTCAATCAGCATAATTTTCCCAGTAGTCAATTTGGTGTTATGTACCAAAGTTTTAAAAATGTGCATTCTTTCTGAGGAATGACTCCACTGGGTAAAATACCACAGTAGAACCATACAGTAACGGAATACTACATAACCATTAAAATTACCTTCTACAAAATTTTCATGGCAAGAAAAAATGTTCATACCCTATTAAGCAGGGAAAAAAATGAAGATTTTCAAGTGCATGATTTTTTGAAACCAAATATAGGCACAAAAAAACACTGGAAAGAAACCTATCAAAATGTTACCCATAGTTTATGAGAAGTGGGATAATGGGTTATATTGTTTTCTTTTGCTTTCCCAATATTAAATTTTGTTCCAAAACACATTACTTCATTAAGATAGATTAAACATATTTAAACACGTTTGAGGCTAATATATTGATGCTTCCCTTGTTCTTTTTTAATATAACTCACCATGGACACAACCTTACCTGTGGTTTAATCTGTCAGTCCAATCAAAGTTGCAATGTACTCTCACCTTTCTTTTGAAATCTTAAGTCTAGCAAGTCTTTCAGTAACCTGGAAGAAACAGAAAGATGATAACACAGGTTCAAATTCTCTATAGTAAAAAAGGTTCACAGAGAACAGGAAGGAGCTATAACACCAAGGAGACCCACTTTCAAAACCAGAGAGCGTTCTGAGGGCTAAGGTCTAAGTTGTAGAGATCCCCAAATGCCAAACTCAACAGCATTTTATAGAAAGTAATTTTAATGGTTATGTAGTATTCCGTTACTGTATGGTTCTACTGTGGTATTTTACCCAGTGAAGTCATTCCTCAGAAAGAATGCACAACTTTTACATTGATGTTGTTTCATCAATGTAAAAGTGTTCTTAAAAATTTTTAGGGTACATTTGCTGTCTCCTGGTGTCCCTCATGTGACCCACTCCCCCATTTTATAGAACCCTCTCCAAAGCCTGCAATTTTGGAATAGTAACCTGTACTTCTGTCCTATTCAAACAAGACAAATAGTTGGCACACTTAAAATATGAAAAAACATTTACCACTTTATTTCAAAAAGTAGAAATAACATTTTTTTAAATTTTCCAAAGTAAGCTCCTACATACAACTTTTACCTTTCTCACTAATCTTTACTTTTTAATATATTTTATTGATTATGCTATTACGGTTGTCCCATTTTCCCCCTTTTATTTCCCTCTGCCCTGCACACCCCCTCCCACCCACATTCCCCACCTTTAGTTCATGTCCATGGGCTGTACATATAAGCTGTTTGGCTTCTACATTTCCCATACTACTATTAACCTTCCCCTGTCTATTTTCTACCTACCATTTATGCTACTTATTCCCTGTACTTTTTCCCCATCCTATTCCCCCACTAACAGGGAGGGCTATCTCACTAATCTTTAAATTCTCCCTAATTAAGCTTCTCTATGCAGACAGATAAAAAGAGAACCCCTCCCAGTTATCTACAACTTTCTCACAACCAACCTTGGGCCGCTGATCTCTATCTACATCCTTGTCTCGAACACAGATCTGTTCACAGAACTGCTGTTGGATCTCCCTCTCATCCATTCTGCTTTCTACCTGTACCCAAGGCAAAGAAAATTAAGTTTGCCAAGGCGCATTTGAATCTCTCCTCCTCCTTTCTTCTCCAGCAACTCAACACAAGGTTGGCCAAAGTAACCGTATTTTATTCATATGATTTCAGAGTTTAAACAAATTCACCATCCTAGCTGAATTAAGTCCATTTTTTCATACTTGCAATTTTGTAGTCAATTTACATAATGCCCTCCTGCCTAGTCAACTCAATAGACATTAAGTGGGTGATGACTATGTACCAAGACTGTTCTAGTTGCTGTCTCACAAACTTCGTTTATCAAGAGCCAGTTCGGGTCCCACCTGCTTCACAAAGACACGCTTGTCTACATTTAAGCTTCATTGATCTTCCTCACCTTTCAATTGCCAGGGCATTTACAATACAAAACAGCAGAGCACTCAGATGCCATTTTAATTTGATCTGGTTGTCACTTGTCCACTGGAATCCATCTTTTGCCCTCAAGCATACCAGAAGACCCTTTGAGTAAGTACACCACATATGACAGAACTACATTATCGAACACCAACTTGAACATACAGTGGTCCTTCAAAAGTCAATTAATTAGCTAAGTGAGCTGGCAGCTACACTCATTTTGATCCCAGCAGTGACAACTTCATACTGAGCTGACACACTCAACAACGCAACTCCCAAATCACGGGGGATATAGGGGTGTTTCGACCGGGGGAATTTAACATCTGAAATGTAGTTGTGACCATGTTTCCCTTCACCAAATGCAACCATTCTTGAGGGCGAAGATACCGTGTCACCCATTTCTTTAAATTTAGATTGTGGGCCTCAGTTTCCTTCTCTACCAAGTGGGGCTAAGAACAGCACCTACTTCATTGCCTTGATGTGAAAATTAACTGAGAAAGCGCACACAGAGTGTTTACCCCAGTAAATGTTTATTTCATGTGTGCATTGTTAATAACAACTGCTACCATTACTAATAGCCCCTACAGCCTCTCGCAACTCCTTCCGCCTACTTCCCACGGCCGGCCCCCACCTCTACCTCCAGATACAGCCCAGCAGACTGGGCGCGGACAGACTTCTCGGGAAAATCCTGTAACGAAATCAAGGGTGTCAGGAAGCCCGGCTCCCACTCCGCCCGGGCCAGGACGGAGCCCAACAAAAGCTTCAGAAGCCCGGGCCTAGAGACGCGCGGACCGGCTGGAAATTTGGAGGCAACCTCCAGCCGCTCGAAAATTAGGAAAAGGCATTCCCGCGCTCCAGCTGCTCCCCTTTTCTCCCCTTGGCTCACCTGGACTCAGCTGCAACGGCGAAGCACCCGCAGGAACGCCGCGGGATTCATGGAGTACCGTTGAAAATTTGAACCCAGGCTCTCCAGTCGAATGCACCAATCAGACTGCCTGGACCCAGAGATCCCAGTCTTCCGATTGGCTCTAGAGATGGCAAAACGCCGGAAGTCATGATGGTAAACTGGCAAACAGCCTGCCCCGAAGGCCTCTGGGAAACGTAGTCTCAGGTGACTGCGTGAGCCCATTGGAACCTCTCTAATTAGGAATTTACTACAAAGCCCAGAATGCTCGGCTCCAAACTATTTTGGAAAGGTGGTACCGACTGAAGAGATGGAGAGTCGGTTTTGGTAACAGAATAACGTCGATCCTAGACCTCCCCAGAACTTTTGCGGAAAAAAAAAAACAATTTAATATTCTCTTTATAGTTGGGCATTGTGCCTGAATAATCATAGGGATTCACTTCGTTTTAATTCGGAATCCCTGGCGTGCAGGATAGATCACCCTCAGCTTCTCTGCCAATGAAGGAGTCCCTCAAATTCTCTATCCAGTCTGCGCTCTGACATTACTGCCTTAAAACGGCGCTTTATTGGGTGCATGGTCCTTCCGTTTTAATTCCAACTACATCGCTAGTGTTTTTACTCTCATGTTGTGGAAGAGACAACAAAGACTCAGAGAAGTTGAGTAAACTTGTCTAAAATTACGTGATGAGCAGAGGAGCTGGGATTTGAATTAAGAATGTCTGGGTCTGTACATCATCAATAATCAATTTGAAAATAATAACGACAAGAATAAAAAGATCACCGTCCATAACAACGACACACGCTACCAAATTTTTTTAAATTGTCCTATTTGGCGTGGCTCAGTGGACTGAGCCAGGCCTGTGAACTGAAAGGTCACTGGTTGGATTCCAGGTCAGGGCATATACTTGGGTTTCGGCCAGGTCGCCCAGTTGGGGGCTGCGAGAGACAACCGATGACGGACGTTCCTCTCCCCATCTCCCTTCCCCTCTCGCTAAAAATAAATAAGATCTTTTAAATAAATAAAAAATTAACCTAAGACCTTTATGGGAAAATTTAAAACTGTAATGCTTTCTTGAATAACTCTAAAAGTAATTAAATAAGATGAATATACATTATTAATGGATGGGAAAATCCAATATAATAAAAATGTTAACTCTCCCTAATAAAAGCTCAAGGCAATTCCAATGAAAATACCAATAGGTTTTGTTATGAAACTTGCCAAGTTCATTACAAAATGTAAATGGGAGAAGAAAAGCACAAGAAGTGGCATCTGAATTTTGAAAAATAAGAGGGGGAAATTGCCATACCAGATCTCATAAACATTAACATATTATGAAATTATAATAATTTTTAAAATATGGTTTTTTGGGTTTTTTAAAAGATTTTATTTATTTATCTTTAGAGGGGAAGGGAAGGGGAGAAGGAGAGAAGGATCAATGTATGGTTGCCTCTCTTGAGCCCCCTGCTGGGAACTGGCCTGCAACCCAGGCATGTGCCCTGACTGGGAATTGAACTGCGATAGTCTGCTTCACAGGCCCGCGCTCAATCCACTGAGCTACACCAACCAGGGCTAAAATATGGTTAATTGTCTCCATAGGGACACGATCAGCAAAATCCAGATGAGAAAATTCTACAGGACTCAAAATCAAGTTGTGTTTTTTTTTCAAAAAAATAAACTGCAAGTGTTTTTTGTTTGTTTCAATACAGTTTGGTTTACTTGTTTTTTAGTACTCCTTATTTTTAGAGATACACACAGAAATGGTTGGGATGAAATGACTCTAGAATTTGCTTCAAAATAATTGGGAGTATGTAGGGGAGGAAAGGAGGTGGAATTATAAATGAAACAAGTTTAGCCAAAAATTGGTAATTGTTGAAGCTGAGTGATAGGTTCATGACACATATATGCATATCCATACTCATGTACAGGTATGTGTTTGAAATTTTATGCAAAAGTTTTTTTTTAAGTATTGCCATAGACATTTTTTTAACCAGTAGAAAAGTTATGAGTCCCCAAACAGACCTATGTGTATCAGAATTTAGAATTAGGTTATAGAATTATTCTAATTCTAATTTGGAATTAGATTTATCTGATTAGAATTTCAAATCAGATAAATAATGGAGTTGGGACATTTGCTTTTCATTTGGGGAAAGAAAACATTACATTCGATTTTTATCCTGTAGCAGTTACAAAAATAAATTTTAGAGGAATTAAAACCCTAGGTATATTTTAAAATTAAAAATCTTAAAATCTAGCCCTGGCTGGTGTAGCTCAGTGGATTGAGCACAGGCCTGCAAACCAGAGGATCACGGTTCAATTCCCAGTCAGGGCACATACCTGGGTTGCAGGCCAGTTTCCGGCAGGGGACACATGATACATTGTGTGTCCTCAGCAGAGGCAAACATACATTGATATTTCTCTCCCTCTCTCCTTCCCTTCCCCTTTAAAGATATATAAATAAAATATATTTTTTAAAAGTTTTAAAAAAATCTTAAAGTCTTAAAAGAATATGTTAATGACATTGGGGTAAGAAATTTTTAAGTAAGATAAAAAAAATTAAGACAAAAGTTAAGACCAACCAAACCAAAAATTTAAAGGTCTATTTGACAAAAGAAAAACAAACAAGACTGAGAGGTAAAATACTTTCAACATATACAATGAAGGATTAGAACCCAGAATGTGAAAAAAATGTCTCCTATGACTCTCTGAAGAAAGGACCAAAAAAAATATTCAATAGGAAAAAAAGTGGGGAAAATAGCCAATTCTTAGAAGAAAAAACAAAACTGGCCATTAAAGTCACAAAAGGTTGCTTGGCCTTACTGTAGTATGGGAAATGTAAACCAAAAGGTACCATTTTTCACCCATTAGATTGACCAAAATTAAAAGTTGGAAAGTATCAAGGATTTGCAAGGGAACTCAGCAGGTGAGAGAATGGATGGGGTACCACTGCTTTGGAGGGCAACTTGGTAACATCTACTGAAACGACAAACGTGTGTGCTTTGCAACCTCGAATTTCTGAGTTTAGTTCCAAGAGACGTACTCGCACCCATTTTCTCACAGAGACACAGTCGCTGCAGTTATTTAGAGCCTACTCTGTGTCAGTCACTGGGCTAAGTGTCAGCATGCAGCAGTGAAAACACAGACAAAATCTCTGTCTTGAGGTAGCTGACATTCTAAGTGAAGACAAATACCAAATAAGGTAAATAAATAAATGGTGTAGTGTCTTAGGAGGTGATAAATGCAAAATCGTTCACTCCCAGGCCCCGAAGGGTGGATGACAATAAGAGGAGGAGAGACTAGACAGAAGGAGAGAGCAGGATCTGCCCGGGCCGTGACTGTGCACTTTCAGTAGATACCTCGTCCAAGCTTCACGTACGTGCTGGGCCGGGGAAAAGCCAGGCCTGGGATGTGAGGGCGGAGGCAGAGAGAGCTTGCTTTATATTAGGAGGGAGAGGGCATCAGACCTGTGCTGTCTCCAGGGCCTACTAGGCAGAGGGTGTCCAGTGAGTCAGTGGGTGGGTGAAGGGGGCAATGCCAGGAGGCCACAGGGTGTGTGCAAGAACTTCCCAAGTCCTTCCAGAATCAACATGAGGTAAATGAGCCTGGCCCAAGGGATTCCTCTCTTTTCATTCCTTCTGCATTGATTACATTCTAGGCTGTCTCAAGTTCCCATTCTTTGTGAATGAGAGACAGAGAGGTCTGAAATCAGCAACGCAGAATTTTAGAGCTGGAAGGGAGCACAGACACATCTGGTCCATTTTATCCACAATTTCAGCCATCACTGTTTGGACCTTATCTCTGTAAATGAGCTGTGCACTTTTCAACAGGGTGGGTCAGGGACATTTGGGCAAAGACCTGAAGAAAGTGGAGTGAGTCATGCAGATAACTGAAGGAGGATGTTCCAGGCACAGAGAACAGCCAAGTGCAAAGGCAGGAGCATAGCAGGAATGTTTTAGAAAGAGCTAGGAAACAGGGTGACTGGGTCAAACGGACAAAGAAGAGAATATCAGGAGTTGCAGCCAGAGATATTCTGGGGCAGGATGCAGACCAACTAGGCCATCGTAAGGACTTTGATTTTTCACCCTGAATGAGGTGGAAGTCCTGGGAGGGTTTTGAGCATTGATTTACTCTCTGCTTTTAATGAAATAACTGGCTGCTATGCTAAAAACAGAGGGAAAGGGAACAAAGCGGAAACAGGGGAATCGCTTAGTAGGCTGTTGCATTGTAGTTTTGAGAAATTGGAAACCACCTAAATGTCCGTATGCAGGGGCTTATTTCAATAACCTACCTATAGCTTTGGTTGATCTGGCTCAGTGGATTGAGTGCCTGCCTGTGAATTGAAAGGTCGCTGGTTTGATTTCCAATCAGGGCACATGCCCGGGTTGTGGGCCAGGTCCCCAGTTGGGGGTGTGAGAGTCAATGCATGAGAGACAACCAATCTCAGACATTGATGTTTCTCTTCCTTTCTTCTCTCTCTAAAAGTAAATAAATAAAATGCTTAAAAAAATAGCCTATAGAATGAAATACTAAGCTATGCATCTGTTCAAAGAATTCCATAGATCTGAGCTAACAGGGAGGTATCTTTGAGACACATTTGAGTTAAAAAACAAAGCGCTGCTCTGGCTGGCGTAACTCAGTGGGTTGAGTGCAGGCCTGCAAACCAGACAATCGCGGTTCGATTCCCAGTCAGGGCACATGCCTGGGTTGCAGGCCAGCTCCCAGCAGGGGACTCACGAGAGGCAACCATACATTGATATTTCTCTCCCTCTCTCCTTCCCTTCCCCTCTAAAGATAATAAATAAAATCTAAAAAAAAAAACAACAAAGCTCTGATTGACATAAATCAGTGATTTAAAAAAAATATATTTTATTGATTATGCCATTACAGTTGTTCTAATTCCCCCCTTTATTCCCCTCCACCCTGCGCACCCCTCCCCCACCATTCCCCCCTTTAGTTTATGTCCATGTGTCTCAAGTTCTTTAGATTCTATATTTCCCCTACTATTCTTGCCCTCCCCCCTGTCTATTTTCAACCTACCGTCTGTGCTACTTATTTTCTCTACCTTCTCCGCTCTTCTCCCCCTCCCACTCCCCTCTTGCTAACCCTCCATGTGATCTTCATTTCTATGGTTCCACTCCTGATCTAGCTGTCCTCTTGGTTTGCTTTTGTTTTAGGTGTGGTTGTTAATAACTGTGAGTTTGCTGTCTTTTTCACTGTTCATATTTTTCATCCTCTTTTTCTTAGATAAGTCCTTTTAACATTTCATATAATAAGGGCTTGGTGATGATGAACTCCTTGAATTTGATCTTATCTGCGAAGCACTTGATCTGTCCTT